>NW_027507748.1:506218768-507436268 GCF_037356315.1 Lithobates pipiens | reverse complement strand
TTAATTACAGGTGCCGTTCAAGATTCCACCAGGTCCTCTTATGTAGCACTTGGGGTGCAGACAAGGATAGAGCTTGTCCCAGCTCTTGACATGTAATAGAAAAGGGAAAAGCCCTGGAAGTCACACATTTGTGTGTATGACAGCCTAATGCCACGTACACACGATCGTAATTCTCGTCGGAAAAAACTCTGATGGTTTTCCAGACGGAATTCCGACAGAATTCGGCTCAAGCTGTCTTGCCTACACGCGGTCACATCAAATTCCGATCATTTATAATGCGATGACGTACAACACGTACGATGTGACTAAAAAAAGGAAGTTCAATAGCCAGTAGCCAATAGCTTCTGTCTCGTAGTTGAATCTGAGCATGCGTGATTTTTGGCGTGTCGGAATTGCATGCACACGATTGGAATTACCGATAGAACATTTTTCCGTCTGGAAAATTGTGAACATGCTATAAATTTTTGGCTGGTGGAATTTCGGACAGCTAAATTCCGATGGAGCATACACACGGTTGCATTTTCCGATGAAAAGCTCTCATTGGTCCTTTTCTGGCCGGAATTCCGATCGTGTGTACGCGGCATTAGACTGGGCTACAACCAGGATATGAGTTTCACTCCACCCACAGAGTTTAGTCATGGAGCTTGACTAAGCTCTGTGGGCAGAGTGAAATATGTTGGGGGCATGGCCTGGTTGGAGCCCAGGCTGAGGCTGTCATACACACACAGATGTGCGACTTCCAGGACTTTCATGCACCTGTCATATACCTTTTTACAGGGTTTTGCTGAGATGTGTGACTTCCAGGACTTTTCCCTTTTCCATAAGAATCTGAGATCCACTTCAAATCTATATCTAGCTAAGCAAGATTGTTTATTTCAAATGGCCCTTGACTTGGCAGTTCTAGAAGAAAAATATGCTAGTATTGAAAATCCCATGCTGTATTTTGAACAATCATACTGTTTTTAGCATTCTTCTTGAATAAGAAAAGAGACCATGTTTTGAAAAAGGTTTAAATCCGAATTTTACCCTTATCTTTTTGAGTCTAAAGCAGTCAAGCTTGCTAAAAAGTAACACGCATGTAGGTCTTTTTTCATTTATTGTGTGATTGCTACATCCCTAATCAAGCTGCACTGTTTTGGTAGCACACTGGAGATTAGGATACATTCTCTCATAAAGAGCACAATGGTCCTGATTTCCAGTGGTCTTACATGCCTCTAGCCCAATGTTATAATCAGAAAAATTCAATCTCCCTGAGCAGCATTGTTGGTTGGAACATTGTTCAGGGATTATGTGGAATTATGTGCGACCCATGAAGTTTGGAACTGATATCCTCTGGGTGAAAGCAGCAGTCCTCATCTCCATCGTGCAACATAGATGCTTGGTAACATTTTTTTTTTTTTTTTTTAGCCAGGCAGATTAGTAAAAGATAATTGGAATTTAATTGTTTCTTTCTATTACTATTATTAAAAGAAACAATTTACACCTATGAAAAATATATTAAAATGACTCAGCTTTCTATATTCTAGACACACATTTCCTGAGGTCTGTCTTGTGGGTTAACAATTTATTAGTGAGTTCTCCCTAGTAACTGGATGGCAAAAAAGGTCAGTGGGTAATTATTAAGAAATGGAAATCCTGTGCAAAGTGAAAAAAAAAAAATTTTTAATTGAAAAATACTCTTTGTTAGTGTACACAAATCAATATAATCTCACAATTTTCAACTAAATATAAAAGACATCATAGCATTGAATTAAAAAGTACTAAATGCAACATTGTATAGCAAGCCTCAAAATCGCATTTGCAAAAAGCTACAATAGCAAATGCAGTTTCTTTTCACAGTTTAGTACTTTGGATTTAAACTTAAATGATGGGCCTAAGATTATTTTTCTACATCTAGAATTTGATAATATGTAACATGCATTTTGCCATTTACTTATGAACATCTACTGTATCCCAGCAGTACATATGTATGTACATGTGAGAGTCTTTTAGGCTGGCTCCACTCCTTTTCATTGCGGTAACCCAATTGTTTTACCATAATGAATGATATATGTGCAAGGTCCTGCCACTCTTTCTAAAGTACACCTCAACACACATATATTCAGTGAATCTGAATGCACCTACACTATGATGCACCGCAATGATTGATGTGTGTTGAGGTGTTCTGTCCCACCAAAAACAATTCAGGTGCCTTTTCTTCCTGTGTTGAGAGTCCATTTACAATAAACTAGCTTGACCTATCGCTAATCACCTCAATGCACACCAGAATAACCAACATATCTGGTCAAATCATGCATCTTGAGAATTCTAAATGTAACTAATTTTACATGAGTGCATCTGATCCCATATATAGAGTATGCAAAAAAGCACCTCTTCACAAATAAGTGTATGTAAACTATGGCATTAAAATGTTTGTTATATTTGTTCGATAAATTTAAAAGTATGTGTTGAACCTGCCAGAAATCCAGTGAGCTAGTAACATCCTGTACACTCCCCCTGTGCTGTACTGTTATGAACTAGCATTTAAACTCTCTTTGTAGAATACAGAAAACCTCCTCCCATGTTATAAAGATGTAGAATGGGGTGTTCTATATTTCTAACATACTTTCTACCCTATGAGAACAATGTTGCTCATCCAGAAATACATTATGAAGAAATGAAGAAGGAGCATAGTCACCCTAGGACAGGATGTGTGATCACCGTACAAAAGTACACGAAAAATAAAAACAAAGCCTGAGAAAAAGAAAACAAATGCAGCCACCAGATCCAGGGACTACTAAGATGCAATATTTTTTCTTGGGTTCAGATACCTTTTAAAGGAGACTATCATGTTTAACCTCCTCCTGCCCACCGTATATTAAAATGATCGTGAGCGGGGTCCCCTCTCATTCTGGGACAATGTCATATGATGTCACCTCAGTGCCACCGCTCTCACATACCTGCAAGGGTGCACATCGCATGATTGAGGGCTTGCTGTGTCCTAATCTCAGTAAAGAGCTGTTTACATGGCTCTTTAGTCATATGATCAGCTGTGTCCAATCACAGCTGATCGTGGTAAAGAACCAATGATGCAGCTCTTTACCCATGTGATCAGCTGTGTCCAATAACAGCCGATCACATGTATACACAGAAGTGCCATTTATCTGACAGAGTGTGAGGCGAGGAGAGCCAATCAGTGGCATCTCTTTCCAGGGGAGACCTGTACAGGTAATCAGGGCACTGATCATCAGTGTCCTGATTAACAGTGCAGCCCAAGCAGTGCCCAGGAGCGATGCCAGTCTGTGCCCATCAGTGACACCATTTAGTGCCCATCATTGATGCCAGGCAGTGCTGCATTTCAGTGCCCATCAGTGCCTGCTCATCAATGCTGCCCTTCAGTGCCCAGCAGTGCTGCCCATCAGTTCTGCCCATCATTGCCGCACATCGGTGCTGCCTATCAGTGCTCATCTGTGCTACCTATCAGTGCTCATCGGTGCCACATATCAGTGCAACATATTTGTGCATCCTCATCAGTGCCACCTCATCAGTGCCCTTTGGTGCCACCTCATCAGTGTCCATCAGTGAAGCTTATCAGTGCCTACTAGTGCTGCCTCATCAGCACACATCAGCGAAGGATAAAACATTTTTATTTACAAAATTTTCTGAGCGAAACTAAGAAAAGCTTTTTTTTTTTCAAAATTTTTGGTCCTTTTTTGTTTTTTGCAGAGAATAAAAAAAAACAAGTGATTAAATACCACCAAAACAAAGCTCTATTTGTGTGAAAAAAATTATAAAAAAAATTCATTTGGGTACAATGTTGCATGTCCGCACAATTGTCATTCAAAGTGTGACAAAGCTGAAAACTGAAAATTGGCCTGAGAAGGAAGAGGGTAAAAGTGCCCAGTATTGAAGCAGTTAAACATCTGATAGCACTAAGAATCTGTTGCCTTAGTGTACACATACTTTTTTAAAATATTTTTTTACATCTCTTACTTTATTGCTATTCATGCAGGAGAATAATTGTACCGTGTGAGTCAATGTTTTGCTAAGAATGAGATACAAGGAACAGTTTGTAACATCTTACACAGCAGTTAGCCAAACAATAATGCTATACATCAAAATACATTTTGCTTTGTGATGGCACATTGATTCATTAGAATGCTTAAAATATATAACTCTGCCATTCTGAACTATTATCATGTTTGTGATCATTCCATAATATCAACATGACAAAGTTTTATAGCCTCTCTTCTTTCTGATTTGTATTGAATTATTTCTGTTTGCATTTCATTCCAGTTGCAGAGTTATCCGTTATTGTTTTGCATTATCATGAGTTATAACACTATCAGTGTCTCTATTCTGTTTTAAGCTCTCTTCTTATGTTAATATGATTTTAAGCATTGAAATACCCTTCTGTTTGTATTTTTCCAAACAACTCTTGCGGTTACAAATGTTTATATGAATGCACTTTTGTTTTAAGTAATCACAGTTTGATTCCGTTTTCAGTATATTGATCACAACAGTAATTTAACAAGTTAATCTACAAAGTAATGTGTCTCAACTTTAACAAACTACTTTAGTGTCCAAGTCAGCTGTTCAAGGCACACACATTTCCACAGTCTGGGGATCTTTAAAACTATCTTACATTTAATTAAAGGTTAAGCCTCAAAATGCATTTATAGAGCACAGCATGTAAACCTAGGATTCAGTGCACTGCTTTACAGTCTTCTTGCCAGCAATCTGACATTTTGTTAACACCAACTGCAGAGGTGTTTGCATTTATATGCCAGGCATCACCACATTTTTCCCATTGTAGCAAGATGCACAGCATATAACAGGTTTCCACTCTACATTTAAGCATTGTAAAGCTTGGTAAAACACAGCTAAACTGGATTCCATGACACTCAGATAAATGTAAAGTTACATTTCCTTACTATAGTGATTAGGAGCAAATCGTCTAGGAGAAGCCTCGCTTCGCTTAAAAGTTACCTACAATCTGCTTCCCCAACCATGCCTTGACTTCAGGCCCACAATAAATTCTGTGTGCTGCTGTTGGTGGGTTGTCCAGCTCTTACCTCAGAACAGCAAAAGGATCTGTTGGTTCTTTAAAGCCCACTACCCCTTCTAGAGCTTCAGCTTGTCAGATGTAAGTATAGGTTGGGCACAGAACTAATAACTGTCTACTGGGAGAAAACTATGACAGCCAGGGGCAGAGTGGTCAACATGTATTGTTGTCCACTTGTGAGTATTTCCAACATAGGGCTAAGGAAGGATCCTGGGAAAAGGCTCAAGAGGATACTGGTCCAGAAGTCAGATGCACTTCTCAATGCTGCTGGAGACGGACAATGGCCAGGTTGCCAGATTTCTGAGAGAAAAAGGCAGGTCCACCAGGGGGGAGCAGGAAGCCTAAGTGCCCCTACTTCCCATCATAAATTCACAGCTCCGGGACTTAGCTGAGTGGTAAACAGCATTGGGAAAGCACCTGTCAGGCCGCGTACACACGGGTGGACTGTCCGCCCAACTAGGTTCGTCAAACAGTTTGACAAACAGTCCGTTCAAAATTAGCATGAACGGACTTGACCACACACGACGAACGAACAGTCCGCTGAAAACTTGCGCGATGACGTGAACGGCACGTACGACGGGACGAGAAATTCGACGTCCAATACACTGCAATGCAACCTTCGCCGTGTAAATTCTTTCTGAGCATGCGCGAGACTTAGTTTGTCGAACAAGCCTACACACGAGCGGACTGTCCGCTCAAACCAAGTTTCAGCGGACAGTCTTACGGAAATTCCGAAAAACTTTGTTCGTCAGACTGTCCGCTGAAACTGTCCGCTGAAGCCCACACACGAGCGGACTGTCCGCTGAAACACTGTTCAGCGGACAAAGTTGGGCGAACAGTCAGCCCGTGTGTACGCGGCCTAACACTCACAACACGTCAGGACCAAGCACCCCAGTGCAATTGCAATCTTTCTTGGATAGAATTAGCAGTTAATTGACTGACTTTATTTTGTGTTTTGTGCTTTTCTTTATGTGTGTTTTAATACCCTCAGCAAATTGTTGTGTTTGTATCAATGTTAAATCTAGTGTAAGGCTAGCAGGAAATGGAGTTGTACAGACTTTGACTATTTATTAGGGTGGATCACACATTTGCTTGAAAGTACAGGACTTAACTATTCTCTGGTGATCTGTTCAAGTGACTGATATGTTTGAATTCCTACATTTACTATATAAAGGCGAGGATATGTACTACATGATGGCTAAGATGCAGTACATGATTTGATATCAGAGTGTTCCGCTTAGCTGAGCTACATGAGCTTACAACACCTACCTCCAAAGTTTTGTGACTGATGGTTAATTTGTATTGTTACATTTACTGCCGAAGGAATTCTTTGATCAGAAGGTGGATATGAAATGAATGTGGCCATAAAGACAATATGATTACCTTATCTCTGTTGAACAAAGATAATAGCATTTAAGTAAGATGTTTCACTTGATCAATGGTATAAATGACTTCCTGAATGCATGTGGCTTCTTTGTCAGTAATAGAATAATTAAAAATCTAAAATATTTAATAAAATAAGGTAAAACAATCTTAAAGCCTAAGTTTAGTTAAAGCAGTGTTCCACCCAAAAGTGCATCTTCCACTTTAAGGACTCCTGACCCCCTGACCTGTCACATTTAGCATGCCATTTTTTTAGGGGGGTGGTGAGCGGGTACCTAGTTTCCCAGCTCCTACTACTGCTCATGGTGCTGCGGCGCCGAGAGGAAGTTCTCCTATCTCCCCTTCCCTGCAATCTTCTGGAACATGTCACAGGTCCCAGAAGCTTGCCTGGCTATTCAGAATGTGCAACATGACTTGCGCTTGCAATGCCTTGTTTGAAATGCCGGAACCGTGGAGAGGAGAAGGAGAGAAGCGAGGCTTCAGGCAGCCGCGTCGCTAGACCATGAGACTGGTGAGTGTCTGTTTATTAAAAATCAGCAGCTACACATTTTGTATCTGATGACTTTTAATAAACACAGAAATGGGTGGACCTCCGCTTTAAAACAGCACAAGTTATACTTCTAACATTTAATTAGACGTGCTGGTACAAGCTGTCCTTGTTGAAAACTTCCATCCTCTGGTGTGGGGGTTAATACAGCCACTGGACCTGTCATAGGCACTGGTCAAGAGTGTAAACGAAACTTTTCTGCTCCAATCCTGTATTAATAGAAGCTATACTATAGCTTTCAGAGGATGTGGGGGGTGCAGAGGACTGAAAAATTCAAGTATAATATAAGTACTGTCCCTTGTTCTGAGTTAAAAATTAACTAAACCTAGGCTTTACATACATTTTGCATGTTTGGAATTTTGTTTAATCATAGCAATTCACATGTAAATATTCATAATTGATATCATCTTTTTGGACAGACTATATGAAAATATAGAAATTCCAAATGTAAGTTATTTTGTTCATGGTAGTCTGTTATATTTGTGTTTCTTTGAGGCCAATCTGATGGGAAACCTCAGACAAAGCATGTGTGTAAGCTGAGTAAATTTGTTCTTCCTTGTGCTATAATGGAGTAATTGTGACCTAGTGACCACCATGATTCTAAAGGAGTCTTGTGTTTCTTTCAGGTCAGGCAGAGTGAAGATTGGCACTGGTTTCCATGGTGATACCCTACTTATCAAGGTTGTGTTTGAAGAAACCTTGTATTGTGTGCCAATCTCCAACTATACACATTATTTTTCATGTCTTTCTTCAACATGAGAAGCTGGACGGTGTCCTTTTTATGTGTGGGCAAAACATAAATGATCTCAGTAAACAGGCAGCAATAAAACTTTGAAACCATACTATGTCTGAAGCTTAAATCTATCTTTTCCTGTATTCATGTTTTTGATCATTTGTTTTCGGTGTAATCTGATTAGCTTTTATTTCACAGTATCTACAGTATATATTGTTTTTACATTTCTATTTGGAAGGATGTGACTGGATTTCCAATCCAAGTCTCTGAGTACAGTACTGGTGGTGAATACTTGGCATCCTGGATATCCCTCTGGCTGTTCATATTGATCTTAAAATGTATTCACTTGTTACTTGTTTGTAGCACATATATACAGTATAAACAGTGCTCAGGCCAATTTTCAGCTTTCAGCGCTGTCACACTTTGAATGACAATTGCATGGTCAAGTAACATTAAGCTCATATGATATTTTTATCATTATTTTTACAGAAATAGAGATTTATTTTGGTGGTATTTAATCACCGCTGGGTTTTTAAAAATGGTTTGCTAAATTTATGAAAAAGGACTGAAAGTCTGAAAATCAGTCAATGTACATCAATCTGTCAGGACAGTACAAATATCCTCAAATTACCGATTTTTTGGAAAGTAGACAGTCCAAGGTATTTAATAAGAGGCATGAGAAGTTTTTTGAAGGTGTAATTTTTTTGGTCACAATTTTTTGGAAAAAAAAGACATTTCAACAAATATTGTTTTCACAATTTTTTTGTACATACTGTCACTAGTGCAGTGCAGTGTCATCATATAACTGGTGTGGTGTTGATCAGGAGCACTGGGCTCCATTTATGGAAGTGGTATCCAAGTACCACTGAAAGCCTGTGGTAATTACCGCTGGCAGTAGCTGACATCCTTACCACAGGCTGAAAATAGCTGGTCGTTAAGGCACAGGTGGTTTCCAGTGTCCTATACAACCAGTAATTGTCATGTTTGTTAAGGAACGAGCAGCTGCAGCATACTTACCAACCAAGTCATTAGCTGTGTAAACAAGTGTAGTGTACAAAAAGACAGCAGGCAGTTTTTGACAGGTCCTTTATTTAAAAAACCAAAAAAAAAAAAGTCCTGGTATAGATACATCATCAATCACAATGCCCGCTGCCACTGCCGACCCGAAAGAAGAAAAAAAAAAGCTCCGCTATTGACCAAGTCTCCTGCCATCTGCCTGCTCTGCTGTCTGACAATTCTTAAAGAACTAAGAGGCGGTACCACCTGGTGACATCACCAGGTGGCACTGCCCCTTAGATATTTAAGAACTGTCAGATGGCAAAAGCCTTTGTTGGGAGTGGGGCATTTTTTTTTCTATTTTTGAGGAAGCGGTGGCCATGGGCATTGTAATTGATGATGGATCTACACTGGGGAACATTTTTGAATGTTTGTTTTTTAAGTAAATGACTTGTCAAATATTGCCCACTGTCTTTTTTTACACTACACTTTTTTTGGTGAAAGAGTAGGGGTATTATTATTATTATTATTATTATTATTATTCAGGATTTATATAGCGCCAACAGTTTGCGCAGCGCTTTACAATATGAGGGCAGACAGTACACTTACAATACAAATCAATACAGGAGGGATCAGAGGGCCCTGCTCGTTAGAGCTTACAATCTAGAAGGGAGGGTCAAGTTGAAACAAAAGGTAATAACTGTGGAGGATGAGCTGATGGAGAAAATGAAAATACAGTTAGGTGTGGGTGGGGTAGGCTTCTCTGAAGAGAAGTGTTTTCAGGGATCGTCTAAAAGCTAATAAAGTAGGAGATAAGCGGACAGATTGGGGTAGGGCATTCCATAGGATTGGGGAGGCTTTGGAAAAGTCCTGGAGGCGAGTATGGGAGGAGGTGATGAGGGAGCTAGAGAGCAGGAGGTCTTGAGAGGAACGAAGAGGACGAGTAGGTTGGTATTTAGAGACTAAGCTAGTGATGTAGCTGGGGGCAGAGTTATAATTATGTACTCACATAAGGAGGCTGGGATCTGGGAACCAACTTTCTTGAAGAAGGGTTCTGGGTTCCGATAAGGGGATCAATTCACTATTGTTTGCTGCATATGATAACACGGTCACGTGGCTCATTTGCATAAATTATCACATGCGGTAAAAAAATGTCCAATTCCCAAAAATTATGATTAAAAATGTGCCAATAAATATCGCAAAAAAAACATGCAGTAAGCGCTCAAGTCCAATTCATAAATGGAACAGGGAGTAAAAAAAATGCAATATTTTTTACCAGAGTTTTGCTGCCGGTATCACATGTGATATTTTGTCAGAAATAGCGTGGGGTCCCCCCAATAGCTGGTTGCTAAGGAGTGGGTCGGGAATGGATGATTCATCAGATGTCAGCGTATAATTCCAAAAATTAAAAATAATAGAAAAAAAACAGTGTGGGGTCCCCCAATGCATAATGCATACCAAGCCCTTCGGGTCAGGTATGGATTTTAAGGGGAACCCCGTGTCATTTTTTTTTCAAACAGCATGGGGTCCCCCCAAAATCCATACCAGACCTTTATCTGAGCATGCAGCCTGGTAGATCAGGAAAGGGACAGGATGCCCTCAACATGGAGGATGCTTTGGGCTCTGTCCCCACCCCAATTCTGCTAAGCTCCTTCCCCGCAGACCCCCACAACCACTGGCCAGGGTTGTAGGGGTCTGCAGGCAAGGATCTTAGCAGAATATGGAAGCCCCCTTTAACAAGGGGGCCCAGATCCTGCCCCCCATGTGAATGAGTATGGGGTACATGGTACCCCTACTCATTCACCAAAGAGGTGTAAAAGGAAGTAAAGACACAACATGAGTTTTTGATGAGTCCTTTAGTATAAAAAAAAAGTCCCCCCAAAGATCCATTGTCAATCCCAATGCCCTCCATGCCGCCAGGGCTGGAAAAAAATAAACAACAAAGGCTCCTGCCGCCTGCCTGTTCCGCAGTCTGACAGTTCTTAAATAGCTGAGGGGAGGGTTCACCAGGTGAGTTCACCGGTGATGTCACCACCCCAGCATGCTCCTGGATGATGGCGTCACAAGGGGTGGGGCCACCTGGTGATGTCACTGGGTGACTCTGTCTCTTAGCTATTTAAGCACTGACAGGCAGAGGAGCAGGCAGACGGCGGGAGCCTTTGTTGGGGCCAGAGGTTTTCTCTCTCTTTCTTCAGGACCAGTGGTGCTGCAGGCATCATGATTGATAATTGATCTACTTTGAGGGACATTTTATTTCTTAATAAAGGACTTGTCAAAAACTAGTGTTGTTTTTACTTACTTTTTACACTTTTTTGGTGAATGAGAAGGGGTACCATGTACCCCATACTCATTCCCATAGGGGGCTGGGATCTGGCCCCCTATGTTATCTAATAAGTTCCCTGCCAATAGACCCCACAGCCACCTGCCAGGGTTGTGGAGAAGTGGTCTTTGTCCCAATCAACATAGGGAACAAAAACCCCCACATCCCCACTGACAGAGATCTGTATTGTTGATATAGACAGAGCTTTGTCCTGTCTTCATCCTCACCGATCAGTGGGTTCCAGTAGTCATCCATTGGGTGGCATCCACTGATAAATTGTGCGTGCATGCCCCCTACCCGTTAGTGGTGGAGGTACATGTTACAGTGCAGGAGAGCCACTCTGTTGTCATATAACTATGTTATGTGGTCGGCAAGTGGTTAGCTGCTCTGACGTTGTTGTTGTTGTTTTATGCTATGCTATGCTGCTCTGACGTTATTTTGCATGTTTTATGCTATGCTTTAATACTGTATTTGTTTTTTGCCTTGCTGAATAAAATGCAGGACAAACCTGCTTGGGATCCTGGGCACCCTTGTATCATGCATGGTTTACCACTGCCAATACCAACTGAGCATATGCTTCTTACACCACACTAACTTGAATTACCTGTAAGCAACACTGCTCCTTCTTATTGAAAGATAGCTATAACATTATTAATCCATTGGTACAAATGTAAATTGGGACCGAACATTCTCTGATCTAATGTTGGTCGGAAAAACACATTTTTAGGGTGTTGGTGTGAACAGAGTTCTGCTGCCAATGGTTGGTAAATAAGCAAGGTCGGTGTCTGCACCTGCCATGTCCTTAGCAACCAATGATGTCACCTGGTTCATACATACATACATACATTCGCTGTGGGATGGTTGATGTCAATAGTTATGCTATGGATGTGATAGGTAGAGGCACCCACTGTGTATTTAGCAACCATTGTCATTACAAGTTTCCACTTGTTTATATGGGAATGGGGGTAAAATCCTTGCCTAAATATGGCCACAATGATGTCATCACTTTTACCTCTCCTTACTCATACTGCTGATTTCAGTTTGAGGAGCTGTTGTTTGGCAAGTGACCATTGTCACAATTAGGTCATCTGGTTTTGTTCTTTTGCTGGTTGTTTATCATGATTGATGATAATCTATATCATTGGGTGATGTGTTTAACTATGAGGACATTGTGGGACTTATTTAAATTGAGGACCTTTAAAAAAACTGTGCTTTCTTCACAATTTATTTTCTTGCATGGGGAGGCAGTATTTATCCATATTCTGATAAACCCCTCATCTGCAGACCCCCACAACCACTGGGCAAGTGTTGTGGGGAAGAGACTCATGACCCCATCAACATGAGAACAAGGTGCTTTTTCCAGGGCCCCCCTGGAAACTTACCCCCACCATGTAGAGGGCAATGGGGCAAGAAGGTGGAGTTTAACCCTCTTTTCCAAGTCAGACAAGCTACATGCTCACATAAGTGTTTGGCTTTGATTTTATTTGATTTTTGGCCCCTCAAAACCCACACTGGATCCAACCTGTTGGTGGGTATTTTTGTCACTTTTCTCTACACAAAGAAAAAACATGTTTAAAAAAACAAGCTTGCAAAGAGCTGTCATTTACCAACATTTAAAAGTTTTTTTCTTTGTAAGTGTCAGTGTTACTGTGATATGTTGTATACATCCTACAGTGCTATTTTACAGGTAGGTTTATAAGGGGATATGATTGAGAAAGAATCGGCCATCATCCCTAATGGAAAGATGCACAGAAATCCCTATGTATCAACTTCTGTTTCAGCTGTATAAGGCAATCAACATCATGCCATTTCATGCATTTATGTTATGCACGTATGGTTCTTTTTAACTTGTACACCAGTTTTTTCTTTGTGTAATTTTTTTTTTTATCGTATATTAATAAAATGTATAATTTTTTTTTACTTATGATTCTACTTACTTCATACTTTTGGGCTGATATAATCCCATATACTGAGGGACTTTTCTACACATTTTATAGGTAGGTTTATTCAAAGCAATCGGGTATTTTTAATCTTTCACTTTAAGCATTATTAAAATTGAGCTTCTGGCCGAACTGAATTTTTTAAAAAGGTATTTTTCATTAGTATATGTCTGACAGGTTAAAGCCCAGACTCCCATGCCATTTGTTTGACAATTCCTAGCTTAGTCATCTGGAAAAGATCACACATTTTTCCGATTTGCTCCCATTGCCAGCATTTGCCAAACCCCACTCAAAGTAAATCCAGGCCAAGCACATCACTCATCACTATTAACCACTTACTTACACTTACAAGAACTTTATAAACAATTAGATATTCTTGGTAAATAGCATGGGGGAAGATGCTTGAATTTAAAGTTATTTACACTGCCCTCCCTGTCATAGCTTGTGATGTACTGCTCATCCCTCAGCTGTAATGTAAATGTAATGTAAAATATCAAATAGACCTGAGTCTCCTTAAACTCACTTTAGGTGTGTTAAAGCTTTTTTTTTAGCAAAAATTAAGATCTTAAATTTACTATAAAACATTCTCTGAAATATTATCCATTTGAAAATACTTGAAATATTTTCTATTTGTAAAAACTTTTATCTAGCGATAGTTTGCACTCTGGGTTGTTTATATTGAAAGTATATTTGTTTCTGTCTGCTGTTCTGGGTGACTGACAGCATTGTAGAAATATATAAGAATCCTAGAAGCTCAAGTATTGTTTGTGATAACAATACACCTACAGTGGGAAAAATACAAATAATACAAAATGTATATGACTAAAAAAAAATATTAAATATTGTAACAGTTCTTAATATGTTAAAATGTTATCAGTGGAGAAATAAAGCACTTTAAATAATTCTTAAAGTAATGACTACCTAATCTATTTCAATAATCATACCTTAGGTGCCACTGTGGGAACACAAAATATGGGATGCTATTGATTACAAAAGGAATTTATGACTGCCAGGAATTTCACTCCATTAGAGCCATTTAAAGACATGCCTTTGTCCAGAGCAAACATAGCTGCCCCCAACCTTATTTTTCAATCTCCTGACACAAAAAGCATGCCAATTCTAAATACATTTAGTGGCATTTATGGGTATGAAATTTGATCATTAAATTTGGCCATTTTCATAGCTAATAGGTGATGGATTGCCAAAAAGGCATGGGGATCTGGCCATGACCTGGGGGACATTTTTCCTGCTGTCAGAATATAACAATCAGAGCTGCCAGCACTGACTGAGCAGATAAAAATCTGGCAGGGTGGTTGTAGATACGTTATTTGGTAGATTTACTTATAAACAGCCAGCCTGCCAATATGTGGATCGAAGTTCAGCCGGCCCTTGCTGAAATGGCCGAATTTCAATCCATGTATGCCTGGCTTTACTGGCCTGCAGCATCTACATGAGGATGTGCCTGGATCCCCTTCACTGGAGGCATAGCACATAGGGAAATTGGCTTCCACAGAAGAGAGAGTGGATAGCAAAAAAGTTCAGTGATTAATCCTACGACCATAGACTGTACATGCTCTTCCTTTATTAAAAAAAGGCAGTCATGCCTAAAATTCTCCTTTAAATTATATTCTGAAATATTACAGTTCATCGATTAATTTTATCTCCAGATTTTTAACAAATCAAATACTGTTTTTACAAACATAGATTTTGGTTAACCTTATTTTCTAAAGCTTGTTTTCTATGAACATTGCTGAAAATTATTTTTAACATGTTTAATGAAACTTGATTTGTTCTCTTAATGTGCTTCCTAGTGTTGGGTGAATCCTTTTTTTTTCATTGCAATAGGTTTTTATTGAGTTTAAACAAGAAAACATGTATATACCTACACATATTGAGATACAACAGGTCGGGTTACAACAACAAATAGTCCAGTTGATTCCCCATTATGAGGGGGAGGCCCTCCCTCCGGCACCCCTAGTGGGTACTCACTGTGCCTAGAGAGGAAAGACCCCCCACCCCCCTTGAATCTGCAAGCACCGGCTCCCAAGTCCAGGCGGCACCAGCAGTCCCCCATGGCCCCGATACACAAGCCCTTAATCAAAATGAACCCTGAGGAGTAATGCACATGCCTCTACCAATAATGTGCTGCATCATAAAATTTAAACGATAAATTTATAACGATGAATTTAAAGCAATAAATTTGTTGCAGCTAGTTATAATTCGGTGCATAAATTACATCAACAATTGATCAATACGCCGTGTAGGCAAATTAAAGAAGAGTGAAGGCCGTTCAACATGAAATAACCTTGATGAGTAAAAAGTTAAAACTCATGAGAATTTAACAAAGAAAAGATAGTAAAAAGGAAATAATAAACTGATAGAGTGAAAAATAAAAAGGAAAAATAAAAAGAGGATAGAAATAAGCCAGAAATTTGGAGTCATAGCACAGTTTGCTGCATACCTGTCCACATGTCGTGAGCCTTATAAGGTACTTATCATGTCAGTTTAGTATTTTTAAACCAGTCAGTCCACGGTTTCCAATTTGCTCTAGCTACGATAAGTTTGCCTTGTGTTGATGCAAACATGGTTTCATACATGGCATGGGTGTCAGTAGTTATGATAATTTCTTTTAACGTTGGTGCGTTATGATCTCTCCAGTGGCGTGTTAAGACCAATTTGGTGCTCAGCATAATGTGGGACACAATCGTCCTAGTGGGTTTGGGAATCAGATCCATGTTCAGGGATAAGATGGCTAGTGCCGGATCAGCGGGGATATGGGTCTTCGCTATTTGTGAGCACACGTGAAATACTGTATTCCAAAGTGTAGTGAATCCTTTTTTTTATCTAACCTCTCATAGAAAATAATTTGCTACAATTCACTACTGTATATAAACCCCCCTGGCGGTATTCCCGAGTCTGGTTCGGGGTGAAAATTTAGTACCATTAGCGGTAACCCCGAGCCAGACTCGTGCCCGCATCGCTGGATCCAGGAAGAGCTTGCTTACCTTGTCCCCTGGATCCAGTGATGTCACCACACTGTATGAGCGAGCTGTCCTCCACTCGATCTATCACATCACTGGGCTCCATTCCCTGCAAGCGTGGCGACACACGGGGACGGAGAACGGCGCCAAATTCAAAAAGTAAAACACACACTATGCATACAGTATAATGTAATCTTACAGATTACATTGCTGTATGTAATTATTTCACATCCTCTTTGTCCCTAGTGGTCTGTCCAGTGCTCTGCATGTCGTTTTATATTATAAAAACTGTTCTTTCTGCCTGGAAACTGCAGGTTGTCCATAGCAACCAAAACTGTACCTTTACATCAAAAGTGGTTTTAGACCAGCTACAGTAGAAAACAGTGATAATAAATTAGAATCACTCGCAGAATCGAGTGATAGTGATTTGGGGAGATCTGTCATCAAATATTGAAAAGTAATGACAGTGACAATTCTGCAACTGAGCAAATTTCTGTGTTTTTGATTTGATTACATTATTGAATATTTGTTATTATTGTTATATTATTATTTGGTATAATTATTTATAGTTATTTATTATATTATAATTTATGATTTCATTTTTCAAACTTTATCATACCCGGGATGTTTACTAGACTCTGGTTTGGACAGATTTAAGTGAGTTATTCCTAAGAATTACAGGTCTAAAATATAAAACGGCAAATTTTCATGCAAAATAATTGTACCGCTTTCAGCACCTAAAATCTGAAATAATCATACCGCCAGGGAGGTTAAGGGACTTGGAGTAAAAAATGAAAACATTATTTTAACAATGTTAACAATGACCCTTCATTGCATAAGTATTTAAACTATTAAATGAAATAAGCAATGTCTAAACTTTCTTAGTAACCTCTTTTGCATTTAGAAATCTCAAATTTAATGAGAAGATAAGCTGACACTTAACACCATATTGTAAAGCACAGAAGTTCTAACATTTGGCATAAGAAAAGAAAATATCACAGTAAAGATGCTTCTAAATGTGACATTTCTAATAACATAAAATGATAGTAGTTTATGCTCTATTACTTAAATTACACATATATGCACATGCATGTATGCATAATAAGTGTATTTCATTCCTTTAGCAGATTTATCTAACATAATAGTCCACATAACACTTTGCATTGTTACTAAAGTAAACTTTTTTGAAGCATCGATTTCTGAATTCACATGGGCATTATTTTGCTAGAGCCTTGATACCAATGCAAACAATTCTACCTATATGATGCTAGGACACAAAAAGAGACTACAGCCCCATACACACTATCAGTTTTTTTGCTGAGTTTTTCCTTCAGGTTTACCAAAACCATGTAGTGCAAGGGCCTGCCTGATTGCATACAAATTGAAACTCCTAAGGTTTGACCTCATATTATATGGTTTTGGTAAAGCTGAAGGAAAAACTCAGCAGATACACTGATAGTGTGTATGGGGCTGAAGGCCCAAGACTTTGGTGGATACATGTAAAGCAGAACATGCTGGACTAGGACTAGGCACTTAACCTGCCAGTGTATCTTCATTTGATAGACAAAACATTCCTAAAATATCTGCGGTTAGTGAGTGGTATCAAGTAAAATGCCAGTTGATATAGCTAACAAAGGAAATCCATGTTCAAATGGGGTTCCGCTAAAAAAGTATTAAAAAATAAATTTCCAGGACAAAAATCTCAGGCAAAAAAAAAAACTAATGAAAACATAGTTCTATCATTATAATAAAACACTTAATTTGCATACATGGTAAAATATGTTTCAAATATAAAATATAAAGCAATCAAATAATGGGGAGAAGAACCCAAAACCAGCATGTAAATTAACAGGTATTACAAATGGATACAATGGAGACCTCTGTTTTTAATAAAGCCAGTGCAAGTGATCTCATTGCTGTTATAGAAGAGATTGTGATCAGTAGAATTAAAGCTAAGATCCAACCTTGTTCCTCTCCTATCCTATATGCAATAAGTCCAAATGTTGTGTATCATGTGAGCTTTTCACAATCTGCTAAATAAGTTGTCAGATCAATCGCAGGCACTGTCTCTTCTCTAGGCTGCAGCTGATCAGCATCATCCTGCCCCTTCTTCTTGCACTAGGCTGTCAGCTACCCACTGCTTGTAATCCACTGGACTACAACTCTAGCAGTCACAGCTCACCTACCAGCATTGTCATAATTTACCCAACCCTGCCTAAGAGCCATCAGAGGTGGGAAAGAGGGTGTATCTCCAAAATTATAAGTGAAAAATTATTTTAGCTGGTTGCTTTAGGGGGTAACAGGAAGACAATCAATTGTTTGCAAATACATAGAATTGCAGAGCTTTGCATTTAGCTTACCTTGCTCTGAATTAGAAAACTGTGGATTCTAGGATGAATACAAAATTACTAATTCAGCTTTACTTGGGCAGCGAACTAATAACTCTCTCATAAATATCTCTAATGCCGCACACACAGTAAAAATTTTGGCCAGAAAAAGACTGATGAGAACTTTTCGTCAGAAAATGCGACTGTGTGTATGTGTGTATCAGAATTTTGCTGGCTGAATTTCCACCAGCAAAAGATTGAGAGCAGGTTCTCAATTTTCCAGACGAAAAAGTTTCTATTGGAAATTCCGTTTGTGTGTATGCAATTCTGACGTGCAATAGCTCATGCATGCTCAGATTCAACTATGAGACGGAAGCTATTGGCTACTGGCTATTGAACTTCCTTTTTCTAGTGCCGTTGTACGTGTTGTACATCACTACATTCTTGACAGTCGGAATTCGGTATGACCGTGTATATGCAAGACAGCTTGAGCGAAATCCCGTCGGAATTCCGTTGGGAAAACCATCAGAGCTTTTTCCAACCAAAATTCTGATCTTGTGTACATGGCATAAGATGTAAGAATTAGTAAACTTTGCTGGCTAATTTGCCTTGTTCCCTTTTGTTTGTTTCACTCCATTCTCTTTCCCATCACGTCTTTGTATCTGCCTGTGACTTTACCCTTTGCACGTGTGTTTTATCTTCTCTTGCCTGTAACTTTTAACCCCTTTAAAGGGGGGAGAAGGATTTGGTGATTAGTAAATGGTCCTACTGGCTGTTGATTGTCAGTGGGGACTGAGAGCAGTCTTCAAGAGCTCAATCTCTCTGCTGGGAGTGTACATAGTGCTCACTGTTAGCACAGAAACATTGGCAACCCAGTGACATATGTGTGGTGTGTGGGTGTAAAAAGACCATCCTTTTGCAGCATACCTTTAGCACATACTGTATGTGTTATGAGGACAGTAACAGGTTAACTGAGCCTTCCTTAATTATTCAGTGTTGGTGTACCCCTTAAACTTTGTCTGGCTCTTCATGCTTAGTTCTTATGGACTCAGTCTTCCATTCTCTATGTGCTCTGGTGTTTGGTATTTACTTATCTTACCAAGTGTGCCCTTTCACATAGTATGCCTTGCTCTATGATTTTGACTCTTATGTGTTTATCCAGATCTGTAGCCTGTTCCTGGTTTTAAATCAGCTTGGGTTATGGTTTCTACTTTGTGTCTGTCGCCTGCTGTCATTTAATGTCTTATGCTATGGTTTTCTGTCTAGTCTAATGGCAGCTGTCACCAATAATCTGAGAGCCAAAGCCTGGAGTCAAACTTATCTACACCATAAGGGGCTCTATCAAATTGATATTTTTTGATCCTGTGACTTTTTTTTTTTCAAATCAAAACCTGTGTTTTTATTAAAATTATAGAACATTTTAGTTGGGTGTTCTTTACTGGCAAAAATGGATGAATGCTTAGAAATTTGCTGTGGGTAGGAAGGGAAGTACATGTGTAATACACATTTTTTTTACTACTCAACTGCACAATAACAAAAAAACTAAATAAGATAGAGTTTGGCTTTTAGGAGAAAAAAAAACGATGTTGGCTCGTTATTACTGCATTCCACAGAATAATTAATTAATTACACTTTATCAAAATCAAATTAAAGTGGCTGTATAGGCTGAAGGTTTTTTACCTTCATGCTTTCTATGCATGAAGGTAAATAACCTTCTGTGTGCTGCTCCCCCCACAGCCTCCCTAATACTCAACCTGAGCTCCCTCTCGATCCGGCAATGTGCATGAAAGCCTTGGCTGTCCCGGGACTCCCTGTCCTCATTGGCTTAGACAGTAATGGGAGCCATTGGCTCCCACTGCTATCAATCACAGCCAATGAGCCAATGAGGAGAGAGCGGGGGCGAGGGCGAGCCTCGGCTCTATGTCTCCTGTGAATGCATAAAGCAAGGCTCTAAAGCGAGCTCGCACCAATAACCCCATAGCAAATGGCTTGCTATTGGGGGCCCAGGTCAAGGGGGGGGAGCCAAGAGCACCCTCTAGGGGATCCAAGAAGAGGAGGATAGGAGCTGGTCTGTGCAAAACTGCTAGAGCAGGTAAGTATGACATGTTTGTTTTTTTTGTTTTTTTTAATATGATAATTGAAACCATAAAATGCACACAGCTGATTCCTGTGTTATATATTTTTCTCAATATGGTGTCCTGAAAAGTTCAATAAAATGTTACATGTTTATGTGCTACACTGGCACTGTTAAACTGGGCCGGATGCATACTGTTTGCATAGCACAGCAATTCAAATTTAGTGGTTCCATTTAGGCTACTTTCACACTGAGGTAGAACTGGCAGTAGCCGCTCGTTTTAGCAGGGCTTTACCGCTGTTATATCGGCTCTTTGGTGCCACTTTTCAGGTAGGTAGTGGGGCATTTTTAACCCCCAAGAAGAGGTTAAAAAAAGGGTTAAAAGCACCCGTAATGTGGTGCTTCCAAATCGCTTTTCAGGCGATTCGGAAGTGGTGCCCATTCATTCCAATGTCCAGGGGCAATGTGGGAATGATGTATATACCACATGCTGCTTGCAGGACTTTTTTCCCATCCCAAAAGCGCACCGCCCCAGTGTGGGCTTTCACACTGGGGGGGCTTAAGAGGCAGTTTTCAGGCTCTTTGCAGGCGCTATTTTTAGCACTAAAATGCCTAAGTGTGAAAGGGGTCTTATGGTAAACTGCATTCAAATGTAGAAAACCAACCCACCTTCAAAGCACCTGTGTAGCAGTGCATTACAACCCATGATAATCAATTGTTGTGGTGCACTACATTGGAAAAAAAAAATGTGCAGGTGGGATTTTTGGTTCATTATTGCACATTAGCAACCTATTCAAAAGTGGCCCTGTGCTGTCCTTCGTGAAACTGTGTTTTTTGGTTTTGACAACCCATTCATTTCAATGGGCACCCAAACGTACCAGAACATAGAAAAAGTAATGTAAAACACTACTTTTTTCAGTTTCCCTGCAGTTTAGTGGCTGCAAATGCTCTGTGTTTGCCAAATGAATTTTGGGCACCATTAACAATTAATTGCCACCTGTATGCATCTCACAAGGGCAGTGTGTTCACAGATGTGCACAGAATGCGCCTTTCCTGCACCACAGCTGTAAACAGACCTTCAAAGAAGTTATTGGGTTTTAAACTTTGGATTATACCAGGTATTTAATGCAGAATATTTATCATATGCCTCACAAATAAATAATAAATATGTAAAGAACAGGATTATTCTTTGAATCATTTATCATTTTCTGAAAGTTAACCCACTGCACAAGATAAGATTTTTTTTTTTTTTTTTTTAAAGTCTAGCTTCAGTTTAGGTTCAGGTTTATATTGCATTATACAACTAGATATAATAAAAAAGAAAAAAGGTATTGGTAGTCAAATGATGAGGCAGCTATAATTATTTCTTACATTTAATAATAAATAATTATATTTACATGGCGCTACTAGGAATGCAATGAATTCTACATTATTTACATACTTTAGCAAATGTATTTGCAAGCTCCACTTTTGAGTTTAACCATTTAACATACATATCAAGCATTCTGCTTGAGTCAGCAGATAACAAAAAAGTCAAAACTTTGTTCCAGCAGTCAATTATGTCAGTGCTCACTCTGAGCAGCAAATCCAGCCAGCCAAAAAAAATAAAAAATCACTACATTATTCTACTATGTTATCCTGGAACCACTGCAAATGTGCTAAAGGCAACATATGTATCTTATTCTAAAAAGAGGGCAAGCAAGTCCCACACTGGTGTTCCTTTCAGAGGCTATCTGCAGGGATCTTAGTTGTTAGTTAGGGATAAGGGCGTCTTGACTCTTGATTCAGACTAATGCCACGTACACACGACCGGACTTTCCGGCAGAAAAGGTCAGGAGGAATCATTCCATCAGATATTACGATCATGTGTGGGCTTTTTTCTTTTTTTCTTCAAAAATTCAGACGAACCTAGAAATAGAACATGTTTCAAATTTGTCTGACGGAATCAATTTTTATCGGAAAAAACATTCGTCTGGCTGCTGGTCTGACGGACTTAATATGCAAGGGCAGCTATTGGCTACTGGCTATTGAACTTCCTTTTCTAGTCCCGTCGTACGTCACCACGTTCAAAACGAATGGACTTTGGTCCGTTCATGTGGGGACAAGTCCTTTCGGTCGGAGGTCCATCGGAACTGCGTCTGGAAGACCGTCGGACCTTTTCTGCCAGAAAGTCCGGTCATGTGTATGTGGCATAACAAGGGCCAAATGACCTTTAAAATGCATAGGTGAAAAAGGGTGCTTCAGAAATAGCACAGGGACACAGTTAGGAATGGCCAGAATGGAGTATGGGGTGGACTGGGAGGAGAACACAGAAAAGAGAAGAATGCTACTGACATGATTATGTTTTATTGACCCTTAGTGGAAATCAGAAAGTACAGCACACAAATAAAAATACTGTTCCTAGAACAACAGATTACTGGCAAGGGTGATTTTTATTTCAACATACAAGGCAGTGGTGTAGCTCTCTCAAAAAATAAAAAAAAATGTATTTAGCTGACATGGGTGTGAAAAAATTTGAAGGCAACCTTAGGAATCCCAGAGGGGAAAAGGGAGGCAACATGCAGTACAACATAGGACAGTCAGGGTGGCAAAATTGCCCTAACAGTGAGAGGGGCTCTACACTTGAGCCTATGCACAGAGTTCATCAACCAGGAATATGTCACATACAGAGCTAAGGTTTCAGCAGCATGTAATGTGTACAGTGCAGAAAAAGTGTGTAAAGAACATAGTGAAGGGGTAAAGTGTATATAATGTATAGAGGGCAGGCGTATGTAATGTTCATAGTGGAGGGTTCAGGTGTATGCAATGTACAGTATGTAGGAAGCAGAACACGGGAAATGCACAGAGTGCATGGGGTAATATATATATATATATATAATGTACACAGTGCAGAGGTTAGAAGTCTATACAGCCCAGCATACAGAACCCCCATGATTTATTTCACCACAATCTCCTTATGCATAACACAGCACTACAGCAATGTACACACAGTGTATACACATATAGACACACGCTGTATACAGATTAGAGCTGCACGATTCTGGCTAAAATGAGAATGACAATTTTTTTGTTTAGAAGATAGATCACGATTCTCTCACGATTCTCGCGGCGTAACATTATCTTTCACATTAAAACAAAAAAAGTGATGCTAACGTTACAGTTTTTTTATTTTATTTATTGAAGTGTATTTTTTCCCAAAAAATTGCATTTGAAAGACTGCTGGGCAAATACAGTGTGACAGTGTGACATAAAATATTGCAGAAATTGCCACTTTATTCCCTATGGTCTCTGCTAAAAAAATTTATATATATATATATATATATATATATATATATAATGTTTGGGGTTCCAAGTAATTTTCTAGCAAAAAATATTGATTTTAACTCAAGAAAGAAGTGTCAGAAAAATATTTAGATTTTAAGTGGTTAAACTTCCTGTATTTACATGTGGTTGAAAGCTTGGCAGACTGCCCAGATTATTTGTTTACACAGGAAGTTCTATCCCTTTGATCTTAGAAGTAAAGCCGCGTACACAAGGGCGGACTGTCTGGCCAACTTAGTCCGTCGAAACACATTTCAGCGGACAGTCCGCTCGTGTGTGGGCTTCAGCGGACTTTTTCAGCGTGCAGTCTGGCGGACTAAGTATTTTGGAATTTCCGTAATATTGTCCGTCGTACTTTGGTTTCAGCGGACAATCCGCTCGTGAGTAGGCTAGTTCGACGGACTAAGTATGGCGCATGCTCAGAAAGGATTTACACGGCGAAAGGTTGCATTGCTGTGTATTGGACTTCCTATTTCTAGTCCCGTCGTACGTGCTGTACACGTCATCGCGCAAGCTTTCGATGGACTGTTTGTGCATCCGTGTGTGGTCAAGTCCGTTCATTCGAAAGTAGTACGGACTGTCCGTCGGATTGTCTGACGGACTAAGTTGGCCATACAGTCCGCCCGTGTGTACGCGGCTTAAGAGTTAGTTACAATGTTTCTAAACTTGGCAGATTGCCCAGGGTGCTTTCTTTTGACAGCTGTGTGAGCAGATAATCTCTCCACTTGTTTATATGAAAGAATGGCCTTCTCTCAGCAGAAGAGATTGTCAGGGGTGATGAATCAAGATTGCGTTTTTTTAACGATTAATCGTGCAGCTCTAATACAAATGCCAACACGCAAACACTGTATATAGAACCGCCATTGTAAAACATGAGGCGCTTTACATTCTAGTTTAAAGGGCCCACAAGAAAGTATGTCAGAGCAGAAGCCCACCTGAGACTCTACAGTATTTACATCCTGCCCCAGTTGCAACAATTATGCATTATGCTGCTCATGCTTCTATGCACAAGGAAAATAGCTGTTGTGCAGAAGTGGAGAGACACATGCACAAGAATCAGTGTACATTCCCAACACTGGGATTGACATCTAATGGCTTATATAAACTGATGCACTGTAGAGAGACCTTGCTCAATGGCCCTAAGCTTTTCCTTGCTTACCTGAGACCTAATCTGCTGATCTTGCCTCCCCATACATGACGCAGCTTTCGCTCTTGACTTTGCTACTGCCGTTTGCCTTACTTATCATCTACCCAACTGTTACTGACCCTGGCTTGCTTCCCGGACCCTACCTTTGCCTCTTGATTCTGTTACCATGTTGCCTAGCTGTTACTGAACTTACCTAATTTCTTGGACTCCACTGTCTTCTGTTTCAGCAACAAAATGTTTCAGTTCCAGCTTTCACTTCTACTCATCTAGCTGCAACCCATATCCAGTCCAGCTTGCAAACTCTGGCATTCCTACCACTTTGTGTCCTCAAGCTCTTTATCATCTCACCTTTAGGAGTGTTTGGTATGAGGTGCATGAGTTGTCCCCTCAGCTACTGAGTCTATACCAGGTTTGTAATAACTTTTTTCTTGCACTATAAATTCCTCTCTGTAGTCTTGTGGCCAAGTAGGAACATCCACCTAGTCTATTATGGGGAACAAGAGACTTATCACTGCCACCAGCTTGTGTACAGGAAAGGTTGGCAGCATTTAACCTCCCTAGTAGTGATCCCGAGTCTGGCTCGGGCTGGGATTTCAGTACCACGAGCGGTAAACCCGAGCCAGGAAGGAAGTTACTTACCTTGTCCCCTGGATCCAGTGATGTCCTCCGTGCTGTGTATTCGAGCTGTCCTCTGCTCGATTCACACAGTGCCCGAGTGCCGCCAAGCTCCGTTCCCTGCAACGTTATGACGCACGGGAGCGGAGATCGGCACCAAATTCAAAAAAGTAAAAACACACAAAACACACACAGTACTGTAATCTTACAGATTACAGTACTGTATAAAAAAAATTACACACTGCCTTTGTCCCTAGTGGTCTGTCCAGTGCCCTGTATGCATTTTTATATTATAAATACTGTTTTTTCTGCCTGGAATTTGGAGATTGCCCATAGCAACCAAAAACTGTCCCTTTATGTCAAAAGTAATTTTAGACCAACTAGAAAACATTGATAATAAATTAGAATCACGGGGGCGTGGCCTGGCCAGCCTAGAAGATGGATGCCTAGTGCCTGAGCTCCCGCTGCCTCACGACCTATAATCTAACTTGCGGAGGTTCTAGCCTGCCTAACGCTACTTCTATATGGGGACTGCATCGCGGAACTCCTCCGCGCCCCGATCACGCTCGCCTCGAGGGAACTCCGGAGGTGTTTCTACCACAATCCCTGCTTTATTCAGGGCAAACAGAGGAACAATGGCGGCTGCCCCTAATCGAAGACAACCAAATGTGTCTCAGAGCGGACCACAACGAGATTCTTCAATAGCCTTATCCGAGGCTCCGGAACATTCGGATCACCCCGTACCTCATCCACAACCACAACTCAGCATGCAAGACCTCAGATCTATAGCTGACGACATTAAAGGAACACTCTCGGCGGCCATTTCGGAGCTCCGCCTTGACATTCGCTCTCTCACTGACAGAGTGGTTGAAATGGAGGATAGCGTGAGGAAACAGGAGTCACAGATCATGTCGACACTCATACTCTTCAACTACAGGCTATCCATATTCATTTGGAAGACCTCGACAACAGAGGCCGTCACCACAACCTAAGGGTCAGAGGCCTTCCGGAAACCATTGAAGGGGATCAGGTTCTGCAGTCCGTGACAAGCATTTTTAACAACTTGCTCAATAGGTCACCCACGACTCATATAGACATGGCCAGAATTCACCGAGCTTTGAAGCCTAGAGGTAGGGAGTCAGACCCCCCCCCGCGACATTATATGCTGTCTTACTGATTTTAAAATTAAAGAAGAGATCCTTAAAAGAGCCCGGGACTCCCCACAAATCGTACATGACGGAACGAACATCCAAATTTACCAGGATCTTTCTAGCCTAACGCTGAAACATCGCAGGGACCTGCGCCCACTGCTAGATGTCCTCCGCACCAATGGTATTAACTATAAATGGAGATTTCCGTTCTGTCTCTCTGCAACAACTCAAGGCCGCACAGCGCATCTGAAAGTTCCCGAGGACTTACCACATTTCTGTCGCTCACTCAATATTCCTCTGGTAGAGGTGCCTAACTGGTTCGCAGATTTTCGCCGCTCTGCTGTGAGAAAAGATCTACCCCCGGCAGAACCGATGGACGCACAAGAACAGAGTCTTCGACGGCGCAGATCTCCATCACCAGACGATGGACACAACGCTCCGAGAGATACCCGACGCCTGCGCAGTCCTTACTACACACAAAGCTCCAGGAGAGCCAGAAGAGAACGCTGAAGTCGTACCACATGCTCCGGAGTATATTTCTTGTCACATTAATCTTGACTGACGGGAGGTTTCTTTTTTTTTTCTTTCCCGACTGCAGGACTTGTGACTATCATTACTGAGTAAGTAGCGACATACAGTGAAGATTTTTCTGTCCGCTCATAGTTGCCTTTTCAGTTGACAGGCCTGGTTATTTTTGTTCTACATGTTTTTGTGGCCTTTTTATTCGTTCTAGGCTCCATATATCTAGCATACGGGAAGTCTGTATATCCCTAATCTGACAGTTCTTTTATTGCGTTAATTTGGGAGACACGCACTACATTTCCCATAACTCCCTGCGGCCACTTTCTTCTTCCCGGCAACCCGATGTATGTGGCGATACTCTTTTACGTCACTTCGACCATACAATTGTTTCCGGACTTACTACTTCCTTCGGCTGAAGGTTGTGATGGGGAAACTCTCTTTTTGCAAGCTCTCCTTACTTGCAGGTATCCAATCATTCCCTTTCTACTAACTATTAGCTACTGGTCCTATATCTTACTTTCTGTCTCTGGTACAGCAGAAGTGCGTTTAACTTCACCATAGTTCCTAACGTTCTCATTATTCCCACTAGTGATATACCTTTACTATTCGCATTGGACATTAAAAGACATCACCATTAGCCGCATTTCTTCTAATCTAACACTGTATGGGTCCGACTATTGTCCATATAGGACTAGTTTCTATATATGAGGAAATTACATGGTGAATAGGCTTTTTGACTAGCCCATTTAGACATAACAAATGACATGTAATGATATGCCAAGTACTTATGCTATCTCCCTTCCCCACCTTTCCCTCTTCCCTCCCCTATCCCCTGTGCCCCACCCCCTCCCCTCCCCTCCCCTCCCCTCCACATCCCACCCCCCCCCGCTTCCCTCCTCTCTCCCCTCCCCCCCTCCACCCTTTATAGTGTTAGTTGTGCATGGACTGTATTATGTTTCTATTTACTTGTCCTCCTACTGTACTTTCTTACTCAATCATATATGACCACGCAGGTATATTTTTTAAGCATCTTCTTACCTCTCCATCCATTTCTAAATCTTATCTTTCAGAATACCTCATACCAATGATGCCTACCCCCTAAAATGACAATAAAACAACATAAATATATATATAAAAAATATATAAAATAAATAGTTGCGGCTATATGCCTCCAACATGTACTTCCTATAAGGTTGGGAGCCGGCTACCCATTAATACTTTCCAAATCCCTCTTTGGACTGGTCACAGCCAACCCCCACACGGTTGTGGCGAGGAGTGAGTTTACCTATTATTGGGTGGACTTACTTTCGTCGCACCGTACCTACACCGATTTTCTTATCCTAGAGATAGGGGGACGAATCTTCTCTCTGTCTCATCGGTTAACGGGTGTGTTCCACACCTTACATTTCACTTCCCTCTCATCGATACTTTATTTTCATTACTTATCCTACCCGCATATCCCTTCCCTCCACCCTTTTTTTTTTTTTTAAAGTGCCCTCATCCCCTGAACGGATCTAATGAGCATGTCTACACCTTCACATAATGCGGCCCAAGACATCCAAAAACTTAAGATATGCTCCATCAACATACGTGGCCTTAATACGCCCGAAAAAAGAATGCAATTGCTTTCTACTTTACGGCACTCTAAAACTCATATTGCTCTCATTCAAGAGACTCACTTCAGAACTGACACGATTCCGAGGTTAACTGACAAATATTTCCCAACGGTCTACCACGCGCCGAATGCTGACGCCAAATCTAAAGGAGTATCCATACTTATTTCCAGAAACTGCCCAATCCAAATTACAGACATTCAGAGAGACACACAAGGTAGGTTCCTTTTTTTAAAAGGCACACTACATAACAGACACATCACCATCGCTAATATTTATGCACCCAACTCGCAGCAGGTCACATTCTTTCGTAATACCCTTCAACAACTGACCACATTTCAATATGGTATTCTAATTGTCGGTGGAGATTTTAACGTTGCTCTAAACCCTTCCTTAGACACATCAAATGGATTTTCGGTATTGAAATATAGGGCCCTCCGTACAATTAAATCTCAATTACAAGAGTTACTCCTACACGATTCCTGGAGGGCCCTTCACCCTAACGAAAAAGATGTCACTTTCTTTTCTCCACCCCACGAGAAATACTCTCGTCTCGACTACATTTTTATTTCCCAAAATGAATTACCCTTCTTAACCGACTCCACTATTGAACCTATGGTTCTCTCAGATCACAACCCTGTCTCCTTAACTCTCTCCCTTCCGGACAAACGAACTGGGTCGCACATTTGGCGCCTCGACAATTCCCTACTCACTGATTCAGATATTGTACAGAACATATCTAACTGCCTTTCTCACTATTTTGCTGAAAACTCGACCATAGACTCTACTCCCGACACAATCTGGGCAGCACACAAATGTGTAATAAGAGGTGAATTCATATCTCTAGCAGCCAAACGTAACAAGCTCAGGAAAACGCACATAGACGCTTTAACAAAACGCATACACATACTCGAAAAAACTCACAAAGCTTCGCGTGCTGCGGAAGTTATGACTGAACTAGAGAAGAACTTTTAGAAGTTCTACATAAAAAAGTAAAGCGTAATTTTATGTTATCTAAAAAAGTTTTTTATGAATTTGGAAACAAATCTGGTAAACTACTGGCCAGAGCCCTTCAAGCAAAGAAGGCAAAACACACGATACACTCGATTGTAGATGAGCAGGGTACCACCCTATCCTCGACAAAGGACATTTCGGATCAATTTGTTCGCTATTTCTCCACTTTGTATAACCTCCCCACTCCACCCACGATGTCCAATCTGACTGAACGTTCAACAGCCATTAAAAATTTTTTACAACAGTACTCTCCTAAGCCAATTGATAAAGAACGATTCCCTGGTTTAGATTCCCCACTGTCAACGGAAGAAATACTTAGTGCCCTAAAACAAATGAAACCCGGCAAAAGCCCAGGCCCTGACGGCCTTCCTGTCAGCTATTATAAATCCTTTCCTGACATCCTAACCCCCCATTTGGTTAAAGCCTTTACTGCTATGTCACCCTCTAACGCAGCCCACAAAGATCTGCTTGAAGCACACATAACCCTTATTCCAAAGCCCGATAAACATCCCACCTTAGTTACTAATTATCGCCCAATATCACTTTTAAATGTTGACATTAAACTGTATGCAAAAGCACTAGCCAACCGTATACTACCCCTCCTTCCGAGCTTAATTGATTTAGATCAAGTGGGGTTCGTCCCTGGCAGGGAAGCTAGGGATAACACGATCAAAGCGCTTCACATCCACCATTGGCTCTCTACGACCTCTACCCCTGGTTTCTTCTTATCACTTGACGCGGAGAAGGCGTTCGACAGGGTGGCATGGGACTACATGGAGGCGGTTTTACATTCAGTAGGTTTCCCTCCTCAATTAATACAGATGATAATGGCCTTATACTCCTCCCCTGTGGCCAAAATCCGAGTTAATGGATGCCTGTCGAACGCCTTCTCCATTTCCAACGGCACTCGTCAGGGTTGCCCTCTTTCTCCCCTAATCTTCCTACTCACTATGGAACCCCTTCTTCGTAGGCTGCGAGAGAATCCGGACATTAAAGGTATAACTATCACCAATAAAACTTATAAGGTCGCAGCTTATGCTGATGACGTTCTGCTCTTTTTATCTGACCCTATTACCTCTATTCCCAATCTCCTCAAAGATTTTTCGCTATTCCAGTTACTTTCTAATTTGAAAATAAATTTTTCTAAATCTAAAGCTCTAAATATATCGTTATCACCTCCACTAGTTCTACAATGCAAACATAACTTCCCATTCTGCTGGGAACTCAATTCAATCAAATATTTAGGCATCCATATTCCCGCCAACCTTACAGATTTATATGCTATCAATTTTCAGACCCTCCTCCGTGTCATCCAAACAGACTTACACAAATGGTTCAAGGGACCCTTCTCTTGGTTTGGCAGAATGGCTATTTTAAAAATGAATGTGCTGCCCAGGATCCTGTATTTGTTGCAAGCGATTCCTATAGAATTACCACCTACCTTCTTCCTCTCTTATTAACGCATGTGCAGACACTTTATCTGGTTGGCTAAAACACCAAGATTAAGCTGGGATCGTTTGATACTTCCTAAAGAGCTAGGCGGTATGGGTCTGCCAGACCTTCAGAAGTACCATATGGCGTGCCACCTGACCAGAATAATAGACTGGCACTCTCATGAATCCTATAAAGACTGGATTAAACTAGAACAAGCATTCACACAATTACCGTTAGATCATCTACCATGGTTCCGCACGTCACACATCCCGCAAAACGTACGTACTAATCCATTCATACACTCTACGTTGCAAAGATTTAGAGAGGCTTGTAAATATCTACACTTGAACCCTACTTGTGGCCCCATGATGCCCCTAACTGACAATCCAGACTTTCCACCAGGATTTTATCCTAATTTGCCGAGGCGGTCCCCAGGCGGGTCCTTACCAAGAGCATCCGACTTCTTTCAAAATGGCATTCTCCTATCCCACTCAAACATGGTCTCCTTATTCCCGGAATTTCATGTCCCCTTTTTTAAGTTCTTACAAATTAGACACTTTTTTCAGAGCTCCAAAAATTATTCCAACTGGTTTAGAACCCTTACACCATTTGAATCTGTCTGTAACAACCATGAACCACAAAGACATGTTATCTCTATGACTTATGCAATGCTCTTTTCCACTTATGATATTCTGAGCGATAATCTAGTTCAACAATGGGAATCTGACCTACAGTTAACTCTTTCATCTGAGGATTGGAAGAACGTCTACCATCTCATTCACAAAGGTTCCATAAATGTTTCTTCTCAAGAGAGCAGATATAAGATCTTCTCTAAATGAAGAACCCCTGACAAAATCCACAAATTCTTCCCTAGTGTCCCTTCTACATGTTGGCGTTGCAATACCGCAGTGGGAACTCTAATCCACATTTGGTGGGAATGTCCACTTATACAACCATTTTGGCAAGATATACACAGACATATTACCAATATAACAACTTACACCCCTGATTTTACTCCTGCCCAATTCCTTCTACACTACTCTTCCACTCCCAAGACAGCGTATACCAAATCCCTCTCAATGCATCTCATTAATGCAGCTAATCAGTGTATCCCAGTTCATTGGAAGACCACATCGCCTCCTACGTTAGCCGAATGGGTGACACGGGTAGATAAGATAGCAGATATGGAAAATCTCATACACCAAGCGAGAGATGAACCCACTAAATATGGGAAAATTTGGGCGTGTTGGACACATTTTAGAGATTCCTTCAATTTGGGAATTCAGAATACCAACCCATAAATATGTCGTCAGTACTCTTTTCAGCGACCATAGGTTGCGGATCACACTAGATCCGTTCCTTTTCCTCTCTAATTGCAAATTCTCAAGCCCTTTTTTTTTTTTTTTTTTTATGTTGTTTAACCCCATTCGGAGACACAACATGTCTCGTACTTTCACTTTCCAAAAGCTTGATTCATTATTATATCGGATGTATTTACATCCTTTATCCTCACTAGATTCTTCTTATGTACCCTTTACTTATATTAGTAGGGGGTCTAAACCCCGTTTATGTTGTCTGATAGACTAGCAAACTAGCAGACTCTGACATAAATGGACTCCTAAAATTATCTGTCTACCTCCTTCATTCAACCACCGGTCACAGCAAGATCCCTTTTGGGGTGTCCGGTGGCTTGACAGTAAGGTCCAGTTTTTACAATATAATGCAATACTACTATGTTTTTGTTTCTCTGTTTCTAGGTAGTGCATTAGAGATGGTTTCTTTCCATTTGATTGAGATGGGAGTATATTTGATCTATTTGTACTTGCTTATGGAGGCCATTGGCCTCTCTCTTTGTTTTGTTCCTCCTTTATCTCGATTATCTGACATTGTTGTTGTACTTCATTCAATGGTAAATTGTTGTACAGCCACTCTTGACTTGTATTTGGCTACATGTACTTTATGCTTATTTGTATTAATGCTGAATTTCAATAAAATGTATTTAAAAAAAAAAAAAAAATTAGAATCACTTGCAGAATTGAACGATAGCGATTTGTGGGGAAATGCGTCATCAAACAGACAATTCTGCAAATGAGCAAATTTCAGTGTTTTTGATTTGATTACATTATTGAATAATTTTTATTATTATTTATTATCATTATTTATTATATTATAAACTTTATCATACCCGGGATGTCTGCTAGACTCTGGTTTGAACAGATTTAACAGAGTTATTCCTAAGAATTGCAGGCCTACAATATAAAACGCCAAATTCCCATGCAAAATAATTGTACTGCTTTCAGCACCTAAAATCATAACTAATCATACCGCCAGGGAGGTTAAGCACAGCCTATCCTGGTAACCTGGGCCACTCACTTGAGCATTGTGTCTGTTTATAAAGAACTGGGTTGGCTTCGGTTTCTGCTGTTTGTGCTGCTGACAGTGGTAAGATTAAGCCTGGTATGTTCGGTGGAGCAAGGTGCGTCTACAAATATTGATGTGGATCCTCTGGGGGGGGGGGGGGGAGGTGGGATATTTGGAGCCCCTCATCCTTATTATCAATTCCCCAGTTACAATAATTATGCCAGAATATATTTTTTAAATAAAGAATTATTAGGAAACAATTAGAATGACTTGCAAAATGCTAGTGTAGAGACTTGTCTAAAGGCAGTATGTGAGTATCTGTACTGTATTATTTAAATGTAGAATTTAGGCTACATCCAGCCTATTTACTCCTTTATTTTCTCTGTGTGCCAAAGTAACAAAAATGGAAATTGACTTGCCACATCACTGCTAAGTGGTACAAAGGGAGCGAGTTCATGAGATTATAAATACTAAGTACAAATGTATAAGAAGGTTCTTTCTCATGCAGTTTTGGCAAAAGAGTTGTGTGTTGAGGGGTCTCCCCCTCTAAGGTTTTCCTACTGAAATCCTAGACTACCAAGAATTTTGCACTTTACCCAACCCCAAAGGAAGCATTGTTTGACTATCCCCACTGAAGAGAAGTTATGAGTAACTGGCTGGGGAAGGAGTACATCCATGAGCCTTCTCAGCTATTTTGCCATAGGAAATCATAGTCAAGATGCCATTAAAACATTGCTTTCCAAGAAGCTAAATTAAACTGAGAAGTTACTATCCACCATATAATATGAATGCACAGAGGTAAAGTCAGGTTTGAATTGGATAAAGAATGTTTTGGGCTAGCTCATGTTACTCCGTATGCTACTTAAGCTGACCATTTAATGGGTGAAATGCAGCAGTTCAGCAGCTGTTGATCATTGTATTCTGAATGCTGGGTACCACTGTCCTGGGGGAAGGGGAGGGGGAGAGGTAGATTCTTCTATCACCTTCATTTGTACATCACTTTTCATATGGAGGAATCGTTTTTTTTTTTTTTTTTTCATTCAGCCCGCCGACTGAAAAAGGAAAAATAAAACTAGCAGTGTATGGCCAGCTTTACTTTCTATTTTGCTCCAAGTTCTATTGAAGAAACTCTTGTTCAAGTTCCACAAAATGATTAGCACTTCAATTATTTCAAGAAACATCTTGAAAAGAAAAAAATATGAGATGGATGTATCTGGAGACTTCACAAAGTAAATTGACTTAAGCATCTCAAATGTGACAGCATCTCCACAGTTTTGAGACATGCTAACAAGTTGATACATAATAAGTGTAAGAATTTGCTGGATAGCCTATATAACCTGCACAAAATGCTTAGCAAATATTCTGCAGTAATGAATTGAAGAAATGTACACTATGAATAATCTTCTCTCATACAATTAATACATTATTTTCTTATCAAACAGTAGTGTAATAAGACTCTGAGATTACAAAAAGTTCTCTAGAAAAGAAAATGAAATATTTGATTGACAAATATTGCTTGTTAAACACATATGCCCAAAGTTCATGCTCACTTGTTAGAATTTCAGATTTTATGCTGATCTAAACAAGTTAATTTACAACACCATGTTATACAAGAGAACTCCTGGTGTGGGAGGTCTCCTCAGGTTTTTAAATATAAAAGGTGAGTTTCCACCAGGGTTCAATAGCATTGCCTAGGATTTCAAAGATGTATATTGCCAAGAGATTTAATCATCAGTTTTTTTTTTTCAATCTGTGTACAGGCCTGCCTGAACTGATTGTGATTGAAGTCAAACCAACTGCATTTCTACTTGCTCTCATCATAGCAACTGCTATCATTATACAAGCTAAGTAAAATTACTTTATACCATCTATCTATTTGTGCTGAGTAATTTATCAAGTCAATTACAGCAAACATGAAGGACTAATATTAAAGAAAAATGCATAATTCATAGCACCGATTAAGCCTTTACTATGGTTTAGATGCATAGATGACATGGTCACACAGGCTGTATATGTTATATATTTCAGTAGTGCATTTGCATTTTTGTGGACCATACCATTAAAGTATTAATACACAAATCTAGGACTGTAATTTATCATTATTGTGAATGCTATAGAACATTCCAAAGAATATGTCTACTATTGGTAAAGCTATTATTATTGTGAAACTGTTGTGTGCTTCTGAGCTCTTTCTGTTATTATGGATCATTTTGACAATACCCACTACCATCTTTCCAGTGAACTCTGGAGTGTCATGATTTCCTAAACTTCACGAATCATATTTTTTACCAATCATTTGGGTCTATCCAGTCATTTTCACCAGATTTATTTTTATGTTAGATATTTAATTTTTATCAGACCAGGCAAGCATGATGATTATGAAATAGTCAACTGGGCTGTACAGCTGTTACATATTTATAATTCTTGATTTCTATAGAATTTTTGTGTGAAGATGAAGCATGACTGTAAGCAGCAGCCATGTATCATATATAGAATTGGTATTTCTGGACACCTGCAGCCTTAGGAATCAATGATATTGCAAACTCTACCCCCTCCTTTTAAGCAAATATGGCTATATGTGGGCAATGACATATCCCACATATGGCCATGGTCATAGAAACAGTGATGGCGAAAAAAAGACCAAGTGATCCATCGAGTCTGCTCAATGTTTTATTTATTCATATATGTTTCTGTGTTTTTTTTGTTTGTTTTGCTTTTGTAATTTTTTTGTGTTTAGATCTATGTTTTACCCAAGCATGTTTGAATCTACTTGCTTTTGATTGACTCAATACTTATGCTGGAGATTTATTCCAAACATCAAATACTTTTCAGTAAAATAACTTTCTAAGATTAGTTTTGAACTTTCCTTCTCTAGTTTGATTCTCTAGTTTGATGTTTTCTCCCTATGTTCTTTATCTTGGCTTTGTATTGAAAATACTGCCCTCCTGAACCTTATTCACCCCCATGATGTGCTTGAAGGTTTGAATCCCCTATCCCCGTTACCTTCATTTTTACAGACTGTACACATTACATTTCTGAAGTCTCTCCTGATATGCTTTATCCCTCAGAACGTTGTGATGCATCTTAGAATTTCACTTTTCTCATTACATTACCCCACTTTTGCTGATTTTGCAATCATCTGAAATAAGTATCCCACTGTATTTTCACTCTGTAGTGCTGGCCAACACTGTACCCCCAATAGTGCACTCTGTCAAGGGATTCCTTTTTCTTAGGTGCATTATTTGCATTTACATTATAAACATTGAACTGCAGTTTCCACTACTTTGATCAAATTTCCAGCATTGTCAAATCATGTTCAATGTTACAGACAATCCTATTACATGCCTTTGTGTCATCAGCAGATGATATATATATACCTTATCCGACAAAACTTTACTCATATTACTTACAAATAGATTAAATAGAACAGAACCTAGTATATAGCCTTGTGGTACACCACTAGTGACTGTTCTCTGTTCCAAATGAATCCTATTTGATATCACACTCATATTTGGTCAATGATGTCACCATTATTCATGTCCCTTCCCTTATATAGCTGATGACAGGTTGGGGAGCTGTCATTAAGTTATTCTTCACATCAGGAGAAACCAAATACACCGGGTCATCAGTATTTTTATCTGGCAAGTCTTCAGATAGAAGATTTGCAATGAGGGACATTTTTTGGGATTTTATATTTTTTTTAAATAAAGAACTTCTTAGGAATTTGGATGTCTTTATTTATATGTCACAACATTTTTTTGTGAATGAGTAGGGGTTTTTGTACCCCACAAATTGCATAGGAAAGTCTGATATATGGAGGCCCCTTATTAATAAAGAGGGCTTCCAGATTCCAGATTTCCAAAAAGCCCTCAACCTCAGCTCAAAATATCACCCAAACCATTCTCATCACTCCTCCTGCTCATGAGTGTTCTCATTACTTCCTCCCATGCACACAACCAGGACCTTTCCAGAGCATCTCCCATCCTCTAGAACTCTTGATCCTTGAACACACATCTCTTGCTTGAGCAATTTATACACACACATTTACTATCTTTTGAATCACTTGCCCTTTCCTTTTAGATTATGAGAACAAAAATGAATGAAGAAATTTAATCTCATACATTTCAAAAAAACTTGTTAATGAATGTTTCTAGGACCCACCAAAAACATTGTGTTTTGCATTTAAAGTGAAAATGAACTTAATAGGTGAAGAATTGCTGTGTTATAGGGAATATCTATACATGTTAACCATAAGCAGTACCCTGAAAAATGCACATTTTCCTTGAATTCCTCCTGATAAATGGCAGTATACTTCTGGTATGTGAGGGTGTCTAGGCCCCCCTGTGCTTTTGGCTTCTTAGCTGTATATCTGCAGTGCGAGTTGCTGCCTTAGAATCCTAGTTTTGGGAGATTTGGAAAGATTTGGTGATGTCAATACTGTGCTGCTTATTGTTTCTTATTGCTGTGACATAAGGAACCTAAACACTGCATATACCAAGATTGCCACCCTCACACAGAAAAAGAGTACCAAATAAGGCATTGTAAGTCAGTAAGGGGTAAAAGATCAGTTGCAGGGAGACCATAGGCAATAGTGGTGACTAGTCAAATTCCTTCTGCCTGTTCTTTTGTTTTGTTTTTTCAAGGGAACAGATTCCTGAGTTTAGTTCTTTTTTTTTTTAACCACTTACTTTGTTGTAACCCTATTTTGGATACACATGAATGCCTTTTCTTATGTCCCCTAATACATAACAGCCATATCAAACTAATACATGCACAGGGAAACTGAATCTATTCAGCTTCTTTGGGTCTGAAGTCAATGTGATGGCATTAGTAGATAGGGCAGTAGAGCATCAGCTTCCATCTGAGGATTCTGACACCAGTATTTTACTACATAATAGACAAATTGTCTAAAACAATCATAGACACATCTACTGCTTTCATTGTTTAAAACAAACAGCAGCACTTTATATGGAATGTATTTAGTAAGCTTATTAGTCTTTACCTATTTTTTTCTGCTGTAAAAAATCAGTTTCTAGGAAACTGTTTAATATTCCGCCTTCTCTAACCTCATACAAGAAAACATTGCAGTTATCAACTCCCAACTTACTTTTGAAAATGCAGGTGGTATAATACATCTCCCTTAAACAATCTTTCTTTTCTGGCTTTGAAATTATTGCAATGTGATGAGAATCTCCAAACACATGCATACTTTGATAAATCTGGCCTCTAGTAACAATTATGGCTATTGGCAGTGGAATATGAAATCAGATACTTATATGTTCAAAATAATAATGTTATAAAATGTTTACTGAAAAGCCTCGTCTCCAGTCTGCCTGGAGTATAAAAGAACAAAAAATAAGCATTTTATGCCAAATGCAGACAAAAAAATGGAAACGCGCTCTTAAAGGATTTTGAAGATATCAGTTTACAAAATACCCAAATTTGGTATGCAAATCTATTTTAGAAAGTGATGTGGGGAAGTATGAAACTACTGTTCAATACATTACTTGAATATAAACAGCTGTGTTGATGTTTTTAAGTGTTATATCAAGTGTGGAACCTGCTGCACACGGAATTATCAGTATCATTACATTAAAGTGGAAATAAAGTAAAAAAATTACTTTAGGTCTGCTGCTCAAGCTTACTGTTAATATGAAAAAATAACAGTTAAAAGTCTTGAAATACTTAACTACCAATGGGAATGGGCTCTTTTATGCCCACCCACTCTCTGCCACTTCTGATTCTTCACTGCAGCCAATGGCAGGGTCTGAATGAGACAGGAGCACTGCAGTGCTATTAGTTAATGTGAAGATGTTTGATGTCAGAAAATCAATGATTGGTTAAATTTGGAAAATATTTCATGTTTCTCACTGTAATTTTTTTATTAAAGAAGCTTGTCAGCATGGTTAAACTTAAGTATGGTTAAAATGCTAAGCCATCCACATGATTTCAATGGCAGTTGTGGGGCAAACAAAAGTGTGTCCCTGATGCATTTTTCTATTAGACGTTCTTAGAGGGTCTTGCCCCAATTGCAGCTGTGGGGTAAACAAAAGTATATTCTGGTGCATTTTGCCACCAGGCACCCTTCAGGGGACTTTCCTCTAATGGCAGCTGTGGGACAAACAAAAGCATATCTAATGAGTTCCACCATCAGTGTCCACAGAGGGGCTTGCCTAATGGCAGAAGGTATCAGGAACATCCTCTTCTGCAAAATTGCTCCCTTCACTATGTGACCTCTATGTGAAATGTAGTCTAATCATGAATGGATAAGTATATTACAGCACTATGCAAGTAGCTACAACCACAATAACATAGAAGAGTGACGGCAAAAAAAAAAAAGAAAAAAGAAAGATCAAGTGGTCCATCAAGTCTGTCTCATTTTCTTTGTTTTGATTTATTTGCTTGCTTTACATTGACATAGCCCACTAGACTGCATTAATACCAGTTTGGCTGCTCTTCTATGTGCTGCAATAAAGCTGCTGGGACTGAGCATAATGGTCTGCTGAGTGATGCACTCCATATATGGTTTTATATATATATCTATATATACACATATATATATATATATATATATATATATATATATATATATATATATATATATATATATATTCTTTTGTCCACATGCCTTTTCTTGAATTAGCTTACTAGAATGCCTAATACACCTATCTGGATATATTTTTTCTGCTGAAATTAAGCTGTTGGTGCTGAATATATATTGGCTTGCTGAGATTTGTGATACATTTGTATTCTTGGTACTGCATCAATCTGTTGGAACATTTCCTATACTTTTCTGGCTACAGATTGGGCTTGCTTCTACCAGTTGTAAACCATTGCTAACAAAGGGTATTTATATTTATCCATTTGTTTTAGGCAGAGTCATTTTCTGTTGCTTCAATATATGTGTGTTTCTTGCACATAAATATCTATTTATACATGAGGATTCTTTTAACCATCAAGATTCAAAAATACAATTGTGTCCTCATCAAATCTGTATTGCTAGATTACATTTACATCTGTTTTGCTACTTTAAATATATATTTGATTGGCTTTACAATTTTTGAAACCTACAATAATCAAAGTTTCAACTGGATGATGTAGAGATATTTAAATACATTTTAAAAATACCTCTATACACAGACAAGATGTGTGCATAATATAATCCTTTCATATAAAGGTTCTGGTATAGTGCTAAAGTGTAATGAGTGATTTTCAGCATGACTACCAGAAACGTTATATAATTGATTGATACAACCTTACCATGCTATTTTGTTCTTTAATAATAATGCATGTGTTGTGGAGTGTGCATGTTTGGTGTGGGAACTGCATGAATGACTAATGCCCATTTTAAACCTGTTATATTTCTTTTGTAACCCATCGTAGAAGGCTAGCCAAAATGTTGTCTATTGTTTGATGGGGTAGAACAGGCTTGGAACCTGAAGCTGGCACTGATTGGTAATTTTTTTTTCAGCCATTGGTCTATATGGAAAAAAAAAAGGAACTGGTTCCCCCTTCCACACATTTGAGATGACATTGCATTCTGAAAAAGACACTTAGCTGTCAGAATATACTGACTGATTGACTGCAGTCTCTAATTGACAACAGTTTTCCAGCTCTGACTTCTGCCGAATGGGGACAGCCACACACAGATCAAAATTTAGCCAGTCTCTTCCAAACCAGTTGAACCTCAATCAGTCTATGGCCAGCTTAAATTGGTTTTAATGGCTCAAGGCTTTTTACCTTCATGCATTCTATTCCTAAAGGTAAAGAAAACCTTCTTTGTGCAGCAGCTCCCCCAGCCCCACTAATACTTCTCTGAGTCACATCTCGATCTAGTGATGTGCACAAGAGGAATGGGTATGAGCCTGCTTGGGTGCCCCCATTGCAAGCTGCTTGCATTCAACAGGAGGGAGGGGCCAAGAGCACCATTGAGGGACCTGTGAAGAGGAGGACCTGGGCTGCTCTGTGCAAAACCACTACACAGAGCAGGTGAGTATGACATGTCTGTTATTTTTTTTTTTTAAACATTTTAATATCACTTTAACCTGTCTGTTTATTCTAAAATTGTCTTTCAGATCATGGTTATTTTATATGAGTAATCAATAAAGCTGTTTAAAGCTGCAGAGGAGATCATTTTCCTCTGAGAACTGTGGAGAATTGAACTGAAAGAAAACTTCTCAGTTTAATAAACATTCAATATGGTGTGGTGGCCTGTTTTTTACTGCACTGTAAAACACCTGTCACCGCAAGGACACACAGAAAATAATTGTTTTGTCCCATTCACTCTCCAATACAGCCCAGAGCAGCGCTGTAGTGCACTGTGATAAAGTGCAGACATGCTGCATTGTATTGCAGAGGACTATACAGAACCACCAGTGCATTATGCTGCCATACAGCGACATGAACGGAGTGTATTTTTGCACACTTCAAAAAAAGTTTGTACAAAAACAAAAAAAATGGGAAATTGTGTGATCACACTGCACAGCCCTCTACCACAGTCACCATGAAACACTGGCCGAAGAGGGAAATCGCTCTGGAAGTTCTCCGTTCTAGTGTAAACTCACCCTCGCTTTGGAACAAAGCCAATGGAATGATTAAATAATAAACATAGGACACATCTTTGGAGCATTTATTTATAAAAAGTGAGTACAATGAAAGCAGAGTACACAGAGAACCAATATCAACCATGCCCTGAATGGCTGAAAGAAAAGTAGGCAAGTAAATCTGTTATAAAGCCTGGGCATTCAAACAGTGCAAATTGAAAAATGCATAGGCAAGGATTTCTGCATGTAATATGGGTAGGAAGGCCCACATATGCCAATAGCTTTATTTTCTGTAAAAGTCAAGTTTGTCTTAGGCAGACCATAGGTTTCAGGAAAGAAATTTGCATGATTCCCCCATCAACACAGACAGTGTTCACAGAGGAAACCCTCCTGCCAAGCAATTGTCTTCTCCTGGCAGAAACCACCCTTGCCATGAGAAGATAGCATTTATCACTAGCAGCTATAGCAGCAGCTTTGATAATCTCAATGGAATCTGGCAGGCTGGTTTTACCCAAGTTGATCTATCGATCAACTTGGTACAGTCCGTCTGCCCATTGATAGTTCAAATCTTGTCCGGACTTTTCGACGGACTTGGTCTGGTGGACAATTCGACTGACTTTGCAGCTGAGGTCCGATGGACTTTCAAGAAAATAGACTTGGCCACACACGATCACTCCAAAATTCTGACGGATTTGAACGTGATGACGTAGAATAAGGAAGTTCATAGCCAGTAGCCAATAGCTGCCCTAGCGTCGGTTTTAGTCCATCGGACTAGCACACAGACAAACGGATTGTACACTAAAAGCCGAGTCTGGTGGACAAATTTGAAGCCAATCTTATTTCTAGGTCTGCAGGACTTTCGGGAAGAAAAAGTCCGCTGGAGCCGACACACGATTGAATTGCCCGACGGACTCTGGTCCACCGGACCAAGTCTGCCATAAAGTCTGATTGTGTGTACATGGGATTAGACTCACAAAGTTACCTCTCAAGCTGCCTATTAGACTAAATAGACTCATTCAGTAGTTAAAGTGTAAGTCAAGTGAAATAATAAAAAAAAGCAATGCTTCTTTGCAGTAAATAAGCATTTTCACCATTCTGTGAGTACAGAAAAAATATCTGTTGATCTAGACAAAAATGCATTCAGCTCCTAATCCTCAATTGTGGGCTGACAACAAGGTGCATTTGCTTCACTAAAAATTGTAAGGATTTGTGCCCTCCCTGCATTGCTATCTCTTGCTTACCTACACAATACCTCCCTCATCTCCACAACATAGGGAGAAGAATGTTCTGTAGTCCAACAGAACAAATGAGAGAGTGGATTAGGCTATGACAAGAGAGAAAATAAGTAATGGATGTATAAGGATTATTTTTGGAGAATAGGGAACAAAGGAAATGCTTCCTCCTTCTAGCAGCAGTCTATTGACATCATTCTCCCATGCTTTTCTCAGGAATACCTTGAGAAATCATATCTATATATTGTACATTGCAGGAACTGAAGTCGAGAACTAAGTACCCCTGAGATTTATTTTTTTAATAATGTGCTGTATTTTGTGATATGTCAGGTATTTATTCATTCATAAAAAAAAATCAAAAGTTCAGTACAAAGTAAAATGGTATAGTAACAATTATATAAAACAACAGATCCTTTTCTGTGTATTTGGTAAGAAAAAGAACAAAATGTTTGCATTTGATAAACTGCCTCTGCTTAAGCACATCTAACAAACTTTGTTTTTAATCTTTTTCAGGCATCAGTGGCCTAGTTTTGAAATACTTTGCAACAAAATGAAGTGGAAATAATAATAGACTAGAAAACTGTTAACAGGTAATATGAAGGGAAAGAACCATATGGTACAATTTATGTTCAAGATATCATTCATCATAAAAGTGACCTTAAAGAACCAAAACACTTCTTATTAAATACATTTTATATTAATTAGGTTAGCACCATGTCCAGTGAGGATTATTTATGACTCTGTATCCCCAAACTCATTTTCATATCATATGGAGGCCCTAATTCTGTACAAATGTGTGATTATATGTGAGATCTCCCCAGCTGTATTACCAATTCCCATTTTGTTTGCAGCAAAATTTGCCTCCTATAATTATTTCTCATCCTCCTAAGTTCCCTGTGTGGCTTAACCATTGTGATATTATGAACTAACATGAAGTCAGGGATTTAAAGGAATGCAAATCAATGAACGTTATTATGCATATAGACACTTCGAATGGAACAAGAATGTTGTGTTAATATTCCTGGAGTTTTCAGGACCCAGACATCATTACAAATAGCACTGGTTAAAAGTTAAAAGTCAAAAACCAGAGCTTGGTTTTCAATACCATAAACACAATAAAAGTAAAAATTAACATTGCTTAAAGTCTCCAACATTGGTTGTAGCAGGTAATATGGAAAGCTGAATGTTAAAATAATCGTATTTATGTCTATTATCACTTATTAAAAATAGCTGTATGCTTTGAAAACTGTATTTTCATAAAACATTTGTCATGGATGCTGCAAAAATGGTAATAGACAGATATTTAATCAGACAGCAAGGATGATGTTAACACCATCTACAATTAATATTCCAAAAAGTGTTTAGAGAACTCCTAACTTTCTAAGGTTAATTCCAACATATACCTATTTACATATTAAAGAAAAATATTTCCAAACTACTTCTACCACAGATTCCAACACAAAAAATAAATAAAAATGAATGTAGTCATTAACTTACCTATCACCATATACTGTAAAAAAATAAAAAATAACAATAAAACAGAGGAGAGGTGAACATCTACTTCTGGAGTGCCCTTGGTAAATGCCAGTATAAAAATAATACATGGGCAGCCCACCAATTAGCAGAAGGCTGATATCACAGGGATTCTGCACAGAGCATATGTTTGCTTATTTTCCTTCATTTGGACCCCCTTGAAGGAAGTAACAATGTTATCTCTGCCCCTTTTCAACAGGTCCCTGCATACAGTGTGTATAAGGTTGGTGGAGGACATGTTACTTCAACAAACAAAATTGTTGTGAATAAAAATTGAATGATGTAAAACAAAAAAAAATGTATAGTTGAGCAATCCTTAAAACATATGTGAACATATGACCAAAAATGCATCCAATCCAAATGTGACAAAGTCCCAAAAAAAACCTTTCAAGTACTTCAATGAAATGAAAATCCTCTTACATAGATCATATGGTGACAATTAAATGTGGATATCCACTCACCAGATGTTGTAGATCCTCCTGCCTTATGACAAGAGCGATCATAAAGGGCTTGTGGGGTCTGCCTGATCTCCTCGGGTCTTTTAGGCAAATCTTCCAGTGTCCCCCTCCTCCAGTTAGGGCGTGACCTCAAGACGGAATGTCACCAGCGGTAAAGGAAGTAAAAAACAGAGGATGGACTCCATATAGTGTAAAACCATATAGGTAGTTTTATTAAAAGCCTCAATGGGCTGCAGCATAAAACAAGTAAATACAGTCCCTCTAAATGTGAACAACTGCAAACACAATGGGAGTTGTGGAAAGCCATGTAACCCACACCAGAGTCAGTGTGCATTCCACAAAGACGTTACATAGCGCAACATGCGTGAAATGTGACGCCTTCAGAAGCTTCTGTCCATCCTCTGTTTTTTTCCTTCCTTTTACCGCTGGTGACATCCGATCTTGAAGTTACGCCCTACCTGGAGGAGGGGGACACTGGAGGATTTGCCTAAAAGACCCAAGGAGGTCGGAGAGACACCACAAGCCAGGTATGAGCCCTCTTGTCATAAGGCAGGGGGATCTACAACATCTGGTGAGTGTACATCCACACTAAATTGTCAACATATGATTAATGTAAGAGGATTTTCTTTTCATTGGAGTACTTGAAAGATTTTTTTGCCACTTTGTCACATTTGGATTAATTTTTGGTCATATGCTCACATATGTTTTAAGGACTGTTCAACTATATCATTTTTTTTTCACATCATTCAATTTTTATTCACATCAATTTTGTTTGCACTAGTATCAATGTAGTTCACGTTGTTCATCCTAACCTTCTATGTTACTAGCAAGTGCTGTTTTGCACATCCAGGTTTGTGCACGATTTAGCACTTCACTTCATAGATTTAGAACAGCAGCTGACACTCATTTTATGCATTTTATTTTATTTCATCTATTTATTATTTGGCGTGGGTGTATTGATTATGTAAATGCAAAGGTTTATTACCACATTTAAGATAATGCCAGAAGATGTGGGTACATTGATTTAAATAGTAACTTGAAGTGCATGCAATGGGGTTGATTTTCTAAAAGCAGAGAGTGCAGAATTCGGTGCAGCTGTGCATGGTGGCCAATCAGCTTCTAGCTTATTCAATTAATCTTTTAAAAACAAAACTGGAAGCTTATTGGTTTCCATGAAGAGCTGCACCAGATTTTGCACTCTCCACTTTTAGTAAATCAACCCCAATGCGCCTTGTTTATTTCACCCCTTTTTGGAAGAAGTATAATTTAGTTATAGAAGTAAAAGATAAAAAGCTTTTGGCTGGATGCTTTATTTCTCATTGAGGATGCTTGAACATTTAAGTGTCAGTATGTAGAGTGAGAGTGAATACCGTTGGGATGCAGGCAGTCATACGTATGAATATAATCCCATAGTAATCTGGTCTGCTAATGGTGTAAACACGGGCAGGTTGGGAGCTGGTGGAAGTTTAAAGAGGCCACACTCCTGGCGGTGAGAAGACAGTGATCTGTGGCTCCACATGCATTGAAAAAAACATGGGATTTTTGTTCTGCAGAATATTTTTCATGTTAAACCATCCATGTGCATGATCCCTTACACAATATAGATAGAAATATAAATATCAAATATAGACAGATAGAAGCCATATGACTAGTATTTTGGATTCTGACTTCAGTAATGACATCCTACATGTTCTCCAATTATAGGTTTCCTTTAAATGGCTGTAGATACTTGATTAGTTAGCTAAGTAAGGATCCTTTCACACGGCGATCCACTCAGCGGACTCCGCTTCACTCGGCAGAGGACCATTTAGCTGATCCCCACCGAGCAGGTGGATGACAGGTCCGTATCCGCTCACTGTGCAGAGCTGGATCTGTCAGAGCCCTCTATGGGCAGATCAGATGAAAACGGACCACTTGTCCATTTTCAACCAGTCCTATCTAATGAAATATAGGGTCACCTTCCATCTGGATTTCATGGAACAGGATTGGATTGGATAGCAGCGGATGTCAGCGGACATGTCACCACTGACATCCCCTGCCCCATAGAGGTGACTGGAGGCACTGATCAGGTCCATCTAAAAAACTGACAGGAGGACCTAATCAGAAAGCCCATGTGAAAGGACCCTTAGGCCTCATTCACTCCTGAGCGATTTGGAGCTTGAAACATGAAGCTACAAAACGCTGGAGGGGAAAAAAATCAATGATTCTCTATGGAGATGGTTCACATCTCCACTCCAAAACACTTGAAGCCAGAAGCTCCAAAACGCCTGAAGTGCAAACAAGTTCTGGAACTTCTTTTTAGGCAGATTACAAGCGTTTTTCTGCTTTTTCAATTGATGACCTTTTGTCCTGTTCAAAATTGTGGCAAAATCGCTGCAAAAATCATGGTAAAATCATGCGACTTTCTGCCTGAAAACGCTACACTCAGATGTGAAGGAGGCCTAAGGAGAAGGTAGCTATAACTGACATTTGGATCTATGGTACATTTTTGTATTTCCATGTTTCAGGTTTGTGCTCCTAACAAACCATACTGTGATGGAATCTGTGCATCCAATAAGTATATAAAGCTATTGGCACCTTAGCTAATTCTTATCCCGAAGCATTCCATGCTCAACATACATCTAAAAGCCAGCTGTAGATCAATATAATATTGACAGTTTCTGAAAATTGTGAATTGCTGGTAAGTATAGTGATGGTTTATTGAATGCCTGGGATATTATTAAGCAAATTGTGTTCCAAAGGTATACAAGATTAACTACATTCAAGTGTACCTTTGTTATTGCTAAGTGCAACCTTGAAGCTGTCTACCTCTATTTAAAGTGGTTGTATACCCACTTTTTTAACTTTTACCTACAGGAAAGCCTATAATAAGGCTTACCTGTAGGTAAAAAAAATATCTCCTAAACCTGTACGGTTTAGGAGATATTCCCCTCGGTATGCGCCGCTGACTGCAGCGGCGCATGCGCACAAGGGGGTTCTCTCCGTGAAAATCCGGCAGCGCTCGTCCGGCCGGATTTAAATCTCCCGCGCGCATGCGCGGGAGTGACGATATCGCGGCTCCGGCCACTCACAGCGCCGGAGCCGCGATACCCGGAAGAGACGCCGAGGGAGCATGTCGGCTTCCTCGGCGTGGATCGGGCGAGATGTCGGGGCCTCGTTCTAAGGTAAGTATTTCATAATGAGCTAGTATGCGGTGCATACTAGCTCATTATGCCTTTTGCTTTGCAGGTTTTAAAAATAAAAATAAAAAATTTCGGGTTTACTACCGCTTTAAGCTATACAAATTACTTGTGATACTTAGTGCTAAGATTACATAACATAAAACCAATGCACTCTTGGAAAAACAACTTTTTCTATAAGGAAAAATGCTGTTCATAAAATGCCTATGCCTCTAATAGTCAGAACAGTTTAATACAAGGTAGTCTTTCCTTTTGTGAAAAGTTACACATTTTTTAAAGCTGCAGGAGGAAAAACATATAACATACTGCCTAATAATCTGTTTGGGTTTGATTTGGTTTCAAAAACATGGCCATAAATCTGCAAAATGTAATGCATACTCTATCAAAGTCAAGTGGAGACAAATCTTGAAAAGCAATTTTCCCCATTTCCAAGGCTAAGGTGGAGATTGGTTCGGGTGTGCTCCAAACCCCACATGCCTAATTCCGTCAGGAAGCCGACACTGGACAGCGCTAATCATAGGCAGTTAGACTTTTCCCATTCCGCAGCCGCAAAGATTGGGACAAGTCTCACTGCCTGAGATTAGCTCTGTCCAGTGTTGACTTCCTGGCAGAATCGGGAAAGAGGGGTTTTGAATACAACCAAGCTCATCTCTACCAATAGGCAAAAGATTTTCAGATGGGTGCAGCATGGATGGACCTTAGGACATGACACAGGAAGGAGCTGACCTGCTGACCTCATTAGCATACACCCTGGATCATCTACCCTCCTACTCAAGAAGATCACTTACTACCCCTTATCAGGTGCTTGCTTTTCTATGCAATCAGTGAATATCATTCTCGCTAAATACATAGCCATAGACTTTTAATTTGGCAGAGTGTGCAGGAGCTAGCGATCAGATAACAGCCTATGTGGATAGAGCTGTACTACTGAAAACAGGAGAAGCATTGTCCTGGGTTCTGTAAAGCTCATCATACTCTATACAAGCTGATTGTACAATCTCCTTTAGATCTACCATCAACTATGTAGTGCTAGGGCCTGCCTAACTGGATAAAGAGTGATTGGATAGACGGTGTCGCTTCTTATTATACTTATACTATAATATAATATACTATAATATAATATACTATAATATAATATACTATACTATAATATAATATACTATAATATAATATACTATACTATAATATAATATACTATATTATAGTATAATTGTGGGAATTCTAAAGGAGATTGTACAGAGATTGTATAGTGTATGGCCACCTTTATACACCTAAAATTAACTAGTTATGCTTTTGGTGCCATTCATTGTTAACAGTACACCAAAGACAGAAGAAAACACACATTTTGTCACATGAAAAAAGAAGCGACAAATGTAGCACTAAAAAATGTTCAACCAGCAACATGCCAAAATGTCCCATGAGCTACTTTGCCGACTGTAGGACAGCCCATTAAAATCAATGAGCTGCCCTATGCTTGTCATAGAAATGTGCCAAAAAACATGTGCTTCCACTATGCTAGGCGTGATTGGAGCCTGAAAATTAAATTAGTGTGTTTACACAAGAACAATGAGGCTCCATATGTGTGGTTTGCCATGCATTTGGAAACACACAGGTTTGAAAGCCTCAATGATTTTGTGTAAACACACCAATTTCATGTTCAGGCTCCATTCATGCCTAGGCGTGTTGGGTGTTGTACGTGTTTTTACTGTGCGTTTTGCTGGTTGTACAATCTCTGTAGGAGGGGAGCACCATTTATCCAATCACTCTGTATGCAATCAGGTAGGCCATTGCACTATATAGTTAATGATAGATCTAAAGAAAATTGTACAATCAGATTGCGTGTGGTGCGCTTACCCAATCATCACCATACACAATCTGATTGTACAATCAGATTGCGTATGGTGAGCTTGGTGAGGGACATACTTTCCTTGTTTTAAATTTTTCAGCTATCCACATAGGCTGTTGTCAGTCGCCACTCTCCACTCTGCTCCTCTAGCACTCACTGGAGCACCAAGGTAAATAGAGGGGGCGGGCCCAGGTGGCTCTAGCTTTAAGGCTCATGTTGATTAGGGATGAGCTTCGAGTTCGAGTCGAACTCATGTTCGACTCGAACATTGCCTGTTCAGCGCATAGGGAACAATTTGGGCTGTTGGAGGCAAATTCGAAAAGCCGGAACACCCTGTACAAGTCTATGGGAGAAATCTAAAGGGCTAATTTTAAAGGCTAATGTGCAAGTTACTGTCCTAAAAAGTGTTTGGAGACCTGGGTCCTGCCCCAGGGGATATGGATCAATGCAAAAAAAAAGTTTTAAAAACGGCCGTTTTTTCAGAAGCAGTGATTTTAATAATGATTATAGTGAAACAATAAAAGTGTAATATTCCTTTAAATTTCATACCTGGGGGGTGTCTATCGTATGCCTGTGAAGGGGCGCATGTTTCCCGTGCTTAGAACTGTCCCTGCACAAAGTGTCATTTCGCAAGGAAAACAAAGTATTTTAAAATCACTTTCAATTGTCGGCTCCCGTAATACGGAGCGGACAATTCATTCATTGATAAAAAAAAAAAGCGTGGGGTATCCCTAAATTCAATTACCAGGCCCTTTGGGTCTGGTATGGATATTAAGGGGAACCCAGCGTCAAATTAAAAAAAAATTATGTGGGATCCCCCTAAATATTCATACCAGACCCTTCAGGTCTGGTATGGCTATTAAGGGGAACCCCGCGTCAAATTTAAAAAACAAAAATTGACGTGGGGGTCCCCCTAAAAATCCATACCAGACCCTTTATCCGAGCACGCAACCTGGCAGGCCGCAGAAAAAGAGGGGGGATGAGAGAGCACTCCCCCTCCTGAACACAGACCCCCACAACCACCGGCCAGGGCTGTGGGGATGAGGCCATTGTCCCCATCAACATGGGGACATGGTGCTTTGAGGAGTCACAGACCCCCAAAGCATCCTCCCAATGTTGAGGGCATGTGGCCTGGTACGGTTCAGGAGGGGGGGCACTCTCTTGTCCCCCCTCTTTTCCTGCGGCCTGGCAGGTTGCGTGCTCGGATAAAGGGTCTGGTATGGATTTTTAGGGGGACCCCCACGCCAATTTTTTTTTTTAATTTGACACAGGGTTCCCCTTAATATGCATACCAGACCTGAAGGGCCTGGTAATTGAATTTAGGAGAACCCCACGCTTTTTAAAAAAAAAAATTTTATATCAATGAATGAATTGTCCGCTCCGTATTACGGGAGCTGACAATTGAAAGTGATTTTAAAAGACTTTTTTTCCTTGCCAAATTACACTTTGTGCAGGGACAGTTCTAAGCACTGGAAACATGCGCCCCTTCACAGGCATACTATAGACACCCCCCAGGTATGAAATTTAAAGGAATATTACACCTTTGTTGTTTCACTTTAATCATTATTAAAATCACTGCTCCTGAAAAAAAGGCTGTTTTTAATACTTTTTTTGTATTGATCCATGTCCCCTGGGGCAGGACCCAGGTCCCCAAACACTATTTAGGACAGTAACTTGCATATTAGCCTTTAAAATTAGCACTTTAGATTGTGAATGTTCGAGTCCCATAGACTTTAATAGGGTTCTAAAGTTCACACAAAGTTTAGGTATGTTCGCAGGTTCTGGTGCAAACCAAACAGGGGGGTGTTTGGCTCATCCTTAATGTTGATAGATGAAGCCAGCTGTCCATCAAGCAGCTGGGGGGGATTGTGACAATAATGTTCGGATCCTTCCAGAGCCTGGAATGACTCTGCCACGTCATCCGATAGTAGACTATGGCCACTTTATCCTTATGTTGATGGTGACATGGGTCTCTTCCCCACACCCCTGGCCTGGTGAATGATGGATTCTGTGGGACAACTTATCAGAATTCGGAAGCCCCTTTAAAATAGGAGGGACCCCAGATATCCATCCTCTATGTGAATGAGTATCCTTTACTTACTCACACAGTTGGCATCTGGGGGCCTCCTTATTTTAAAGGTGGGATTCCACATTCAATCAAGTTACTTCCGGCTGCCCCTTGCATTCACTAGGCCAAAGATGTGGTAAAGAGGGCCTTTTCACCACAAACAAGGGGACAAGGCACTTTGCCACTGGCAAAGTGTCCTCCTCATGCTTAAGGCATGTAGCCTGGTATGGTTCAGGAAGAAGTTCATATGCTATCACCCCCACTTAGCTGACCAAGATGTGGCATGCTCAGATAAAGGTCTGGTATTGAATTTGGGACATCACACTGTTTAGGGTGGATTTTGCAAGTAGTGCAGGCTTGTGGGATCATTTTTTTCTTGAGTGGCATCCCTTGTAAAAAAAATCCATTCCATACCGCTATCTGTGAAAAGAGTTGTGCATGGATTTTGGGGGGGCCCCCAGCATTTTTCTTTTGTTGGCACAGCTGGATTGGTTGTTATGGTGCACCATAGCAACTAATAACCAAAAGGCCATCACTTGTTCCAAAAAATAAATAGATATTAATGAAATCTGTTAAGATTATATGCTATAATATACAGCATGTGTTCAAATTTCCTATTTTACCATTACAACATTGTTGCTGCAAACGTCAGTGGGACGATGACCTGCTCACTTGTTATGAAACCTACTTAGTAATTACACAATCATCTGATCTGGTAACTACTATGCACAATAGACCCAGAAGTGGTAATTGAAATAAAACATTTAATGATTGTTTTTCTTGTGCCCTGCTGGCTTAATCTGTCAAACTAGAGCCATGACATCATCCATAAAATGTAATACACAAACGTAGATGGAAATTCCAAGAAGCAGCATTGCTCTGACAACAGGGAACAGAGTGGTAAAGTGCTGCCCACATACAATACACACATACAAAAGGTACTATTTATTATACCTTACACTCAATACAAGTTCTTTGGTATTGGCAAAGGCCACTTGTGTAATATTAAGTCAAGTGATGCATGCTGTTTTTATGGGAAAAATATCCCAACTGGCTGCAAGCTCATTTTGTATGTGATTTTCACTCAATTTAAACTCTGGTCTCCAGATGTAAAAGTCTAGAAGGTAAATCACTATATCACACTGTCTCTCAGTTTGTATTCTTGTTGGATAAAATGTATGATTCTGCTCTGCCGCTTCTATACTGACAGATTGAAAAGCAAACCTCACAGCTGTTCTTCATTAGGTGAAACATCCCTCTATGTTAACATCTTCCTTTTTCCTAACACTTTCCAACATCTTCCTGTCTAGAATATCTAACGGACTATAAATAATATCAACATGTGCCAAGTATTAGCTTTTTTAATTGAGCTTAATATAGATCAGTGTGTAAGGAAATGTTTTTTTTTCTTCCTCTTGCTGCATTTGGAATGATATTCATTAGATGTGTCATGAAAGTTCTGCTGTAAACTACTACAATAGTTAGTGTATCTTTTAACCACTTGCTGGCCGCCTAACGTACATGCACTGCGACAGGTCAGCTCTATTGCACAAAATCACACACTTGCATGTTATTTCATGCAATAGCCTGCTGCACCGCTGGAGGCACGATCAAATGCTGATTGGTCAGAGGGGGAACCAATCAGCAGGTCCGGCGGATCCAATGTCTGCCTGTCACCCACGATGTAAACAATGCAGATCGCCATTCTGACAGGGGAGAAGATAGAAGAAGATTTTGTATTCCTGCTAGGCAGGAACATGGATCTCTGTCTTCACTCAGTCAAAGCACCCCCCGCACAGGTAGCAAGCACCCCCTAGGGACACATTTAATCCTTTGATCGCCCCTGATGTAAATACCCCCCCTGCCAGGGTCATTAGTACAGTAACAGTGCATATTTTTAGCATTAATCATTGTAATAATGTCACTGGTCCCCAAAAAAGTATCAAAAATGTCAGTTAGGTGTCCAATGTTGCAGTCCTGCTAACAATCACTGATTGCCACCATTACTAGCAAAAAAATTAAATAAATAAAAATGTCCCAGTTTGTAGACACTATAACTTTTTGTGCAAACCAATCAATATAAGCTTATTGGGATTGTTTACCAAAAATATGTAGCAGAATACATATTGGCATAAATTGTGATTGTTTTCCAAAAATATGCAGCAGAATACATATTGGCCTAAACTGATGAAGACAGTGCTACAATATAGTGATCCATGTAGTACATTAGAAGGAGGAGGTTACCAGTATGACAAAAGAAGATTTTTAGCAGAAGATTACATATACTCCTATACTCCATTTTTAATAACCTGCCATATCATTGAACTGATTTGTGATGTGTTCAAACATTTTAAATGAACAAAGTACCATTGCAAATGTTGTGAGTGTTCCTCCTGCCTGCACAAAATTCCAACCTATATTCTCTATTACAGTGAGTTATAGGTTCAATTTGGAATATGATAAACCTTCAGGTAAAGAGAAATGCCATCTTAAATCAGAGCCCCAGGCTCCTTCAGAAAAAAAAAAACAAGTTAAAATCAACTTTTAATATTAGGACACTTACCCGTCCACGAATCCAGCGATGTCCTCACCTGACCCGGTTTTTTTAATGGGTTTTCAGCTGCTGCCGCACCATCTCGGCTATGGGGAACTGGAAGTGAAGTCATGCAGCTTCACAGCTGACTCCCTACCATGCATGCACAAAGCACACTGAGCTTTGTGAATGGCCTGGTGGCAGGGGAAGGAGGAGGGGTGCGAGATTTAGAGTTCGCTGTGGCCAACTCACTCAGAAGTGGGAGCAAATCCAGGTACCCACCCCCCTGAAGGATGCCAAATGTGGCAGTGGGGGGGCGGCCAGACAAGTGGGGCTTCCCTTTTTGGGTGGAGCTCCGCTTTACAGCTCAGTAAATTTGACATTTTAAAGCAGATTTATCAGTGACTTTAGATGTCTGCATGAATGAATTCCTGACATGCTCCAAAATATAGCAACAATATAATTTTTAGAAAATCAATCTACATTTTACAATTAAAAAAGCAATACTTGAGTTCCAGTCTGGGAGAAATATGTCATTTGTCAGCTGCAGGTGGATAGTTTTTCAGTCATAACTCTGACTATGAAACTGTATCAGGTCACGGACAAGTTGACCAAGGTGAAAGGCTTAGTAGGGGGCTAATATGTTTTAAATGCATACCCATAACTCAGAGCATAAACATAACTGCACAAGCAATAGATTTACATCCAGATGGCTTCAGCCACACTACACTTGATTATGTATAGGTCACTAGTATGTGTTCAAACAGACATCAGAGTATGGGGCAGCCAATGGGGAGGGCGCCCAAATAGGTTAAAGTCAGCTCACATGATAAAACCTTTACACACATCTCAAAGTCAGAGCTGGGAGGACTCTGAGCTGTGTGTGAAGGGTTTATCGTGTGAGCTGACTTTAACCTCCTTGGGCATCCTTCCCATTGGCTGCACCATACTCTGATGTCTGTTTGAACACATACTAGTGACCTATACTGTATCAAGTGTAGTGTGACTCAAGCCATCCGGATTGTCTCTGGTTCCACATCACCATTGGTGTTTGTCAGTCACCACAAGCCTGTTTGACTTGAGAGGTATATGCCTCTTCATGTCCAACCTTTCCAGGAAGCCTTCAGATAATTGGAGGCAGTCTCCTTAAAAGATCTCCCTACATGTTGACCTTCATTGATGTCTACTATCTTACTAATGCTTTCAAAATATTAACCCACAGATATTGTCAATTTTCACCAGACTTTTTTGGTTTATTTCTGTCAGATATTAACGTGTGGACATTATTATAAAATTGTCTAGATTTATTTATACATTTTCTTTTGTTCCATTATAAGCGCTGCATATTTTTTCTTTTGGTTTATTGCTGTGTGTCTTCAGCTATGCTGGCTGCTTAATCTTTTTACACAGCGTGGTATATATACATGTCACATTAATAGGATTTACATGATTGTATTATCACAGGGGGAACTTTTTAATCCCAGAAGCAGATAATTTGTCTGGATGATGTCCGATCAAAGTAGGTGCTGGCCTTCTAAAAAGAAACAAAGATGAAGCCTTTGCATAGTTGCCAACATTGTAAAAAATATTTATAGGGACACTTTTTTTTCTGTAGGCAGAGTCTTATTATAGTTAGGGGGTAGGGCATTCCTTTTTAGGGGTGGTATAGCGGTGAAATTAAAAATGGGTGTGGTTTAACTGAAATAGTGGCTTAAATGGGCGTGACTCAAATGGGTGTGGTCCGAGTATGAAATAAACGACGGATGGAGGGAGAAAGAAAGAAAGAAATTGGAAGGGAAGGAGAGAGAAGGAAAAAATAAAAATAAAAAAATAGGGAGGGAAGGAGAGAGGAGGAAGCAAAGAAGGGGGATGGAGAGACAGCGGGCCCAGATCCTACACCACAATATAAATATGTATATTGCATAAAGTTTAACAATCAGCAGTTAAAGATACTCCAAACATCTGGTGTTAGCGCTTCAATTATCCCAGCTCCATGGTTGTTATGGTGTCAGGATGATTGAAGAGCATTATTTCTATTATTACATTGTTATATAAAATGAAATAGTTCAACTCACCATAATGCAGAATCAGTGGGAGCCCTGAGCATGTCACCTGCCATCGTCACCTGCCACCAGATGCCATCAGGTGCCATCCCTGAAGTCCTACCTTACATCAGAAGCCCCCCAGTGGAGTGCCCCCTTACATCAGATGTCCCCAGTGGAGTGCCTCCTTACATCACATGTCCCCAGCGGAGTGCCTTCTTACATCAGATGTCCCCAGTGGAGTGCCTCCTTACATCAGATGTCCCCAGCAGAGTGCCCCTTACATCAGATGTCCGCAGTGGAGTCCTTCCTTACGTCAGATATCCCCAGTGGAGTGCCCCCTTACATCAAATGTCCCCAGTGGAGTGACCCCCTTACATCAGATGTCCCCAGTGGAATTCCCCTTACATCAGATGTCCCCAGAGGAGTGCCTCCTTACATCAGATGTCCCCAGTGGAGTGCCCCCCCTCAGTCAGGCAGGTGCCATGGCACCCCTCCCCCATCCTGCTCAGAAATAGGACACTTCCCCCCTCCTGGCCCCTTTAAGGGCCCCCCAGTAGCTGCTCAGCCTTTTAGGTCAGCCATGGGTGATGTTTGACAAATTCCAGTTGTGAGGAGCCAGCCAGAGATTACCTCTCCTCCCAGCTGCATTGTGGATACAAGGAGAAGGAAGCAAAGATGGCAGAAAAGCAGAAGCATGATAAAGATCTGTCACTATGTCCTGGTGGACACCCTGGGGTCGACATCTTTGGGAAAGTGAAAATCTGAGTAAATGGGTAAATGGGGAGTGGGGAGAGGGGATGCACACTTGGCGTAGCGTGGAGCAGTCAGCACAGGGGCGCCCTCTAGGACGAGTGCAGTGGCCTCCGTGAATAGCCCTTGGAAGAGATACACTGAACACTAGGGGAAAGAACCTGGTAGCCGGAAAGAGAACTTGCAGGGGTGGCCATTTTTTGCGGAGTCAGAAGCTGTGATGCCAAAAACAGTCCTGATTCCCAGGACAAAAGCAAAATTCCAGGATTTTAACCGGGACGGCCTTGGATCGGGATGAGGGTCTGAAAATTGGGATTGTGCTGGAAAAATTGGGACTGTTGGCAAGTATGGCTTGGTTAGGGGAAGTACTGTTATTCATGAATAGGTAATAAAAACCTGTGCCATCCTTACACGTTTCTTAGCATGTATGTACCTTAAACATATGCCAGATTCTAGGCCCACATTAAGGCAAAACCGCAAAACAATCAACTTTGCAAGTATTATATTAAGACTACAGATTTGGCTCCAAAATATATTCGACGCATATTTTTCCTTTATATATAACTTCCTATGAATCAATAAGACCCAAACCCTCACAAACCAGCAAAGTTAATACGCAGAAAAAGGAAAAAAAAAACAGACCAATACTCTGAGCGTTGCAATATTAAATGGTATATGTTTTTACCATAACCAAATAAGGATTGGTTTTACCAACTTACATAATAGAAAGCAGACTATTATTTAGCCTTTTTTATTGTTATTTATCAGTAAGTGAACTGGTTGCAATATTAAAAGAAAGGTTGTAATGTTTTAGGTTTATGAGTATCATAACTTTGGAGTTTTTTGCAGACACTTAAATTGCTAGGCCTATGCAAGTATTGTATAGAAAGCTTTGGATTGGAGCAGCTCTTCCATAGCGGATAAGTAAAATGTTGTCAGTCTTCAACACTCACCATAAATACTATAAAGTAATTTGCACTATAGCTTAACCACTTCAGCCCTGGAAGGATTTACCCCCTTCCTGACCTGACCTGATCCTCTTCTTTTTGACACTCTTGGCTGCTTCCCCCTGCCAAGTGTCTAAATTGCCTTGCTATTGGGGCACTCAAGCAGGCTAGCTGTTGAGCAGTGCTCTGTGTGTCCATTCACACACACAGAGTGCGGCTGGACCCCATCCTCCCTTCTCACTCATTGGCTCACTGTCTGTGATTGACAGCAGCAGGAACCAATGGCTCCCTCTATTGTGTGAGCCAATGAGTAGAGACCTGGGAGTGCTGTTACTCTCGTGCACATTGCTAGATCGAGCTGGGGCTCAGGTAAGTATAAGGTGGGGATGGGGGGCTACACCCTGCATTTTTTTTTTACCTTAATACATAAAATGCGTTAAGGTAAAAACCTTGAGCCTTTAGAATCACTTTCAGGAAACAGAATGGAATGGTTTCCCTATCCTTATATTAAGTCTGAAAAAAAAAGTGACGTTACTCTTCAATAGTTAAATCCACAAAATCTATTGAAAGCAGGACGCACTGTATGTTTTATATTAAATTTCACTATATGATAAAACCTACACATGTTAAGTAATAATGTGATAATTAAACTCACTCCATGTAAGCCCATTCTTCTAATCAAAGAAATACTTAAGTAACAGCACGCTATTGAGCCTGGTCTGATTAAACTCATTATGCCTGTCCTTCATTCTATGAAACAGGAAGCTAACAGTAATGTGGCTCCATAGCACCTTTTCTTTAATGTCTGAAGATTATTAAATATTCATTCTGCAGGGTTGCAATGAATCCAAGGAAACCTAGGTATATACATTTTTCATACATTTTTAAGATTAAAGAAGAGAACTAGTCACCATAGCTGAAGTGCTGCTTCTCGGTCACTGCTCCATGATGCAAGTATCTTCCTGCTATATTGCTGTAGGGAAAAAGATGGACAAGCAGCAGACACACTGGTGTTCTATAACACAGCTTACAGTGCTGCTTATATGTCATCTGTGGCCTGTCTAGTATATTTTCCATGGAAATCTAAAACACAAACCATGCCAATTGGATTTATTTGTTTAATTGCCTCATCTGTGACATTTTGCAGTGAAATCTGGGTTGCATTCAAGATAAGTTTAATAGTATTATACTCCCTCACCTCACCATCTGTTGCTATATATTTATAGAGGAAACACAGGCCTTGATAGTAAAATGGCAAAATGATTCAAATAGAAATGTGAAGAAAACCAGTCAGAGTTGAGCCTTAGTAGGAACCTAAATATTCTGTCTTTATGCAAATTGCATTATTAAAAGGTATATACACTTATTTTGATTTGAATACTTTTCTGAGCCATATGCTTTAGTTGGAATGTCAGGGAGTCAGATGCCACCTGAGATCTCACAGTTCACTGTATTAAAATCTCTAATTTCCATAATATTTAATGCATTTGCTTTTACACTAACTTCCATTTTGTATCCTTACCCTGGCATATTATTAAGCTAGGCCAAAAAAGGAAGAGGAAATACAAAGGGATTATGAAGAAACCCTCTTTTAAGAATTGACCCTCACATATTTGCATTGAATCAATCCTATTTCCTCTCCCATTTAACTATTAACAAAATACATGTGTTACATTTCAAAAAATAACCAATATACCAAAATTTTCACAAATTTGTTGACTTAATAAGGGGAATAGACAGTGCAAATAAACTGGAAGTTCACACCAATGGAGTGAAAGTGAAAGGATGAATACGATGGTTTCTATTCAGTTTCCTCTGTTTATGCCATCTCTTGGCCAAAAAACAATGCCTTGGTTAAGTTGGCATTGATAGTATACTGCCATCTTTTCTTACCTTAAGTCATATAGTCTATGCACAGTTAGGAAGGCAGCCCCAACATGCTTGCAACCTTTGTTTTTTTAAATCTGAACTCCAGAGAAAAGCAGATGAGATAAGTATATGGAAGCTGTTTTACCTGTCAAAAGATTATATTTCTGTCCATCCATTTTTGAGATTTACACATCCTTGACACTTCTCTGTCTGGTGGGGCAAAAGTCTGGACAGTAAAATGAAAAGCAACAGACAAATGATTTAACTTCTATCACTCCGCTTTCTCCTTCTATCAGTATGCTCCTAGTTAGCACATTGAAGTACAGAAGCATGACTGACTGTTTCTCCACCTTCTAATCTAAACCCACCTGTAAAGGGGATTGCAAAAGACTGATACCTCATCAACCTTATCATGTTTTTTTTTTTTTTTTAGAAAAGGAGAACAACAGAGAGTAGATTTAAAAATCTATAAAAGGATCTGGATTCCTCCAGACTAGTCATTATATTTTTTATTTTTTTCTTCCATATCCATCTCCCTTTCTAGGGTGTAGAGGCCAACTTTTCAATGAGCACTATTTTTACTGGGTGTCATGGCGCCCTTTGTGGGGAACTCCCTCCCCTCGGGGGCCCCTCCAGGCCTGACGCATAAGGCCCTCCTTGATCCGCTTTAGGAGCAGGCATTAGGATCACTGATCCAGCTGTCCTTGACGGTCTTGTTTCTTCCCTGTTTTTAAACGTATTTTCTACATGGATGCCGAAACCTATGATGCCCCCAAGCAATGCCTTATGGTCAGTACTGATTCCTATATCGAACAATCCTTACATAATAAATAATCTTGCTGCTGTACATATTTTTGTGAATGTGTTGTACCTTTTTTCCCTATTTATTTGCTCATGAAGTATTCCCTCATTTGCAGACACATCTGTATCGTGCTGTTTTCCAATCAGTTTCTCTGAAGAAGAGTTCTTACTCGAAACGCGTCAGTTTGCTTGTACATGTAGTTCACGCATTTAACAGAGTAAATGATTGTGATTCTCTCATATTGTATTGCACTTTTTGGTATATGTTGCATCCTGTACAATTTTTTCTTGTATATCCATGTTCGTGTATGTTGTAGATTTGTATTACTCACAGAATTTTGTCTTACCCTGTTTAAAATAAAACACATATGCATTACTAGTTTAAAATAGCTTTTTTCCCATTTAAAGTCCTACAAGACGAACACCTTTCCATGTGCCCATATACCATTAATTGGGAAAGTGACTTGGGGGAATCGCTAGATATCTCTGAATGGAATAAAATCTGGTTATCAGTGATTAAATGCTCAATCAATGTGAGGCAGGAAAAAGCCCAAAAATAACTATTCTGATGATATATAACCCCAGAACAGATAGGAAAATTTGTGCCCTCCATCTCCTGGATTTTTTTTTAGCAAAGATATAGAACAGAATACATATTGGCATACATTTATGAAGTTATTGAATTTTTAAAACATTTTTTGTTGGATATGTTTTATAGCAGAAAGTTAAAAATATACATATATATTTTTTTTCTAAATTGCTAGTCTTTTTTTTTGTTTATAGCATAAAAAAAATAAATAAATGCAGTGGTGATCAAATACCACCAAAAGAAAGCTCTATTTGTGGCAAATAAATGACATTTTATTTGGGTACAGCATGGCATAACCATGCAATTTTCAGTTTAAATAACATAGTGCTGTATCCAAAAAATTGAATGTTTCTTCACTAAGATCAAATCACTAGTCCCTACTGCAGACTGAACTAGAAGCGTTGTTTTATTAACACTTAATTGCAAAGTGATGTTTGTAGCTATTATACATACAGTATATCAGTTTTAACAAAAAAGAAAATAATAAATCTGCAAATTTACTGTCATGACAACAACAATGCAAATCTCTGCAAAATAAGTCAAAGAGTTATTTTCATTAGTATGTTCACAACTAATGGAAAATTCTGCGCTGAATGCAATTGCAGCTTTCAAAATCAAACTCCTAATTAAAAGGGCACCTATCTGTTTTCTACAGAATAAATTATAACCTCTGTACATGAAAGAAAGAAAAAATCAATGTCAGATTCCAAGAACCGCAGGTGAACAAGACACTATGGAGAATCAGTGTTCATCAATATAATTTAATTTTTTTATTTTTTTTTGCAGATCTAGGTATATTTTTAATTTTGATATCTTCAGCAAGCTGTGGCTGTTGCTGGTAAATTCATTCAATCTGGTAGATTAGTTTATAAAAATCTAACACAATATATTCCAGCTAATGTCACATATAACTGGTTGCAGTAGCCAATAGTTTTGTGCTCAGCTGCGAATATGCAGGGAATGACTTTGCATCTCAGGCATCTGGAAAGGGCATGGGGAAACAAACAGATGTTTCTTAAGAACTAAAAAAAGGTATGATTGTGCTACAAGTTTGAAAACGACTTGCTAAGCTATTGCTAGGCTTGCCAGGCTTCACAAGTTTATTGCACAATTGCAGAAAGTTCACATTGCATGACTCCAGATCAACTTTCTTTACAAACATTCTGCAAGTCTGCTGCACGTTCTGGTTCAGTTATGTTGTGCAATAGTCATCCCGCCACAGGGGTCACTGTGACTGAATTTTCATGCTGTAGACTTGCAGAGCTCTTGTTGTAGAGTCACCACTGCAACTTTGCTCTTTCTAGAGACTTGCCAGGCAAATTTGCTACAAATTGGAAAAGTGCCAACTAGAACTCATGCTTCAAGTGCTTTGCAATCGTAGAGACTGAAACAGACTTACAGTTCAACCCTGCTATATATTTGTGGCAAGTTATCCTTGCTATCTGGGATAAATCACCTAGAGTGGATTGTGTTATATATATATATATATATATATATATATATATATATATATATATATATATATACACACACACACACATACAGTAAAACCTTGGATTGTGAGCATAATTAGTTCTGTAGGCATGCTTGTAATCCAAAGCACTTATAAAGATTATAGCAATGTGATAGGTTGTGTAACCATAAAATGTCCATCCACAAATGGCAGCCTCCACATAGGGATTAGAAGCAAAATCCAGAAGGGGCTACACAGTATAAAAGAGAAGAGAGATGCATCTAAGTGTAGCATATGGTTACATTTAATGACGGTACAACATTTAGCAACTCACATGGTTGATGATTAAAAGAGGCACATCTAAGTATGCAGGCACCTGGGGTAAAGCTGTCTGCATTCGTGACTGGGAAGACTACCCTGCAGTAGCGTGATCTGAAGGCGAGGTTTGAACCACTCATGGAGCACAGCGTGAAAAAGACGACATCAGTCACGGTGTGGAGGATGGTCTATGTGGACAGCTTTACCCCAATGCCTGTATACTTATATGTGCCTGTTTTAATCATCAACCGTGTGAGTTTCTAAATTTACCGTCATTAAATATATGTATTGTTACACTAAAGTTTGTAGAGTTTTTCCTTCAGATTTACCAAAACCATGTAATATGAGGTCAAACCTTAGGAGTTTCAATTTGTATATAATCAGGCAGGCCCTTGCGCTACATGGTTTTGGTAAACCTGAAGGAAAAACTCAGCAGAAAAACTGATAGTGTGTATGGAGCTTTAGAGGCGCCTCTGTTCTCTTTGATACTCAGTTGTGGCATGACGTTACTTGTATATCAAGACATCGCTTGTATATCAAGTCAAAATTTATTAAAAATTGTAGCTTGTCATGCAAAATGCTCTCAAACCAAGGTGTTACTGTTTCTCTTCCATCAACCCTCTCTCTTCCAGATGTATTTAAAGTAAAATAGCTGACTATATTTCACAGCTTCCAGGAGACAGTGGGTTAGGGATCTAACATAACACACTCCACTGCACAAAACAGAGAGCTGAGAAACGCAGAGCTGAGGAGCTGAGTGTAATTTGGCACCCGAGTGGAGGGAAAGGCCCAACCCCTCTACAGAGGAAACATTCATGTCATCAGTTAAGTGAAACTGTCACCTTCTGTGTGTTGGGGGAAGGGCAGGCCACCATTATTGATTTTATAAATATATATACAGTATATACATCATCTGACTATTAAGGGGTGGTGAAGTATGCTCATAAATAGCAAGGACTTGAAATGCCCTGTGCTTTTATTCAAAGTCATGGTTTATTCCCCATTTTACGCAATCAAATTTTTGAACTTCTAATACAGGAATTTGTTCAGTAATTGGATAAATCTGAACATATTCAATATACTGAAAACAAACAAAAAAAAACCCTCACAAGTTTGAGCAAGATGGCTCTGTTTTACAAGTATGACTATACAGAAAAAGCTTGAAAGCTAAGCATTAGTGGAGGAACAATGATTTGAAAGTTGCCCTACTGCATAACAAGACCCACTAACTGCAATAAACATGGAGAACATGAAGAACTAAAAAAAAAAAAATCTTCTGACAGATTACTAAAGTGCGAACAGTTTTTTAAAAGTCTTAAGAGTTAGAAATCTCTTGTTGAATAAGGCTGTTTTTAAATATGCCTGCAAAGATTTAGTCTGGGTTATCATCGTCACTGTTATTCTATGACTGGGCATGCCCCATTCCAGCTACTGCCATCTTTCTATATAAGGTGACACATCAACACGTAGGTGTAAAGTATTACAGCCAGCTGAGCACATTAGCCTAGTTTAAAAGCATATCTTTCTTTATTTTGAAAGCTAAAAAATGAGAGTTGAAAATACATTTACATTTCTTTTCAATTAGGTACACTGAAATATTTCATGCAGCTATTTCATCTTTACTACATGTAGATAGCAGGTGCAGCCCTATGAAAAGGGTCCCATGCTTTGTGAAGCCTCAGATAGCAGGTGTTGTGTAATGTACTGTAGATATCCGTGCCCTGCACTGATCAACAGTCAAGGGATATCACAGAAGAGCTGCTCTTTGACAAATAAATCATTAGGGATGAGCAGAGACACAGAATAAGGAAACTCTGACCTTTCCCACTACTAAGACCTGTTTTTACGATTACAATGACATTGCAGCCAGCGTACAACACTGTATGGCACAAACATAGAAATATTTGTTTTTACCTAATGCCACAGACAAAAAGTATTATATTAATTACATAGAATTGCATTTTGGGGAGAGGGTGTCAAACTGCTGCTGGAGAAGAAAAGAGTAGGTAAAAGTTGGATGATTGTGGAATGATTTAACCGTTTCGCGCCTGCCCTATAGCCGAAAGACGGCTACAGAGCAGATGCTAACTGCCAGGAGGCCGTCCCTGGATGTCCTCCTGTTTACTTCCAGAATGCGCACTCCCAGGAGTGCGTATCGGGGAAGTTCTGTGCTGGCCGTGTCCCTCGGACACAGCCAGTCACAGATCGCTGTAAACGGCCAATCACAGCGAACGTTTACAGCGCGATCGGCGTGTCCAATGAGAGATGATCTCATCTGTAATCAGTCATCAGTGCCATGTATTAGTGCCACGTATACGTGCCATCTGTCATCAGTGCCACGTATAAGTGCCATCTCTCATCAGTGCCACATATTAGTGCCATTTCTCATCAGTGTCACGTGTCATCAGTGTCACGTATAAGTGTCATCAGTGCCACGCATCAGTGCCGTCTGTCATCAATGTCACGTGTCATTGTCCTGGTGCTCCGGGGCCTTCAAAAGTGTAATAGGTAGTCAACAAGTTAGATGTGTAATTTATGCTCCTAGAACATGTGAAGGCGCTCCCTGCATGTTGGGTCTCTCTAAATGGCCAGGCTGTGAAAAAGTCCCACACATGTGGTATTGTAATACTCAGGAGGAGTAGCAGAATTCTTTGGGGGGTTTCATTTGTGGTATACACATGCCATGTGAGAGAAATAACCTATTACAATGACAATTTTGTGGAAAAAAAATTAAAAAATAAAAAATCTTAATTTTGCAAAGAATTGTGGGAAAAAATGACAACATCAAAAAGCTCACCATGCCTCTTACTAAATACCTTGGAATGTCTACTTTCCAAAAAGGGGTCATTTGGGGGGTAATTTGTACTTTCCTGACTTGTTCGGGTCACAAGAAGTGAGATAGGCCACCAGTACATCAGATGTGATCAATTTTGTGTGATTTGCACCACAGCTTGTAGACTCTCTAATTTTCACAAAGACCAAATAATATCCACTAATTTGGGTTATTTTTACCAAAGATATGTAGCAGTATAAATTGTGGCCAAAATTTACGAAGAAAAATTTATAATTCTGGAGTTCTTGGCAGGTTGTAAGCCATAACTGACTCCATGTTAAAGACTTGATGGAAGGGTGTGATTCTGTTGCTTGTTCTCGGTACCCCTAGCCATGATTACTTTCTACTGTTTATTCCTTTCCTGTAGAAAATAAATTTTACATGCACACTGCTGAATATGCACCTACCAACTAACAGCTACACACACAAAATATAATATCACTGTACAGGCATACTCCACTTTTAAGTACACGATGGGCTTTATTTACTAAAGCTGGAAAGTGCAAAATCAGGCTCACTTCTGCGTAGAAATAAATGAGCTTCCAGGTTTTATTACCAAAGCTTAACTGAACAATCTGGGTTTAGAAGCCCATTGGTTTCTATGCAGAAGTGAGCCTGCTTTTGCACTTTCCAGCTTTAGTACAGTAAATAAACCCCATTGCATACTTAAAAGTGGGGTATGCCTGTATATGATTAGGTTACAGCAATGAAAAGGGAAGATGGGGTACAATTGAAAAAATTGATAAATTTCACAGTGCTGTTGTGCAACCCAGGTCATAGAAGAGAATACACTGGATGCATATTTTTTTTTTAAAAGTGTACACTCAACACCTTATGATTGCTAAGAGTCTACACTGCACTTGTACACTGTCCACCTTTATGTGATCCCTGGAATACGTAGTCTTTCCTCTTTTTTGAACTTCAGTTTTGCTTTAACCCCTTGGGCGCCAGCTGCCACTGGCCCCTTAAGCGGTTTGCTAGGCCGAGAGGTGGGGCAGGGGTTATGGCCACATGACCGCCATGATTGGCTGTCACAGCAGTCACATGATCAGAATTATCCAGATCGTAAATAGCGATCTGTAGCTTTCCATGAGCCTCCGGTCATTGTGCTAGGAGCGTTTAAGGCGCGCGCTCTCAGCAGAGCACTGATGGTGCTATTACATGCAAATATGCGGCTGCTCTGTGCCAAGGCCCAGCCGCCAAGAGGCCACATATTTATTTGCGCTCTGCATTAAGAGGTTAAGGTTTTCGGCATTTTTTAAGGCTGCAATGAACTTTAAATGTCTTCTAATTCTAATTCTTTTTTTTTTTTTTTTTTTCCATTCAAAATTTTTATTAGGAAAAGAAAAAGGTTACAATAACAGGGCACGTAACGTGCGTGCAAAATCAGTACAGTCCAACACATAGATCATATTAAAACATTGTACAATAATCTGTGTCCGAGTATAACATATTTCCAGGCTGAATTTCCGGTGCAGAACCTACTCACACCATGGGAAGGTTTAACCTTCCGCTATCATGTACAAAGCATCTCTTCCCATTCCTTCTAATCAGCTGTCATAATGCGTTTAACAGGTCGCACTGGAACGGTCTAAGTGAGGGATCGTCTGTCAAGTCTAAGAAGTAAAGTAGGGTTCTGTTCCCGAGCAAGTCAGTCATCTCACACGAGGTCATTTGTGAGCAAATTGGTAGACCGTCCAAATGAATGTAGTCTATTGGTAGTGAAAAATGAGTAGTTGAGTAAGTATGAAGGGTTATCTACACAGGTAGAAGAGAGGAGGGAGGGGGGGGGTAAAGAAACAAAGGGGTATAAGAGGAGGGGAGGGTGTAGGGAATATGATTGCCTCTCCGGCTTCCGCCGATCGTAGCGCTTGGGCCCAGTTTATCTGGATCTCTGTATTGTTTGCGATGTATATGGGATCGAGAAGATCCCAGTCCTTCTTAGCCTAGGAAGAGGAGGGGTAATGTCCCTGTGGTCACCTACAGATAGTGTGTGGGTCATAAGAAACTGGCCTTTAATGTGGTTGATATATCTCTGAGTTTATGAAATCTCTCCATTGTCCCCAAGTTCTAGCGAACTTATGTGGGGTGTCTTTCGCAATGTGGATTAGCTCTTCCATTTCTGCCATCTTCTCGATGCGTTTAAACCATTCTGAAACAGAAGGGGTATCCGGGGAACCCCAGTGAGCTGGTACGCATAATTTGGCTGCGTTAAGCAGGTGCATAGACAGAGATTTCTTGTAAACTATAGCGGGTACATCAGAATGGTGCAGAAGAAATCTCTCAGGCGAGTAGTCTAGCTGGGTATTCGTGATTTGGGATATGGTGGTGTGAACTAGCATCCAAAAGGTCTGTAATCTGGGGCATGACCACCAGACATGAAGGAATGTGCCTCTCTCAATGTTGCATCTCCAGCACCTGTCCGTGAGCTCTTTGTTATATTTGTTTATCAAAGCTGGTGTCCTGTACCACCTTGAGATTGTCTTATAATTGTTTTCCTGCGTTGTGACATGCTTTGTGGGCGATTAGGAAAATCTTCTCCCACTGTTCCTCTGTCAATTCCATCTGCAAGTCTCTCTCCCATGCCCTGCAAGCTGTCCCCTCTTTCGGTGAGATCGAGGAAAAAAGGAGTGAGTATGTAATTGAGATTACATGCTGTTGCGGCGTGGTTTGGGAGCAGAGAGTCTCAAATGGGGTAAATGAGCGTCCAAGTGCGTTGTCTAAGTTTGTCTTTAGGAGGAAATGACGGATTTGGAAGTAAACCCAATAGGGAAGAGGGTCTGCTTCGGGAGTCTTGGGAATTGCCTCGCGTTCTAATAATTTGCCCCTTTGGAAAAATTGATGGGCCTGTACGTCCGGATATGGCCAGCAGTTACTGAGAAAGTGGGTGGACATTCCCGGTTGGAAGTCCGGATTGAGCCTAACCGGGGTGAGAGGACCCGGGTTTGAGGAGATCATGCCTCCTTTGACTGCTTCTCTGAAACTAAATAACGTTGCACTTATGAGAGGGTGTTCTTTTAGTGTCTTGGGGATGCCGTGTGGGGGCATCCAAGGGGTACTTTTAATTTGGAGCTCCGTCAGGGAGTCTTCAAGCTTCACCCAGTCTTTGGTATCGTTGTGGACCGCCCAGTCAACAACTCTACATAGGTGGCTGGCTCGTGCATATAGTATAAGGTCCGGTAGACCGATGCCCCCCTTTTGTTTTGGTTTGGTAAGTTGAGAATAACTAATTCTGGGGCGTTTGTGGTGCCATAGAAAGTTTTGGGTCAGCCTTCTCATAACTTGGAAAAAGGAACGAGGGAGTTTAATAAGTATTGTTTGGAATAAGTATAGAACTCGAGGAAGGACATTCATTTTCAATATCGCAGCCCGACCAAACCATGAAAAATGTGATTTGTCCCAGCTGCGCAAATCTGAAGCAATAGCTTGAGTAAGTGGGCCAAAGTTCTTCGCATAAAGGTCTGATAGGTGCGAGGGAAGTTGAATCCCTAAATATCTAATTGAATTGTGTTTCCATATGAATGGGAAGTTATTCTGGCATTTGGTGACTACGTCTTGCGGGAGGGATATATTGAGGGCATGGGATTTAGAGAAATTAATTTTTAAATTGGAAATACGCTGGAACAGGTCGAATTCTTTTAGTAAATTGGGAATGGAAGTTAGGGGGTCTCTGAGGAACAGTAATATATCGTCCGCAAAAGCCGCCAACTTGTATGAGTGATCAGCAATGGGTATCCCCTTGATGTTGTCGTTCGCCCTTATGCTATTTAAAAGGGGCTCAAGCGTGAGGATGAACAGTATAGGGGAAAGGGGGCATCCCTGTCTCGTCCCATTGCGGACGGGGAAGGCGCCTGACAGGTGGCCATTGACTCTAATTCTCGCCGTTGGGGAGGAGTATAGAGATAAGATGTAGTTCAACATGTGGGAGGGAATACCCAGGTGGCGTAAGGTCATTGCCAGGTAGTCCCAGGCCAGCCTGTCAAACGCCTTCTCCGCGTCCAGGGAAAGGAAAAAGCCTTTCATCTTGCTAGAGGAGAGATAGTGGTGAATGTTAATCGCCTTGATGGTATTGTCCCTAGCCTCAAGACCAGGGCCAAATCCCACCTGGTCCTTGCTAATCCATGAGGGTAGAAGGGGAAGGAGATGGTTGGCTAGGATTTTCGAGAATAGCTTCAGGTCTACATTTAGTAACGAAATTGGCCTGTAATTTGAGACCGAGGTGGCATCTTTTCCCTCCTTGTGTATGACCGTAATGTGTGCTGCAAGCGTGTCAGTGGGTGGGGAAGGCGAGGTGGCTAGGGAATTGAGGGCCGCTAGAAGAATTAATTAATTAGAATTAATTCTAATTCTGAATTCTGCAGTCAAATTTCAAAGTTGTTCGAACAAACAGCCTCCTTACTGTTTTTTTTGGCACTCACACTGGTAAAATAATGTTGTGTTAAACATATGGGTCTTAACATAAGTTATGAACACCATATCTTGCAGCCTTAATAGCAGTTTAGAACTTATACAAGTAACATGCATGCTACTTATTGTTTTTAGGAAATTATATCTTGACATGATGTAAATGCTGTTAATAAAACATATGTACTTTTGTTGATGGTTTGAAGAGCCGTTTCTAAAGAAAGGTAATGTTGAATCCTATGAAAGGATGATTGTCTTCTGACTTAAAATGCATTCATTTTTGGTAAATAGGCTCATTAAGAAACATATCATGCCATAAATGTGCATTAAAAATAGCATTAACAGCTTCAGTGTTTTATGCTCATACAAATTCTACTAATAAATAATGCAAGAGTTACTGACGAAATAACAAATGCTACCAATTAAAGATAATGTATTTGCATATATTACTAAAGCAAAAAAAAAAAAAAGAAGCAGATCCTGCCCTCCCCTGCACCACTCGAAAACTGAGCTACAGGTCTAATGTCCATGTATCAGAAACATTCCCTGAAATTCAGAAGACTGACGCAGAAGCGTCTTGCGTGCATTTAAAAAATGGTGCAGTATATGCCAAATTCATGTACCTGTCTAAAAATTGCACTAGAAATTACACTTTAATCACTTGCCGACCAGCCGCCGCCAATATACAGCAGCGTTTTGGCTCTATTATGTGATTCGCTGTACTGGTACAGAGGTTCCTTTAAGAGCTATAGCAGGTGTGTGTGCTTTGCCAGAGGCCATGTCTGCCGGCTACCTGCAAACACTCCTCAGAGAGCCAGAATGGGGATCTGTAAATGTAAACACACAGATCCCTGTTCTGTCAGGGGAGTAGAGAGTGATTGTCTGTTCTTAGTGATCAGGAACAGGAACAGTACAATCTCCCCACAGTTAAAATCACCTCCCTAGGGAATGCTTGACCCCTTGATCACCCCCTGTTGTTAACCCCTTCTCTGCCAGGGTCATTTATAAAGTAATCAGTGCATTTTTATAGCACTGGTCGCTGTATCAATGCCACTGGTCCCCCAAAAAATGCCAAAAGTGTCTGATCTGTCTGCCGCAATGTCACAGTCCTGCTAAAAATCCCTGATCACTGCCATTTCTAGTGAAAAAATGATAATAATAAAAATGCCATAAATCTATCGCCTATTTTGTAGACGCTAAAATTTTTGTGCAAACCAATCAATATACGCTTATTGAATTTTTTTTTTAACCAAAAATATGTAGTAGCATACATATTGGCCTAAACTTATGAAGAAATTTTTTTAGGGATATTTATTATAGCAAAAAGTAAAAAATACTGTTTTGTTTTTCTTTCAAAATTGTTGCTCTTTTTTGTTTATGGCACAAAAAATAAAAACCGCAGAGGTGATAAAATACCACCAAAAGTAAGATCTATTTGTGGGAAAAAGTGACATCAATTTTGTTTGGGTACAACGTTGCATGACTGTGCAGTTGTCAGTTAAAATGATGCAGTGCCATATCACAAAAAATGGCCTGGTCGTTAAGGGGGTAAATCCTTCTGGGGCTAAAGTGGTTAACTTAGCACATGTTTCTCTACACATGCAGAACATAGTTGCACCAGGGTTTCTCTCTGTATGTTAAAAGGGAGTTGGTCCTATTTAAAGCGGGGTTCCACGGTCTCCAATGTTTTTTGCTTTTTTTTGCATCATGACAATAATTAATATATGTAAAGATATAACTCACTTGATCATTTTAAAAAGAATTCTGCAGTCCGTTTTCGCCACAAAAACTAAGTTATAAAGGTGTATGCTGATGGTTGTCATTTTGCCTGTGGGCATGTGAAGCCCACAGGCATCCTCTTCCGGGACACTGTGCGTCTAATGGTCCAGCATGCACCGACTGTATCCCTGATCTCGCGCTTGCGCAGTAATCAGAGCGCCGTTCACCATTCATCTTCGGATATTTTTGCAAAATGTTTATCATCCATACTGCGCATGCGCAGTACACAACGGCACTACCCGACGGGATAGTATTGGACAGGACACAGTCAACAGCTCACGGCGGCACGGCTCTATCGAAATCCCGTGAGATCTCGCGGCAGGCATCACCAATGACTCCTGGAAATAATGACAGAAGCTCCCAGGAGTCATTGCAGGTAAAAAGGAAATGACAAAATAGCCGCAGTTGACCCGCCCATATCCGCAGATAAGAGACAGGAAGGAAAGAAGGACATTACAAAAAAAGTTACAGAAGAAAAGAAGAAAAAAAATATATATCCATTTACCGTATATACTCGAGTATAAGCCGAGATTTTCAGCCTCTTTTTTGAGGCTGAAAGTGCCCCCCTCGGCTTATACTCGAGTCATCGCTGTCTGCCCGCTCGATCAGCGTGTCGAGCAGACAGACAGCGGCCATTCTGATTCAAAAGCCGCGCCTCCGGCTCCCCCTTCGCCTGTGATAGGCGGAACACTGAATTTCCCAGCAGCCTGTGTTCCGCCTATCACGGACTTCGTATCATCCTCGTACTACGGACGAGGATGATACGACGTCTGTGATAGGCGGAACACAGGCTGCTGGGAAATTCAGTGTTCCGCCTATCACAGGCGAAGGCGGCGGCGCAGCTTTTGAATTTTACAATGGCCGCCGACGAACGAAGAGGGCACGGGACGGAGGCAAGGCACAGGACGGCACGGCACGGGACGGGACGGGACGGGACCGGAGGCAAGGCACGGCGGCGAGGCACGGCGGCGAGGCACGGCGGCGAGGCACGGAGGCAAGGAGGCTCGGCACGGGACGGAGGCTCGGGACAAAGGCTCAGGACACAGGTAGGCTGGACACACACACACACACACACACACACACACACACACACACACACACACACACACGGATACACACACACACACAGGGATGGATGGATGGATGGAGACACACACACACAGGGATGGACGGACACACAGGGATGGACGGACACACAGGGATGGACGGACACACAGGGATGGACGGACACACACACAGGGATGGACAGGCATGTCTTACCCTCGGCTTATACACGAGTCAATAAGTTTGCCAGTTTTTTTGGGGGTAAATTGGGGGCCTCGGCTTATATTCGGGTCGGCCTATACTCGAGTATATACGGTAGTTAAAAACACATTCATGGCATTTGATTGAGCAAAACATTGAAAATAGGATGGAGCTCCACTTTAATTCCACTTTCATAAGATATGAGCTGTCAGTATTTTATTTTAAATGTGGAGCAGTCATTGCACATTTTTAAATCAAAATGGCTCATTTTAGAACTAGCTGAATTTGGTGCAGAAGTCGATGCCAGAATCAAATGTGTCACAGCTGCTTCTTGAATTTGGCACAGCACATTAACAAGCGGGATTAAGGCCAAAAAATAGTGCACTCTACTATAGTAGTACTATAGCTTTACTACATTCCTCCCATTGTGCTACTTCAGCTTTATGCAGGTTGTATTGCCCATCTCACATGTGTAGAAAGGTTCAAAACTATAGGAAGCACGGATATATGCAAGTATAATAGGATTCGTGGGTCCTCTGCAGACCAGAGAGTATTACTTTTGAATATATGAATCAGATGTAAATAGCCTGTAAATAGCACGAAGTAGATAATGGGTTTGCATGCAATGGATTATGATCAAAATAGGGTTTTAAGGGGAATTTTTAAATAAATAAATCAGCAGTTTAACTAAATCAACACTTGCATGTGAGGGTTCATTACCTACTTGCCCACCAGCCGCTCTCATTATACTTTAGCAGGTTGTCACAGCTCCGCGAAACGCCGTAAGTGTACGTCGGTAACTTTAAAAGCAACAGGGGGCATATGCGTGCTGCCGGAGGCGCGACCCCAGAGTCGATGCGTGCAAACCAGCGGCCGCGATGTCTGAATGAGGATCTGTCAATGTTAACAGACATATCCTTGTTCTGACAGGGAAGTAGAGAGAGATCTGCTATTCCTAGTGATCGGGAACAGCAATCTCTCTCTAGACCCAATCAGTCCACTCTCCCTACAGTTAGAAACACCTCCCTAGGAAACACTTAACCCCTTGATCGCCCCCTAGTGTTAACCCAATTTCTTGCCAGTGACATTTATACAGTAATCAGCGGCTATTTTTAGCTCTAATCACTGTATAAATGTCACTGGTCCCAAAAAAGTGTAAAAAATGTCCGCTCTGTCCGCTGCAGTACAACGTCGCATGACCACACAATTGTCAGTTGAGGCAACGCAGTGCTGTATCACAAAAAACGACCTTAAGGGGGCAAATCCTTCCAGTCCTTAGGTAGTTAAAAAGGCAGTGTCACTTTCTATTTTCATATTTTTAATGATTTACTGCTTCTTCTTCCAGTCTCTGGGTCTGCCAACCCACTGAAAACAATATATTTCTTAGGGAGGCCATACACTATTCCAATCTCTGCCAGTTCAGCAGGAACCTGCTGAGATTCGAGCCATGTATGGGCCGGCTAAATGTACCTAGTTAATCGATTAATCAACTTGGGTAAAACCAGCGTGCCAGATTTTACCAGTGATTATCGCTAGCGGCTGTTCCCCCCCCCCCTCTCATCACTGGGTGAAGACAATGGCCCGGAAGGAGGTATTCCCAACAGACAACGTTGAGGGGGAAATCTAGCAAATTTCTTTCCTGCAACCTGTGGTTGCAGGAAAGAAATTTGCTCTGTGTATGGCCAGCCTTAAAGCCATTATCTTATCTCAACAGTTGTTAGGAAAGCATTGTGTCTGCAGTGACATCTCTGCTTATTATGGCTGTTCTACAAACCTCTGTATTCAAAGTGGAATAAAAAAACACTTACACCGTGTTCACCGTTTTAGGTGCAGTTTCGCTCTGAATTTTTGGCTGAATTCAGACCTGATATGGACAAGAAGACACACAAGACTCATGTGCAATTCACTCCACAGCCATCCCGGAGCTATGTGCACTGGCTCCATAGAGAGACGGTCACAGTCTGCTGACATGCAAATTGTATGCGGAGAAAGCCGCATCCAATTCGCAATAATGTGAACCCAGCCTTAGTGTACATTTATAGCCCTATGTGATTGACATAATTCTGGTCTAGCCAATCAAGTGGCTAAAGAGCCTAAAGGCCGTAAGGAAAACAGACAGGATGGCAGAGCCTGTGACTAATTGGAAGCACAGACACCACAGCATTGGAGGGGATTACTCATACTGGCCCTTTATGGCTTAAAGCTCCTGGGGCCCAATTATGAAAAAAAGGAAGACGTTTAATACCACTTTAATGTAATAGAAAATATGAAAGACAAGCATGTAAAAGTATAATTGTAAACTAAAAATGACTTATGTAAATACTGCAGTAATAACTCAAATATATATTACTGACACTCACTTTCCTTTTTAAATGTGAATTTCCCTAATTGGATTATTTCAGTTGCTCTGAATTTGCAGAATATGTGCATATATAATATTTCTGATGCTTCTCAGATATTATAAACATTTAGAATACCCATCATAGATTGGTAAAAATGTTTAAAGAAGAACTAAATTATCTTTTTTTTAATGCAAACACTCTGAAATTGCAAGTTAAAATAGTGTATGCAAGGATACATGCATACCTGTGTTACCCTTTGCATTATCTGTATTTCATTTTATTCTCTACATTTCTCTACAGATACTGTTTACATTCTGTGCTAGGAATGGAACAAATGCCCTGTACACACTGTCGGACTTTCCGGCGAAAAATGTGCAATCGGATCGTGTTTTCGGAAAATCCGTCGCATGTGGGCTCCATCCGACTTTTTCCGCGGGAATTCCCGACACACAAAGTTTGAGAGCTAGATATAAAATTTTCCGACAACAAAATCCGATCATTTAAATGCCGATCGTGTGGAGACAATTCTGACGGAACACCACGCATGCTCAGAATAAATTTACGAGATGAAAGCTATAGGCTACTGGAGCGTCTATAGTCCCGTCGTACGTGTTTTATAGAGTAATAAAGTGGCTTTATCCTCACCCTAATCCTTCCTTTCTCCTGTTATTTTATTTAATAAACGCTTCTGTAGCGAATATAAAAAGGCAGATCACAGGGTGGGACTGGAAGAGGCCCCATTTTTGTTGTTTAGGCTACTTTCACACTGAGGCAGTTTTCAGGCGTTTTAGCACTAAAAATAGCGCCTGCTAAGCATCTGAAAACTGCCTCTTATGCCTCCCAGTGTGAAAACCTGAGTGCTTTCACACTTGGGTGGTGCGCTTGCGGGATGAGAAAAAAAGTCCTGCAAACAGCATCTTTGGTTTGTGAGTGATCCCCCCCGCCCATTGGAATCGCAACACAGGTGCTTTTAACCCTTTCTTCAGCTACTAGCCGCTAGCGGGAGCACCTGAAAAGTGCCGCTTAAACAACGGTAAAGCACCGCAAAAACTAGCGGTGCTTTAGCGCTAATGGACCCGCCACCCCAGTATGAAAGGGGTCTTAGTGAAGTGCTCGGCCCCTTATGCAAATATTTAGTCACAAACAAGTGCAGCTCTCTCCTTCAATAAAGTGCATTCAAATTATAGTGCATAAATAAATATCTGAAAACAGTGTAAAACTCATCTCTATATATTATACATTTACGTGATCACGCTGGGACTAGGTGGAGCTGTGTATGCAAGAGGATTGTATTGTAAAAATGCTTGTTTTTTACTTCTATTTTTACATGGAAATAAATACTTTTTATTAGCGATTTGCACTGTTTCTTTCCTCTTGCCTCTGATATGATTGACACCAAGCTGAAAGCTGCTGAGAGCTGTTGAAAGCTGCAGATGTGTAGTATATAGCCAGTGTGAGCGGTGCCACTTATGACACTGTAAAGTGCATAAAGATGTCCTGTAATTAGTGAGGTCCATTCAAGCAGGTGAGACGACACCTATAGGTGGGTGAAGGACACTGTGGTGATCAGATGCAATTACTGAAGTGCTGTTGGTGTATGGGACTGCACTTTTTTTCATGGACATTGCATCATTTATTAAAGTGGTTGTAAACCCTTAGACCCCTTTCACACCAGGGCGTTTTGCAGGCGCTATAGCGTTAGAAATAGCGCCTGCAAAACGCCCTAAAGAAGCTGCACCATTGTGTGTAGTGTGAAAGCCCTGAGGGCTTTCACACTACAGCGGTGCGCTGGCAGGACGTCAGAAAAAAGTCCTACCAGCAGCTTCTTTGGAGCGGTAAAGGAGCGGTGTGTTTACCGCTCCTCCACCGCTGCTGCCCATTGAAATCAATGGGGCAGCGCTGTAATGCCGCCGGCAAAACGCCGCTATTGTGGCGTATTGCCGGCGGTTTTAACCCTTTCGCGGCCGTTAGCGGGGGTAAAAGCGCCCCGCTAGCGGGCGAAATGCGCCGCAAATCCGGCCGCTAAAAATAGCTGCGTTTTACCGCTGATGCAAGGTGCGGTGTGGTGTGAAAGGGGTCTTACAACAAACTTTGACCTACAGGTAAGCCTAGATTAAGGCTTATATATACAAGTATTATGGCGCTCATAAAAACACCCACCCGCCTATCACTATTTTTCAAGAAATGAAAAACACTTAATAAACACAATATTTAAAAAACATATTTAAAAGGCATAATAATAATGCTGCAAGTAATAATGCTGTAGGTGCAATCAGCATAAGAGGGGGAATGGAAAGGGACGGGGGAATGGGAGTGAAAGGGGCGGAAGTAAGGAGAGGACCCCTTCCTTAACTAGGTCTAAAATCTGACAGGGAAGGGGTTAATCACTCTCAGGGGGGTAAAAACTCTCAGGGGGGTAAAAGTACGGTCCAAACACAGCAGCCATCCAGTGGAAACTGAAACAGGTTCCCAATTAGTACTGTAAAGATAAGAGAGAGAGGCGCCTCTGAGTGTAGATTGTAAAATTCTTATTTAATGCACAGGTGGTTAAAAACACTCACATGAAGTAGTACATTAACAGGCAATGTAAAGATTCCAAACCGGAGGGAGACCCTCGATGTGTCATCTGTATCCCTTGCGCTGGGGGAATCATCTCCCGTCATCTCCCGTCGCCCGGAGTTCCTCGTGCGTTCCACGCCTCGGACTAACGCTCACTGCTCTACATCGGCCAGCTCTGCACATCTAATACAGCCCCCAGGAGCGGATACACGCCGACAGGACTCCCCTATGAGCTGAAATTGATGTGTGAATGCATTTATATTTGTATATGTTTACTGTAGTTATCTACAAAAATTGGGAAAGGCAGAGGAAGAAGGTATCTGCACCTGCATTTTTTTCTAAGTATTGATAAAAAAAAAAAGAATTCTGTCAAACAAAACAACAAATACTAAATAAGCAGGCCAGGACTATGCCCAATATTAAATCAGGATCATTCAAAGTAATTTATTGCTTATACAATACAGCCTACAACGCTAACAATTTTGGGAAATATTTCCCCATGTTTTTTAAACATGCTGCCAAAATCAAATTAAAATCATAATGCATTGGCAGACTAACTGGTATCTCTTTAGTTCACTTGCAGTTTAGCAGTTTGCTAGAAATGGACTTCTGGGAAAAGCAGAAAATCTATTATCATAGCCATAGAGTTATACAAGGACATAAGCAGCATTAGCACTCTGTTCATGTGTCTGTTATTGCACAGCAACAGTGTAAATTTACGCACTTTATAAAAAAAGCTGAGGAAAAGCACCACTAGAAAAATTTTAAATAAAACACAAACATGAAGAAGTCCCTAAAGGTCCAGTAGACCTGAAATGTAAGTTAGCTTTTTGCAACATGCTACCATTCCTAAATACACATTTCCATGGAAAACACAACATGCTTTTTATTTTAAAATAATATATATATTTAAAGTAAAACTAACGTTTATTTTTAATGCAAATACTCAAATTTCAAATGAAAAAATATCTTAACAAAACCTGTTTGTGTTAGCTTTTCCAGTGTAATGCCCCGTACACACGATTGGAATTCTCGTCGGAAAAAGCTCTGATGGTTTTCCCGACGGAATTCCGATGGAATTCGGCTCAAGCTGTCTTGCCTACACACGGTCACACCAAATTCTGATCGTTTATAACGTGGTGACATACAACACGTACGACGGGACTAGAAAAAGGAAGTTCAATAGCCAGTAGCCAATAGCTTCTGTCTCGCAGTTGAATCTGAGCATGCATGATTTTTGGCATGTCGGAATTGCATACACACGATTGGAATTTCCGATAGAAAGTTTTTCCGTCGGGAAAATTGAGAAGATGCTATCAATTTTTGGCTGGCAGAATTTCGGACAGCTAAATTCCGATGGAGCCTACACACGGTCGCATTTTCCGATGAAGAACTCTCATTGGTCTTTTTCTGGCCAGAATTCTGATTGTGTGTACGCGGAATAAGAGTTTTCCATAAGCTCTTGGTTTGAGCTCTGCAAGCTGCACATCCCAGAGGTCATAAACGTTCCACACCTTCCTCTTATTTTGTCAGTATGTGCAAATATTTGCATAGGTCAAACATTTTTTTCTTTACCTTAATGCATTCCCTGCAGTAAAATAAAAGATAGAAAAATGTGTAAACTGCGCTTGGATGTAAATGAACAAAAAACTATAAATTAAAAATTATACTAAACATAAATAATAGGCAGCAGCTCGAAGTGGGATACAAACACACAAATGCAAAGAAAGATAAAAAGAACTGCGCCAATAGCACTAGATAAAAAATAACTATATACATAAACTATGCAGAGAACATATGGCATAGATGTCTATTGCCAAAAGTGGTCACTAAACATGCGTATAGTGTTCACAGAAAGATATATGCATCAATAATGTATGAAAAATAGGGACCATACATAAAATAGAATAAACATAAAAATTGTTATAAATTAAAGTCCATTAAGATGTTCCAATATTCCAAGCGATCAGCATATCACCACCGTGATCACACACACACACTCCGAAATTCTGTGCCCGTCACCAGATAAGTGATGCGCTTACCAGATGAATGAACAATTACAGCCTTAATGGTATTTAATTCGAGGCAGAGAGATTAGAGCTTCAATCAAGGCTCCTGCATCCAGATAACCCCCAATGTAGATAAATGGCCAAATCCCAATCTTTGGAGCTCCAATGGATATATCATCAGCAACACCGTTAGAGAAAAAGAAATGCCATTGCCATCAAATGCCCACGTGAATCAGGCTGCACTGATGGCAATGGCATTTCTTTTTCTCTAACGGTGTTGCTGATGATATATCCATTGGAGCTCCAAAGATTGGGATTTGGCCATTTATCTACATTGGGGGTTATCTGGATGCAGGAGCCTTGATTGAAGCTCTAATCTCTCTGCCTCGAATTAAATACCATTAAGGCTGTAATTGTTCATTCATCTGGTAAGCGCATAACTTATCTGGTGACGGGCACAGAATTTCGGAGTGTGTGTGTGTGATCACGGTGGTGATATGCTGATCGCTTGGAATATTGGAACATCTTAATGGACTTTAATTTATAACAATTTTTATGTTTATTCTATTTTATGTATGGTCCCTATTTTTCATACATTATTGATGCATATATCTTTCTGTGAACACTATACGCATGTTTAGAGAAGGTTCAGGACTGATCTGTGCAAAACCATTTTTATTATTAAAAAAACACAAAAGAAACAGAGCCTTTACAAACAATTAAACTAATGGGGCAGTTTGTTTTCATAAGGGCCACCTACTAGATTGACCTGATGGTGGTAATAAAGAATCCCTGTGCATCTCAACAATGGACTTTGTTTTTTTTTGTTTTTTTTTGTTTTTGTTTTTGCTTTTTTGTTTTTTTAGGAAAGATATATTTTATCATCTCTAGAAAATCTCACCACCCCAGTGCTGACTGGCATACAGGCTATAATAAATATAGCAGAGGCCCTGTACACCTATGACTAAACAGGGGTCATGTACATTTGTGAGCCACTCTATCAATAGTCAGCTTTCTTCAAAAGCCCAATATAATGCTCGAGCTAGGTAGAGGTACCCTAGGGGGCAAATATCAGCATTTCAGACCATATCGGGTGCTTGTTGTTACACACGCTTGAGGAATAAATATGTCCCCCTACTTAAAAGGAACATAACTGATGTACCATTTTAGTCTTATATTCAAGTTGCATATCACTGTGATCCTGACTCACTAAAGAAATTGAGCATGTTCACATTGCAAAGTGATTTTCTCATTTGCAAAGGAATTTTCTTAGTAAATGTGTGACATGAAAACATCACATTGCAACGTATACCCAATAATATGTACAATTAAAAATACAAGGCTTTTGGTTGCACATACAGTAGCTGCATTATTGAAATTAGCTCAGTATCCCCACATTCATTAAGCTAAGTGGAAATTCAACTTTGCAAAGCAAATGTGCTCAATTTCTTTTGTATGCTAAAAAAATTGAGAATCTTTAAGAAACTGTGCAAAAATGATCTAATCATGTGAAAAGAGAATTCCTCTTTACCTGTTTAATCTGCACATGATTGGATAATCAAAGTGAATATGAAGACAATGTACACTCCTTTAGTAAATTAGCCCAAGTGTGTTGTGTTCCAGCACACTCAGACCTGGGAAGCTGCCTAACAGCCATCATTTTCCACGAGAGATCTACTCATGTATGCCTAGTCTAAGGTAACCACTAGACTGGTTGTTGTGAATGAAAATTAACAAGTGTTTTGTGCAATAAACTAATATAAGGGCTGACTGCTTTGCTATTTTTGCAAATAGCATTGTGTGACCAGACACGTTTTAAAATGTGTACAAAGACAGCCCATGAAAAAAAATTACATTTTTACATACCGTAATTTAATATAAAGGTGTTAGCAAACCACAGACAATTGTGTTTGATGCTGATTGCAGTAACTTGGAATGCAGAGCAATCCAAAGATAAAATAAACCTGTACTACAGAAACTGTGCTCAAAATGGGCAAGTGGAGGGCAAAGGAGAAACACAACCATTTCCTGTAGGCTTAGCTTTTTTCCTATTACTGACTTATAATACCTTGTTCTGCACTGTTTCAGTGTTAAGGTGGCCATCTCGGTAGAAGAGCAGGGATTTGATCACATTAGAGTGTTTTTTGATAATTGGACATATGAAAGCTTGCAGGGTCACAACTCAGCCAAACAGGTAGACAAAGAGCAGCAGTGCCTTTGATTACCTCCCAATGCAGATATTCAGCTGTCTGTAGCAGGCAGCAGAATAGCAGTGTTTAGGTACAGTCTTAGAAAGCTTAGAAAGCATACTGCTTTTTTTAGGAGGAATGTAAGGCAAAGGTAGATTACTCGGAATTATGCTTAGACAGAATTAGCTGTTTTATATTGTATAGGATAGCAAGTGTTTTGCTGATTGAGTATAAGTCCACGTATATATATATATATATATATATATATATATATATATATATATATATATATATATAAAAGCCAGGATGATTAAAAATGTATGACTATTTTACTTAATTCAATATTTAGAATATTTATATTAGAATAGTTACAATATTTAGAACTTCCACTGTACCACATCCATATATTGCAAAACACCCTTAAAGAATAGAGGAAAATTACTGTTACTCCATAATGCCGGATTTTAAACGTACACCATGAGGCAGCCAAAGCAATAACGCGCTTAGGTAGGGCTGGGCTGCTGCTTCCCCTAGGTGCTCCACTAGTGCAGCACCAGAAAAATGAATGTATATATATATATATATATATATATATATATATATATATATATATATATATATGTATGTATGTATATGCAGGGATAGATTGTACTACCCTATCACCTGGAAAGTGACCCCCAGTGAAAACTAGCAGTTGCAGATGTCCTAAATGGAACGCTTGGTGGTGTGGTAATACGTATCACTACCTTTCCCCTGGGGTGTGACCTTCAAGAGGAGTGCGTGTGTATTAGGAACTACCTATGTAGTAAAGGTTGTCCCCATATGTATACACAGTATCTCACAAAAGTCAGTACACCCTTCACATTTTTGTAAATATTTTATTCTATCTTTTCATGTGACAACACTGAAGAAATGGCACTTTGCTACAATGTAAAGTAGTGAGTGTACAGCTTGTATAACAGTATAAATTTGCTGCCCCCTCAAAATAACTCAACACACAGCCATGTCTAAACTTTTGGCAACAAAAGTGAGTACACCCCTAAGTGAAAATGTCCAAATTGGACCCAATTAGCCATTTACAAGGTCTCCGGTGTGAATGGGGAGCAAGTGTGTTGTTATCGCTCTCACTCTCTCGTACAGGTCACTGGAAGTTCAACATACTGCCTCATGACAAAGAACTCTCTGAGGATCTGAAAAAAAAACAATCGTTGCTCTACATAAAGATGACCTAGTCTATAAGAAGATTGCCAAGACCCTGAAACTTAGCAGCATGGTGACCAAGAACATACAGCAGTTTAAAAGGACAGGTTCCACTCAGAGCAGGCCTCGCCATGGTCGACCAAAGAAGTTGAGTGCACGTGCTCAGTGTCAGATCCAGAGGTTGCCTTTGGGAAATATACATATTAGTTCTGCCAGTATTGCTGCAGAGGTTGAAGGGGGGGGGGGGGGAGGGGGGTCAGCCTGTCAGTGCTCAGTCAGATCATATGCTGCACACTGTTTTAAATTGGTCTGCATGGCTGTCTTCACAGAAGGAAGCTTATTCTAAAGATGATGCACAAGAAACCCCACAAACTGTTTGCTGAAGACAAGCAAACTAAGTACAAGGATTACTGGAATCATGTCCTCTGGTCTGATGAGACCAAGATAAACTTATTTGGTTTAGATAGTGTCAAGCCTGTGTGGCAGCAACCAGGGGAAGAGTACAGAGACAAGTGTGTCTTGCCTACAGTCAAGTATGGTGGTGGGAGTGTCATGGTCTGGGGCTGCATGAGTGCTACTAGAACTGGGGAGCTACAGTTCATTGAGGGAACCATGAATGCCAAAATGTACTGTGACATACTGAAGCAGAGCATGATCCATCTCTTTGGAGACTGGGCCACAGAGCAATATTCCAACATGATAATGATCCCAAACATACTTCCAAGATGACCACTGCATTGCTAAAGAAGCTGAAGGTAAAGGTGATGGACTGACCAAGCATGTCTCCAGACCTAAACCCTGTTGAGCATCTGTGGGGCATCCTCAAATGTAAAGGTGGAAGAGCGTAAGGTCTGTAACATCATGGAGGAGTGCAAGAGGACTCCAGTGGCAACCTGTAAAGCTCTGGTGAACTCCATGTACAAGAGGGTTAAGGCAGTGCTAGAAAATAATGGTGGCAACAAAAAATATTAACACTTTGGGCCCAGTTTGGACATTTTCACTTAGGGGTGTACTCACGTTTGTTGCCAATGGTTTAGACATTAATGGCTGTGTTGGGTTATTTTGAGGGGACAGCAAATTTACACTGTTACACAAGCTGTACACCCACTGCTTTACATTGTAGAAAAGTGTCAGTTCTTTAGTGTTGTCATATGAAAAAGATAGAATAAAATATTCACAAACAATGTGGGGAGTGTACTCACTTTTGTGAGACACTGTATGTATAACATCCACCATAAAATTATTGGAGGGAGGAAGGATTATTAACCATGTAAGTTATTTCTACCAATGAGCCTGTGTTAAAGTGCTAATATCTGAGGTGACCTATACCTTCCCACCTATATAAAAAGTGCATGTTACATTGAATGTTACATAGGAAATCATAAATCATTAAAAAAAAAAAATGTAATTTATTTACAGCATTGCTTGACATACATCAGGAATCTCAAAAGAGACAAAATATACAAAATATTTTTAAGAACATGTAAATTATCAGTACATAACACCATTACTGAATAGGAAGAGGATGCCTGCAAAGTTCAATAGTCAAATGTTTTCACAAATGCATATTGCAGTATGTAGCAGGGCGCTTTTTCCCTGTATTTACTGTTAATATGTTAAGTGGCCAGTGGTGCATCCTCAGGATGGAATGATTGTTTAACAGTGCAATGACCAGCTGATTCAGTAAATGCACAATAGTCTCCCAGGTAGACAGGTGGACACAGAGGCATACAGGGGTCACAGTGTTTGAAAATCAGGGGAAGGCAGATCTCATAGGTGAGGAGAGGAAATGAGAGGAGGGTGAAGCATGTGAGATGGCACTCATCCAAAGGGGGTTCAGATCATTTCCCTTCCAGATCCAACTTCCAAGTAGCCCAAGACCAACCCCATATTCAGAGTCCAAGTCATTCTATATCCTATATAGGGTGTAGAGGGGGAATTATACTCCTGCATAAGCAGCCTACCTGCTGAGACTCCTTCCTCATATATGCAAGTCCGCCTACACACTGCAAAGTATGTATGGTATATATTATGTACAAATGAATCATCAGCAGTATCATGGTTTTATGGAATATTTTATTTAAAGCTAGCATCTCTAAAGCTATCAAAGACGGTAAAGTGAATATGATGACAATGCTCACTTTGAATGCAATACATAGGGCATTATTTGCTAAAGGTAAATCCACTTTTCACTACAAGTGCACTGCAAGAGCACTTGGAAGTGCAGTTGTTGTAGATCTGAGGGGGACATGCAAGGAAAATAAAAAACAGCATTTTTGCTTGCACGTGATTGGATAATAAAAACAGCAGAGCTTCCTCTCATTTCAGAGCTTCCTCTTAGATCTACAATGATCTACAGCGACCACACTTACAAGTGCACTTGTAGTGTAAAATGGATTTGCCTTTAATAAATTAACCCCATCATTTCACTAATTCTAAACACTGAAAGAAGCAAAATGTACTTTTATTTTTTACTTAATTTACTGAAACTGCCTGCCATGTGATGGATTCTGCAATATTTTCCTGAAAATGCCTTTAAATGTTGAACAGACTTAAATGACCTATTGAAAGGTCTGTAGACAGCAAGGCAAACACCAGCATTTACTGAAAAAAAAACATATTGTTAAGAGAGCATTGGTTCTTAGAGCAGCTTTGATTAAACAGGACATGGACTCAGCACGGCATTAAAAGGATTTCACAGGTGTGCAAACCCATTTTCTCTCCAAAGTTTCTACTACTGTGCATGCACAAATTGAGCTTGCTAACAGTGGATCTTTTTGAGAATACTAGATTCTAACGATATGGATGGCAGTTGTCTTACTGTGGGTGATAGCTTTTGAGACCTTTCGTCCTCTAATGCCAGCGCTGTCCATGATATTTCTCTATCTTCTTTTGTAGTTTTTAGCAGCACACATGTGGTGAACATTTCATCACATTTTCTCATTGGAAAATGGAACCATCAGAGCCATCATAGATATTTCCCATCAAGATGAAAAGCCCAGACCCATATTTTGTCATTCAACACAATACAGTCTCTAGGTCCATGGTGCCCTGCTTCAGCTTAGGGGCTGCATGTGGCTTTTTGGATATTATTTTGTGGCCTTCAAAGCAGACAGTTGTGTTCTATTGATTAATACAACTTGGCTTCTTTTTTTATACTGTCTTACTTGTTTCTGTACTGTGTCTTTCTTTTTTATATATATTTTTCTCTGATCTTTTAGAAGAGATCTTGCAGTAGCACTAGTATTTTTTTGGTAATATGTCATTTTCAAGCAACTTTAATAGTAGTAAACTAGGAGACAAAAAGTTATGTGTTTCTAGTCTATAATTGTCTCCTAAGGTTTGTACTCAGTCTCCAACAACCCCTATAGCATGTTTTCAGTGCCCACCACTACAGTGCACAAGGCAAATTTCATTGTCTATGCTGTGGTTGCCCTTGGTCAAGGCTGTCCAGTGCAGCACAACACATAATAGTATGAACAGACTATAGAATTCTGATATACTTGATATGTTTAGATGCTATATTTGCTTTTTAATCAAGATGACAACCTACATATTTTGCAAAGTTGCATGCCCTCCATAAAGATTTCTGATTTGCCAATGTATGGGATTTTTAAAGTCTTGCTATGACCCAAGGAGATATGCTGATTGAGCCACCAAAGTCAGATGGGTCAAAAAGAAGTAGCAGTCCACTAAAAATGGGGACAATTGATCTTTAGGACCTATAAAAACCAATTCCCTAAAATAATGGGGGTTGAGTCCCCCATGAAAATGGATGTTGCTTATGGGGATGGCATATTCACTATTGTTACCAACCCTAGGAGTGGCCCTGGATATAGACAAGGTATGCAGAAAAAAAAAAGGATTTAAAAACTGTGTCCATAGAATGTGAGAACTATAAAAATAAAGTACCCAGACACTAATCCAACCTAAGTGGGTTATACAAAGTTCTTTTTTTTTTTTCAGTTGATGGGATGATTGAAAAAATAAAAATGAGATGGATGAAGGAATCCTCCCCCCTCTGAAACATTGTATTCTGGCAACGGAGACTATCTGCCAATTGACTTCAGGTTCTAATCAATTACAGTTTTCCCTCATGGCCGAGGGCCACACCAGATCACGATTAAACTGGCACCCTTTAAACCAGATAATTTCTGATTCATCTTTACCCAACCTAAAGCTCTTCTAAGAATAAAGAATGCTTGAGACAGTTTATTAATAAATTCCCTAGGCATAGCTATAAGATAAATCGCAATAATCCGATTGGAAGATAAAGTGTACATAAACCAAAATGAACCAAATGCAGGAGAAAAAGTGTATATGAAGAGATACATTATAATGGCTCTTGCCTAGCGGTGTTTCCTCTTTCTACTGTTATATTTAGGAGAATGCAGTTTATTCGTAAGGCTATAAAGTAAGGACACTTGAAAAGCACTAGATAGAAAAAAAAAAAAAGAAGCAGATTAATCAGATTAACTGTCATGATATGGTAGGCACAATTCTTAGACTCAACCTTGAATACCCTAGGTTATATAGGGGTAAAAATATAGACCCATATATTTATTTACTAATTTCAAAAATACATACGTGGATCTACAGAGTTAGGGAATTCAGAGAAGAGTATGTACAGTAAATATGTACAATAAAGAAGCATACTAAAGATGTGTCCAAAACAGCTAGCAGAGAAGATGAAAGAAAAAAGGTAAAAAAAAAATAAATTGGTATTTGCAAAGAAGCACACTGGGACAGATAACAGATAAGGCATTGGAGAATGAGAAGCAAGATAAAAAAATGTGATAGAAAAAAAAAAAACTGTAAATAGGCTTATACATCTAAAGAAGTCAAGGGCATCTAAAAAAAACACTACAGAAGGTTAAGGCACGAGTACAGAAGGTTAAGAAATCAGTACAAGAAGCTACACTGAATAAAAAAAAGTATCAAAGAGCAAATTTAAGGGATATAGAGTAGCTAAAAAGAAACATGCATGGCATGAAAGCTGAATTCAAACCTGGGCTCTCAATGTTTAAAAGTAAAACGGGAAATGTTTCTACAGATTAACGGGAAAAGTTAAAGCACCACTCCAAGCAAAAACTATTTTTTAACTAGCCCTCCCTTTCATCCCTCCTTTAACCCATACTGTAAGTCTTCCTCCCATCCTTACCTTGTAAAATGAGATATACTCACTTATGTCCCCCATCCAAGTCCCATACCGTTGCTGTTTCCAGTTGGGGGAACCACGGATTCAGTTCTGAAATGCCCCCTTGAGGCTGCTAGTCCTCTGCTGTTCCCCTCTGATGATGTCCCCTTTTCTGGATCCTGAGGGTACCCTGCTGCAGCTCATCTAAGAAGACCCATCCAAGAGGACCCAAAACAGGAAGTAAACAGAATGCAAGAAGACTCTGGGTGACTGTGGCTACAAGTAAGGTAAAAGGGCATTTAGGGTAATTTTTTTATTTTATTTGGTGATTAGTTAGAAGGGGATGGGTTTGAGAGGTGGGAAGGAGCAGGTTTTATCCTGAAGTGGGGCTTTCAATGGGTGGACAGGCATGAACTCTTGAATGAAAATGCAAATAACACAGTTGCTGAAACTAATACATTTGAGCATCCAGCACAACTACTGTATGGTTAAGAGAAAGCACCACCGCCTAAAAGGCATTCAGTTAGCTATAAATTAACAATACTGTCTCTGGGTCCATGGTGCCCTGTTTTCAGCTCAGGGGCTGCATGTGGCTCTTTGGAACTTATTTTGTGGCCTTCAGAGCAGACAGTAGTCTGTATTTTTCTTCCCCAGGTGCTTACTCAAATCAGTTAAGGAAAATATTCTAGTAATTTTAAAAACGTGGCTTCTTTTTTTTATACTGTCTTACTTTTTTTACATTTTTTTTCCTCTGATCTTTAAGAAGAGAAATTGTGGTGGCACTAGTAATTTTTAAGTGGGCTGTAGGGACACAAATGTGGAAGCATGTATTTTTTAAGCAACTTTAATAGTAGTGAACTAGGAGTCTAATGTAATGTGTTTTCAGTCTATGATTGTCTCCTAAGGTGTGTACTCAGTCTCTCGGTTATTAATAATTTCCCTAGGCACAGCTGTAAGATAAATCACAATACTCAGATTGGAAAATAAAGTGCACATGAACCAAATGCTGGGAAAAAGTATATATGAAGAGATAAATGATAATGGCTATTGCCCAGAAGTGTTTCCTCTTGCTAAAGTTATGTTTGGGAGAATGCAATTCATTTGTAGGGCTTTAAAGTAAGGGCACAGAAAAAAAAAGATGAATTTGATTTACCAAATTATGATAGATGCAATGTTTATACTCAACCTTGAATATCATACGTTACATAGGGGTACAAATATAGACCCATATATTTATTTACTAGTTTCCAAAATACATACATAGATCTACAGAGTTAGTGAATTCAAACTAAGGTGTGTAAATATAAACAATAAAGAAAGTGTGAAGATTTGAGGCATACTAAAGATGTGTCCAAAATATGTAGCTAAGAAGATGAAAGAAAATGGTAAAACATATCTTTGTGCAAAGAAGCTTAAACACTTTGGGACAGATATCAGATAAGGCATTGGAGAATGAGAAGCAAGAGAAAAGAATGTGATAGAAAAGAAAAAGTAAATAGGCTGATACATCTAAAGAAGTCAAGGGCATCTAAAAAACAATACAGAAGGTTAAGCCATGAGGACAAGAAGCTACACTAAAGAAGAAAGAGTATTAAAGAGCAAATTTAAGAGATATAGAGCAGCTAAAAAGAAACAGGCATGACATGAAAGCTGAATTCAAACCTGTGCTCTCAATGTTTAAAAGTAAAAAGGGAAATCTTTCTACAGATTGTTGGGGAAGTTAAAGCCCAACTCCAGGCAAAAAATTTAACTAGCCCTTCCTCCCACCATTCTTTTAACCCATACTGCTGCAGCTCATCTAAGAGGACTCATCTAAGAGGGGAATGGGTTGGAGAGGTGGGAAGGAGGAGGGTTTTATCCTGAAGTAGGGCTTTCAACAGATGGACAGGCATGAACTTGAATGAAAATGCAAATAATACCATTGCTGAAACTATTAAAGCTGAGCACCCAGCACAACTTTGGTTAATAGAAAGCACCACCACCGAAGAGGTATTGAATGAGCTATAAGTTAAGCACCAGGAAAAAAAAAATCAAAGCTGAGCTAACAAAACAGAAGATACATACCCTTGTTAAGAGGGCATGTGCAAAAGAAACTCTCTTTCTTTATAAAATCAGACACCTTAGAATGCCTTCTATTACCAGTATTAGCCAGAAAGTGTCTCCTGTGTCCCTCTTGTATTAGGTTTCACTTTGTTACCTTGGACTGACTTTCTCCATCTTCATTTCTAAGCTGCTATCTTAGACCCCTTTCACACTGGGGTGCTTTGCAGGCGCTACAGGGCTAAAAATAGCACCTGCAAAACACCCTGAAACAGCCGCTGCTGTCTCTTCAATTTGAAAGGGCTTTCACACTAAAGCCATGTGCTGGCAGGACGCTCAAAAAAGTCCTGCTAGCAGCATCTTTGGAGCGGTGAAGGAGCAGTGTATACACCACTCCTATACCACTCCTGCCCATTGAAATTAATGAGGCAGCTCGGCCATAGCGCTACTCTAGCAGCACTTTGCGGTGGTTTTTAACCCTTTCTCAGCCGCTAGCTGGGGTTAAAATTGCCCCGCTAGCAGCCGAATAGCGCCGCTAAAATGGCGGTAAAACGGCGCTAAAAATAGCGCTGCTTTACTTCCAACGCCACACCATTCCCAGTGTGAAAGGAGCCTTACTATTCAATGAGGATTTCTTTACAGGGTGCTCAGAAAATTGTCATGGCTATTGTCAAGACTTAGCCTTTAAGTCAGCAGCAAAATGAAAGTTAAATTACAGTACATAAAAGAGATTGTCTGTCTAATAAAGCATTATGAGGCATCTTGTGGTGTTTACTCTTAGGTAGCATATAAATCAGTATGTTTTGTACAATCAACCAGAGGGTTGAACAAAAAATAATTTAATCCAATTCCCCCATCCACACACCTGAGGTGGATGATGGAATCCTTCCACTCTGTCATTGTATTCTGTCAGCAGTGAGACTTCTCCACAGTCGGAAAACACTGATCAGCATTGCAGGCTATACTTTACAGCACTGATCAAGCAGAGAAAATCTGACAGAAAAGTCACATTGGTAGATCAACTTCTGTACAACCACAGTGCCTATACATGGATTCAAATTTGGTCAGTGGATTTTGACCATGTGGCCAGCTATCATTTTTGAAAATGTCTGCAGTACAGGTTAACTTTAACCAATTGCCGACCCGGCCATAGCTGAAATACGGCTACAGCGCAGTCAGCTTATTCAGGGAGGGCGTCCATGGACATCCTCCCAGAATCTTGCTCATGTACGCCCCCTGGAAAAATCCCTGCCCATTGGGTCTGGAAGACCCGGCACATCACGGATCATGGTAAATGGCTGCTGGTAGTGGCTGTTTACCAAGTGATCTCTCTGTCAAATGACAAAGCGATCACTTGTAAACTTGTCATGACGCCGGTTCCTCCCTCCCCTCTCTCTACCGATCTGTACAGCGCAAGGGGAGAGGGGGAGAGATCATTTGCAGCAGCGCTGTGGGCTGGATCTGTAGTGCCCACAGCGCTGCTCAGTGCCCATACTCTGCAATACTCTGCTATACTTGCCCATAATCTGCCATACTCTGCCAATAATCTGCAGTACTCTGCCAATACTCTGCCAATACTCTGCAATACTCTGCTAATACTCTGGCAATACTCTGGCAATACTCTGGCAATACTTGCCAATACTCTGCCAATACTCTGCCAATACTCGCCAATACTCGCCAACACTCCCCAATACTCTGCAATAAATTTTAACAGAAACAAATAATTTTTTATTTATTTACCAAATTTTCAGTCTTTTTTGATTTATATAAAAGACCCAGCGGTGATTAAATACCACCAAAAAAAAGCTCAATTTGTGTGAAAAAAAGGACAAACATTTGATATGGGTACCGTTTTGCATGATTGAGTAATTGTCATTCGAAGTATGAGAGAACCAAAAGCTGAAAATTGGTATGGTTAGGAAGGGAGTTTAAGTGGCCAGTGGTCAAGTGGTTAAAAAAAAAAAAACACCTCTGAAATAGTGAAACTGTAGGAGAATACCTTGCATATAAAATTCCATCAAAAACCATTAGTTGAAAAGAAGCTAGGAAAATTCAGGCAGACTTCAGGATGGGATGGCAAACAATGAGGTAAACATGTTAAATGATCTATAAGTAAAGAATAGAGCTGGGCAAACAGTTTGAGATGAGCAAAAGTTCAGGCCGAACATCGCTTGTTAGCCCGTTCGGCAAACACCTGATTTTGCAAGGCTCTCGATGGGATGTTCATCCAGCGAGCTCCCCACAATGCACTGCATGCTGTACACTGCATTCTAGGGCTCTAATTGGATGAAGCAAGTTGGCTCCAGTGATGATGAGGATGGAGGGGATGATGCTAATGAGGTCACTGATGCAACTTGGGTTCTGGATAGAGCAGAGGATTAAAGTGAGGGGGAGGCACAACCTCAACGAGGCAGAATGTTCTCCAGAGGCAGCCATCATAGAACAGTGGAGAGCAGTCAACCTATCCCATCAGATTGTGAATTTGTTATCGCCCTGCCTACTTTTTTGAGCATATGTGCAGTTGATCGCACTGTTGCAATTGCACTGTTGCAAGCAGATCAAGTGTGGCAAAAAACAGCCATTTGGGTACCACATGCTTGCAAATGCATTTAACCTTCCACCATTCAGCCTGTTGATAAGGGTTGATCTCCTCACTCCTCACCTGTCTAACCCCACTATATCTCATGACCTCACAGGTCCTTGCAACCCATCTGCCAGCAGCACACCACCAGATGTATAGCAGGCAAATTTATCTGCTCCAACTGCTGCATCAAAAAAAATACACTCCTTGCCACCCACATGCCCAGTGTCTACATTCCAGCTTGTCCAAATTGCTGGCTTTACAACTCTTGCCTTTCCATCTGGTGGATTCTGCTCCCTTTCATGAATTTTCAGAATGTGCTGTACCACAATGGCAGGTTCCCAGTCGCTATTTATTTGCATGTAAGTCCATTCCAGCTCTGTAGCAGCATGGGGTAGGTATTGTTGGACAAGGCCATCAGCAGCAAGGTCCATCTTACTTCTGACACATGGTCCAGCATACATATTTTGTTCACAGCCCACTGGATAACTCTGCCAGCAACTAGGATGGATGGAGGACAGGGCTCAGTGCTGGAGCTTGTTTTGCTGCCACGTCTCCATTCAGCTGCCCTCCTCTGCAGAATTGTCCTATAAACCATCAATACTCCCTAAGCTATTCAATGAGTTAGGCTAAAGGATGCCATGCAGTGCTTCAGCTGGTCTGTCTAGGGGACAGGATCCACACCGGAGAAGAAATTATTTCAGCTCCACAGGGGCAGGCCCAGAGGTGGTTCACACCATGGAAGCTTGAGTCAGGAATGGTGGTGTGTGATAATGGCACTAACCTTTTGTCCGCCCCTCGACAAGGAAAGTTGACACATGTGGCATGCCTGGCACATGACCTCAATTTGGTGGTGCAGCGTTTCTCAACCACTTCCCGACCAGCGCACGACGATGTACGTCGACAGAATGGCACGGGCAGGCATATTGGCGTACATGTACGTCCAATATTCGTTGCCGCCGTGCCATCGGGAGCGCGCCGCCGGCGGCGCGCTCCCGCGCTGGTCGGGACCCCCGTGAGTCCAGTCGCGGGACCCGCGGACTCGATCGCCGCGGGCATCCCCGCGATCGTCTCACGGAGCGGCCGAATGGAGGAAATGCTGTATAAACAACATTTTCCCATTCTGCCTAGCAACTAGTGACGCTGATCTCTGCTCCATGTGATTGGAGCAGAGATCAGTGTACACTAAATGAAAGCCCAACCCCCCCACAGTTAGTAACACACCCCTAGGAACACTTAACCCCTACACTGCCACCCACTGGTTAACCCTTTCACTGCCAGTGTCATTTACACAGGAATCACTGCATTTATATAGCAGTGATTACTGTATAAATGACAATGGTCCCAAAAATGTGTCAAAAATGTCCGATGGGTCCCCGACAATGTCGCAGTCACAATAAAAATCGCAGATCGCCGCCATTACTAGTAAAAAAAAAAAATAATAAAAAATTATTAATAAAAATGCTATAAAACTATCCCTATTTTGTAAACGCTATAACTTTTGCGCAAACCAATCAATAATCGCTTATTGCGATTTTTTTTACCAAAAATATGTAGAAGAATACGTATCGGCCTAAATTGAGGGAAAAAAATGTTTTTTTTATATATTTTTGGGGGATATTTATTATAACAAAAAGTAAAAAATAATGCGTTTTTTTCAAAATTGTCGCTCTATTTTTGTTTATAGCGCAAAAAATAAAAACCGCAGGGGTGATCAAATACCACCAAAAGAAAGCTCTATTTGTGGGAAAAAAAGGACGTCAATTTTGTTTGGGAGCCACGTCACACGACCGCGCAATTGTCAGTTAAAGCGACGCAGTGCCGAATCGCAAAAAGTGGTCTGGTCTTTGACCAGCAAATTGGTCCGGTCTGAAAGTGGTTAAATAGGTACCCAGGTTTGCAAAATCTTCTAGGGCAAAAGAGTATGTAGCCATTTCAGGTTGTCATACACAGCCAGCATTTGGTTGGCTGAAATTTAGCAGGAATTTCACCTGCCAGTAAACCTCCTGATTTGTGACAGGGCCATCAATGAGTACCCATGTGAGTATGGCACAAGGACTGGCTCAGGGGGGGCTCTGCTTTTTTCCCTATGCCAATGGCTGCTGATAAAGGATGCATGCACTATATTGTCACCATTTGAGGAGGTGAGCCGTGACAATTCATGCATCAGTGACACAATCCCTCTTGTGTTCCTCCTGGAGCATACTCTGCATGGCATTATGGACAGGGCACACGAGGCAGAGCAGTGGGAGGAAGAGGAGGACTTCCTTTCCTCTCAAGGTCCGCATTATGCAGACACCATTCTTGCAATGCCACAGAGCATGCAAGAGGAGAGGGAGGAGGATGTTTTTGGCAGTTTTGGAGGCATTGAAGCAGAGGAAGACATATGTAAAACCTTAAAGGAGAAGTCCAGCCTAAGCTTGTTTTGGCTGGGCTTCTATGGGTCACAGGAGTGCAATTCATTTGTCACTCCTGTGACCCATTTTCAGCAGAATGTGGACTGATGTCCGCTCTGCTGACATCACAGGAATCAGTCAAGACACATGACATCATGACAATGGAAGTCAGGATCCACAAGGTGCCTACTGATACCCATCTCAGCCTCTTAGCGAGCCACCGAGAGCCTGAGACAGCCGCTCACCACCCCTCCACAGATCAGCACTCCAATGAGAGTGGAGGAGCAGAGCAGAGAGATGCTGATTGACAGTCAGCAGCTCTCTGCTTGGGGAGTTGTGAAAACTAAGCCATCGACAATGTTCAATTGCTCTGTTCTCAGTGTAGGGGCACCAGGAGACAGATGCCACATTGGACCCATGCTGCATTCACCTAGGTAAGTATAATGGGGGAAAAACCAAACCTATACTTCTTTCAAGAGATGGTTTTCAGTCCCCAGAAACCTTGGGAGTAGTACATGACTGGGAGGAAGCAATTCCAGATAGTGTAATCCTCAGTGACTCCAAGGACTCTGCTTCTCATGCCTCCACAAACTTGGACGTGGATAAGGACCCTTATTCTTCAAAGCCTGCAAAAGGACCCAAGAATTTGTGGCATCAAATATAAGGATCATTATTGGTTGGCAACCCTCCTGGACCATCGTTACAAGGGGAAAGGCTTCTGTTGGTCTAAGAAGGAGCGGGGGCGAAGGGGGCCGTCTCAATGATGCATTTAAAAAAAAAATTGTCTTTGGCACTCAAGGATGCATCACATCCCATTGGCAGAGTCTGCATCATATAGTGGAAGATTATCTAGGGGTGAAAACAGACCTAGAAAGCTTTCCAGTAGATGATCCACTGTGTAACAAGGTCATGAGAATAGACCACTGGCCAGAGCTTGCCCAGTATGCAATTGAGCTGCTGAGCTGGCCTGCATCCAGAATGAGCATTCAGTGCTTCTGGAGGTTTTGTGACAGATAAAAGAATGTGTCTGTCCACAGATTATGTTGGCCGGCTTACATTTGTCAAAATAATTCAGTCCCAGATTAGCAGCAGCTATCAAGCCCCTGATTAAATGGAATCTTTGCAAGACTGTCTAGGTTGTCTAGGCAGATTCTGATAAGCCCCCAGCCCGCAGACTCCCACAACCACCGGGCAAGGGTTGCGGAGACGAGCCTCTTGTCCCCATCAACATGAGGACAAGGTGTTTTGGGGCGACCCCAAAGCACCCTCCCCATGTTGCGGGCATGTGGCCTGGTATGTTTCAGGAGGGGGGCCCTCTCTTATCCTCCCCTTTTTCTGCAGCCTGCCACTTTGCCTGCTTGGACAAGGGTCTGTAATGGATTTTGGGGGGACCCCTACGTCATTTTTTTATTTTGGCGCAGGGTTTCTCTTAAAGTCCATAAAGGGCCTGGTATGGATTTTGCGGCATCCCTACACCATTTAAAAAAAAGGAGCAAGGTTCTCCTTAATATTCATACCAGACCCACAGGGCCTGGTAATGGACTAGGGGGAACACATGCCATTTTTTTTAATGATTTGTATCTATATTGCCAGGATCCAACAATTCATTACACTGCGAGCAGTATTAAATTACTTTTTTTTCCTTTAGAAATGTCATTGTTCTGTGGTATTGTTCTAAACATGGGAAAGATTTGCTACTTTACAGGTATACTAAGGATATCCCCAGTCACAATATTTAAAGGAATATTAAATTTTTTGCTTCACTTTAAAGAGGAAGTAAACCCTGATAGGTTTTACTACCTCTTTGTTTCCCTGCAAAGGTAAAGCACAATAGGCTACTATGCAGTGCATAGTAGCCCATTATGTGTCACTTACCTGACACAGGAGCCATCAATGTCACAGATGTCCCCTCTTCCATGAAGCGTCCATCTTCCTTCCGGGTATCGCGTCTCCGGCGCTGTGATTGGCATGCGCGCGGGAGCCACCACTAACAGCATGATTGCCGTTAGAAACGGAATGCTTAGTGCGCCTACGCACCTCTGTTTACGGCGCATGCGCCCTAGACAGCGGTGCCTGTTCTTTGCAAATATATCCTAAACCGTGTAGGTTTAGGAGATATTTCTTGCACCTACAGGTAAGCCTTAATCTAGGGGCAACCTGGCAAGACCCGGGTCCCCATACACGCTTTATGACAATAACTTGCATATAAGCCTTTAAAAGGAGCACTTTTGGTTTTTCATGTTAGTGTCACATAGACTTTAACGGTGTTCCGGGCTTTTTGAATTTCCGCAAAAAAAGCATAATGTTCGCTGTTTGGCAAACAGGTGAACACCCAATTTTCGAGTCGAACTTATGAATATCGGGCTCATCCCTAATGGTGAGATGAGAGAATAAAGCAACTTCCAAATTTGTTTTGTAAATTTATTTTGAAACTTCTCATTTGAGGTTATTGTTGGACATTATTTTTCTTAACAAAACATATAAAAAAAAAATTTTTTTCAAGAGTACCTCTAGTTACGCTGTGAAGAAACCTCCAACACCCAAAGCCCAATTTTTTCACACCTGTTACTTTCATCCAAAGTCTGCAAAAGAGACGCTAGACATTATCTAAAAAAAAATTGTTAATCTTGGCCTGAGTGTACTATAATTTGACTTATTCACATAAGGCGTGCTAAGGCACATAAGGCGCAAAAATGTTTTATTTCCATTCAAAGTCTGCCAAAGAGACACCAGAATTTATCCAAAAAATCTATGATCTTGTTCCGAGTGCACTAAATTCTGGCCTCATCATACAGACTGGCTCCCCAAGCCATTGTTTACAAGCCGTTGTTTTGCAAGCTTGCAAGAAGAATCAATTTAAGGCCGGGTTCACACTGCTGCGGGGGGAGATCCGGATGTGATTCGCACCGCACTGCAGTGCTAATCACATCCGATCTCCGTAGCGATGCGAGTACAGCCATACAGATAGTATGGCTGAATTCGCATCGCTCCCGCAGCAAACTCGCACGGGACCCTTTTTTTGGTCCGCAACAGAATCGGATCGCATGGGTGTTCACACCATGTGATCCGATTCCTGTGCGAGTCGGCAGATCGCACTGCGATATGCGGACGGATCTGGGGGTGTCATTAACATATCATTGACACTCCCAGCCGTTCGCATAGGGCAGTGTGAACTGCCGGCGGGAGTAATGCGATGCGGGAAAACGCAGCGGATTCGCGGCGTTCCCGCTTTGTAGCGGTGTGAACCCGGCCTAAATGTCATTTCTTTCTTTGTATATGTCAGTTTTTCTGCAGCAGGTTCTATACATGGTACAGATGTGCCACTTTACAGATAGACTAAGGGGGGGCCCCCAAGTACTATATTTAGAGGAATTTTTCATTTTTATTGTTTCACTTTAAACATAATTAAAATCTCTTAAAAAAAAACAAACAAACAAAAAAAATCTTTAAAAAACAAACATTTTGCATTGATACATGTCCCCCAGGGCAGTAGCCGGCCCCCTTACCCTTTTTATGGTCAATATCTTGCATATAAGTCTTCAAACTCGGCACTTTTGATCTTTCAAGTTGGGGGGGGTGTTTGGCTCAACTTTAGTAAAGAATATAAATACATTATCTGTTAGTTACTTAATGCCCTTCCCCTCCTATTCCCCTCTTTCCCATTTAAACCACTTACCAGTTGGACCATCAGCTAGCACTGTTTTCAAGTACCAGGGACTGGTAATCCAGTGTTGCAGATGTGCCTTTTCCAATGTCATCACTATAGACTCTTGTTATGGATTCAGAGAGAATCTCTTTGCTGGACAGCCAAAGGGAAATACTCATGTCAAGTAAGCAGTGATGTGAACACCTGAAAACAGACTCTGCCTCCTGTACACAGAAGAAGAGGGAAGAATCGCAACCTGAACCTTAGGCAAGTAAAAGGAGCATTTAAGCAGGCCTTTTGTTTTTCATGACAGCAATGAGCCTGGGGCTAGTGGGAAGAGGGTGTGTGATTCTGTGGGGCAGCCTAAAATATAGCTTTAAATCCATTTTTGGGAAAATAATATTACGCATGCCAACCAAAGCAAAAAAAAAATATCAACAATCCCTTTCAATTAACATTACATAAGATGATCTTTTGTGTTTTTGTAGTCATGTATTGCTGATCTTATTTTTGTATTTCCTATTCTGTGGTTCATAGTCAGCATATCACAAAAACATGCAGTTTGTGATTATTCCCTTGTAACTAAGGAAGATGACTTTACCTCGGACATTTTTATTTGACATAATAATGACAACACATTTTGAAATATCAAAGATAAGAAACAGAACCACAGCTCTTTATCTTCTCTCCAAACTGTAATGATCTTTTCAGTTACAAATACTTTATTTTTTTTATGTTGCTGAGAAAGAAATTTCAAAAAATGTTTTGAAGAAATGGACATTTCGTTTTATTTCAGTAAATGCTGTCTCCAGGCCTAATTGCCAAGCTTTTGCATTAGATAAGACCTTCTCCCTAAACTGTTCTCTGGAGGATAATGATGGCAGGGTGTGGTTGAAGCTAAACTTTCTCATACTCTTTATACAGCACTTTGAAATTCATGTAAAGATCCTGCCCCAGTTACCTTCTATATGTTTTTCTCATGGGTAAGTCAATATTAAATCATTTAAGACTCCACCAGATTCATATAGTATAGTATTTGTATACAGTTTAAATATAGGCCATATAAATTAAAGTGTTACAAAATAATTTGGAAATGGATTCTGGAGATCTATGTAAATAAAATGCTATACTAAAAGCAGGTGAACCATCACTTTAAATGGGATACATTCTAGGGTCATCAAAACCAAAGATCAAACAATCTACAAATGTGCAGCACTATTAATCAATAATGTGTACATATAAAAAACAAGAATATTATCTAATATTCCTTAGGCCCCTTTCACACGTAATGATCCGCCCCGTATAGATCCGCTTGCTCACACTGTGCCGGGACCGCCCTGTCAGATCTCCGCTCTCCTCTATGGGGGATCAGATGAACATGGACCATCTGTCCATGTTCATCCAATCCGCTCTGCAGATGGATAGAAAAATAGGATTTTCCTCCGTCTGCAGAATCGGACCATAGCGGAGACAAACGATATCATGTGTCTGCGGATATTCATCCGCAGAAACCCGCTATCCCATAGGAATGCATGTATGTCCATATTTCATCTGCAAACGGATGGATGAAATGCGGACATGCAGTCTGCATGTGTGAAAGGGGCCTTATTGTTCAATTGGTGCAAAAGTCCGTGCAATAAGAGTCCATCAGTGCAATACTCATGTAAGTGTGATTGAAAGCATATTCAAAATTCCAAAGCAAGTAAAAATAAATCAAGAATCATGTTTGATCATAGCATGTAGGTATGCGAGTGTGGTGTTTGAGCGAATCACTGTAACTATTCACTGTATTTTTCATAGTTGCTCCCCTTTTTTAGTGATCAAAACCAAAGTTGTTTCATGTATTTCAGATCATTTTATATTGAAAGCAACTTCAGATCTATGTGGAAAAGCCTGTCTCCTGCCAATATACCACAGAGGAGGACCCTTATGGACCACCCACCATGTATGTACTTCACTACTTTAACGTTATACATAACCCTGGTATATTTTTACACAGCAGACAAACCACTGTCAAATAAAAGTGGTCCCTGCAGTGGATTTACCATAAGATCACTTTTATGGACAGTAGGAAAGATGCCCTCCTCCTGCCGCTTCCCAGACGTTTTCCCTGCTTATTGGAGCCGTCGGTAGCTGGAAGGATGGCAAGAAGTCTATTTTCTTTGAGGACCAGAGTGATGTCAAACATCACTTCCGCCCTCTGGCCTTAAAGGGCCCATTTTTTGTGTGTTTATGTAAAATTCTTTTTTTTTGTTTTTGTTTTTACTTTTAAGTGTAAAGAAAAGATCTGAGGTCTTTTTGACCCCAGATCTCACCCTAAAGAGGCCATGTCTTGCTTATTTATATTAAAAGGGATGTTTACATTCCTTGAAATAGGAATACAAGTGATCCAATTTTTTTTTTTAAGGGACAGTGTGAAAAAAAAGTAAAATAAATAAGAAAAAAATTAAAAGGGCCCTGTCCCTGTGAGCTCACATGCAGAAGTGAACGCATACGGAAGTCGCGTCCACATATGTAAACGGTATTCAATCCACACATGTGAGTTATCTCCAGAGCGAGAGTAATAATTTTAGCACAAGACCTCCTCTGTAACTCTAAACTGGTAACCTGTATACATGTTTTAAATGTCGCCTAACGAAATTTTTAAGCACTGACGCTTTTCACCATTCCGCAAGCATGTGCAATTTTCAAGCATGACATGTTAGGATAAATTTACTCAGCGTAACATAATTTTTCACATTATACAAAAAGTGTATGAAACAAGTGTTTTATTATTATTATTATTATTATACATGATTTATATAGCGCCAACAGTTTATGCAGCGTTTTACAATGTATGGGGGGCAACACAATTACAGTACAATACAAAAGGTACAGGAGGGCCCTGCTCTTGGGCTTTAAAGGGAGGGGGTGGTGGTACAAAAGGTAATAGCTGCAGAGAATGATTTGATGGGAGTGGCTAATTGTGTGTGTAAGACCACTGCGCAAATATAGTGTGACATAACGTATTGAAACGATCTGCATTTTATTTTCTAGGGTCTCTGCTAAAAAAATACATAAAACGTTTGAGGTTCTAAGTAATTTTCTAGCAAAACATACTGATTTTAACTTGTGAACAATACATGTCGGAAATAGGCTTGGTATTTAATCTTAGTGTGGAAATTGTCCTGCTGCTGACCAATGATAGATTACTGTATCAACCGCATTCTCTTAACTCCTGTAGTAAAAATCCAGCCTGTTCTCCTTGCCTCTAGGATACTTTGACCTAGCTTTGCTCATTAAAAAAAATGATTGCTGGCCAATGCTACACTTCTGTAACATTTGCATTCTCTAAATTATTGTAGTAAAATGCGTGCCTGTACTTTTTGTCAATATACTTCAAAGGGATTCACCACTAAGTTTAGGTTCACCAAATTTCAAACTAAGCCATGCAGATTCACTTATGTCTGCTGGACCCAATGACTTATTATTCTTTCATTAGGTCCAATGTAACAAATTGCCTGATTGGATAAGTAATTTCAACACCCAAGCAAGTCTAAGGCCGCGTACACACGCGCGGACTGTTCGCCCAACTTTGTCCGTCCAACAGTTTCGGCAAACAGTGTGACAGTGGACATGGCCACACACGACGGATGAACAGTTTGCTGAAACCGTGCGCGATGACGTGAACGGCACGTACGACGGGACGAAAAATACGACGTCCTATACACTGCATTATAGCTTTCGGCGTGAAAATCCTTTCTGAGCATGCGCGCAACTTTGTTTGACGAACAAGCCTACACACGGGCGGACTGTTCGCTCAAACAAGGTTTCAGCGGACAGTTTTTCGGAAATTCCGAAAAACCTTGTCCGTCCAACTGTCCGCTGAAACTGTCCGCTGAAAGCCCACACACGAGCGGACTGTCCGCCCAAACACTGTTCAGCGGACAAAGTTGGGCGAACAGTCCGCCCGTGTGTACGCGGCCTTACAGAAGCAATTGGTAGTAAACAAAAATGATCTTTACAAAGCTGAGGTCACATTTGTGAAACTTTTTATAAAAAATACTACTCGTGTTACTATACATCAGAAAAAGTAACAAGGCAATCAGTGTGGATATAAATGACTACCTATAACCTGATGTTTCCACTCGGGATCCTGGGCAGCTGTCACAGACTGGCCTATTTCCAAAAGCACCATGTGAAAGAGGATGAAAAGTTACCAATTACAAAATCAGAAAGTTGGCTTGAATATGGGCAAAACTCTATAGCAAAATAGGAAGAATGACTAGAGGAAAAGTAAAATGTGCTAAATACAGAAGAACTACAGAATTACAAAATCAATTCACAAAATGTCACAGCAGAAAATGGCACAAGAGGGTAAAATAAAAAAGGTCTGTAAAACTCATGAATATGAACCTGCACTATGCATTAAGACACCATTGAAGTAAAATGTATTTAAAAGTGGTAAGTGGCAAGATGAGGTGCTTAAACCAGCATATCCAGCACATTAACATAAATATATAAAAAAGTTGATTTCATCGTGGATTTAAGGCATTCATGCATACACTAATCGAGAAGCCACTGTAAAGCATAATAATGCACAGAGTCCTACACAGGATCATCTTACTGTACTCATGTCAATACTATAAACTCAACTAAAATCCATCCCATACCTTTACCTTTTATGAATTGAGGAGGATACATGGCCCACAGAGACATCATGAAAATCCAAAGAAAAATAAATGGCTAGCACTCCAAATCTTTTCCAAAATCTTAGATGAAGTTACAGCATCAGTACTTTCAACTGAACTAAAATCTATCCTGCACCTTCACCTTTCATGCCTCGCGGAGAGTGCACGGCCCACAGAGACATCATGTAAATCCAAAGTAGAAGAAATGACCAGCACTCCAAATATGTATGGCATGTGCATGAAGTATACAACCACAGTACTTTGCACTGCTTTACTGAGTAAATATTTGTGATAATTTATTTACAATGAAAAGTTGTTTTTAGTGCAACAGTGTTATGTATGGCTATACTAGGAAAGCTACTTTCTAGAATCTATTGCTCCTTACTGCAGATTTTTCTATTTCTCTATATCTTAGGGGGTTATTTACTAAAACTGGAGAGTGTAAAATCTAATGCAATTCCACATAGAAGCCAATAAGCCACCTGGTTTTATTGACAAAGCTTAATTGAACAAGCTGAAGTTAGAAGCTGATTGGCTATCATGTACAATGACCCCAGAATCTGAGTGCACCAGTTTTAGTAAATTTACCCCCTAGATTGCTGAAAATATTAAACTTGGAAGGATATTTTGGTAAATTTGCATGCGACTATTTCACCAGCAGTAACAGTAACTTAAACATGCAATCTTCCTGCAATGACATATTTGTTCTCAATTCTACAGAAATCAGTTTTCTCTTCTGCAGAGAGCCTCCCACAAACTGTAAAATCTCTGTTCAAAATAGAGATCACTTTAAACACACTTATTAACCTCTTGACGTCCGCACTATAGCTACAGCGCAGACTTGAATTTCCGGGAGGCCGTCATATGTCGTTCTCCCCTTTGCATGCCCCCTGCAGGGAGCGCGTGGGGTGCTCTGTGATCACCAAGTCACAGAGACTCGGGTGATCACAGATCCGAGTAAGGGGCCTGTCCCGGCCCCTTACCATGTGATCAGCTGTCAGCCAATGACAGCTGATCACACGTGTAAATAAAAGCTCTGTAATCAGTTTTTTTCCTCCTCACGCTGTCAGCGTGAGGAGGAAAAAAATCTGATCACTGACTTATGTGCAAGGGACATCCGTCCTGAAGAGGATGCCAATCAGTACCCTCATCTGTGCCAGTCATCTTTGCCAATCAGTACCCCCTGCCATTGTCACCTGCCAGTGCCCACAGTGCCCACCAGTGCCACCTATCAATTCCCATGAGTGCCACTGATCAATGCCCCCCAGTTCTGCAGTGCTGCCTATCAGTGTAACCTTCCAGTGCCGATCAGTGCCCATTATTACCACCCATCAGTGCCCATCAGTGCCACCTATTAGGGCCACTTCTCGGTGCCCACCAGTGCCACCCATCAGTGCCACCTCTCAGTGTAACATCTCAGTGTACACCAGTGCCGAGTATCAGTGCCACCTATCAGTGCCCACCAGTGCTGCCTTATCAGTGCCCATCAGTGCAGCCCATTGTTTGTGCCCATCAGTGCAGCCCATCAGTGCCCATCAGTGCAGCCTATCAGTGCCCATCAGTGCAGCCTCATCAGTGTACTTCAATGAAGGAGAAAAATTACCTGTTTGCAAAATTTTATAACAAAATATAAAAAATATATATTTTTTTTAAATTCTGTCTTTTAATTTTTTTTAATAAACTATAAAAAGCACAGAGGTGATCAAATACCACCAAAAGAAAGCTCTATTTGTGGTAAAAAAATATATATAAAAATTGAATTTGGGTACAGTGTTGTATGACCGCGCAATTTTCATTCAAAATGCGACAGCGCTGAAAGCTGAAAATTGGTCTGGGCAGGAGGGGGGTTTAAGTGCCCAGTAAGCAAATGGTTAACAAAAGTTCTAGTATCGATAGATTAATGTAATCACTGTTTATATTGGTGGTGTATTGTATGAAAGGAATGGCTGAACTTGACCATCATTTGTAATTAACCAGCACATCTAGATGAAATAATAGAAAGGCTAAAGTAATGAATCATTTTGATTAGCCTAAGCAAACAAATATTTACCATTATGCATTTATAGGAAGTAACATCTTCTGTGTGCAAAGCTGCTTCCACCTTTGAATGGTGAGCTCCCTTCCATACAAACATTCTCCCAAGATGGTTAGAGGGGTGAAATATCACTTTAGTGAGCAATGCTTACAGATTGCCAAAGGTATAAACAGATCCAATGTCAGAATCATTTTGCATTTTAAGGAGCAATAATTAAAAACCTGATAAGGTATTTACATAATTGAAGCACAGTAATCTTGCATTAGTAGCAGCAATTGGATAATTTGATTATTGATTGATAGGAGTATCTGAACATTACAGAAAATATGTTTTTGCTTTGTGTTTTGTAACTAGTGAAAATTATTGCTCTCCCCTGTGAAGATTACAAAGAAATACATATTGAAAGAAACAAAAGACTAGCTATATTAAAGTTGGCAGAGTAAAGGTTACAAAGAGTGACAGGCTCAGCAGGTGTGCAAGGCTTTGCCCATTGATTCAGATTGAAACTGAAAATAGCACTTTATCCAGCAAATCAAACCCAATCACTACTGAACAGTATTCAGCTCTTATTTCCAAGCCCACTACTCTTTATTATGTCCTTCTCTTTCTTAGAGAAAAAAGGCAAAATGTTATACCATGTATGTCACATTAGCTATTAAAGTAATAAAAGCAAAGCATTTTTTTTAATTGCAATGATAATGTATATTAGGTACTGTAATTCAAGAGATTAAAAACTGAAAATGTATTTGATCTTTTTTTTTAAATCATTTTAGCATGATCATTTTTTTTTTATTAAACATGAATTAGTAATATGAATAAAAGACATAGTTACATAGTTAGTCAGGTTGAAAAAAGAAACATGTCCATCAAGACCTATTTAGATAAGGCAGTTTTAACAGGCATTGTTAGTATTTTTAACTCTGCAGATTTTATTAACCACTTAACTACTTATATGTACATTGGCTGGGTGGGATCTCTCTACTTCTGAGTGGACGTTCCTAAACGTCCATCAGAAGTAGGGGTATCACGCGTGCGCGTGCCCGCACAGCGGCGCGATCCCGATGTGCCCGTGTCACCCGGACACGGCGCATCTCGGATCAGCAGGAGGGCTCTGTGATTGGCCCTTCTGATCACATGACGGCCATGTCCAATCACGCCCGTCATGTGATGTAAACAAACAGCCGGTTGCTAGGCAATCGGCTCCTCCTCTCCTCACATGGAAGTCATCGCTGAGGAGAGGAGAGCAGATCGCTGCAGCCGGCTGATGATCAGTGAGTATGAGCTGTTTTTTACAGCTTTTTACTCACTGATCACCAGTCTAGTGTAAAACACACAACACACCACACAGTATAAACACAATGTCCCCACATATGTCCCCAAAACACACATGTCCCCAAATAATAAAAACACATGTCCCTAATAATAAAAACATGACCCCCACATATGTCCCACTAAAATTACATGTCCGAATGATTATCTGCACACATATGTCCGTGATAACCTGCACACATGTGTACATGATCATTTGCGTACATATGTCCGTGATCACACAAACCAATTATTATACACTTAACCAAATTTTTTTTACCAAAGACATGTAGCAGAATACATTTTGGCTTAAATTTATGACAAAATTCAATTTTATTGGATTTCTTTTAAAATAGAAAGAAGAAAATATTGTTTTTTTTTTCCCAATCTCCGCTCTTTTTTCGCTTATATCATAAAAAAAAGGAGTCGTTTATAACACCAAAATAAAGCTCTATTTGTGCAAACAAAATGATAACAATTTAAGCTGGGTACAGCGTAGCATGACCGCGTAATTGTCATTGAAATTGTGAGAACACTGAAATCTCAAAATTGGGCTGGGAAGGAAGGGGGCGAAAGTGCCCTGTATTGTAGTGGTTAAGGACCAAGCCTCTTTCTGAGATTTTTTTTTTTACAAGTTAAAAACATTATTATTTTTTTGCTAGAAATTACTTAGAACCCCCTAACATTATAATTTTTAGAAAATAAAATGGAGGTCATTGCAATACTTTCTGTTACACCGTATTTGCGCAGCGGTCTTACAAGTGCACTCTTTTGGGAAAAAATACACTTTTTTTTAATTAAATAATAAGACAACAGTAAAGTTAGCCCAATTTTTTTTATATTGTGAAAGATAATGTTATGCCAAGTAAATTGATACCCAACATGTCATTTTTCAAAATTGAGCCCGATCGTGGAATGGCGACAAACTTTTACCCTTAAAAATCTCCGTAAGTGACATTTAAAAAATTATACAGGTTGCATGTTTTAAAGAGGAGGTACACCCTAAAGTGGACCTTCCACTCATTGGAATCCTCCCCCCCTCCGGCGCCACAATTGGCACCTTTCAGAGGGGAGGGGGGAGCAGGTACCTGTACAGTACAGGTATCTGCACCCACTTCCGGGATAGCTCTCTGCGGAAAGGGGCATAGATTACGCCCCTTTCTGAAAGTCCCCCGCTGCCTGCTGGGAAACACACAGATCCCAGAGGCAGCGGGTCCATCCTTATTGCGCAGCGCGACTCGCGCATGCGCAGTAGAGAACCAGGAAATGAAGCCGAAAGGCTCCACTTCCTGATTCCCATACCCAAGATGGCGGCGGCAGCACCCGAGAGACGATCGAGAGATCGGCTTCGGGTGCCGACATCGCGGGCGCGCTGGGCGGGTAAGTGTCCTTATTTTAAAAGTCAGCAGCTGCAGTATTTGTAGCTGCTGGCTTTTAAAAAAAAAAACAGCGGACTCCCGCTTTAAGTTACAGAGGAGGTCTAGAGCTAGAATTATTTCTCTCGCTCTACCACTCGTGGTGATACCACGATAGGTTTGAACACTGTTTTGACATGTGGGCGCTAGTCACATATGCATTTAAAAAAAATGTCTTATTTATTTAACTATTTTTTTTTACATTTTTACACTTTTTTTTTTAAATGTTGGCACTTTTATTCCTATTGTTTGTATTAGGCCTCCCTTGCCTCAACACTCAGACAGACATGCCAGCCGGCCAGCCAGCAGCCACCCATGCACACACAATAAGGTGCCAGGCCACTGAGGCCGGCCAACTAGCCAGCAGCAATCCACCCACAGCAAGGTGCCAGATCAACCAGCAGCCACACACACACACGAAGGTTCCAGCCAGCAAGCCTACCCACAGCAGGGTGCCAAGCCAGCCAGCAAGCCAGCCACAGAAGGGTGCTAGCCAGCCACCCACAGAAGGGTGCCAGCCAGCAAGCCATCCACAGACGTTTGCCAGCCAGCAAGCCAACCACAGCAGGGTGCCATCCAGCAAGCACACCCACAGCAGAGTGCCAGCCAGCAAGACACACACAGCAGAGTGCCAGCCAGCCAGCCAGCCACCCACAACAGGTTGCCAGCCACCCATCCACAGCAAGATGCCAGCCAGCAAGCCACCCACAGCAGGGTGCCAGGCACAGCAGGATGCCAGCCAGCAAGCCATTAATGGCAGGGTGCCAATCAGCATGCAACCCATAGCAGGGTGCCAACCAGCAAGCATACCCACAGCAGGGTGCCAGGTCAGCCAGCAAGCCAGCTACAAAAGGGTGCCAGCCAGCCACCCACAGCAGGATGCCAGCCACAGACGTTTGCCAGCCAGCAAGACACCCACAGCAGGGTTCCAGCCAGCAAGCCAGCCACAGCAGGGTTCCAGCCAGCAAGCCAGCCACAGCAGGGTGCCAGCCAGCAAGCACACCCACAGCAGGGTTCTAGCCAGCAAGCCAGCCACAGTAGGGTGCCAGCCAGCAAGTACACCCACAGCAGGGTGCCAAGCCAGCCAGAAAGCCACCCCCACAGTAGGGTGCCAGCCAGCAAGCCACCCACAGCAGGGTGCCAGCCAGCCAGCCACAACAGAATGCCAGCCAGCCAGCCAGCCACCCACAGCAGGGTGCCAGTCCAGCATGCCCATACACTACAGGGTGCCAGCCAGCAAGCCACCCACAGCAGGGTGCCAGGCCAGCATGCCCACCCACAGCAGTGTGCCATTCAGCAAGCCCACACACAGCAGGGTGCCAGGCCAGCAAGCAAGCCAGCCAAAGCAAGGTGCCAGCCACCCACATTAGGGTGCCAGCCATCAAGCCCAACCACAGCAGGGTGCCAGGCCAGCCAGTAAGCCACCCCCACAACATGGTGCCAGCCAGTAAGCCACCAACAGCAGGATGCCAGCCAGCAAGCCCATCCACAGCAGGGTGCCAGCCAGCAAGCCCACCCACAGCAGGGTGCCAGGCCAGCTAGCAAACCACCCCCACAGCAGGGTGCCAGTCAGCAAGCCATGCCACAGCATCGTGCCAACCAGACACCCAAAGCAGGGTACCAGGCCAGCTAGCAAGCCAGCCACAGCAAGGTGCCAGCCAGCAAATCACCCACAGCAGGGTACCAGGCCAGAATGCCCACCCACAGAAGGGTGCCAGCCAGCCAACCAACTACAGCAGGGTGCCAGACAACCACCCACAGCAGGGTGTCAACCAGAAAGCCCACCCACAGCACGGTGCCAGCCAGCAAGCCCACCCACATCAAGGTGCCAGGCCAGCTAGCAAGCCATCCCCACAGCAGGGTGCCAGCCGGCAAGCCATGACACAGCATTGTGCCAGCCAGCCACCCACAGCAGGGTCTCAGGCTAGCTAGCAAACCAGCCACAGCAAAGTGCCAGCCAGCCACCCACACCAGGGTGCTAGCCAGCCACCCACAGCAGGGTGCCAGCCAACAAGCCCACATCAGGGTGTCAGCCAGCAAGCCCACCCACAGCAGGGTGCCAGTCAGAAAGCCCACCCACATCAGGATGCCAGCCAGCAAGCCCACCCACAGCAGGGTGCCAGGCCAGCCAACCAACTACAGCAGGGTGCCAGACAACCACCCACAGCAGGGTGTCAAGCAGAAAGCCCACCCACAGCATGGTGCCAGCCAGCAAGCCCACTCACATCAAGGTGCCAGGCCAGCTACCAAGCCACCCCCACAGCAGGGTGCCAGCCAGCAAGCCATGACACAGCATTGTGCCAGCCAGCCACCCACAGCAGGGTCCCAGGCTAGCTAGCAAACCAGCCACAGCAAGGTGCCAGCCAGCCACCCACACCAGGGTGCTAGCCAGCCACCCACAGCAGGGTGACAGCCAGCAAGCCCACCCACATCAGGGTGCCAGCCAGCAAGTCCACCCACAGCAGGGTGCCAGGCCAGCCAGCAAGCCACCCCCACAGCAGAGTGCCAGCCAGCAAGCCAGCCACAGCATTGTGTCAGCCAGCCACCCACAGCAGGGTACCAGGCCAACTAGCAAGCCAGAGACAAAAATCTGCCAGCCAGCCAGCCACCCACAGCAGAGTGCCAGCCAACAAGCCCACATCAGGGTGTCAGCCAGCAAGCCCACCCACAGCAGGGTGCCAGTCAGAAAGCCCACCCACATCAGGGTGCCAGCCACCAAGCCCACCCACAGCAGGGTGCCAGGCCAGCCAGTAAGCCACCCCCACAGCAGAGTGCCAGCCAGCAAGCCAGCCACAGCATTGTGTCAGCCAGCTACCCACAGCAGGGTACCAGGCCAACTAGCAAGCCAGAGACAAAAAGGTGCCAGCCAGCCACCCACCCACAGCAGGGTGCCATCCAACAAGCCCACATCAGGGTGTCAGCCAGCAAGCCCACCCACAGCAGGGTGCCAGTCAGAAAGCCCACCCACATCAGGGTGCCAGCCAGCCAAACCCACCCACAGTAGGGTGACAGGCCAGCCAGCAAGCCACCCCCACAGCAGGTTGCCAGCCAGCAAGCCAGCCACAGTATTGTGCCAGCCAGCTACCCACAGTAGGGCACCAGGCAAGCCAGAAAGCCAGCCACAGCAAGGTGCCAGCCAGCCACCCAGAGCAGGGTGCCAGGCCAGCCAGAAAGCCATCTCCTCAGCAGGGGGCCAGTCAGCAAGCCAGCCACAGCAGGGTGCCAGACAGCCACAACAGGGTGCCAGCCAGCCACCCACAGCAGGGTGCCAGCCATCAAGCCAGTCACAGAAGGGTGCAAGCCAGCAAGACACTCAATGCAGGCTGCCAGCCAGCAAGCCCATCCACAGCAGGGTGCCAGGCCAGCCAGTAAGTCCACTCACAGTAGGGTGCCAGCCAGAAAGCCCACGCCAGGGTGCTAGCCAACCACCCACAGCAGGGTGACAGCCAGCAAGCCCACCAACATCAGGGTGTCAGCCAGCAAGTCCACTTACAGCAGGGTGCCAGGCCAGCCAGCAAGCCACCCCCACAGCAGAGTGCCAGCCAGAAAGCCAGCCACAGCATTGTGTCAGCCAGCCACCCACAGCAGGGTACCAGGCCAACTAGCAAGCCAGCAACAAAAAGGTGCCAGCCAGCCACCCACCCACAGCAGGGTGCCAGCCAGCAAGTCCACATCAGGGTGTCAGCCAGCAAGCCCACCCATAGCAGCGTGCCAGTTAGAAAGCCCACCCACATCAGGGTGCCAGCCAGCAAACCCACCCACAGCAGGGTGACAGGCCAGCCAGCAAGCCACCCCCACAGCAGGTTGCAGGCCAGCAAGCCAGCCACAGCATTGTGCCAGCCAGCCACCCACAGTAGGGCACCAGGCAAGCCAGAAAGCCAGCCACAGCAAGGTGCAAGCCAGCCACCCAGAGCAGGGTGCCAGGCCAGCCAGAAAGCAATCCCCTCAGCAGGGGGCCAGCCACAGCAGGGTGCCAGCCAGCCACAACAGGGTGCCAGCCAGCCACCCACAGCAAGGTGCCAGCCATCAATCCAGTCACAGAAGGGTGCAAGCCAGCAAGACACTCAATGCAGGCTGCCAGCCAGCAAGCCCATCCACAGCAGGGTGCCAGGCCAGCCAGTAAGTCCACTCATAGTAGGGTGCCAGCCAGAAAGCCCACCCGCATCAGGGTGCTAGCTAGCAAGCCAGCCACAGCAGGCTGCCAGCCAGCAAGCCCATCCACAGCAGGGTTCCAGGCCAGCCAGCAAGCCCACCCACAGTAGGGTGCCAGCCAGCAAGCCCACCCACAGCAGGGTGCCAGCCAGCAAGCCAGCATCCACCCACCCACCCCCAGCATAGTGTCAGCCAGCCACCCACAGCAAGGTGCCAGGCCAGCCAGCAAGCTGCCCCCACTGCAGGTTGCCAGCCAGCAAGCCAGGCACAGCAGGGTGCCAACAAGCCATCCACAGCAGGGTGCCATCCAGCAAGCCACCCACAGCAGGGTGCCAGCCAACAAGCCCACCCACTTCAAGGTACCAGCCAGCAAGCCAGCCACAGCAGGGTGCCAGCAAGCCAGCCACAACAGGGTGCCAGCCAGCAAGCCACTCACAGCAGGGTGCCAGGCCAGCTTGCCGACCCACAGCAGGGTGTCAGCCAGCAAGCCCACCCACAGAAGCGTGCCTGCCATTTTTAAACTTAATCTTTCCAATTCCAGTGCAAATGGATGCAGAGAGAAAAAGTAACAGTGTGGTCTGGGACTATTTCTCATCTCAACCATATCCAGGAAAAGCAGCAGTGTGCAACACATGCACAAATAATGTGAGCATGGGATCAACAACTGCAAAAATCTTTGGTCTCATCTGTTTAATTATATAATGAAGCACAGAGAAAACAATCTGAATCACAACATGAAATACCATAATTCCATCAAACTACAATATAAGATATGTTTCAGAAAAAAATCTAAGTGACTAAATTTAGATAGAAGATCCCAACTGATGTACAAAGATGTTGGGTATGGATAACCAGCCATTTACAATGGTGTCTGACTCTGGATTTTAGCGGTTGATGTCCATAGCTGAGCCAAGTTACCCACTGAAGAGTGAAAAGTATTATCAAACCGAAATGCTGGGAAAGACTCACCAAAAGATAATTGAGAAATTAAAGGTATGCTGCAACCAGAGAATGCTGGCAACTGACTCTCATTCATGACTGACTGCTGGTCAGGACCAACAGCGTCACTAATGAGTCTTACATGCCACTTAATTGACAGTGGATGGACAAAAAGGCAATTGGTGATGCAAGGATCCCACTCTGGGAAGTACATAAGAGAAATGTTTCTGGGCATGCTTCAATAAATAAACAATAAACAAAGACTGAGTAATGCTTGTGCTTCGTGACAGCAGCGCAAAAATGGTGAAAGTATGAGGCTTGCTGATGTGTCAGACTTCAGTTGCATGGCCCACACCCTGCAACTTGTGGTAAATGATGATCATTTCCACCATTCAGTCCTTGTCAAGCAGCAACTGAGGTCCATCAGGCACATGTTTGCCTACCCAAAAACAGCCTAATTCAGGCTGTTCCAACACATTGAAATTAAACACTTATATTGCAAAGAAGCGAGCTCTGAGCATCTATTCACGCGAACATGGAGGATATAGTTGTCCTACTACTGATCAGTCATTGAGACCCTCCTCCCCATAGAGGAAGTGACACTAGAGGTGTGTCATTATGACTCATCTGTGTCATCTGTTATCCCATGTGTGAGAGTGCTGAAGATTTTTCTTCCAGAGAATGAAGGACCCAACACACGTGTCATTAAAACATTCAGGCAGGTCATGAGGGACAGCCTCTCCAAACGCTTTGAGAAACATGAAGAGGATATGTGCACTTGGTGGAGCAGTCACTGTAGATCTGAGGGGAAGATCAAAACGAGGGGAATCTCTGCTAATTTCTATCATCCAATCGTGTGCAATTAAAAATGCAGTTTTTTTCTTTTTCCTTGTATGTCCCCCTCAATATTACAGCAACCATAGTGCACTTCTAGTGCAAAGTGGATGCTCTGCACATGCCACCAATTACGCCAAAGGGTCAATGACCATATATATTATTCAAAAATTGTAAAATGGCCAACATGCAGGATTACACTACACATGCCACCAAAACCTGGGATTAAACAAGATTTGTACATACATTTTTTTTATAACTCTCTCAGGTCTTTGCCATTCTGGTGCCTTATTCCCTGTTGTTGCAGTCCCTTGATCCACTACATACATTTTTTAAGCATTAATGCATGGCTCAACTTGCATCAGTACCTACTTATCTATTTTCTTATTTATTTATTTTTTCATTGCTTTCTTTTTGCTTTCTTTCTGCTGAACACTTACAGTATTTACAATAAAAAGAATACTGCGATAAAGTGCATAAGTGAAAAACCAAGCAAAAGCAGCTGCCAAACTATGAAATACACATAGAACAAAATACAATAAACAATAAATAGGCAGTGCTGAAAAATAAAAAAATAATGAAGATCAAAAATTAGTGAACAAAAAGTCCAAAACAGAAATAAATGTGTCCAACAATCAATGATGAGATATAACTGTGATGGTTAGTGAAAACTTAATCCAAACCAGCATGTATATGAGTGCTGATAACACTGGTTGGCTGGTAACGACAGCACACCACCACCACATAAAAATATATGCGCTTAGCAGAGGCAAGCTATAAGGGAGCCTGCGGCTAATACCCAGCCAGGGCCTTTTCCTCAAGGAAGCTGAAGTAAAAAAGGACACCTGGACCATACATCAAATGACTCGGGGGAACAAATGATGGTCTCCAATGGTTAAAGAGGATATTGCCCAGAAAATAAAGAGAACACCATAGTGCCGACTGAACCACAGTGAATTTTAATGTAAAAAAAGTAACACACTTACATTTATGATGATAAAAACAGACATGTAGAAAAAACGGCTGGCCAGCAAGTGAATGCCTGTCACTAAGATGCACGATCACATCAGTACCTTTACCTCCCTACTTGCGTTTTGTCATCAAAAGATGTTGTCTCTTGGATCAGATTTAGCTATGCAGCCTAGATTTGTTATACACCTATTGGTAATACCACTATTGATATTCCATTTTTTTTATTTGACCAGCTGTGCTTCATTTGTTCCTTTCTTTATATCCTTCATTGTAATGCCATCTCTTTGTCATTGCAATGTACTGATATGATATTATTGCAGTGTTGTGAAAGTCATGTTTTATTTTTTAAGCTCTCCTCGCTTTAGTGTCGGTGTTTGCTTCATGTGGTGTTCATTTTTTCACCAGGGTGTTTGTGTCTGGTGGGAATGTGGCCTCTTAACAGGCAACAGAGCCAGAGCATTCCTCTCTGTTGGATCTGAACCTCCCACTGCCTGCCTCCTGTGCTGGCCTTTGCCTTTCCAGAAGGTGCTCTATTGCCCTCATTGGTTTTGGCTTCCTGAATCAACACTGCCCCTCTGGTCTGCATTTGCCCTGTATTAGGAACCGGGGCAGGTGACATCATTCATCAGCCATTGTCATTCAGCGGCTTTTATAAGAATAACTTATGTACTGCATAATACCATGAGCTACTTCTGATAAATCAGTGACACTTGATTAACCACTTAAGGACCGCCTCACGCCGATATACGTCGGCAGAATGGTACATTGCCCTTAAAGAGCCCAGCCATGGGTCGCTCTCGTGACCCGGTCCTGAGCTCCATGACCATAGCCGCGGGACCTTCGGACACCATCGCCGCCTGTGTCCCGCGATCGGTTCACAGAGCTGAAGAACGGGGAGAGGTAAGTGTAAACAAACCTCTCTCCGTGCTTCCTAGTTTCCTGACACTGATCGTCTGTTCTATGTCATAGGGAACAACGATCAGTGATGTCACATGCCAAGCCACGCCCCCTACAGTAAGAAACACACATTAGGTCACACTTAACCCCTTCACTGCCCCTAGTGTTAACCCCTTCACTGCCAATGACATTTTTACAGTAATCAATGCATTTGTAATCGCACTGATCGCTGTATTAATGCCAATGGTCCCAAAAATGTGTCAAAATTGTCCGACGTGTCCCCCATAATGTCCCAGTCTCAATAAAAATCGCTGCCATTACTAGTAAAAAAATATTATTAATAAAAATGCCGTAAAACTATCCCCTATGTTGTAGTTTTGTATAACTTTTGCACAAACCAATTAATAAACACTTATTGCGATTTTTTTTTACCAAAAATATGTAGAAGAATATGTATCAGCCGAAACAGAGGAAAAAAATGTTTTATTTATATATTTTTTGGGGCTATTTATTATAGCAAAAAGTAAAAAATATTGAATTTTTTTCAAAATTGTCGCTCTATTTTTGTTTATAACTCAAAAAATAAAAAACCACAGAGGTGATCAAATACCACCAAAAGAAAGCTCTATTTGTGGGAAAAAAAGGACGCCAATTTTGTTTGGGAGCCACGTTGCACGAAATTGTCAGTTAAAGTGACGCAGTGCCGAATCGCAAAAAGGGGCCTGGTCCTTTAGCTGGAAAATGGTCCGGAGCTTAAGTGGTTAAGTGAGCTGCAAGCCAGGGGGGGGGCTTTTTTTCAGGTTCAAAAACCATAGCAGCATTTAATATTCAATATAACACAAGTCAAACCATTAACAACTCAGTAAAGTGTTTACATTATAATGTAAATTTATAGGTATATCTTACAATTTTGTATCTACTCTCAAGCCACAGATTGATTCATATTCTTTAGCAATCAATGCTTAAAACACTGCTTATCCAAAAGCACAATCATTCCTATAAACTTCAGTGTCAATATGGATTAAGGAATAGCATTTGCCGGTTTCTGTAGTTATTAGCTTTTATTTAAAATGTATATAGAGCCAAAACTTTTTATTTTATTTTTTCATTTTGAAGGATTAAAATTAGGCCAGTTTTTTTTTTTTTTTTTGCTGTCTGTGCACCATTTAGTTAGTGGACAGCTCCTCAAATGGAGGAAATTAACCTCTTAGACAGTTGTCTTTAGAACAAGTGTCCCCATTAGATGATTTCCTTTCACTTCCTGTTCTGGGGACAACCCTAAAATGTTCAATTTCAAATCACTTTTTTTCTCAGTGACAATGGTCACCAGTACAAAAAGAAGGAGGAATCTTCCCAATGGGCACTCAAACAGCAATAAAAACTTGATAGAATGTCTAACTTTTCCCCATTCCAAAACTAAACAAAAAAGCTTTGTCTAATACACACACAGGTATCTGACATGTTTCAACAGAACACTATACTTAATTATATAACCAAGGTCAGTGTATAGTCTGTGATATGTCAATCGCTTGTCTTATTATATTATATTGATTTAATAAAAGAAAACATTATTATTTATTTTTTTACAGGTCTGGGTGCTGATCCTTCATCTGTACTGACCCGGTTTCCTTTCCAAACATGTGAAAAAGCCACTATCTATAATCAAGCAAGAAAATGTAATTAGATCTTTTTAGACGCCATGGAAAACACTTTATGAGGGGTTTTAAAAAAAACAGGAATGCGCTAACAACTGTTTTTTCAAATTATATGAACCCTGCACACTTTTGCCTGGCTGCTACTGAACATAGCTTGTGACCAGACTCCATACTACTACTGAAAGGACTCCTGTGTTTCCAAGCTTAAGTTCACTACAACAGCTTTCTGGCACCAGAGCCCTTCCACTGCCCTAGTAGTCCCTGTCTCCACTAACTAAGAAGGTTGGATGGGAATTGAGCAAGAGGCCCCCCTCATCATCATCATCATCCACTGCCCTAGCAGTCCCTGTCTCCACTATCTAAGAAGGTTGGATGGGAATTGTGCAAGAGGCCACCCTCATAATCTTGGGCTCCACAATCAAGTAAGTGACAGAGGTGCTGGTAACTTTTAGACTTGCACATGTAGTCAGATGAAGGAAGACATCAAACAAGTCTCCACTGCTTCTCAGCTACTGCTGTCAAGTTGTTACTTCACGTGGAGAGTTCAATACTGGTTCTAATACAGAGCCGTGAAGTCATTGTTTTCTCTGTGTCCATCCACTTTTTATTCTGTGTTGAACCTTGAAGGGGGAATGGTGTTGCCACCAAAACACAATGGATGTTTTTATATAAGCTTTTATTATTAACAATTCAAAATGTCTTGCTGTCAAGCATCTGTGTTAGTGAGTCCTTGTAGATCTCAAACTTGTGGTTCCCAGGGCACAGAGTCTAAACCCCAGCCTGCTTCTTCACTAGGGCTCCTGATGGTAAGGATGTACTTGCAGCAAGCTGGATAAAAGGTTGTGGCCCCCAGGTACACCCAGCTGAGGATGCAGAAACCACTTGTGTGTAAAAAAGTACAGACAGCAGGAAACAACAGGAAATCCAGGAGATAAGCCAAGGTTAGGACAGGCAGCAAACAAGCACAGATGGTGAACAAAGCTGGAGTCAGTACATGGGTAATCAGGCACAGGGTAGACAAGTAGCAAGCAAACAGGAGATCAGATAACTGTGAAGTTGCTCAGACAATGTGGGCTACCCTGAGCATGTCTTATATAGGCAAGCAAACTAGGAGATTGGCCAGGAAGTGATGAAAGGGAAGGAAATAAAAGTCCATAGAATAGCAGGTGATGCCCATAGGTAAGCACAGCCAAACCACACATATGAAAGTGAGCAGGGTAGGGAAAGCACTGCAGCAATGGGGTAAGAATGTACAGGCAGTAAACTATAGTCTGTTGTGACACTTGCTCTCTTTCATCTGGTTTTGGTATGGCATTGTTTTCTGTTCTTTTATAGTCAAGAAGAGACAGCTTTGCTAGACAGGCTGCATTTGCATTCAGATTGCCCTAGGCAATACTTGTATGCAAATTTGGCCATACATTGTTTTTTTTTTTTTGGAGCCAGCCATACCTGCTGAATTGGACACATTTCAATCAGTGTATGGCCAGCTTAATACAGAGCCTCATGATTGAAATAACTTAAATCTAATGAAAGGGATGAGCAAAAGACAGTAAGACTGTAGAGAGACTAGATGATCTTGGATATTCTCCAGCCAGGAAATGAGACAGGCTGCATCTGACCTACTGCAGTATCAAATGCACACTGTAAGAAAACAGCAATACACAATATTTTATACAGGCAATTCCCGAGTTACAAACATCTGACTTACAAATGACTCCTACTTACAAATGCAGGGAGACAACAGGAAGTGAGAGGAAATCTACCCTGGGAAGGGAAATTCTCTCCAGTAAGAGTTGTCATGGGAAGAGGTGTCTCCATTGAAGATTTATCACCAATATTTGTTTCCGCAACAACCCAACATTTTCAAAATTCAATTGTCACAGGGACAGATAGTGAGGAGAAATCTTTTGAACATGGGGCCCACACAGGAAACCAAACACAACAGTGGTGGAAATGCTTCCCTATGATATACAAAGAAAATATAAAAAAAATTTGGGCTGGAGTTACACTTGTACCTGTTCCAACTTACAAACAAATTCAACTTAAGAACAAACCTACAGAATCTATCTTGTTTGTAACCAGGGGACTGCCTGTATTCTTAACCCTTAGGCTGCATTCATACCTGAGCAGAGCAATTTTCAGACACTTTCAGGTGGGGGTTTAATTTTTACATGCATATTCAAAGATTTTAGAAGCATATTTCAATATTTTAAGTGAATATTGTATTCAAGATTCAGGCATTTCTGTTTTAGCCAATGGAAAGCACTAAGGGGAATGGGCCAGTTCTTACAGGCTCAACAATACTTAACCACTTGACCACTGGGCACTTAAACCCCCTTCCTAACCAGACCAATTTTCAGCTTTCGGTGCTCTCACACTTTGAATGACAATTACTCTGTACCCAAATTAAATTTTTGTCCTTTTTTCACACAAATAGAGCTTTCTTTTGGTGGTATTTAATAACTGCTGTTATTTTTTGCGCTATTAATAAAAAACCTGAAATTTGGTAAAATAAATAAATTCTTTGTTTCTTTTAAATTTATTGCAGAGCATTGGCGAGTATTGGTGAGTAGTGGCAGAGAATTGGCAGATTATTGCAGAGTATTGCAGACGATTGGCAAAGTATTGGCAGAGTATTGCACAGTGTTGCAGAGTATTGGCAGTGTATTGGCAGAGTATTGCACAGTGTTGCAGAGTATTGGCAGATTATTGCACAGTATGGGCAGAGTACTGCAGATTATTGGCACTGAGCAGCGCTGTGGGCACTTCCCATCCAGCCCACAGCGCTGCTGCCATCTCTCTCCCTCTCCCCTCTCACTGTACCAATCGGTACACGATTCGTGTACCAATCGATCACGTGGTAAATGGCCGGTATCAGCAGCCGTTTACCGTGATCCATCACGGATGTCCCTGGGTGCGTGCCCCAGGGGGTGCGCGGGAGCAAGATTCTGAGAGGACATCCATGGGCGCCCTCCCAGAATAAGCCGACTGCGCTGTAGCCGTCTTTCGGCTATGGTCCGGTCGGCATGTGGTTAAACAATGCCTGATAAATACCTGAAAAACTAAAAAGGTCAATTTGAGCATTTTCAGGTGTTCAGGTGTTTCCATTGAAATCTTTACAACCAAAAAAAACTCAAATCTGCCTCAACGTAGCTCCTTGTTTTATGGCTTCAGGCTTGAAGCCTTAGACATCTGAGCACTCATATTCGAAAAATCATCATTGTGATACATGATATTTTGGATGTTAAGCATTTTGGAGCTTTGAGTTACAAAACGATTACATGTGAATGGTTCCCCTGAAGCGATTGTAAACTATCTGACTTTTTTTTCATAATAATGTACTATTATGTATCACTTACTAGCACATTATGTGAAACCTACCTGAAAACGAAGCATTCCAGCGATGCAATGTCATCGCTGGAGGTCATTTCCATCTTTACCCATCTTGCTTCCAGTTTGACAGACTCCGGCTCTTTGACTGGCCAGAGCCACAATGACATCACTCCTGTGCATGCTCACGGTAGCCGCTGTTCAAAGCAAAGGGCTCTGATGGAACCTTCAGCGCCAGTGATGTCACTGGCTGTATATAATGTAATCATCTCCTAAATGGTGCATGTTTACACTACCTATAGATAGGCCTTATTATATTACAGGTAACATTTAGTGATGGAAGTTTACTTCCACTTTAAAATTAATCTGTACAGATATACTATTAGGAACAACAAACATCCCTCTAGCAGCCAGCTAATACAGCAAAGGCAATAATATAATATATCTGATAAAGAGCTCCAAAACATAAAAAGAAAGTTTGCAGAGGGAATATAACTCATGCAGAGAACCAGGTCTCTGGACTGTGGCTTAACAGAGAAATAATTTGTAGGTACCTGCATGATTTTAACTGAAGGGAATTTATACCTCTGCCCAGGATGTCTTTTACCTTTCAAGCCCCTGATCAAACCCGTACAGACATTTCAAAAGACGTTCACAATAAAACGACCTCAGGTATACGTGTCATGATTCCTTATTTCCAGTTCTTATGTCAGTTTTTCACAAGGCTTCTGAGCACCATATGTATATCCTAAATTTTACAACAGATAGTACAAGTCATGTGTGTCAAGAATGGTTAACATTTGTAGGAAAAGATAACGTCGGGATTGATTTGTTGTTTTGTGTATAAATGTATGGATTTAGATTGAGTCTAATGCCCAACAAAGAAATGAAGATGACTGCTTTTGTGAAAAATACTACATTGCAGTAACTGTATGTTGCTTATACATGCAATGATACTATTCAAAACATTTTTATTTTTTTATTTCACATGCCTTTTTTACATATTTTTCTTCACATTTAACTTCTTAAAAATGTGTCTAGTATACATAACAGTGAGGGAAACAGGATAATCTATATCACTGCAGGGTGCTTTTCATTGCCACAATTTACTATGATTTAAAGCGGTTGTATACCCATGCAATTTTTTTTTTAAACCTGTAAGGCAAAATGCATAATGAGCTAGTATGCACTGCATTCTAGCTCATTGTTTCTCAACTCCAGTCCTCAAGGCGCCTCAACAGGTCATGTTTTCAGGCTTTCCATTATGTTGCACAGGTGATTTGATCAGTTTCACTGCCTTCGTAATTACCACAGCTGTTTCATCTAAGAGAAATCCTGAAAACATCACCTGTTAGGGCGCCTTGAGGACTGGAGTTTAAAAACACTGTTCTAGCTCATTATGAAATACTGACCTTACTGATCCCAGTCACCGCCCAGGGAGCTGACATTTCCCCTCGGCTTGTCTTCCGGGTTCGCAGCTCTGGCGCTGTGAGTGGTCAGAGCTGCAATGTCGTAATCCCGCACATGCGCGTTGGAGACTTCTCCAGCCGAACCTTCACAGCGCATGCGCCTCTGACATCAGCGGCTGCATGCAAAGTGAATATCTCCTAAACGGTACAGGTTTAGGAGATATTAATTTTACCCACAGGTAAGCCTTATTATAGGCTTACTTGTAGGTAAAAATATAAAGAAAGTGTATACAATCATTTTAACTTTTTTTTTTTTAACATTCAATTTCTGCTGAAGAACTCATGCACATTTCTCCATGTTGTATCACTTTGTAAACTCTGCACGTAAAAGTAAGTAAAGACCTATACCTGTTGATCATCCTGTTTGCTTTAATTTCCTGTTTGAGTTGTCAAAACACTGGGATTGATTTACTAAACACAGATTAACTGTTCACGCTACAAGGGAAGTTGCACTTTGCAAAGGAGTTTTGATGAATGAGGTGAAGATCTGCTGACTTCCATCATTTAATCATGTGCAAGCAAAAATTCAGATTTTTTTATTTTTTTTTTCTTGAACACGATTTTTGCAAAGGGAAATATCACCACATTCACTAAGCTTTGCAGGAAATGTCCTTGATCAGTGCAACTTCCCTTGCAAAATGAACAGTCTATTTCCATTTACGGAATCAACCCAATTACCTCTGCAGTACTAAGTAGAGAGGTCAGTCCTTATCAGTTCCCTATTGTTGTATAGATTTATTTTCTCCTTTCCTAATCTCCATATCATCAGTGGGAAGTGTTCTGTAGTCTAGCAGGGGAGAACTGGGCAGGGCTGACAACACTACACTTTCTGTGCAACAAAGGCCATATTTTCAGCTCATAGCACGCCCCCTGAAGACGTAATCACAAAACGCGTCAGGCGTGGCCACGCGAGGTTTACGGTCGGTAGCAGCAAACGGTTCCCGGGACTTATCCAGCAGATCGTATAGAGGAAAAATCGATCGTTGGTGCGATTGCCATTATGCTGAGCTGACACACTTTTTATGCTGATTTTATCTTTATGTTGATGTAAGCGCAATTTGTAAGGGGGGAAGGTGTAAGTGCAATAAAGGGTATAACACTATATCAAATCCCTTGTGTATCCTTGCATGTTGACGCTTAATGAGGAGATTTTGTCGGTGTGAGGATGAGTAAAGAGACCTGGAGGAGCAGAGAGATTTAAAGTCCTAACATACAAAGCCTGTTTGCAGTATTGTTCTGGTAAGCAGCCAGCCATGGGGGATTGCACAAAGGTGGATACGGTGACAGTGTAGGACTGTTACTCCTTGTGACTGCGTGGCACTTTGTCAGATCGGAATTCTCTACACACAATCGGGCAAAGTCCGATCGGATCATGTTGTTGGAAAGTTTTATAGCCCAGTTCTAAAACTTTGTCCGTTGGATATTCTGACGGAAACAGTCCGATGGAGCCCACACACAGTCGGATTATGCGACAACATGGTCCGATCGGACATTTTCCGTCGGAATGTCTGACCGTGTGTACTAGGGCTTAGTGTCTGATTTTTTAATTAGCCACGTTGTATACTTTAGTGAACTCATTTATAATAGCTGCTGTAGGTGAATGAGGAATAATCTCTTCATGGTACCTGTATTTTCATCTTTGTCGTAAAATAATATTTCATAGGGCGCTGGGATCAGGTGTATTTTTAATATCCCTGAAGTTTGTTGAGTGAATAGATTGCATTCATATTTTTGCCACCTAATTGCCTTATTTTACTTTTTTTCCACATTAAACCTCATTTGCCATGTAGTTGCCCATTCATTTGTTCAGATCTTTTTGCAAGGTTTCCACAACCTGGGGAGAAATTATTGCCCTGCTTAGCTTAATATTGTCTGCAAATACAGTGATTGAACTATTTACCCCATCCTCCAGGTCGTTTATGAACAAATTACAATAAATAGGATTGGTCCCAGCTCAGAACCCTGGGGGGCCCCACTTCCCACCCCTGACCATTCCGAGTCCTCCTCATTTACCACCACCCTCTGAACTCGCCCTTGTAGCCAGTTTTCAATCTATGTACTGACCCTATGGCCCATGCCAACTGACCTTATTTTTTACAGTAAACGTAAAGCGTTGGATCGAGATCAGGCTCAGGTAAGTCTTTAGGAGGGGATTTGCACATAAAAGGTTTTTTAACCTTAATGAAGAGAATGCTTTAAGGTAAAAAAAAAAAAAAACTTCTGCCTTTACAATCACTTTAACTCCAAATGTTCTGTTGGAAACCAAAATCTTTCTAGAGGTGATAAGCGAGCTCTTTCCATTTACCTTCTACCGTCAATTGCTTCTCTCTTGTTCAAATGAGGCAATCATCTTAGTATGCTTCAGTATGCTGTTCAGTACTTCAAGAAACTATCATATTTTGTCACAGAAATTTGCTGCCATCGTGGAAATTAATCTTTCCTGTAATGTTTAATATTTCTCCTGAAACAATTACAGTTTAATAAAGCATTCTAGCAAATGCTCCTATTTTCTGAACACAGGAAGATTGTGAAACATTAGAAGCATGCCTGGCAGCAGCAAAGTCTTGATCTGCAAGCATGAAGAATTAATGTAGGTTGACTAATAGGGAAGCACTTTGGGAAGTGGCTCATTTTTTTTTTTTTTTCTGGAAAAAGGTACCATCCGATTGGATATCATAAATAAAGAAAATTAGAACTGGCTACAGTGTGCAGAGTTTATATATGAGTTTGAATGAGGCGATCATTTAGGTTTTCCAGGCTCATTTGAGAACAGGTTTCCATGGTTACCAAAGGAAAAACTTAGCCACTAAATTACAGATCAGAATGCACAATTCATAATGTTCGCCGGAACAATCTATCTTATTTCTGATTGCACTGTGTTTTTCTTTTAGGTTCAACACAAAGAACCTGAACTGCAAATATTAAGTATTTATCTATATTCAGCAGCTAATATGCATGAAGCAAAAAAAGCTGGAAAAGGAGTTATTGCTCAGGATGCTTGCTGCTTGGATTTTAATACAAATCTCACATGGCACTTTGCTGCTAGAAATTCTCACCTCTGAATACCAAATGCTTGGACAGGTTCATTTATATAAACTCGTTTAAAATAAAGAACAGTCTTGCCTATAGCTATCAAATCAATGTTAGCTTTTCATTTTTAACCTGCATGAGCAAAATGGCAACTGGGATTTGACTTTCATCTTTAACTACTTCAATACCGGACACTTATACACCTTCCTGCCCAGGCCAATTTTCAGCTTTCAGCGCTGACGCTGTTTAACCACTTTCAGACCGGACCAATTTGCTGGTCAAAGACCAGACCACTTTTTGCGATTCGGCACTGCGTCGCTTTAACTGACAATTGCGCGGTCGTGCGACGTGGCTCCCAAACAAAATTGACGTCCTTTTTTTCCCACAAATAGAGCTTTCTTTTGGTGGTATTTGATCACCCCTGCGGTTTTTATTTTTTGCGCTATAAACAAAAATAGAGCGACAATTTTGAAAAAAACGCATTATTTTTTACTTTTTGTTATAATAAATATCCCCCCAAAATATATAAAAAAACATTTTTTTCCCTCAATTTAGGCCGATACGTATTCTTCTACATATTTTTGGTAAAAGAAATCGCAATAAGCGATTATTGATTGGTTTGCGCAAAAGCTATAGCGTTTACAAAATAGGGATAGTTTTATAGCATTTTTATTAATAATTTTTTATTATTTCTTTTTTACTAGTAATGGCGGCGATCTGCGATTTTTATTGTGACTGCGACATTGTCGGGGACCCATCGGACATTTTTGACACATTTTTGGGACCATTGTCATTTATACAGTAATCACTGCTATATAAATGCAGTGATTCCTGTGTAAATGACACTGGCAGTGAAAGGGTTAACCAGTGGGTGGCAGTGTAGGGGTTAAGTGTTCCTAGGGGTGTGTTACTAACTGTGGGGGGGTTGGGCTTTCATTTAGTGTACACTGATCTCTGCTCCAATCACATGGAGCAGAGATCAGCGTCACTAGTTGCTAGGCAGAATGTAAAAATGTTGTTTACACAGCATTTCCTCCATTCGGCCGCTCCATGAGACGATCGCGGGGATGCCCGCGGCGATCGAGTCCGCGGGTCCCGCAACCAGACTCACGGGGGTCCCGACCAGCGGCGCGCTCCCGATGGCAGGGCAGCATCGAATATTGGACGTACCTGTATGCCAATATGCCTGCCCGTGCCATTCTGTCGACGTATATCGTCGTGCGCTGGTCGGGAAGTGGTTAAATGACAATTGCGCGGTCATGCTACACTATACCTAAACAGAATGTTTATAGTTTTGTTCCCACAAAAAGAGTTTTCTTTTGGTGGCCACCTCTGTGTTTTTTTTATTTTTTGCTAAACAAATAAAAAAAAGACATAACATTTTGAAAAAAAGTTTTTCTTTTGTTTCTGTTATAAAATTTTTTAAATAAGTACGTTTTTTCCTTCACTGATGGGGAGTGATAAGGTGGCACCAATGAGGTGGCACTGATGGTCACTGACGGGCACTAATGATGGGCAATGATAGGGAGCACTGATGGGCACTGGTAGGCAGCACTGATCGGCATTTATAGGCGGCACTGATGGGCACTCATGGGGGCCACTGATGGGCATTAATAGGCAACACTGATAGGCACTGAAAGGCTGAACTGATGGGTACTTATGGGTTGCACTGATAGGCAGCACTGCTGGGCATTGATGGGCACTGATAGGTGGCACTGATGGGCACTGATACTTGGCACTGATGGGCACTTATATGCGGCACTGATCGATGGCATTGATAGGCATCACTGATGGCACTGACACTGGCAGGCATTGGGGATAGGCACTGATTGTCAGCTGCCTGGCTACTGATTGGCATTTCCCTGGTAGTCTAGGGTGGCATACCTGGTGGTCCAGTGTGGTGGCCATCCTTGGTGGTCCTGGGTGGGCATCTGGGGGGCTGCACTGGTAAACAATCAGCACAGACTCCCCCTGTCATGAGAGCAGCCGACCGTCTCTCTTCTTCTTGCGTCTGTCAGACGCGAGTGAGGAAAAGCCAATCAATGGCTCTTCCTGTTTACATTGTGATCAGCCGTGATTGCAGACTGTTGATCACGTGGTAAAGAGCCTCCGTCAGAGGCTCTTTACTGAGATCGGTGTAGAGGTGTGTCAGACTGACAGCGGTCATTCTGGAGGGCCATCATATGATGTCCACCCAGAACGAGAGCCATGCCGGCCCACCGTTATTTGACAGTGGGCAGGCAGCAAGTGGTTAAAGTGAAACTACAGTGCATCACAAACTAAAAATGCTATTTAATTCATATTTCATACTCAAAGCAAACTCACCCATCCATCCATATCTCCATGCTTTATTTTGAGAAATGACTTTGAGAAACACCTCTCTAGCATTTCTGGCCATGACCATCTTTAGTAGGAGCAGGTGGATTTCACTTCCTGAAATCCATCTGCCCTTATCTTAGGCATGTGGACAGGAGGACGTGCTTAGTCCAGAAAACCCCTCTTCCTCTCCTGAAGACTCTTGGAATGTATGACATGATCTGCCTAGGCATGGAAACCAAGAAGTAAGCAGAAAAAGAGAGAAAAAAAGTTTAAAACAACATACTGTATGCTATACTTTCCTATCTATTTACTAATGCTAGCAGCATGAGGATTAAAAATAGCCAATGTTGATTGAGAGAGTGAAGTTCCACTTTAAGCAAAGCAATCGTTTTCTTTTAAACAAACATTTTGTAAGTGTTTTTTCCTTCCTCTGGATCAACTGTGGGTATCTAGTTCTGTATATGGAAGTTTTCCATTTTTCTTTTGGTTGAATTATATAGACTTGTGCCTCTTTTTCAACCTGACTAACTATGTAACTATGTGTGTTGGAGCCAAAAGCCAGACTACCAGTTTTATAAGTGTATCTCAGCCCAAGAACAAAAATTAATTTGCAGGTTATTAGTATTCTTCTTATTTTAGTTTTTTCCCCCTTTAATTTCATCGGAATATCATGCAAATAACATACGTTCTGTCCTAGGGTAAGAAGGCACACACTATACTGTATTTATGAAGAAGCAGCATTATCATCCTAGGACAGGAAGTTTTAGAACTATGGAACACCTCCCTTTCTTCTCTTCTCCATATAATTGGGAGAGATGTTCTATAGTCCACAGAGAGAGGTGGGAACTTATTTTTCCTGTCACAAGCTGCCTTGAATATCCAGCCGCATTTTGGATAGCACTGGGCCTCTAATCCAAATGTCCAAATTTTTTGAAAATTCTAAATTTGTCCGAATATCCGGAAATTCTAAAATTTGAAGATTCGGAAATTTGGAAATTTGAAAATGTGAAAATCCGAAAATTCTACATTTCGGAAATTCAGAAATTCGGAAATTTGGAAATTTGAAAATCCGAAAATTAGAAATTTTGGAAATTCGGAATTTGAAAATTTAGAAGTTTGGAGATTTGGAGATTCAAATTTAGCAAATACAGAAATTGGGAATATTCAGTAAGAATGAAAATCGGAAAATTCAAAAAACGAAAATCAGAAAATAAGAACAAAAATCAGAAAATTCAAAAACCTGAAAACTCAAAAATCGGAAATAATAACCTTCTAATAATAACTTAACTATTATTAACTATTAAAGTATAGGTATTGGATTTTCCTTTCAAATTTGTCTGTTATGGAACGTAATGAATAAGAATGTTTCCGAAGTTATGAATTATCCATGATAATGAATGCCATATCTAAATTAAAGGAATGTAATAAATGAATAATAATAAATAACAATAATAATAATAATAATAATAATAATAATAATAATAATGTATTATTATTATTATTATTATTATTATTATTATTATTATTATCATTATTATTATTATTATTATTATTATTATTATTATTATTATTATTTATTATTATAATTATTTCGTTTTGTTCAGATGCATTTGTTTAGATGCAGCATTCTTTATTTCGGATAATTTGTAACTTCCAAGAAATTTGTATTTGTTACATTCACTAACAGCCAAATTTGAAAGGAAATTGCAATACCTATAATTTAATAATTATTATTAGTTAGTTAGTTAGTTAGTTAGTTATTATTTAGAATTTTTTGGGATTTTTGGATTTTCGTCCTTTCTAATTTTCTAATTTTCCTTTCTTATTTTCAAATTTTCCGATTTCAGAATTTACGAATTTTCCAATTTCAGAATTTTGAATTTAAAAAATTTACGAATTTACAAATTCAGAATTTTTGAATTTATGCATTTTTCAAATTTTCAAATATACAAATTTTTGAATCTGAAAAAAACAAAAAAGGAATGAAACGAAAACAAACAAATTTTTCGGCAGTGCACATGTCTAGTATTTACAGCACTCGTTTTTCTAAAAGAATACTGCAGTGTGCTCTGCCATGATATGAAAGAGTTGCTGGCAGTGAGCATAAAGCATTTTACATTTTACTAGAAGCGGTGGGGGGCGGAAATGGAGACACAGACACGAGCTGACATCCAGGAAGGAGGGGGTGAGGGGAGAGAGAGGAAATCAGAGGGGACAGAAGCCTATGATTGAGGGCTGCAATGAGACCATGGTGATCAGGGTGGAGCTGTCCTGATTTTTGTGGTCTGTTTAGAGAGGGGATACAGGAAGTGCCAGGTTCAGGGAGGTTCTTCATAGTTTAGAGGGGGCAGAATACACAGAACAAGCACTGTGCTGTTTAATCTACTTTAAGGTAACAGGAAATTTATTTTTTGGAGGGTAACAAGCTCTTTAACCACTTCCCGACCAGCGCACGACGATGTACGTCGACAGAATGGCACGGGCAGGCATATTGGCGTACATGTACGCCCAATATTCGATGCCGCCCTGCCATCGGGAGTGCGCCGCCGGTGGCGCGCTCCCGCTCTGGTTGGGACCCCCGTGAGTCCGGTCGCGGGACCCGCGGACTCGATCGCCGCGGGCATCCCCGCGATCGTCTCACGGAGCGGCCGAATGGAGGAAATGCTGTATAAACAACATTTTTCCATTCTGCCTAGCAACTAGTGACGCTGATCTCTGCTCCATGTGATTGGAGCAGAGATCAGTGTACACTAAATGAAAGCCCAGCCCCCCGACAGTTAGTAACACACCCCTAGGAACACTTAACCCCTACACTGCCACCCACTGGTTAACCCTTTCACTGCCAGTGTCATTTACACAGGAATCACTGCATTTATATAGCAGTGATTACTGTATAAATGACAATGGTCCCAAAAATGTGTAAAAAATGTCCGATGGGTCCCCGACAATGTCGCAGTCACAATAAAAATCGCAGATCGCCGCCATTACTAGTAAAAAAAAAAAAAAAAAAATTATTAATAAAAATGCTATAAAACTATCCCTATTTTGTAAACGCTATAACTTTTGCGCAAACCAATCAATAATCGCTTATTGCGATTTTTTTTTACCAAAAATATGTAGAAGAATACGTATCGGCCTAAATTGAGGGAAAAAAATGTTTTTTTATATATTTTTGGGGGATATTTATTATAACAAAAAGTAAAAAATAATGCGTTTTTTTCAAAATTGTCGCTCTATTTTTGTTTATAGCGCAAAAAATAAAAACCGCAGGGGTGATCAAATACCACCAAAAGAAAGCTCTATTTGTGGGAAAAAAATGACGTAAATTTTGTTTGGGAGCCACGTCGCACGATCGCGCACTTGTCAGTTAAAGCGACGCAGTGCCGAATCGCAAAAAGTGGTCTGGTCTTTGACCAGCAAATTGGTCCGGTCTGAAAGTGATTAAGGAAGAGGAACCCTGATGGTATCAAGCTGGAGAGCCTAGGCAACCTGTGATCAAAAAGTCTTGGAGATCTAATTATTTTATAGATATCAAAACAATATAAATAGATTTATGCCTGATAGACCTTGTGCATACATACCTCAACTGATATAAGAGCAATGTGTACATAAATCTTTTGAAAAGTATTTGTAAAAGCTATCCTCAAACCTCCATAAGCTTTGTTGAAGCCTTTAAGAATTCTTAAGCTCGGGTTGGGAATATTAAACACAGTGATGTAAGTGCTGTCACTTTAAACAATCTGTCATGTGGCTTTATCAGGCTTTCAACAAGCTTCATGTAGTACTGACACTTACTAAAGACTGCTAGCAGATAGTGTTATTGTGACATTTAGCAGTCCCTTTAAGATCTGGATTTTAGAACTGGATTTGGATGGTACTTAAATGCCTGGTTCACTCCGGCACACATAGTAAAATACAAACTTTTACTATACAAACAGCTGTCAGTATCAACTCCATTTGGAGGCAACTATCAATATCCCCATTGTACATGTTTCCGGAATAAGATGAAAAATAAATGGGTGCTGTAGCAACAGCCAGCTGGAAACTGGTAACATCACATATCAACAAATATATTTGCAAGCACACCTTGCATCTTTAAATAATGTCCAAATGCTTTTATTTCGAGTGATCACATCACAGTGAAGAGTGCAGCATTTCAGGGCCACACAGGACCCCTTCGTCAGGCATATAATTCACATGCTTGACAAAGGGGTCCTGCATGGCCCTGAAACATTGCACTCCTTTGATGTGATAACTCTGAATAAAATATTTTAGACATCATTTAAAGATTCATAGATTGCCAGCAAATATGTACGTTCATATGTAAGGGAGCTGTGCGATGCAAGTTTCAGCACTACTTACTTTAATTTTAATTTTTTTTTACTTTATTTGAAGGATCACATAGTTACACTGTATTCATGCCTTTTCACAGCAGTGTTGCACTATAGTGCAGTGACATATGTTGCCACCAGGTGCACTGCCAAAAAATGCAGACAAGCTGCTTCTTTATCACTACACACTTCACACTGTTGTGGTGTGAGCTGGACAAATCTTTTTCTATGTACCCCAGTGATGGTGATTATTCAGCATAAAAAACATAGGTCAATGAGCATAGAGTGAACAAGCCCTTAGGCTGTTTTCACACTGGAGTGGGTGGGCGTTGACAGTAAAACGCAGTTTTAGCGGCGCTTTACCGTCATTTTAGCGGCACTTAGACTTTCACACTGAGACTGCAGGGGAGGTGTTTTTCAGGCACAATTTTTAGCCCAAATGTGCCTGAAAAGCTCCCCAGTGTGAAAGGGGTCTAAAGGCTTTAACCACTTCCAGACTGTCCACCATCCTTATATATTGGTTCTTTGAAGAGGAGTATCGCTGTTATGGCAGCAGCTAGTGGCCATAACCCCGGTATCCTCTTCTACAGCAGGCAGCCACTTCAAGATAAAAGTGGTCTCTGTGACGGATTCGGATACCGGAGTGGCGGAGATCAAATTATTTTCTCTTGTGTGACATGGAGAAAAGTGAGGGGAAGATGGCCCCCACCCGTCTCCATATCAATGCAGGGCGGAAGCAACGTCTAAACGTCACTTCCACCCATAGCTCTTAAAGGGCCTATTTTCCTATTTTTATGTATTTTTTTGACAAGTTTTTTTTTCTTATTGCATTTTAGGCTGGGTTCACACTGAAGAGATGCGGGAACTCCGCGAATCCACAGCGGTTCACCTATCGCATGGCTCCTGCCGGCAGTTCACACTGCCCTATGCAGACTGCTGGGAGTGTCAGTGAAACCTTAATGACACCCCCAGATCAGTTCGTATATTGCAGTGCGATCTGAAAACTCAGACAGGAATCGGATCGCATGGTGTGAACACCCATGCGATCTGATTATGCTGCGGACCAAAAAAAGGGTCCTGTGCGAGTTTGTGGCGGGTGCGATGCGAATTCAGCCATACTATCTGTATGGCTGAACTTGCATCGCACAGAGATCGGATGTGATTTGCACTGCAGTGCAGTGCGAATCACATCCGGTTCTCCTAGCCGCGCCAGTGTGAACCCAGCCTTGGTGTAAATATGAGACCTGAGGTATTTTTGACCAAAGATCTCATATTTAAGATGTCCTGTCATGCTTTTTTTCTATTACAAGGCATGTTTACATCCCTTGTAATAGAAATACAAGTGCCACATTTTTTTTTAAAGAACAGTGTAAAAATATGTAAACGTGTCCTGTCACGATGAGCTCGCGTGCAGAAGTGAACGCATACGCGAGTAGTGCCCGCATATAAAAACGGTGTTCAAACCACACATGTTAGATATCACCGCGATCGGTAGAGTGAGGGCAATAATTCAAGCTTCTCTGTAACACAAAACATGCAACCTGTAGAATTTTTTAAACATCGCCTATGGAGATTTTTAAGGGTAAAAATTTGTCGCCATTCCACGACCGGGCGTAATTTTGCAGCGTGACATGTTTGGTATAAATTTACCCAGCATAACATTATCTTTCACAATATAAAAAAAATTGGGCTAACTTTACTGTTGTCTTATTTTTTAATTCAAATAAGTGTATTTTTTTTTTCAAAAAAGACTGCTGCGCAAATATGGTGTGACAGAAAGTATTGCAATGGCCTCCATTTTATTCTCTAGGCTATTAGAAAAAAAAAGTATAATGTTTGAGGGTTCTAAGTAGGTTTCTAGCAATAAAAACGTTTTTTAACTTGTAAACAACAAATCTCAGAAAGAGGCGTGGCAAAGTGGCAAAGCTTGCCAAAAGCTCTGGAGATGTTTGTTCAATGCTCCTATTCAAGCAGCAGTTCCTGTTAACAAGATGATGTAGGCATATTTGTATATTTGAGTGACCTCAGGTAGACAACAGTTGGATTGGATGATAGTATACATTAGAATGCTATCAGTTATATTACTAGCATTTCCAAGTAAAATACAGGTTTCCGCGAACACTGTCAAATGTTGTGTTTTTGTAAAGTGATCTTTCTGTGTATTTTTTAAAGGCAAGTAAAACTGGCACATATCTGCTACATCACTTCAATTGTGTGACATAATTCAAATCTTCACAGAGCTTTGGCAGAAAAAGAACTAACAACAAATCAATCTCTTCAGCATGTAAAAATATATGTCACTGGCACACCATAACCAAGATTTACTTGTGTTTTTAAATCCAAGCTCAAGACTGTTCTTGCAAACATCAGTTTAATACAAAACACAAGGGGGTGATGTAGTAAAGCCCATTAATTGTGCCAGCGTGCTATGTCAAGAACCACTCTATAAGCTCAATGTATTATTTTAACTGTGTAGATTGTGTTGCCATTGTCCTACGTAGGAAAATATTGCACAGGATTAGAATGATATTGGCTGCTTTCAAATTGATTTTGCAAATCAAAAAAATGTGCTGATTTAATATTCATTTATGTGATGGATATCAAGATTGATTGCTTTGTTCTGCAGCCAGAGTGTGTTCTTTGCATGACTACAAGGCAGTAAAAAAACAATTATCTAAATAAGTGTTCTTATGTGCAAAAGTAATTGGACAACAAAATGTATTTCTTTACATAAATGCACACTACAATATTTACAGAAGATGGAACTTTAAAAATAAGAGGGCTATTGTGACCTATTTCAAAAAAATCTTGTGACAAGGTAGTTTAAGACTACGATTGTTAGAATTTCACCTCCATGACAATATTAGTGAGCTGTGGGCCAAAATGATGAAACAGTGGGACTGATTTGCTACAGGACTATTCACTCAGCAAAAAGAATGCTCACTTAAAGAGGTTGTAACCCTCCATGGGGAAGTTGTACCTATAGGTAAGTCTAGAATAAGGCTTACCTATGGGTAGGCCTAGAATAAGGCTTACCTATGGGTACTGTAAATATCTCCTAAACGTGCGCCATTCAGAAGATGTTTACCGTTTACTGCGCTGATGACATAATCGGTGCATGTGCTCTGAAGGAACGGCTGCCCATGCCATTTCTTCAGGCGAGTGAGCCATGACTGGTGGCTCCTGCGCAGGAGTGACGTAACGCGGCTCCAGCCAGTCCCAGAGCCGGAGTCCTCAGCCACAGAAGGAGGATGGGCAAACATGGATGCAGCCTGCAGCAGGGATGATGCAGGCTTTGTGTGCAGGTAATGTCACATAATGTGCTCGTATACAATGCATTATGCCTTTACTTTGTAGGGAAGAAGAACGGAAGAAAAACCCACCAGATGAACAATCAAATCAAATGCAAGCAATAATCTTGTGTTTTAAAGAACTCCAGATATGGATATTTTTACATAGTAGTTTCGTTGCTCAAATTTGGACCAATGTAACTATGCATATGCCATACCTGTGGGGATCCCACTAGAAGCTGGACATTACTCGTGACTGCAAGTGCAGTGATCTCCACTAGCTTCTGAGTCCTGTGCTGAGTGGCTACCCTGCTACATTGTGGACACAGGACGTTGGCCATTTAGCATGGGCACCATTCAGAGACTGCTTTGCTCTTTCTGAATCTCTGATTTGGCAGAGTGGAGAGATGGGGCTATGATGTCACTCTCTCCACCTCATCCAATTAGAGAATGTTTTGCCTTTCTTGAGAAAATGCAAAGCACTCTGTAAGTGATGACCATGCCCGGCAGCCAAACTCCCGTCTTCACAATGAAGCAGGTCAGGCTCTTGAAATGAGACCCAGGAGATCCAGAGTAGGTGTGCTTAATACAGTGCTTTACAGCTCCTACAGGGATCTCTGTGGAGTATGTATAGTTACAGTACATTGGTACAAGCTAGACCAATGTACTGTAGTTATATAAAAATATCCATATCTGGAATTACCTGGCTTCAACTTAGTAGCTAAGTGAAGTGAGCATATACTGTATATTCCCAAGTAAACATTCAATTTCTCTACCAGTGACAATGATTACCCTGACAAATACAGTAGAGAGAGTAAATCAATAAAAACCTGACAATGGTTCCAACCCTAGTACACACTGGGTTTGATTTACTAAAGGCAAATCCACTTTTCACTACAAGTACATTTGAAAGTGCACTTGGAAGTGCAGTTGCTTTTGATTTGAGGGGAAGATCTGAAATGAGGGGAAGCTCTGCTGAATTTATCATCCAAACACGTACAAGCAAAAAATACAGTTTTTTATTTTCCTTGCACGTCCCCCTCAGAACTGCAGTGGCTGCACTTCCAAGTGCACTTGCAGTGCAAAGTGGATTTGCCTTTAGTAAATAAACCTCATTGTCTGAAATTGAAGGATTTTTAGAATATGTATACGTTAAAGCTTGCTAATGTCCTGCATATCCTGCAATAGTAACACATGAGATAAAATCACAGGGGTTGATTTACTAAAGAGACTGTGCATTCTGCAAGTGCAGTTCCTGCAGAGCTTAATAAATTAGAGATGAAGTTTCACTTTGCAAATAATACCCAATCACATGCAAAGAAAATGCATGATGGCATTTTTTGCTTGAGATTGGATGATGGAAGTCAGCAGAGCTTCCCCTCATTTAAGCTCTGGAGCAACTGCACTTTCAAAATGCACAGAGGGGAAGCTGCTTGCACAGAATTTGAGCAGGACCAGTGATAGCAACTATCATTGTAGTAGCACCAACTACTACAATGATTTTTAACTTCCTCAGTGGCCCCTCAGATATGGGATATTTACTTACATTGTTTGCAAGCTGTAGGCATGGAATACAGATCATTCCTGGATTTCAGCCTTTATACAAAATGAATATTGTTTGAGTCACTGATCTGTAACAAGTATGCAGGTCAGAAACTTTGAATTCTCCCTGTGTTTGCTTTACTTAAATCAAAGACAGCCAGACAGCTAACATTTTCAGAAGGACACAAATGACAACTTGTGATGATATAGTTTCCCTCGGTGAGATTCCAACTTGATAAGTCAGGACCATTGTTGGGGCAACCACGCTCTTTGTGGCAGGCTGTCTTTAATTTGATCTTAAGCTGTGTTCACTCTTTTTCAGAGACTACTAGACTTCTAACTGTTCTTTGCTGTTCATCCTTCTATTCATGCCTCTGTGTGGCTGCAGTGGGCACACAGGGAGCTGGATCTAGTGAATGCGCTGGCTTTAATTTCCACAGGCACATATTTGGGACCATTAGAAGATGAAGATACTGGCAACCACAGGGATTTCGTTAGCATGCCACGTGCACCAGATGGCTGCCAAGATGAAAATTAGAGACACTCAGCAGATAGGCTCTGTCCCCTGACTCTTGATTTTAAACGCAAAATTTTAAAAAGGGCTTAATTATCACAGATGTCTGATATGACAGGTATTAGGTTCTGTACCATTTTTTAACTGTACCAGTCTATATTTGGTCTGCCACATTTATGTTTGATTACAATATATTTATACCACATATGTTTTAAAAGTAATCATGGAAATATCTGGCAGAAAAATGTAGTATTTCCTTTGAGCTGTGTAGGTGTACCGAGTACCAATCAAACGTGACATTCATGTAATGCAACAACAAGAACAAAAAGGAAGATAACTTTTAATCTCTTGCCTTCTATATGTTTAGTGTAACCATGAAATGCATTGTTTCAACTACAGTAAAACCTTGGATTGCAAGTATAATTTGTTCCAGAAACATGCTTGTAATCCAAAGCACTCTTATATCAAAGCAAATTTTCCAATAAGAAATAATGGAAACTTAAATGATTCATTCCAGAACCATTTATAAGTCCTTCAGTTTATAGTCCAGTTTATAGTCCATATAAAAAGATTATAGCAATTCAATAGGTTGTGTAACCATAAAATGTCGATCCACAAATGGCAGCCCCCACAAGGGGATTAGAAGCAAAATCCAGCAAGAGCTGTCCACATAGACCATCCCCAGCACGGCCGGCTCTCACCAATGTTAGTCTGCAATTGTGACCAGGAAGACTACCCTGCAGTAGAGCAATCTGAAAGTGATGCTTCAACCACTCGTGGATCACAGCGTGGAAGGGATAACATCAATGACGGTGAGGAGAATGGTCTATGTGGACAGCTTTACCCCAGATGCCTGCATACTTAGATGTGTCTCTTTTAACCTCCCTAGCGGTAATCCCGAGTCTGGCTCGGGTTGGGATTTCAGCACCATAAGCGGTAACCCCCGAGCCAGACTTGGGATCGCATCGCTGGATACAGGGAGGGCACAGGGAGAAGTTACTTACCTTGTCCCCTGGATCCAGCGATGTCCTCTGCGCTGTGTGATCGAGCTGCCCTCCGCTCGATTCACACAGTGCCGGAATGCCGCCGATTTCTGTTCCCTGCGAAGTTACGGCGCACGGGGGCGGAGATCGGCGCCAAATTCAAAAAAGTAAAAACCCACACAGTACTGTAATCTTACAGATTACAGTACTGTATAGAAAAAAAATTGCACACCCTCTTTGTCCCTAGTGGTCTGTCCAGTGCCCTGTATGCACTTTTATATTATAAATACTGTTTTTCCTGCCTGGAATTTGGAGATTGTCCATAGCAACCAGAAAATGTACCTTTATGTCAAAAGTAATTTTAGACCAACTAGAAAACAGCGATAATAAATTATAATCACTTGAAGAATTGAGCGATGACGATTTGTGGGGAAATGCGTCATCAAACACTAAATCTAATGACAGCGACAATTCTGCAAATGAACAAATGTCAGTGTTTTTGGATTTGATTACATTATTGAATATTTTTTATTATTATTTATTATATTATAAACTTTATCATACCCGGGATGTCTACTAGACTCTGGTTTGAACAGATTTAAGAGAGTTATTCCTAAGAATTACAGGACTACAATATAAGACACCAAATTTCCATGCAAAATAATTGTACCGCTTTCAGCACCTAAAACCAGAACTAATCATACCGCCAGGGAGGTTAATCATCAACCATGTGAGTTGGTAAATGTTGTACCTTCATTAAATTTAACCATATTGCTACACTTAGAGGCGCCTTTCTTTTATACTCAGGTGTGATTTGACGCTATTTGTATATCAAGACATCGCTTGTACTGTATTTCAAGTCAACATTTCTTTAAAAATGTTGCTTGTCTTGCAAAACACTCTTAAAACAAGTTACTCTCAAACCAAGGTTTTACTGTATTTTGTTACTATTTTTTTAGTTTTTTATAGGTTAGCAGTTGAGAAGCTCTGTTCAAAGCAACACAACACTACTACTTGTTCAGAACATCAAATCTACAGGTAACATGTCACTGCTTGTGACACATGGCACAGTTGAGTGGCCTCTAATAAGCACATCAAACTCATCCAGTACTTTGCTTCCACCCACATACAGAATCATATGATTGAATGAGGTTAATGTTTACAGTCATATCCAAATGTTATCTATATTATATTTTGACTATACGTTTTTTGCTAAAATAAATTATGTTTTATTGCTTTACTTTAGACTTTATATTATTATTATTATTATTATCACTTTAACCACTTGACCTCCGGAAGACTTACCCCCCTTCACGACCAGGCAATTTTTTGCGATACGACACTGTGTTACTTTAACTGATAATTGCAAGGTCATGCAATGCTGTACCCAAATAAAATGTATCTGTATTTTTTTCCCTACGAATAGAACTTTCTTTTGGTGGTATTCGATTACCACTGTATTTTTTAGTTTTTGTGCTATAAATAAAAAAAAGTCAATAAAAAAATAAAAAAACTTTCTGCTTTAACCGCTTCCCACCCGCCCTATGGCTGAATGACGGCCTTAGAGCGGGCGGCTTCCTTCGCCTGGCCGTCCCTGGACGGCCTGGTGTTTACTTCCGCGATGCGCGCCCCCGGCGGCGCGCATCGCGGAAGTATTGTATTTGCCGTGTCTCCCGGAGACAGGCAAATACAGATCGCCGTGAACGGCCAATCATAGCGACCGTTCACAGCGCGATCGCAGCTGCCAATGGGAGATGATCTCATATGTAAACATATGAGATCATCTCCCATTGCCGTGTCTCTCCCTCCTCACACAGAGACAGCGTGTGAGGAGGGAGAGCGATCTAAGTGTCAGCCCCAGTCTCAGCCCCAGTGCCAGTCTCAGCCTCAGTGCCTGTCTCAGCCCCAGTGCCTGTCTCAGCCCCAGTGCCAGTCTCAGCCCAGTGCCTGTGTCAGCCCAGTGCCTGTGTCAGCCCCAGTGCCAGTGTCAGCCCCAGTGCCATCTGTCAGCCCCAGTGCCATCTGTCAGACCAGTGCCATCTGTCAGCCAAGTGCCATCTGCCAGTAGTGCCAGTGCCGCCAGTGCCACCTGCCAGCGCCTGCCGCCAGCCCCAGTGCCGTCAGCCCCAGTGCCGTCAGCCCCAGTGCCGTCAGCCCGTGCCGCCAGCCCCAGTGCCGCCCGTCAGCCCCAGGGCCGCCCGTCAGCCCCAGTGCCGCCCGTCAGCCCCAGTGCCGTCCGTCAGCCCCAGTGCCGTCCGTCAGCCCCAGTGCCGTCAGCCCCAGTGCCGTCAGTGCCATCAGCCCCAGTGCCGCCAGTGCCATCAGCCCCAGTGCCACCTGCCAGTGCCACCTGCCAGTGCCATCCATCAGCCTCAGTGCCGTCAGCCCCAGTGCCGTCAGCCCTAGTGCCGTCAGTGCCGCCAGTGCCAGTGCCACCTGCCAGTGCCACCTGCCAGCGCCAGTGCCACCTGCCAGCGCCAGTGCCATCAGTCAGTGCCATCCGTCAGCCCCAGTGCCAGTGCCGCCAGTGCCACCTGCCAGTGCCACCACCAGTGCCGCCAGTGCCAGTGTCGCCAGTGCCACTTGCTAGTGCCACCTGCCAGTGCCAGTGCCACCTGCCAGCGCCAGTGCCATCCGTCAGCCCCAGTGCCGTCAGCCCCAGTGCCGCCAGCCCCAGTGCCAGCCCCAGGGCCACATGCCAGTGCCACCTGCCAGTGCCACCTGCCAGCGCCAGTGCCACCTGCCAGTGCCACCTGCCAGTGCCAGTGCCACCTGCCAGTGCCACCTGCCAGCGCCAGTGCCACCTGCCAGCACCAGTGCCATCCGTCAGCCCCAGTGCCATCCGTCAGCCCCAGTGCCGCCAGCCCCAGTGCCACCTGCCAGTGCCACCTGCCAGTGCCACCTGCCAGCGCCATCTGCCAGCCGCAGTGCCATCTGCCAGCCCCATTTGCCAGAGCAATTAGCCAGAGCAAATAGCCAGCACCATCTGCCAGTGCCAGCCCCAGTGCCAGCCCCAGCCCCATCTGCCAGCGACATCTGCCAACCCCATCTGCCAGCCCCATCTGCCAGCCCCATCTGTCAGCCCCATCTGCCAGCCCCATCTGTCAGCCCAATCTGTCAGCCCCATCTGTCAGCCCCATCTGCCAGCCCCATCTGCCAGCCCCATCTGCCTCCAGTGCCATCTGCCTCCAGTGCCATCTGTCAGTGCCACGTGTCGTCAGTGCCACGTGGGGTCACTTTGTGGGCATTTCCATTGTCCTGGTGCTCCAGGGCCTTCAAAACTGTAATAGGTGGTTGAGAAATAAGATGTGTAATTTATGCTCTTAGAACGCCTGATGGTGCTATTTCAATATTGGGCCTCTGTATGTGGTCAGGCTGTGTAAAAGTCTCACACATTTGGTATCGTTATACTCAGGAGGAGTAGTAGAACGTATTTTGGGGTGTCATTTTTGCTATGTACATGCTATGTGTTGGAAATATCTTATAAATGGACAACTTTGCGTAAAAAAAATGCGTTTTCATTTTTTTCCACATTTTCCCAAAACTTCTGAAAAAAAAATGAACCATTCAAACGACTCATTATGCCTCATAGATTATACGTTGGGGTGTTAGCTTTCCAAAATGGGGTCACTTTGTGGGCATTTCCATTGTCTTGGTGCTCCAGGGCCTTCAAAACTGTAATAGGTGGTTGAGAAATAAGATGTGTAATTTATGCTCCTAGAACTCCTGATGGTGCTATTTCAATATTGGGCCTCTGTATGTGGTCAGGCTGTGTAAAAGTCTCACACATTTGGTATCGTAATACTCAGAAGGAGTAGCAGAACGTATTTTGGGGTGTCATTTGTGGTATACACATGCCATGTGAGAGAAATAACCTATTACATTGAAAATTTTGTGAGAAAAAAAAAAAAAATCTTCATTTTGCAAAGAATTGTGGGAAAAAGATGACAACATCAAAAACCTCACCATGCTTCTTAGTAAATACCTTGGAATGTCTACTTTCAAAAAAGGGGTCATTTGGGGGGTATTTGTACTTTCCTGACTTGTTCGGGTCGCAAGAAATGAGATAGGCCACCAGTACGTCAGGTGTGATCAATTTTGTGCGATTCGCACCACAGCTTGTAGACTCTCTAACTTTCACAAAGACCAAATAATATCCACTAATTTGGGTTATTTTTACCAAAGATATGTAGCAGTATAAATTGTGGCCAAAATTTATGAAAAAAAAATTATAATTTGCAAAATTTTATCACAGAAACAAAGAAATATGTGTTTTTTTTTCAAAATTTTCGGTCTTTTTTCATTTATAGCGCAAAAAATAAAAACCCCAGAGGTGATCAAATACCACCAAAAGAAAGCTCTATTTGTGGGAAAAAAAGGACACAAAATTCATTTGGGTACAGTGTTGCATGACTGAGTAATTGTCATTCAAAGTGTGAGAGCACCAAAAGCTGAAAATTGGTCTGGTCAGGAAGGGTGTTTAAGTGCCCAGTAAGCAAGTGGTTAAAACACATCCAATAAAAAAAAAAATGTAAAAAATCAAATTTCTTCATAAATTTAGGCCAATATGTATGTATTCTGCTACAAATTCTTTGTAAAAAAAAACAAACATCTCAATAAGAGAATATTGATTGGTTTATGCAAATATTATAGTGTCTACAAACTATCGTATATATTTATAAAATTTGTATTTATTTTTGATACTAGTAATGGTCGTGATCAGCGATTACTGTATGTGCCATGTAATATTTGTACTCCTTGCTGCAATATTAAATGCTGTATTCTAGAAAAATAAACAAAATCCACCAATTCATTTAATCACATATTCATTAAAACATTAACCTCTTTCCCACCCAGCCCTTGAAATTGTCTGTCACAGTGCTCATATGATCAGGAGCCTGCCTGTCGACTCATAATCATGAGTAGAGAGCAATCGCTGTCTATGAACATACCTCCAAACTTTTGAACTTCAGAATGAGGGACATTTGTCATTTGACCAATATTCGACACTGAATTTTACAGCTTCACTTTTTCTCATGGGACTGTACCCCAGCTGGCTTACCAACCAATCCTTGGCTGTGCTGTGTTACAACACACTGCTGCAGGTCCTGCCCTGCTCTTACCATATAATGGAGTAATGCAGGACAAAACCTACTCTGGGACAAAGGATGAAAATGCGGGACAGTTCCACCCAATCCAGGACTGTTGGGAGGTATGTATGACAGCTCAGTCACTGGGCTGGTAATGTGAGTGTGCTCCCAGCACAGAAACCTCAACCGTTCATAGATGCATATGTGTGACATGTCAGCATTAAATCCACCCTCTTTGCTGCTGCAAAAGGTTAAATAGGTCTGGATGATGATAGTGCTTAGTTGAAGCACTTTGTTTCATTACATTTGCATTTAAATTGAATTTAACATACTGTTTTCACCTCCTTTTATCTTTATTATTTCCTTATTAGGCTGGCCATAGAACAAATTACTTTTCTGCAACCACAGGAGAACACAGTGAATATTGCTAGTGGCTATAACAGCCGCTACCAATAATTGTATGTACAATGCACCAGGCTGGTTGTGCCCAAATTGATCAATCAATCAATCAACTTGGGTACATTCACTGCCCACATATGGTTTGAATCTGTCTATCTCCTCCAACTTCTATGCAGCCACTTCCTGTTTACATGTTTGTGCACCAGCATCTATGCCTGTTTAAGCAAGGCCACTTACAATCTCAATTAGGGTCACAGGTGACTTGGTGACAATGCAGGAGCACTATTGACCATTGCAATAATTGTCCCCTAATTAAAAGAAAAAAGTGTCTGATGAAGGAAATCTTTGGCAGGATCACTATTTTTATTTCTCTCGAAGATAAGTATATTTTGCTGATCATGTTTCATGTTTCATGTTACACTCATGTTTAGGATGTAACTTGATAAACTTTCAGAGTCTGCAACCCCCCCCCCCCCCCCACCCAAACCACCCCACTTACAGAATTCAGTAGTTCTTCCTCCTGCAGATGCCTTTAATTTTTTTTCATTTGCCATGGCTGTACATGGAACAATAATCTGTGAATAAAAAAATAACGACAAGTCTGATCTGTACTGCGGCAGAGGTACTCTCAGTTCTCAATGGAGCACAAGTGTGGTGATGTCACTGCACTGGTTGTTCTTTGATACTTCTTCTAGTCCAGTTCATTGATACTTCTTCCAGTCCTGTAACTAAAGGTCCATCCCTCAGTATGGACCTGCAGCTGGAGGAATAGACTGCAGGAATCTGAGCATTGCACCCATGATCTACCAATTGCAGTGCACGGTTTTGCAGGTTCCACTGCAAAAAATAATAAATACACTTTTTTTTCATGCAGGAATAGGAATGCATGCTTTTTTTTGTTATCTGCCTTTAAAGCTGCATATTAAAAATGATAGGAAACAATTTGTAAAATTATATTAGCATGCTAATGGGATTTTAAAGATTGATTTAGTTCTACTTTGAACATCCTTTTAAGTATAGCTAGAATTTCATCTATTAGGCTTCTTTCTCACTGTTCTGTTGTAAAAATGAGGTAAAAACAAATGTTTTTGCTGCACTTCCGGTTCATTTTGATTAAAAGAACACAACAAAAAAGCATCTTCAGTTGCATTTTTCCTGCATTTTTTTGATGCATTTTTCAATCATTTCAATGGGAAGGTTTTTTTTGGTGCTTTTTTTTTTTACCGCACCAAACATGCACCAAAAATGCAGCATGCAGGACTTTTAAAAAAACAACTGACCCACAACTAGAATGTCCAGGTGTGAATGGAGCCTTAATGGTCATACATTTTTCTTACGCTTTTGGCAAGGCAAAAATGGGAAAAAAAAAGAAATGATCAGTGTGAAAGGGCGTTCACAGGGCATAGACTTATGCCTCGTACACACGGTCGGATTTTCAGACGGAGAATGTTCGATGGGAGCTTTTTGTCTGAAATTCTGACCATGTGTAGGCTCAATCAGATATTTTCCATCGGAATTTCCGACACACAAAATTTGAGATCTTGATCTCAACTTTTCCGACAACAAAATCCATTGTCGGAAATTCCAATTGTGTTCATACAATAACGACGCACAAAGTTCTACGCATGCTTAGAATCAAGAAGAAGAGCTGCACTGGCTATTGAATTTTGTTGCCTCGTGATACGTCACTGCGTTCTTGATGTTCAGAATTTCTGACAACATTGTGTGACCGTGTGTATGCAAGACAAGTATGAGCCAACATCCGTCGGAAAAAATCCCATGGATTTTGTTGTCGGAATGTCCGATCGTGTGTACGCAACATAAGAAGGGGAATTTGAAATTCAGCAAGAACTTCCTCCCAAACTAACATGGAGAATGTCAATAGTATGAGCAAATCCATTATACTTCCTATTGGTGTACATTTAACAGTTGGAGCTTGCTTACAGAACAGGAGCTCACAGCAGTAATTTATTCAGAGTTGGCAGCAGCTTGGGGACATGAAGCAAACCAAGCTGTTTTACTCATCCGTAACAAATCATGAGGTCTTTCACCTGGCTATACAGTTTGTCAGGACTGTCCAAATCACAAGAAATGCAGATAGGACTTAAATGTTTTTAACCATGTCAAACAGATCAAGTCCTATATGTATTTAAAGAGGGATTCCACCTAAAAAAAAAATATTAAAAGCCAGCAGCTATAAATACTACAGCTGCTGACTTTTAATAAATGGACACTCGCCTGTCCCGGGTTCCAGCGATGCCGATCGATCGCTTGGTTCTCGGCTGCTGCCGTCACCATTCTAGGTGAGGGAATCAGGAAGTGAAGCGAATCGGCTTCACTTCCTGGTTCCCTACTGCACATGCGCGAGTCGCGCAGCGCAGTAGGAATTGTCCGCGCTGTCACTGGGACCCGTGTGTCCCAGCAGACAGCTCGGCAGGACAGGAAATGACATAGACTCCCATGGGAGTCTATGTCCGGAAGTGGGTGTAAATACCTTTGACAGGTATCTCCACCCCCATCCCCCCTGTAAGGTGCCAATTGTGACACCGGAGGGGGGAGGGTTCCGATCAGCGGCAGTTCCACTTTAGGGTGGAACCCCGCTTTAAACTGTGTTCAGATTTTTTCATTTCAGGTTTGCATTCCCATAGTACAGAGATTGCTTACTTTTATGTTTCCCTAACTGTTTCTGAAATCATGTGAAACCTCAGACACAAAGGTCTACATGAGGCCCTGGGCTGGAAAAGAGGTAGACTGCTGAGCCAGTATAGAGGAACTGTTATGAATGGGTAGTTTTATCAGTTCAACGCTGTCTCACTGCCAAAAGCATAATAAAAATCTAGGTTGTTTAATGATAACCTAGGTAAAAAAATAAATAAAATTGTCATAGTTCACTAACTTTATAAAATCTAATGGGAAATCTAGCTTATACCATACTCTTAATTTTTTTTTTTTTTTTTTTTTATACAAAGCCAACTTTAAATGTTGGCAACACATTGTTATGATGTTACAGTTTAATTTACATAATCAGCTTACTAAGCTGCAATTCCCAGCAATGATGTCAGTTGGGAAGACTGTGCAGTTCTCAATTACTTCCCAGCTTTTAGAATCATTTAAATTCTATATATATATATACATATATATGTCCAATGGGAGGCTAAAGACTACTGTAAAACTGACTGAGGAACTTAGTATGCTAATCTGTCACTTATCCTAGGTTTAGGGAGGGACTTAATCTGAGAAATGTTTATTAAAGTGCGCCTGTTAGCAAGAAAGCCCAAGAAAAGCCAGACTTGTACCTGTGATAAGTTCAGTTGATGTTAATATTATATATAGACTGCTCTACAAACCTGCCACTACTGTATTATCAGATAATAAACAGGATCAAGCTGGTAACTGCATTAGGGTTAGAGCTCACTCATCCAAAGGTAAATAAAAAACAGAATTATGTTGAAAATCTATAGTTTGTAGCATAAAAGCAGAATAGCAGATGCAGAAAACTCCATCATTGGCACAGAATATGCTTCATCTGGGAATTGTATGCATCACCACATTCACACAATACCTAGACCACAGGATTCCCCCGTGAGAGAGAAAAGCATTGTAATATAGCTTCTCAACAATACAGAGAAGTAATATAAATATAAAAGTATATCAGACCTCAAACACTGACAAACAAAAACTATTTTTAGAGTAAACAGGCTAATTGGTGTGTGTGTGTTTGTGTATATACACACACTATATTACCAAAAGTAATAAAGTGGTATATAGGCATCCCAATCTTCGTCCATAGGGTTCAGTATTGTGCTACCCCACCCTTTGAAGCTATAACAGCTTCAACTCTTCTGGGAGTCTCTGCTCGAATTCATCCCAAAGGTGTTCTTTCAGGTTGAGGTCAGGACAAATTCCTCCACCCAAAACTCGCTCATCCATATCTTTATGGAGCTTGCTTTGTGCACTGGTCAAAATAATTTGGTGCGGGGGGATTATGGTGTGGGGTTGTTTTTCAAGGGTTGGGCTTGGCCCCTTAGTTCCAGTGAAGGGAACTATTAATTACATTTTGGACAATTTTATTTTCCCAACTTTGTGGGAACAGTTTGGGGATGGTTCCTTCCTGTTTCAACATGACTGCTCACCAGTGCACAAGCAAGTTTTGGGTGGAGAAACTTGACTGACCTGCACAGGTCATCAGGTTATGAGTCCTGACCATAACTCGATAGAACACCTTTGGGATGAATTAGAGCGGAGACTGTGAGCCAGGCTTTCTCATCCACATCAGTGCCTGAGCTCACAAATGTGCTTCTGGAGGAATTGAAGCTGTTATAGCTGAAAAGAGTGGGCCAACTCAATATTGAACCCTGTGGACTAGGACTGGAATGCCGTTAAAGTGCATGTAAAGGCAGGTGTCCCAATACTTTTGGTAATATATCAACTTGAAAAAGACACATACAAACATACAAAAACTAAAACATTTGATTCAAGGTATAGATATTCATAGACCAACTGTTTGAGGCATGAAAGTTGAATGCTGATAATCCACATTGTAATTATAGCTCTCATGGGGCTAACCATCGCTAGGATAAATCTCACTGTCATAAAGTCCCACTTGATCATCTCATTATGTAAGACCCATATTCACTTGAGAATCCATTCACGCCAGCAAGCCACGCACAGCTGCTGGTGTGTGCTGGGAGAAATGATGTGGATGCACTGATCCCAGTGCATTACACTGTGTACATTTTGTTTTTTTATTTTTTTATTTAAACATTACTTAAATGTCACAAGAGACATTAAATTGGAAGGCTAACATGCTGACTGTTAAAGAACAGAACCCCGGAAGTTGTGCCCAAAGGACTAATCAATAACATTGCCTGTAGTCTCCCTGCATCCAATGTTTTGTGCACTGAATGTGGAGGTGGCAATCTTGGAATAGACAGGGATTTGCCTCTTCTATCAGAGCGTTCAGCAAGTGGAACAGTGAACACAACAGTAGCGGCATCACCAAATATCAGTCTAGATCTCCTGAGACAAGCAGTCAGAGATAGCAATGTCATGGAGCTCATACTTCAGATAGATAGCCTTATGGCTGTATGGACATTCACATACCAGGAATCTGTCTGCTATTTTTCAGAAGTGTTTTTGATTCAAAGGGTTACATTTAGGTATAGCGCTGCTCTTTGGTGTGACAAGTGTGTGTTGTAAATTTATTATTGAAGAGCCACCCTCCCGAGGAGTCCAAGCGTGCACTGGAGAAGCCAGAGACCCAAGCCTTAAGGTCAGAGCAGTGAGGGGCTGTTATTTATATGGCCAGTGTTACAAGGACATGGTCTGAGAGAGACAGCCCAAGGCCTAAAGTGGAAGGCCTGAGCACTGTGGAAGTGGCTAACTGTGTGAAGGAGAAAGGAAACACACCAAACGTGTACCTGTGTCCTGTCATAGAGCAGTTTAAGCTGTGAATGTGAGATAACCCTTTAAGGGGAGAGCTCTCCGGTGAGTGCAGTAGCATAAGAGGAGCACAGAGCGGAATACCTGCACCTTTTTATTTTTAAATTCATTTGTTTAATGTGTTGGCTTAAAGCGTATACAAAGAATTTACAACACCCACCTGTCACATCAAAGAGCAGTGCCATACTCGCTATCCCTCTAATGTCCCATACACACGGTCGGAAATTCCGACGGAAAAAGTCCGATCAGATGTGGGTTCTAGCGGACTTTTTCTGTCTGAATTTTTGATGGAAAAAGTTTGAGAGCTGGATCTAAAATTTTCCGACAACAAAATCCGATCAGACTTTTTCTGATCGCGTGTAGAGAATTCCAATGCATAAAGTGGCACGCATGCTCAGAAAAAATTTGGAGACAAAAGCTATCGGCTACTGGCCTCGTTCCGAACGATCGGATTTTCCGACAACTTACCGTGTGTATGCACGACAGGTTTCGGCCAAAATCCGTCTGAAAAAATCAGATGGATTTTGTGGTCGGAATGTCCGACCGTATGTATTGGGCATAAATCAGCGTTTCTCAACTCCAGTCCTCAAGGTGCCCCAACGGGTTATGTTTTAAGGCTCTACATTATTTTGCACAGGTGATTTGATTAGTTTCACTGCCTTAGTAATTACCATAGCTGTTTGGTCTGAAGGAAATCTTGAAAACATGACCTGTTGGGTGCCTTGAGGACTGGAGTTAAGAAACACTGCTCTAAATCTTCTCATAAAAGACCATACCCAGGTAGTTGTCTCAATGGAGGCAGCAGCTCTCATAACAACACACAATTAACCATCTGCGCAGGACGCCCCCAAAATTTCCCTTAAGTTTATATGCACCTAATATTCCTAAATATTCTCTAAATATTCATAAATATTTTTCTCTTTTTGAGTTAAGTTTCACTATAAAGATGCTACAAGTGACTTCTTGTAGAGTATTTAAAGTGAAAAGTAAATTGTCTGCACTGTACCTGCAGTAAACAAGCAAATCTGTTATCTTAAATAGTTTGTATTCCCCATTAGAAGTCAATTTTGTTTTTCTTTCTTTTTTCAGATTGCAGAAATACACACTATTGAAGTACCCATTCACACCTGTCTGATTTGTCACACTTCAGCCATTGCAAAATAATTCCATTACTGTTTACAGAGCCAAATTACACCCAAGCAACATCATTCTGTACAACTTGGAAAAAGGTACAGATTTGTCTTTTGGTGCAACATGGTACATTATGGCTCCATAGACTCCACTAAGAACACTTGCAAAAATGCATGCTAAAATTTGAGCCTTGGATTAAACATTAATGATTTCCTATATTTTACTCAATCACAAAGCTGTATTTAGGTATTTGAATGATTTGATGTTTGGTGCCTGAACTGACCTATGACGAGGCATACAATTAACTTTACAGATGAGTACCATGAGCAGGTTTGCTACTAGTGGGTAGGAATAAGCCAAACTTTACATCTTTGTGCATTTATCCAAACATTAAACTTTAGCTCAATCTTTCCTCTGCCACTGTCAATGGTGTTCGACTGGTTCCCATCTGGCCTATGGCAAGATGACGCCGGTGCAAACCTCTCGTCGATTTGGGTGAACGTCATTTGACTTCCTCCAGAATCACGCCCCATGCATGGCTGCAGGTTGTGCGGTGCAGCGATCTGTCACAGGCTATCTCCACCAAGCACAGCCAATGACTGATCATTTTACCAGCCCACTGCCAGTACCATGTGACTGCTGTAACTGATCACAGCAGGTCGCATGACAGTTGTAAACAATAGATGGCTTTTTTCAAACCATTCATTGTATACAATTGTTTTTCTAGCTGTAATTGGTCAGTGGGATCACATGGTACAGACTGGGCCAATCACAGCCCAACTGTACCATGTGAGGAGCTGTGACCAATCACAGCTAATCACAACAAAACAAACTGAATTCATTTCATTTAACAAAATTAAATAAATGAAAACAAATGTTGGGAGTAACTAAATAAATGCAGTTTCCGGATGAAAACAAAATTCTGGAACACAATATTTCAGTGTGCATGTGTCTAGTCTGCACTCTGCACTAGGATCGGATCACATGGGTGTTCACACCCATGCAATCTGATTTGTGTACCATTTGACAGTTTGCCCTGCGATCTACAAACCAATATGGGGGTGTCATTAACTTTCTATTGACACACAGTGGTTCTCACAGGGCAGTGTGAACTGCCTGCTAGTGACACGCGATGCAGAAACCCACATAGGAATCACGCAGGTTCCCACATCGCATATGTGTGAACGCAGTCTCAAGTGGTTTCCTGCATGCACAACTTCACTGCATTTATAATTTGGACATGTTTCAGTTTGACTGCAAGAACATGTTTTTTTCAGTTTAATATGAACAATAAAAAATAAATAAAAAATAGAGTCAAAATGAAGCTCGGGCTAGTTATAAATGCACAAAGTGTGCTATAGTGTGCTTCGGTATGTTTACAAGTACATTGTAAAATGTAACTGCAATTGCATGCTGTTTCAATAAAACTAGTGCAGAAAGGAATGGAATCTTGAGACATGTAAATGAGACATATTGTAAAGTGGCAGAGGGCATTTTTATAATGAACGCAGACTAGTCCCCCCCCTTTCCTCATTAATAAATTATTTCATCAAATCAAGTAATTAACACTAGTTCTATTCTTAATTAACTGCTGTCTTGTATCACAGTTTTATCTTAGATCATACAATACAGCAGTAAAACCTTGACTTGAGAGCCTGCCAAACTCAATTTTTTATTCCAATTTAGTCAATAAGAAAGAATGTAAAGGTGCTCTGTTCAAAAGCACAAAATACTGTTTCTATATACAGTATTTTCTTCAGATTAGGTTATGAAGGTTATCCATAGGCAATCATATTATCATGGAAGATGGTATCATTGAGATCTAATTTAACAGCAGGCATGTGCCAAATCTACCTGGGGTTGCTTCTGAGTATATTTACCAAGAATTATTGAAGTTTGGGTACCGAATCTGAAATCCATTTAAGTGGAAGGGAACTGAATGTTAAAACTTGGTATTGGCCATTTGCTATGCTAATAGGTAAGGGATTGTTAAACAAATGTCATGGGGAATTAAGGGTTAAGCCCTGCCCGGGGGAAAATATACCAAAGCAAAACATTATTATTTTTTCATTTTGTTTTGTGGGGAAGCAGCATTTTATTAATACTTAAAGTATTGGTTAACCCCAAAAAATAAAATAAAGATAGTGTTCCTTTAAAGCATATTATACTGAACAGTACTTGTGCTGTGTATTTTGGTCCCTTTTATCACCTGAAATACCTGGCTAATCCTGCCAGTTTCTACCTTTTTGCTGTATGCTGACTCCGATATATCAGGGCTACTGAGCCCTGGCACTGTTGTCAGCATGCGTGCCTCCGTCATACGCTGCTATCTGCCGATTTCCTATCTCCCCTTCCCTGTCACCTCTCCCTTGCCTGTCATCTCTCACTATTGCTGATTTGCTCCTCTCCCTGCTGCTTCAAAACTACCTTATCTGTATATCATCCCCTCTGTCATATAAAAAGCTGTGTCCTAGTGCTATATAAAAAAAAAAATTCTACTTGTTTTACCAGTGTCTTCCAGTGATCACATGACTCCAGGCTCTCTGCTCCCCTCCTCCCAGGCTGACGTCAGCAGGAGATTCTCGGCCTCTCCCACTGGAGATATCACACGGGGAGAGCTGACAGCCTGGTGTCATCTTATTGCTAGGAGATGCTGTTAAAACAGGTAGAAATATTTTTTTTATACAGCACAGACAGCAGAATGAAGATTTTTATCTGGCAGAGGGGATGATATAAAGATGAGATAGTGGCTTAACAACTACTTTAAAGGGAAACATTAAAAATGCTAAATTCTTTTAAATAACATCCATGGGAGATACCCTTGACCCACCTGTTAAAGCATCTGTCACCCCAAAACTTCATATTCCTGATATGTGTCTGCTGTACCATATACTTGTATAAGAAAGTATCCTGTTCTCTTTGCATGCTTCCTTTATGTGAACTCACTGCCAGTCCCTCTGCTTTCCTATTAAAAACTGACCACACTAAGCAAGAGAACACACTGTGGTCAGTTATGTAGCTATGCTGGGAACACGCCTCTGCTGCACAACCTTTCACTGGGAATTTCCGTTCACAGTCACACTATACACGGCCACTATGTAAGCAGCCTTATATAGTGTGCATCCTGGCTTTGGCCAATTATGGCACTCACAGCGCAGTGCGCTGTGATTGGCCAAAGCATGCAGGTCAGGCGCATGCTTTGGCCAATCATCAGACATCAATGCACTGCTATCTCACAGTGAATTATGGGGCATTCCGCAGGACTCAAATTTGCCACAAACACCCCACAATATTCACTGTTTCGCGAACGGGCGAACACCCAATGTTTGAGTCGAACTTACGTTTGATTTGAACATCAAGCTCATCCCTAGTATCTTCCCCACAGCCTCTCCAACAACCGAGACGGCACTGGGCCACATCCGAATCATACCTTCAGTGTCCTTGCCTCGGGCTAGCCAGCCCTGAGACAAAAAATCAGGTGGATCCACACCCCAAGCCATGGAAGTCCTGGGGGCTGTTCAGGAGGACCAGGACCATCACCCATAAATCACTCCTGGACCGGAACCCTGATACACGTGACATCCGCACCTTAAGTACCCTCTCCCAGGAAGCACAGCAGGAGTGACACTCTCACTGGGCTGGTTCCAAGAGAGAATAATCTCAATGCATTCAACTAGACTGTGATTCAATATCTGCCAAAAGTAACAGCACCACCCATAGCCAGGCAGAACACCCTGCAGTCCAGTCAGACTGGTGCTGAGGTCAAAATTTAGAACAATTAAAACTAAACTGTGGTTTAAGGGTAAAGTTAAATGACAAAAACACATAGTGCATGCTCTTCAGGAGTCAGCACTACATTTGCTATACAGAATGATTGTTCATGTAGTTAAAGCGGAGCTCCACCCAAAAGGGGAAGCTCCGCTTGTCTGCCTCCTACCTACTTGATGTCTGTTTACCTGTGCTATCTCCATTATATGGGCCCCAGAGCATTACTTTGCCCAGGGGCCCATGATGCTATTAAGACGGCCTTGGTCATTAGTCTGTATCATATCTTTGTCTAAAGGGATTCACAAAGAAGAAGCATCAACTACTGAGAAAATTAAAACATCTGTCATTACCATGAAATAAGTTACTGAAAACAAATGTCATTAAATTACATGTAGAACTAAAGCATATGTCACTCTTTGATAGCTATCACCGAATATATGTCAACGACAGTCATAACGTAATATCATTGATAGACTGAACTTAACAAATGGGATTGACAATGTGCCTGAAAAAGAGCTGCTAGCTATGTTTTCTATCACGCACAAAAGAACCACTGAACTCTGGACAGTCCAGCAACTGGCAGCTTGATTTTCATTTATTAAAAAGCTTGTTCTGAAACAGACAACTACTATCTTAACAATATCTAGAATGCTTACCAAAGTCTGCTGATCAGTGAGAAACGTCACTTTAGAATGCTTTAGATAATATAAGGTGTAGCATAAAAGAAAATAAAGCCTTAATATGAAATAATTACAATAAGCCAAGCCAGACCAATTATGCTGGTAAAAATAACCATTATAGAGCCTTCTAAGCTGCCCAGCAACTAAATCCCAAGCAATGTGTAATTTTCTGGAGCAGTAGTAGTTGTATGGGTTTGAAAGGTTCAATTTACTAGCAGTGATGGCTTTGAGATGCCCTTTAATAATCACAAGGATTATAGTGATGGCTATTAGTGAAGTAAGCACAAAAAGAATTGCTAGTTTTTGCCATGATGGAAAACAAGATACACATTAATTGTAGTGACAGCCAATAACATATTGATAGTAGTCTATTAAGACATATTTTAGAAACAGCAGCGTTAAGTACAGTAAAATGATCATAAGTTACAGTAAAGGTCAATACGATGTTCAGTTACATGTCCAAATATCTTCAATACTATCCACTCCTATGCCTGACCACCCTTTGCCACTAGCAGTCAGGTAGGGTTATCATCAAACATGACAATCATAGAAAAAGATTGTAGGAGCTAATTTTTGAATGCACTTGTGCTAGACACCTCCTCTCTGAGCTGCTCCTTGCCTTACTTAGTCACTGTCAATATTTGAGCAACGATGAGTCCACTATCCTCACTCCTCCCCCTATATTGCAGATAACAGCTCAGGGAGCTGTCATTTGGCGAGCGGCTGTCATCATGTTGGGACCGTTGTTTTTTTCTTTCATTGTTCACTATTCATCATGATTGATGAGGATCTCATCCCTGGATGAGATGAATTTCAATAGACTTACATTGTGGGAATTTCTTTTAAATAAAGAACTTGCCGAAAAGGTTTTTTGCTTACTTTTTTGTGAATGAGTAGGGATATTCTATACCCGATTCTCATTCATATGGGGAGGATACCTGAAGGATACCTTATTGTTTAAGGAAACTTCCAGATTTTTATAAGCCTTCCTGCCCACAGAGCCACACATCTGAACACGCAGGCTGGAAGGCCAAAAAAGTGGGGACAAGAATGGGGCCCCCTCTCTGAACACAGTGACATTATTGTCTATATTTGGTCAATGCTATCACCTGGAAACCCTGCCCAATTTACCATATCAGCTGTCATCTGCCAGAGATCTAATTTGGGTGAGGGTAGTAGGCTGAGGGTAGTGATGGGAACAGCTGTGTGCCAGTGAATGGGTAATTTCTTGTGAATGAGCAAGCCTAGTATGTATAACTTTCTCAATCACAACAGGGGGCATGTATCTTGAGGCCTCAGTAATATTTAAGGGGGTTTCCAGTTTAACAAGTCCTCTTGCCCACACATCCCACAACCACCTGGCTAGAGTTGTGGAGAAGAGGCCCTTATCCTCATCGGGTGGGGGGCATTTTAAGCGTATGTGGCCTGGTAAGGTTTGGGGACACACAATCTACTGCACTTTTCATGGCCATTCAAGTTGCTTGCTTTAAAAAGGGTCTGGTGTTGATTTTTTCAGGAAGACCCACATCCTTACTATAAGTATCTGGTATAGAATTTAGAGGGACCTCAAATCATTTTTCATTTGTTATTTTGCATGGGATCACCCTTAAAATTCATAATAGATCTCAAGAACCTGGTATGAGTTACAGTACATTTTGAGGCAACCTAAACACATGTTTGTATTTGTAAATGTCCCCCAGGACAGTGCCCAGCTCACCATGCCATTTATTTGACAAATTGGAAAATGCCATCATTGTTTTTTAACATTTGGCTCTCATTGACTTTTGTGGGGCTGGGATTCGACACCCAAACTTTAGCAATGTTCGCCAAACCTACTTGGAGCCAAACCCAGTATGTTTTTCTCATCATCACTAGTCACTAGGGATGAGCTCGGTGTTCGACTCGAACGCATGTTCAACCCGAACACGGGCCGTTCACCTGTTTGTCGAATTCAGAACTTTGTGGACCATTCGCACCAAATTCATGTGGCACGAACGCCCCACAATGCACTACGCCATTGCAGTGCATTGCTGGCTCATGATTGGCCAAGCATGCACTGTGACCCAGCATGCTTGGCCAATCACAGTGTCAGCAGTGAGGAGAGCTATAATTGGCCACAGGCAGGATGCCTGTGGCCAATTATAGCTCAGGGGGTTTAGTACACGCCCCCCACTATATAAGGCCGCCAGCTCGGCGGCCTTGTGTAGTGTGTTCCGGCGTGCAGAGAAAGAGCTAGATATGCAGGGACAGTGTGTTCCTTTTTCAGACATCTGCAGGAGTTAAAGTGGGTGTTGTGTGCCTCCAGCACAGTATACACCTGTATCTATCCTTTTTTGCTGGTGTTCTCTATACAGGCATCTGCAGGAGTTAGTGGGTGTTGTGTGCCTCCAGAACAGCACAGTATACACCTGTATCTACTCTTTATTGTTGGTGTTTTCTAATACAGGCATCTGCAGGAGTTAAAGTGGGTGTTGTGTGCCTCCAGCACAGTATACACCTGAAGATACCCCTTATTGCTGGTGTTGTCTGTTGCATATCTTGCAAATTAGCCTTTAAAATTAGCACTTTTGATTTTGAACGTTTGAGTCCCATAGACTTTAATAGGGTTCTAAAGTTCGTATGAATTTTCGGTCCATTCAAAGGTTCTGGTGCAAACCGAACCGGGGGGTGTTCGGCTCATCCCTACTAGTCACAGTGCAATGGATGTTGTTCTTATTCAGTTCTACATTGTCACACTTTGTAGATATAGATGTACTTGCCAATAAAGGCTGTCAGTAATTCCTTTCTTTTCTTACTCATTTTAACATCTTCATCTTCTCATATATAGATAAGAAACAGTAGTTAGACAGGGTCAGTCCGAAGGTCTGTTATTGATCGCAGGGCAGAGTTAGGGAGCAGAAATGGATGTTACAGTTTTTAAGAGATTCATTATTGGTGATCTGCTTGTCTTGGATGTACTACAATAACCTAATGGTTATACTGTAACATAGAGAGAAATTAATAGACAGTGCAAGGTTTGCAACAACTTACACAGCCTGCTACTTCTACTGATATATTTCTGACTTACAGGATGCAGTGAGGGGGATATTTGTTTGGAAGTTTCGCCTGCTTATTTAACCACTTTAGCTCAGAAAGGTTTTACCCCTTTTCTGACCAGGCCATTTTTTGCGATACGACACTGCATTCATTTAACTAACAATTTCACGGCCGTGTAATGCTGTAACCAAATAAAATTTTTGGCATTTTTCCCCCACAAATAGAGCTTTTTTTGGGTGGTATTTGATCACCACTGGGTTTTTATTTTTTGCGCTATAAACAAAAAAAGAGCAAAAATTTTGAAAAACAATATTTTTTACTTTCTGCTATAAAACACATCCAATAAAAAAGTAAAAAAAAAATGTTTTCATCAATTTAAGCCAATTTGTATTCTGATACATATTTTTGGTAAAAAAACAAATCCCAATAAGTGTATATTAAATGGTTTGCACAACCGCTATAGGGTCTACAAACTATGGGATAGATTTCTGAACTTTTTATTTGTTTATTTTTTTTCTACTAATGTTGGCGATCAGCGATTTTTAGTGGGATTCTGACATTTCAGTGGACAATTTGGACACTAAAGCCCCATACACACATAAAGTTTTTCCTTCAGATTTACCAAAACCATATAATATGAGGTCAAAACTTAGGAGTTTTAATTTGTATGCAATCAGGCAGGCCCCTGCACTACATGGTTTTGGTAAACCTGAAGGAAAAACTCTGCAGAAAATCTGATAGTGTGTATGGGACATAAGTGACACTTTTTAGGGACCAATGGTATCAATACAATGATCAGTGCTAATAAAAAAATACACTCTCACTGTATAAATGACACTGGCAGGGAAGGAGTTAACATCAGGGCCAATCAAAGGGTTAACTGTGTTCCCTGGGTGTTCTTTCTTATTGTGTGGGGGATGGACGGACTCAAAGAAGAGACATATCTATGTTTCTGATTTACAGGAATCACAGATCTCTCTCTTTCCCTCACCGACAGAACGACGGTCTGCCTTGTTCTGTCTCTCCAGTGAACGATCTGGGTGGCCAGCAGCCATTACACCTTCCGGACTCACTGATTGGCCCCTGCTGGGTCCAACCACAGAGGGAGCGTGGCTCCAGTGGAATGCCTGTGCCCCAGAGCTGATGGAAGAAATCACATACAGGTACGTGATTTTGTGGTTAAGGGTTAAGTGGTTAAGGAGCTTTAATAACTCCATAGGCATTAAATATGCCCTGCAGGCTTTAACTCCAAAAATGTGTAGCCTCGCTTGGCCAAAATTTCAACAGCCTCACTAACTAGGAGTTTGCAGCCCCTCTGGATGCTGACTGTTTACATCTTTTAAGCATTCCTGCTAAGAAGGTACATCCCCAGTGAACTGCTAATTTTACCCTAGTTCTTAACTAGTACAGCAAAAAAGCAGATGCACACCCTAAAACACAGTAAAAGTATCAAATGTGTGGGTGCTGAAACCAAAATGTTCCCACAATAGTATAATGTGTAAATGAAAGGAAACATTCCAAACAACGTAATGTTTAACCGATAACTTGAATTATTTATGGAGATATAATATAGTCCATCCAGTTCAACCTACAGAGAAAAAAAAAACACACACTTTCGAATAGAAAACCTCCATATACACAATCCTTTACCCACAGTTGATCCAGAGGAAGACAAAATAAAGTAAAAAAGTAAAAGTAATAAAGTAAAGTAATAAAGTGTGATCCCATCCTAATACCCCAAGTGGCAATTGGATATTTCCTGGAACAACTTTCCCTATAAATATTAGTATTCTGTTATATTTCATGCATTTAGGAAACAATACAAGTTTTTTAAAAACAAATCTGGCCAGAACCAGCTCTTGAGCGAGTCTATTCTATATTTCTACAGCTCTTACTGTGAAGACTTTCCATATTTTGAGGTTAAATATCTTTTCCACCAGACGTAAAGTGTGCCCCCTTGTCCTCTGTGATGATCTTAACCACTTTAAGACCAAGCCTGTTTTTCAAACTCATTAAAACTTTTATTGTTTTTTTTTGCTAGAAAATTACTTAGAACCCCAAAACATTATATATATATATATATATATATATATATATATCTTTTTTTTTTTTTAAACACCCTAGAGTATAAAATGGCTGTCATTGCAATACTTTCTGTCACACCATATTTGTGCAGCTAGCTGCTGCCACAACAATGATATTCATCTTCAAAAGTGGTTAACGTGAATAACTTTACACCAAGTTCACTACATGTACCACTTACATATTTATACATATTGATCATATCCCCCTTTAATCCCCTTTAATCTCCTCTTCTTAAGAGACAATGCATTAAGTTCAGCTAACATTTCCTTATAGCTGAGTTACTCCATGCCTCTTATTAGTTTGGTTGCCCTTCTCTGCACTTTCTCCAGTTTCCCAATATCCTTTTTGTGAACTGGTGCCCAAAACTAAACTGTGTATTCTAGAAGAGGTATTTGTACAGGGCCAAAATTATGCCTCGTTCTCTATAGTCCATACCTTATTAAATACAAGAAAGAATTTGTCTCACTTTGGAAACCATAGCTTGGCATTGAATGCTATTATTAAGCCAATGATCTACCAGAACACCAATATCCATCTCCACCATTGAATCCCCAAGTTGTACTCCCCCCTAGTATGTACAGTTTGATGCATGCACATTTTTAGACCTCAGGTACATAACTTTACATTTATCAACACTGACCCTCATTTGCCACATAGTTGCCTAAATAAACAATGCATTCAGGTCAGCTTGTAAGTTGGAGACATCTGATAAGGACATTATTCCACTGCATAGCTTGGAGTCATCTGCAAAGAATGGTATGGTACTTTTAACCCCAGACCCTATATCATCTATATATGAAAAAGTAAGGGTCACAACACTGATCCTTAGAGTACACCACTAATAATAACCTTAGACCATTCAGCCTTTGAAACATTAACCACTACTTGCTGAATACAGTCTTTTAACCAGTTTTCTATCCATTTACAAATGAATTTTTCCAAGCCTGTAGACTTTACATTAGCTGTGTGGGGAACTGTGTTGCTTTAAAAAAAAAAAAAAAAAACAAGTATATGATGTCCACAGCCACTCCTTTGTCTCTCTCTCTCTCTCGTATATATATATATAAAGAGAGAGAGAGACACACACACAGGATTGCCTGTGGACATACTATACTTGTTTTGTTTTTTTCAAAAGCAACACAGTTCCCCACACAGCTAATGAGAGAGAGAGAGAGAGAGAGAGAGAGAGAGAGAGAGAGAGAGAGAGAGAGAGAGAGATGTATATATATGAGAGAGAGAGATATGTATATATATATATATATATATATATATATATATATATATATATATATATATATATATATATGGTATTTTAGCTGTATTTCTGATACTATCTTTATAGCAGGGTACCCCCAATGAACCCCCAAAAGTTGCATTTATGGAAAAAAATATTGACACTAAAATACAGTTTTCAGACTGTTTATGTTTGTTAAATTGTGTGTGGGGACCTCCTCTATATCCACAATAGACCCTAATGGATACAGATCTGATATGGATCTTGAGGTGGACCCCATGCTTTTTTTTTCTATTTTCCCAAAAAATGTGCACTGCCATTTTAGTCTGGTTAGCCAGAAAAGAGAGGGACAGTGAGTGTGAGACCCCCCTACCCTTCCTGAATCATACTAGGCTGCCCTGGTTGGTGTCTGTGGGGAGGGGGACTTTTCAAGAATACATGGCATTTAATACCCCGTGTTACTCATTCACAAAAAAATGAAATAAATGGAACATTAACATAGAGTATAATAAAAGTGTTATAATTAAAGAAGATAATAAAGAAAGAAATAGTGTCCCCAGTATAAATACAAAGTCAATCACATAATTTATTGATGTAGATCCATAGTCAACCATATTGAATGACACCCCGATGATCCACCAACATGATGACCCACACCACGGGATCCTCTCCTCCCAAAATAACAACTCCAGGCTGTCTGCTGAATGTCTGAAATGATAATCCACATTATTTGGACAATTATGTCACAAAGAATGCCCACCAGGTTGTTTACAATTTTAAACAAGCTAGCAGGAGGCCAGGAGCTGCCATTTAAGGTGGTAGTAATAACATCACTAAATTAATGACTTCCAGCTACAGCAGCTAGAGGTTCGAACAGGTGAACAAACAGTCTAAATCTGACTATTTAGTCACCAGTTGTGCAAGCTGCAGACAGTTTGTGTTTGGGTCAAGTTTGTGGTCAACCCAAACCTGAAGCTAGTAAAAAACATAGGAGAATCATCAATAAAGCTTTAAATTAATAAAGTTTGCTCATCTGTTCCCATTAGATGTTGTTCAGCTCTAGTAACTAGAAAAGCATAGCAGCCCTGTAGATACACATTCTCTGATATCTACAATCCAAACTATAAATATTGATCCAGGTTAGAAATGTTCCTGTAATTTTCCATTATGAGAACTTATTTTACTTTCAATGATAGATTTGACCACAAGCTAAATTATTAAAGTTTTACAATGAGTTAATATGGTCTGAAATGCCTGCTAGTGTTTCCAGGGGCCAGAAGTTTAAACTAAGACATATTTTCTGTAATCTGCAATGATTGCATTTAACAAATTTCAGTAGGTGATTATAAAAGTCAGAAACTTTGGAGCATAATAAAAAAAATGTTCAGATCTTTCTTAACCATACTTGGCACACTTACACATTTAAACATTTGGAAATGGTTCTGAAGGCAATTATAGATCACATTTTCAGTTGCATTCTCATTTTCTGAATCACTTTTAAATGACTGTCTTGGGCTAATACCCTTTTGACCTACACTTGGGCCTATGAGTATCACATACAGTAAACACAACTCTGATTACCATTACACAAAATTGCCAGCCATTAAAGCATGTACTGTTGCACACAATCACCCTCTATATATTCACAAACCAGTCTAAATATCAATATTAGCTCAGTAAAATACTGTATATATAAATAAGAAAACCTTTATAATGTCTCCATAGTGCTGAAACTTGGAGGAAGAACCTGTTGCTAAATGTCTGCTATTTTCAATACTAAATTTAACTTCGTATTGCAAACTATAAATTCATAATGTCAGAAAATTAGGATACCAGGATGTCCTAAATCTGTGATGCTCCAATTACATAAGCAGCAGTGGGAACAAAATAAGACACATGAGACTAACACTAAGGTAAATGAACCGAAAAACAGGAAAGAAGGATTAAAGCCCTTAATAGCAATAAGAAACATCCTTAACAGGGGTGCGTAACTTTTAACTCAGTGATGTACCAGGTTGTGTATATATATATATATATATATATATATATATATACAATTCCTTGGCATATGGATAGTAGGTATAACATTACAACACAGCTATAACAAAAGATAATGTATTCTCTGGTGAATATAAACATTGAGGCAGGTGCAGTCCATACTTATAATGCATTAGGCTGCTCTTTAAGGAGAGATTGTATGCTTTATCTGTACATTGATTTTACCTGCTGAAATATATTCTCCAGTTCAATGTCAGAATAAATAACAAACTTCAGGATTAACGTTTTATTAATGTGTGCCTAAATCATCACCTGTACAAGCAGTCAGCCTAACATAAACATTCATCTTTCCACTGCACTTTTCACTTGGGGCTTTTTGGAGAGATACTGTATACTGCCAATGCAAATTTTGTTTGCCAAACATTCTGCATGTGTGTTGTGTTTTCTTTAGCAGAAAGCCCACGAATTGGACAGGTTAGAACAGTGGGTGTTAACTTTCTTCACATAAGGGGCCACTAATGCAGCCCCTACCATCACCAAAGGATGACACATAATATTTGGTGAATACAAGACTACAGAAAACTCTAGATTTTCAACAAGGGATAGTCACAGACTATAAGAGACTGTATACATGCTACTTGGTTAGTTTGAGACTGAGGATATGCTTCAGAGGATAGTTGTAGACTCAAGACACATGACATATGACTGCAAGAGATTGCTACTTTTACAGTCCCTTTTACAATGCAATGCTTCTGCATTTTTGCTTTCTACTTCTTAAAAAATACTTCAGCCCCAGCACAGATAACAGGAACGGGTTTCCAATGGGGAATATTGGATGTGAGCTTGTTGGTGGTAAGTCAGACCTTGTGTATGCTCCATTGGATATTTGTTGTTGAACTTTCCACCAACAAATGTGGGCTAGCAGGTTCTCAAATTTTCCGCCAACAAATGTTTGTTGTCAGACTTTCTGAGCGTGTGTACACAAGTCCTTTGCACAAAAATCCACGCATGCTTGGAATCAAGGATGATCCGGAGGCACTCGGTCTTGTAAAACTAGCAGTCGTAATGGACATATCATGTACGTCTTGTACACCACTACGTTCATAATTATTAGCCAACATGTTTGTGACCGTGTGTATGCAAGACAAGTTGGAGCCAACACCCTTCGAACAAAAAACCTAAGTTTTGTTGTCGGAAAGTGCAATCATGTGAACAAGGCATTAGAAAGAAAACTAAACCATATGCTGTATGGTAACTACTAGAATGCAGTCTGAAGAATAGTTTTCCCCCAACTACGTAGAAACTAGATACGAAAAACACAGACTATGATCTGCAGGTGCACCTGGAGGCTGCAGAATAAGTGGTAAAGGGATACACGCTGGAGTCTATGGAGTTATATTGTTTTGGCAAAGAGCTAAAAAAAGTGAAATCATTTTCAAATGAGAGTATTCTTGTCAATGCATCAGCATCACCACCATCCGCCACCTGGAATGTGTGATCACTTGAAGTGCCACCACCAATACAGACAAATGCTTGCTTACCAGCTCACACAGACCTCCTAATTTGCACAGCCGAGCCAATCTGCCACAGTATAACTGCTGCGGCTAGGTCGGCAAGCGGTTAAAGGTAATTTTTTTTTACCTTACTTGATGTAAATGCAATTTTGAGCTTTTCTAATACAGTTTTAACGACTTTACACTATGTGGAGCTTTTCATATTTTGGGGGTAGCTTATAAAAAGACTCTCTGGACAGTTTGCTTACATGCTGCAAGAGAATCCTCAGATAGAACCAAAAGGCCCTGGCTGGGAGTGTAGCCACAAGTGTCACTGACCTTCCATAATAGGAGGTCTGTGTAAGCTGGTAAGCGAGCACTTTGTCTGTACTGGTGGTGGTGGTTCAAGTGATCACACATTCCAGGTGGCGGATGGTGATGATATTGACGCATTGACAAGAATACTCTCATTTTAAAAATGATCTCACTATTTTGGACTCTTTTTAATATCATAATAAACCATAACAAACCACAATATATTTTATGGTTTGTTATATTTAAATAAATAATTTATTCAGCGCAACTCTAAAAATGTGTTTTTATATAAAATCACTAGTGTAAAAATTCTCCAGTGGTGATAGGGCAGATACTGGAAGATCAGAATAAGAAAATAGTTGTAATGCTATTAAAAAATATCTTTCCAAATCATAAATACTGTTTTCTGATTCAGAATTTATCAAGGTTTTAAAAAAAAATCTGAATGATACATATCTCACAGCAATTAGGCCACCTACAAAACACCACCTACAAAAACGACTGTATTTAAAAAAAATATAAATGGAGAAGTGTATAATTACATTTTGCAAACTGCAATGGCTTAAGCTATAGAAAACTTATGAAATTATAATATCAAAGACCTGTTAATAATATTTTTTCACACTCTACTTTTGCTTTTAATTTGCCAGTTGTAGAGAGATTTAAATGTAATGCTTCCTCCAGCTAACTTCTGAGACGTGACACAAAGGTGACAAGTGTATGTGTTGGTGCCAAGCCATGAAGCCATTCTTTCTTCCTGCTGTCACTGGTGCTCCTATTTAAAAGGAAAGAAATGCCACCTCAGCAGTGACATATCTGACTTTCTCTATGAGCTTTAGCTTTGTCATTACCATTACAAATCACGACTCTGAAATATATTGATATTCAACAACGCACACAGGCGCTATCCCTTCCAAACCTTCATTGCAGTTAAGACACAGGGTTAATCTATATAGCAAACATTTCATGAATAAATTAGCAAATGACATTGTAAAATGATTCAGAAAAACAGCCTCGGAAAAGATCTGGCCACAAAGCGAGGTCTTCTTTCACATCACCTTCATTTTGACAGAAGCCAAGATGCAACCTAACTTATTTTTTGTACTCTTATTTTGTGAAGGTGAAGGGGTTGTAGAGTTATATATGCTGTGTCACAAAATGTAATTCCAAAAATGAAAGCAGCATCCTTTGGCTGGGGATGAGTTAAACCCCATTTTAATTTACAGTCTGTAATATAGTTTTGTTGGCAGGGATTCATAAATCTGTTTCATCAGTACGACTGCTGAATGATAATGGTGCTTTCTCTGGAGCTGCGTCTATCTTCTGCAAGCTTGCTTCTCCGGCCATGGAGGATTCAGCTGTAGGGATATCACTCGGTGCCAGTCTTCACAGAATCGTAAGCATTATTGAAAATGTGCTGGTGCCTCACATTATTATGCAGGTCCAGGGTCATTAAAATTTTATCATATAAACCCTGCCGTCTGCACAGAAGAGGAATTGAGATCCTTGGCAGAGGATGATCACATATTTTATCAGTTTTCTGAAAAGGAAACCAGCAGGTTTAGAGCTGGAGAGAAACAGAATAATATTCCCTTTAATATAAACATAATATTATGTCAAAACCCTCTGAAATTGACATTTATCTACCATGGTTAATATTAACTTTTCCTCCAGACTAGCTGAATGTCTCACGGCTGCGTGACAATTCATACTAGTCACACTTGATATCATTTCTCCATGTTTTACTTTCAGGCGGGTTTAGTTAAGGAGCACAGAGATTGACATACTCAGGCTGCCATAAGCATATACAATGCACATGCTGCCACAAACACAGACCCTTTCCAAGAAGCAAACATCAAGTCATTGTCCACTGGTTTTATTCCCTCCTTTGTACAATGACAGTGTGCATGGTTTCTCAAACAGCTGCACCTTGACACATCTCCAGTGTGGTTATATGAGCAGCCTTCATCATTTAAGGCTTGATCACATCAGTCTGCATCCTAAAGTATGTGGTGTCCATTGTGCAAAGGAGATTACAGGTGCTGCATTGCATTTTTACAATGCAAGGCGCTGTTTATCTTTTTTTTTTTTTTTTTTTTAAGTATCACAAAATTGCACTTCATTCAAGTCTATGCTATGTGTGGTGGCGGGCAATGTGGTGCTAATATGTTGTGTCAAGTGTTACTAAGAAGAGGAGAGAGTAATTCTCTCCAGTTTCCAATCTGCAAATCACTATATTACAGTAGAGTAACATGAAAAATATATATTGAAAATTTGTAAAAATGCAAATGTAATTTTAAAAATTACTTTAAAGTGAACCCATCATTATGATGTCCAATAATTTAGTCTTTTCATTGAAAGCATATAAAATGCTGACAAAATTGACAAATATATGGTCACTGTTCAGAAAAAAAAAATGTCCTTGCCGCAAAGGTTTTTTATTACATCAATAAAATTGAAGGTCCCCTCAATAAAATATAAATCCATCTACCCCTTAAAATATTGTGTGGGGTTCATTAAATAAATGCTTTCACCTTGCCCATTTGAGGCAATGTGGCAATTTGCTTCCTCTCTCACAGTCAACATTAATCTCTAGTGTCAAATGCTAGAAAGAGCTGTAACATCTTGTGAAGAAATCACATGTTACTTCATAACCGGAAGCACCAGGTATTGACTCCAGCTGTGCTGGGGCAATAAGGGGCAGGGGAATGCTGGCAAGTGGTTCCATGAACGGGGAATGTATTTTGCAAAGATGCTGTCACTTTAAAGTAAAATGGTGTTTCAATTACCACAAAACATGGCTAGAATTTATGTTTCTAAAATGTACAGTGATTTTACTTTAATTTTCTTTCAGCATCTTGGCTCCCATTTAAACCACCACCCCCCCCCCCCCCCCTCCAGTAATGTGGCAAGCTGCCAGCCATTTAATCTAATACTAACTGTATAGCGAGTGCTCTAGAAGGGGAGGAAAAATAGAGATGTAGCTTACGTTTATATTATTATGTGAACTTTGAGGATGGGCTGTTTCACAGCGCCTGTAGCTACAGGGGTCAGTTGGGGCTAGATGTAAAGCTAATTTGTTGTCCAATGCATTAATGCCCATAGCCTAACCACAGCTTTACTTTAAGTTGTAATGAAAAATGAACACGCACCAACGATATGTTAAGATGGCAATTTGACTTCTGCTCCCACAATTTCATCTGCCTGAAATGATAATCCACCTGTGTTTTTTCTGTTGGATTTTTAAAGTAAATTTATCATGGGAGATCACGGAGGCTGCCACAAAAGATCATTAAAGATCATTCCTTTGAAAATGGTTAGTTTCCTGACTATTATGCTGATGTTTTAGCTTCAAGATTTGGAGTGACTGACTTGGAACAAATATAGAGAATTCTAAAGCCCCGTACACACAATCGGATTTTCGGCAGGGAATTGTGTGATGACAAACTGTTGGCCTAAAATCCGACCGTTAGTATGCTCTATCAGACAATTGTTGCCCAACTTTTTGCCAACAAATGTTGGATGGCAGGCTAGTAAATTTTTATATGGACAATGGTCTGTTGTCAGATTTTCCTATCGTCTGTACACAAGTCCTTCACACAAAAGTTGAAAGTACAAACACGCATGCTCAAAATCAATGCTCACCAAACACGACATTAGCAGAAGGTTCCCAAAGGTTGGCGCTCAAGAGCTGAAATTCAAACTACGTTTGTGTTTGTTGGCCGACAAGTGTTGTGTTTGTATGCAAGACAAGTTCCAGGCACACGCCCTTCGGGACAAAAGTCTGACATTTTGTTGGCCAACAATCTGATTGTGTGTATGAGGCTTAAGACTTTTATGACACTTATTTACAGCACACATATTCATGGACCGTGACTCCAAAAGTGTTTACACCGGATGCAGCCGGACAACAAGCATTGTACAATAATGGTTTGAGCCTGTTATAGATGAAGAAAGAAAACTTTTAGATTTACTTTTACTTAAAAAAAATAGGAGGGTGGGGGGGGATTTATTTCAAGTAAAATTGTTATTTCATTCTGAATGTTTTTGAGATTAATTAAGGTGCAAATATGGAAGCAGTCCTACATCTATAGATGTAAGATGGCAATAATATGCGATTGCTCAGTGCACTTACATAATGACTGAACTGTTTAAAAATCCCTGGTGCCAACATTAACAAGTTATGCCGCATACACAAGACTGGACTTTCCATCAGAAAAGGTCAGATGGAATCTTTCCCTCAGATATTCTGATCATGTGTGGGATATTCCGATTGTTTTTCTTCAAAAAATGCCAACGGACCTAGAAATAGAACACGTTTTAAATCTTTCTGACTGAATCAATTTCTATCGGGAAAACCGTTCATCTGTATGCTGGTCTGACCTACCAAATATGCAAGGGCAGCTATTGGCTACTGGCTATTGGACTTCCTTTTCTAATCTCATCTTACATCATCACGTTCAAAATGAACAGACTTTGGTCCGTTCGAGTGTGGGCAAGTCCGTTCGGTCGGAACTCCGTCGAAACTCCATCGGGAAGACTGTCTGACCTTTTCTGCTGGAAAGTCCGGTCGTGTTTACACGGCATTAGGAGACCAGAAAATCCAGCCTGGTCTGTTGGTCATCCAGGAATTCTCTGCACAGCCTGTATAATGGTCACAAACATGCAGTTATCTGCCAATCCAAAATTGTGTAAACTGTATGATGTTAACTTCATCTATATGGGCTCCGCTATATGTAGCTCTTGTCACAGTGCACATATACTGTACATTGTGCTGTAGTTGAAAAATATTGTTATAATTTATTTTTAATAATACCATTTATGTATAAGAAACATAAATCGCTCTTTGTGAATATATGCATTCCAGAACTGTTTACCTGTGAATTATTGCATGGGTGATTTTGCAAAACTTGTATATTTTAATGGTAAGAACTTGAGTTACCATATTTTCCTGACACTTGATTCTTGTTTTCTGGTGCTTATGTTTTTCAACTGAATGCACTGGAATAGAAAAGCACAGATCCTTTAATCTTCAGCTTCAGAAAATGTGCACATGTCTAAATAGGCTGCAGTGCTTACTGATATTTTATATGTTAACTCAATTTGGAATATATTCATGCTTTTCAGGGTGCTTCTCTATCCAATTACATATGGGCCAAAACAACCAATCAAAAATTCTAATTAAAAATAAAGCACTTTCAGCTACTTAGGCTCACTGAATATTGTTTACAAGAACAATTGCCTTGATTTCCAAGATTTTCTAATCCATAGACTAGTGATTCAAGTACAGTACATGTTTGCTTAATGCCAGATTTCACAAATTGGATTATGAGTTGGGATAAAGTTCTGGTTTGCCTCTACCATGAGTAAAAGGTGAATCCTGCATGTGCAATATTCTTGCTCCCAGGAAGTTTACAGTGAATTTCACAAAGTGAAACTCTTTGGAACCATAATGCACTATGTGGCATTTGAACATAGGTCAACTTGCTTAGAAATGTCAATTATGGGGACCTTCTTAAGTACCCTCCTTGTTTAGTGCTTTTGTTGATATGTTTTTATTTTCTTTCATTTCCCAGTTATACAATATTTTTATTTACTTCTAGGTGAAAAAAAATCGGTGGGGTTTATTATTTTTTTGTAAAAGTAGATTTCGTTTTATTTTGAGCATTTTTTTTTCCGCTGCCTAGCATACATTTTTGCTGACACAGACTAAGTTGCTTTTTGTTTGTAGCATGTCACATGGCACCAAAGCACCACACATTTTCCATATTGTCATAGCTACTATTACATTTTGGTACCCTTTAGTATGATAATAAGAATTTATTATAAATGTTAGGCAGATATACATTTTCTATACAGTATGCAGTACTTTTCTGTCTCAGAGAGCCCATGATATACAACTAGGACACATCCAAGGGGTAGTTGAGTAGCTGAAAAAGCCTTCCTCTTCTTCCTCCTACCAGGCACAGAGCAGAACTGCTGATATGACACCCTCATATTCTTCCTCCTTCTCCCCTCCTTTTCTGCTAATCTCACCATAGCCCTGAAAGCTGGCAATAAGGAGTTGGTAGAATTATTTGACAATACAGTCACTTATTTGATGCAGGATGGTAATCAAATGCATGAGGAAACATATGACTCTTCACCACAGATCTGGGAGCAGTACCTCAAAGAGACAAGTCATCAGCAAAAGTTATCGGTAGGGATGAGCTTCGTGTTCGAGTCAGACATACGTTCGACTCAAACATCGGCTGTTCGCACATTCGGCGAATACCGAACGTTATGGGCCGTTTGCACCAAATTTGCGTGGCGCTCACGGCCCACAATGCACTGCGCCATCGCAGTGCATTGCTGGCTCATGATTGGCCAAGCATGCACTGTGACCAATCACAGGATGCCTGTGGCCAATCATAGCTCAGGCTGTGTAGTACACGCCCCAGACTATATAAGGCTGCCAGCGCGGCGGCCTTGTGTAGTGTGTTGGCGTCTGTAGGAGTTAGTGGGTGTTCTCTGCGCACCTTCAACACAGTATACACCGTTCGTTATCTGCCGATTTTGCGTTCTTGCTCTTCTGTAATTGAGCTTTTAGCAATCTGCAGGAGTTTGTGGGTGTTGTCTGCGTGCCCTGAGCGCACTATACACCATTATATCAACCTATATAACTAGCTATATTGCTCTTCTGTAATAGAGCTTGCAGTCAGTTGTAGGAGATTGTGCGTGTTGTCTGCGTGCCCTGACCGCAGTATACACCATTATATCCACCTATATAGCTAGCTATATTGCTCTTCTGTAATAGAGCTTGCAGTCAGTTGTAGGAGATTGTGCGTGTTGTCTGCGTGCCCTGACTGAACTATACACCATTATGTCCACCTATATAGCTAGCTATATTGCTCTTCTGTAATAGAGCTTGCAGTCAGTTGTAGGAGATTGTGCATGTTGTCTGCATGCCCTGAGCGCACTATACACCATTATATCCACCTATATAGCTAGCTATATTGTTCTTCTGTAATAGAGCTTGCAGTCAGTTGTAGGAGATTGTGCGTGTTGTCTGCGTGCCCTGACCGCACTATACACCATTATATCCACCTATATAGCTAGCTATATTGCTCTTCTGTAATACAGCTTGCAGTCAGTTGTAGGAGATTGTGTGTGTTGTCTGCGTGCCCTGACCGCACTATACACCATTATATCCACCTATATAGCTAGCTATATTGCTCTTCTGTAATACAGCTTGCAGTCAGTTGTAGGAGATTGTGCGTGTTGTCTGCATGCACTCTGCGGGCCACTCTCCTTGATCCACGGTACAAGGGTAAGGTTGCCGACCTTATCTTGCCATCGCAGAGGGAGCAGAGGATGAGACATCTCCGGGAGGCCTTGCAGAAAGGTCTGTGCAATATGTTCCCAGAGACTGGGAGGTTAAAAACTCCTGGTCCTGGACAACGTGTTGCTGAGACATCGGTCAGAAGGAGTGGTGGAGAAGGTGGCCGTCTGACCGATGCGTTCAGACAATTTTTTAGTCCGCAGCCCCAAGGTATGATCGATTCCAGCAACCATCGCCAGCGTCTGATTTACATGGTGTAGGAATACCTAGGGGCAAGGTCAGACTTGGACACCTTTCCCACCGAAAATCCTCTGGCTTACTGGGTCTTGAGGATGGATCACTGGCCAGAGCTTGCACAGTATGCAATTGAGCTACTGGCCTGTCCTGCATCCAGCATTCTTTCGGAATGTACCTTCAGTGCTGCTGGTGGCTTTGTTACCGATCACAGGGTGCGCCTGTCCACTGACTCGGTTGATCGACTGACCTTCATAAAGATGAATCAGTCTTGGATCACCCACAGCTACCAAGCACCTGAAGCTGATGTAACCGAATATTTTTTTTTTTAAATATCACATCCCTTCAAGACTGCCTATGCTGATGCTGAGTGACTGTCCTTTTATGTTGATTGTCTATCCTCTTCCTCCTCCGCTGATATGTTGGAAGAACATTTTTGGTTCTGGGTGATGCCACCAGCCCAATTTTTCAGCCCCTGTTTAACAGGGGCATTTAATTACAATTTTTGATGCAATGCTTTGCAGCAGGGCTCATTCCTGCACTACAACTAGAGTATATGGGAGAGGTTGCAGTGTCGTGGCACCAGCACCAGTGCCTAAGGCCCAATTTTTCAGCCCCTGTTTAACAGGTGCATGTAATTACAATTCTTGATATAATATTTCACAGCAGGGCCCATTCCTGTGCCCACTGAGACTAACTGTGAGGACTTATAGTGTTGTGGCACCAGCACTACAACCACCAAAGGCCCAATTTTTCTACCACTGTTCAACAATGGCATGTAATTACAATTCTTTATATAATCATTCACAGCAGGGTGCTCCAGCGCCCACCAAGAGTCACTTTGAGGACGTACAATGTTGTGGCAACACCAACACCTTGTTCCGCCATTTCTGAAGAGCATATAGGGCAGGCCCCTACTTTCAAACATCCAACTTACAAACGTCTCCTACTTGAAAACGGAAGGAGACAACAGGAAGTGAGATGAAAAAAGACAGACAGCAAAACAAATTAGACAGGGGTGAAACCCTTCCCTATGTTTTCCAAAAAGCTTAAAAATAGATTTTTTGACTGGAGCTACACTTTAAAAATGTACCAGTTCAAAATTACAAACAGATTCTACTTAACACAACAAATCTACACAGTCCCTGTCTTGTTTGCACCGCCTGTATACTGCTGTTCTGAGTATATAGGGCCTGGGGGCCCCACATCTTTCCTTTTTTTAATATGGGTACGGGGTTCCCCTTAATATCCGTACAAAACCCAAAAGGGCTGGTAATGAGCAAGGTAATGATTTTCATCCATATTGCCGGAACAAGGTATTACATTAAAAATTGAGAGAGGGGGGCAAACCTCCCCCTTTTTTTTTTTTTTTTCGCCCCAGGTTTATGGGAGGGGGGAGGGAGAGGGATATGTAATGTTAGGGCCGGTTCACACAGCGAGGCAATGCGAGGCGACACGGCTCGCCTCGCTCCCGCAAGTCGCCCCCGTTCTGTACAATGGAACCGTTCTGAGAGGAGCGACTCGAGTTGCTCCGACTCAGAAAAAAGGTTCCTGTACTACTTCGGGGCGACTTCGGGGGCGACTTGCATTGACTTCTATACAGAAGTCTTCTGCAAGTCGCCGCTGAGGTCCCCGCAGGTCGCGGCGAGGCAAGTCGGAGACGCCTCGCCGCGCCTCGCTGTGTGAACCGGCCCTAAGGGAAGTAATCTTTTATAAGCAATTTGATGTATTATGTGTATTAATAGGAAATTGGAAAATAAAGAACACAAAAGGAAAATGGGAAGGAAAAAAGAAAAGGATAGAAGGAGTGCCACAATGATGTTATGGAGAATAAGCGGAATTCTGAGCGACAAGCTGATTAGAAGCTGCTAGAATAAAGCAACTGACTGAGATGGCACGAAAAGGAGGAAAAAAATACATTAAAAATGCAAGCAGTTTGAAATTACTTTTTTTTCCATTAAATGTCATTTTGAGCAAGGACTGTTCTAAACATGGGAAACACGTGACACTTCACAGGCATACTATAGACCCCCCAGGCACGATATTTAAAGGAATATTTCACTTTTTTTTTCACTTTAATCGTCATTAAAATCAGTACTCCCACCAAAACGGCCATTTTTAAAAACATTTTAGGCATTGAACCATGTCCCGTGGGGCAGGAGCCAGGCCCCCAAACCCTTTTTAGGACAGTATCTTGCATATTAGCCATTAAAATTAGCACTTTTTATTTCGAACATTCGAGTCCCATAGACTTCAATGGGGTTCTAACGTTCGTACGAATTTGCGGTCCGTTCCAAAGTTCTGATGCAAACCGAACCAGGGGGTGTTCGGCTCATCCCTAGTTATCGGCCTGCACTCATTTTCCACATCTCCCCCTCCAGAAGAACCTCCTGCTGCATCAAGCCTATAGAGACAGGAAGCAACATTTCAGGGTTTTTATAGGATTAGCATATTCTATGAAGGTCATAATGATGAGGATCAAATGAAGTATTGAACCTCTGCAGAATTCTCATACATCCATTTCCAGCAGCATCCTTCTCAAAGCAATTTTCTCTTATGCAACTATTGGAGCGAAATAAAAATATATCCCCAAATCAATCCCAGACCCGGTGTCTCAATTTCAGCTTGGTAAAACTGCTGGCTTTGCATTGGCTCCCCTTCCAGCTCATAAAATAAGCCATAAATTTATGTCCTCTGCTATACCCCAGTCACAGGTACCTGAAAGCCATACCTGCAATCCTTCGATGTGTGGAATATAATGTGTCTATGTCACTGTGTAGGGTATAATATAAATGATTATGGGATTTCATTTCAGAATTATCCGGATAAACAAGTCACAAGTACAGTCAAAATTAGAACATATGCTACTTACATAAAGTGCAACTTACTATATTCAACTAGGTATTAAAGCCAGATTATGGCATGGTATTCAGACACAACATAATCATGCTGTAGGTAGTTATGGGTTTTCCCTCAACTTATTGTCTAAAACGTTCATGCGCAGTCCTATTTAATCCTTTTAATTTTAATATTTTAAATTCATTAAAATAAGAATTTCTGTTATGAGTCACACATGTAAGTGCAGAATATACATTTAGGAGCAGTCATAAATTATGAACATTTTCAAATTAAGGCTATCAACCTACAACTTATAAGATCTTAGTGTATAAAGGCAGTAAGTGTCTTGTATATCTGCATTTTGAATTGTTGAACAAAAGACTTGACAAGGACAAGGACAAGAGACATTCAGATGGAGATTTTAAAGATTCTACTAGAGGTCCATGCAAGAGAGTATTTAGGATTACCTTGCCTCTGGGCTTGCAAAGCTTCAAAGAGTCAAATTCTACTAGACTAAGATAAACATAATATATTTATTCAATATGTTTCAGGTCCCCCAGTCCTGTTTAAACATACAATAAGACATTAATACAAAAAAAAAATAACTTTTCCTGGGGTCATAGTTGATAAATCTCCTTACTATCAGACAGAATCAACTACAGTTGAGGGCCTAGGTTCATTTTATGTAAACAGAATATCCAATAAAAATGCTTATTATAATATGCTAGAAAAAAAAGTTTATACTTAAAGTAATAGCATATGCATAAAATGGAATGCAGAGGTTCATAAGTAGCCTTTGACACATGTGATACAGTATTTACTGTCACTACCCTAATCTTATTCTGACTGGTCAAAAGACCAATAATTAGGTCTGATAATCTATGAGCTATCTTTTTTTTAACGAATTTTGTGTTAATATGGACATAGACAGTTAGTATTCTATCAATAATTTCCTTTATCTCACTGTATCACAAGCCCTGTATATATCCGATACACTCTTACTAAACCCCAATTCAAAGGAGCCAAGTGAATATCTTATTGTAAGTGAACATTATAAACTGTGGGTAATTGATGTACATGCAGAGTCTATAAATAATAGAGTAATGTGTTAACTCAAATCAAAATATGTATTAATTATGAGTATATTTATGTTGTAACGTCTAGTTTAACCACTTTACCTCTGGAAATATTACCCCCTTTATGACCAGGCCACTTTTTGCGACTCAGCACTATGTTACATTAACTGACAACTGTCTGGTCATGAAATACTGTACCCAAATAAAATGTATGTTATGTATTTACCCACAAATAGAGCTGTCTTTTGGGGGTATTAGATCATCACTGACAATTTTTGAAAAACATATCCAATAAAAAAAATGTCAAAAATCAAATGTCTTTATAAATTTAGACTAATATGTATTCTACTACATGTTTTTGGTAACAAAATATCAAAATAAGCATATACTGATTGGTTTACCTGAACCTTATAGCATCTACAAACTATAGAATATATTTATGGAATTTTTGTTTATTTATTATTTATACTGGCGGCAATCATTAACTTATAGCAGGACTGTGATATTGTGGTGGACTATTGGACACTAACTGACACTTTTGACACATTTCCGAAACCAGTGATCAGTGCTAAAAATATTCACTGTCACTGTACCAATGAAACTGGCTGGAAAGGAGTTAAAAATCTAAGGTGATCAAAGGGATACTTGTGTGACTATCCAATGTTTATGTGTACTGTATGTGCTGCTTTTATGAGGAGAAGATATGGATTCTAGTCCCTGCTTTGCAGGAACACACAGGAAAACCCTTTCAGAATGGCGATCTGCCTTATTTACAATCCCTGTTCTGTGGTGTTTACCAATGTTTGGCAGATATCAGAGGAAATTGAGTGCCCAGCACCCGCATATCGTCTTCTGCTGTGAAGAACCACAGCAGAAGCGACCCACTAGCAGTGCATGCATGCCCCCTGCAGGTGGAAATGCAGAATCACATATAATATATATACGTGATCCTGCACACAGCTGCCGCCCTGTAGCACTAAAACTACTACAGGGTGGTCAGCAAGTGAACACATTTTTTCCAGATGACTGCATTGCATAATATAGTATGTGATAAACAACTATTTCCAGATGTTCAGATATCTGATGTTAATAAACTATACAAAGAGATCTTTTTTTTAAGGAATGCCCTCTCTTTCACCTAAAAGTCAAATTTCATGATGTTAGAGGAAATTCTAGCCCATAGCTAATTATTGAATAAATAACACAAGAAGCCATGACTTTTCCATAACTTTTCTAAACAAGAAGAAGATGGATGTCTTACTGCTCCTGCTACATTGCCAAAACTGTAAGTGTTAATTGGTAAAGCAGCAAAGTGGGGAAGATAACTGGAGCACCTAGTGAGGAGATGTCATTACTGTGAACATGGTGGCTACACAATTACTTGGCTGTCATCTTTATCCTTCCTTAATTACTTGATGAGTCACTGGTCTGGAAAATTGTACAGTACCTATTAGGTATCCTAACACTCAACTAGTTTGATACTTGTTTAAGATAATGATTACACGTTGTCAAGCAAGGATGGTGTCCCAAGAATTTGCATCTTTAAAAATGAGTGAGTTATATTTCTATCCTGTCTGTTCACAAGCAACAAAACTCCTTTAAAAAGACCTTCTATGGCTTTAGAAACATTATAAATGGTATTGTTTTGCACTGTCAGAGTAGTTGTTTGAATGCTTCAGCAGAATATACAGTATATGATAAAATAATAGTGTAGTTAAAAATATATAATAGCCATAATGTGTATGTGCATTTTTGATTTAGGTCATAGTATGTTTTTAGTCTATGAACTGCCCTTTTCGGTAAGAATTAGGGAACTCGGCATTAGGTTTATGAGGTTATTTTTTTAACAACCTTTATGTGTGGGATCACTCCTAAAAAAATAAAAATTAAATGTGTTATTTTTACACAACTATTTAAGTATTTTAGATTTGTTGTTTAACCTCCCTGGCGGTACGATTATTTCGGATTTTAGGTGCTAAAAGCGGTACCATTATTTTGCATGAAAATTTGGCGTTTTATATTGTAGTCCTGCAATTCTTAGGAATAACTCTCTTAAATCTGTCCAAACCAGAGTCTAGCAGACATCCCGGGTATGATAAAGTTTGAAAAATTAAATCATAAATTATAATATAATAAATAATTATAAATAATTGTACCAAATAATAATATAACAATAATAAAAATTATTCAATAATGTAATCAAATCAAAAACACTGAAATTTGCTCAGTTGCAGAATTGTCACTGTCATTACTTTTCAGTATTTGATGACAGATCTCCCCACAAATCGCTATCGCTCAATTCTGCGAGTGATTCTAATTTATTATCGCTGTTTTCTAGCTGGTCTAAAATAATTTTTGATGTACAGTGACAGTTTTGGTTGCTATGGACAATCTCCAGTTTCCAGGCATAAAGAACAGTTTTTATTATATAAAACGACATGCAGAGCACTGGACAGACCACTAGGGACAAAGGGGATGTGATATAATTACATACAGCAATGTAATCTGTAAGATTACATTATACTGTATGTTTACTGTTTGTTTCACTTTTTGAATTTGGCGCCGATCTCCGTGCCCGTGCGTCGCAACGCTCGCAGGGCACGGAGATCGGCGATGTAATGCATCGAGCGAGACACGGCTCGCTCGTACAGCGGGGAGACAACGCTGGATCCGAGGGAGAAGGTAAGTAAACCTCCTCCTGGATCCAGCGATGCAGTCCCGAGTCTGACTCGGGGATACCGCTTTTGGTATAAAAAATCCACCCCGAGTCAGACTCGGGAATACCGTCAGGGGGGTTAACCATCTTAATACAGTGGCGTTTATTTACTAAAACTGGAGTGTGCAAAATATGGTGCAGCTCTGCAAAGAACCCAATCAGCTTCCATGTTTTATTTCCAAAGCTCAATTGAACAAGCTGAAGTTAGAATCTGATTGGCTACCATGCACAGCTTCACCAGATTCTGAGTGCTCCAGTTTTAGTAAATTTCTCCACTGTGCCATTGTAAAAGAAACTGTGGGTCGGTGGATGCAATTTACTTGATGGCTATATATAAATAAAATCGTAGAAAATGCACAATTAAAATAGACAGTACAGATCACAGGCAAAATAAAAAGTGCCAGTCAGAGAGGCTCTGTTCCTTGTGAGCACTGTGAACGAATCACAGTGCTCCCAAGGTGTAACCATAGGCTGTTTTTACATGAAAACAGGCCTCCCCTTGCTTTTACAATGACAAGAAAAGGATTTTTTCTCCTCCGTGTAGTGAGTCTATTTACTGTGTTAAAGCGGAGTTCCACCCGCTTTTTCATCTGAACACTATCAGCTTCAGAATTGACCAAAAAAAAACAGCATTGGCATATTTTGCCCTGTTTCCATGGCTTTAATTATAGCTTCCTGTTTCTCCCACTCACAGCTATTTATGTCACCTCCTGTAGCGCACTGGCTCCTGGGAGATGTGTGTCATGATTGCCAGGAGTCAGTGGGCTTCACCACTATATACAAAAGAAGTGACGTTGCATCGCGGCTATCTTGGTACACCCACACTCGTCCGCAGTAAGCCTAGAGTTAGACGTCAGTAAGCAGACGTCTTTATACACCCTCCAGAGTCTTGCTTTTCACGGTTATTTTTAAAAGTAAACTCTGTTTATAAAGTGAAATACTGTATTTAGAAGTCCTTCTGACTGCTGTGATGTTTAATTCTGAAAGCAAGACTCCGGTGGGTGTATAAAGATGCCTGCTTGCCGACTTCTAACTCTATGCGGACTGCGGATGAGTGCGGGTGTACCAAGGTGGCCACGATACAACGTCACTTTGGCTGCATATTCTGATGGGCAGTGGCTTTCTGATAGAACACTGCCTCTTAGCTCCACCATGGCAACCAGAGACCCTCCCTTCGCTGTGCCCTGCGTGTAATGCACCTTATCCCGGAAAAGAGACCTAGTGGGCTTCAGAAGCCCAGAAGCAAGATGAAAACGCTCAGCAAAGGAAAGACAAAGGTTAGTTTAAAAAAAAAAACAGGAAATACAGCGGCGGTTTTACTGATATCATCATTTATAAAATTAGATTGATAACAGCAAAATGGGTGCCTTAAAAAAAAAATGTTGGTGGAACTCCGCTTTAAAGTGGTTCTAAAGGCAGAAGGTTTGTTTTTTTATCTTAAAGCGGGAGTCCACCGGGACTCCGCGTTTTTTTTTTTTTTTTAAAAGCCAGCAGCTACAAATACTGCAGCTGCTGACTTTTAAAATAGTGACACTTACCTGTCCAGCGCGCCCGCGATGTCGGCACCCGAAGCCGATCTCTAGATCGTCTTGTCGGGTGCTGCCGCCGCCATCTTGGGTAGGGGAATCAGGAAATGGAGCCTTTTGGCTTCATTTCCCGGTTCCCTACTGCGCATGCGCGAATCGCGCTGCGCAATAAGGATGGTCCCCGCTGCCTCTGGGATCTGTGTGTTTCCCAGCAGGCAGCGGGGCACTTGCAGAAGGGGGCGGGCACTTGCGGAAAGGGGCGTAATCCACGCCCCTTTCCGCAGAGAGATATCCCGGAAGTGGGTGCAGAATACCTGTACTGTACAGGTATCTGCACCCCCCTCCCCCCTGAAAGGTGCCAATTGTGGCGCCGGAGGAGGGGAGGGTTCCGATGAGCGGAGGTCCACTTTAGGGTGGACCTCCGCTTTAATGCATTCTATGCATTAAGATAAAAAAAAAAACATTCTGTGTGCCTTTATTTTAATACAATGCCAATGTAAATTGATGCTAGGAAGCTACGCTAATCATTATCTATTAGAAAAATTAAATTAAATTATTTTATTAGAAAATTAAAATATATTACAGATGAAAATGACATGAAAGGAAATTATAAATAATCCCAATTTGTTGATCTTTTTCCATTATATAGAAAAACTATTTGCCCAGGGGCTATTAAATAACACAAAAATCTCTATCTCTCACAGAAAATTTTTTTTTTAAACTTATTTGGGTACAGTGTTGCATGATCCAGTAACAGTCCCTCAAACCATATGGTAGTGAAATAGCATATACAGACTAGGCCACAGGTGGTTAATAAACAGATATATAGTGAGACAATGATTTTGTTGTTGAATATGTGATCAAATTCTGTGGTTACAGTGAAGAAATGGCTTTAATATTCTTATTGTAGATGTCACATTCAATCTGACTCATTCTACAGCTTAAACAATAGTCAAAAGTGAGGAACAGACCATTTTGATAATGACAATCTGACAAAGGCAAATTAACATTTTATGATCTAACCCAAAATATATTAAACTCTGGAAACAGTTGAATTATTATATGCCTAACTACCTGTCAGAAAAATCTTCCAAATCTGCAGAAAACTCTGTGAACCATGATTTGTATGGAATAGAAAAAATATGCCTAGAGGACATTTCAGACCATAGATGTATCACAGATCAACAATGAACAACCTACTCAGAGAATAGTAATATCCCACAGGTTGTATTGTCTTAGTCACACCGGGTGGTCAGTTAAATGTGGACTAATATAATTAGCTTTATAAGTAGAGCGATAATTACATGCTTTCCTGTTAACTTCAAATTTATTTTCAAATCTGCCCCTTTTATACAAACAGTCCTTATTCAGGTATGATAGGATGACAATGCTCTGTCGTTGTCTCCTAATTGCGCTTGTGCCATTTTTATGTCTCATTGGCTTCTAATGAAAAAAGTGACCTCTTCCACACACATTACACACGACTGTCGACTGTATTTATCAAGAAACCTGCCCTGAGAAATGACATGCAGCAAAAAGTGCATGTGAGTATTTTCCTAAACAATAAGTAATTATGTATGATGCATGGTGCTTTACCGAACGAATGTCACTCAGTTAAGGTTTAATTCTACCTCAAGGGTATTTCCAAATTTGCAGCCAAATAGGGATAATAATACGTTTGTTACATGTCTTCATTCACATAGCATAACTTCAAAAAAAGCACATTACCTTTTTAGATGCTATTTTCTGAAAGTTCAAGAAAGGATAAATGCTACTTAGTTCTCTTTGTTATGAGAGAGACTGGGAAGCTGTGTTTACCATAATTAACCCTGTCTGGAAGCAGATATTTCATCACTTGCCCTAGATTTGAACACAGTCTGTCTTAACAAAAGGTTTAACCGCTTAAGCCCCGGACCATTTGGCTGGTCAAAGACCAGACTGCTTTTTGCAAATCGGCACTGTGTCGCTTTAACTGACAATTGCACAATCCTTTGCCTCCCAAACAAAATTGACGTCTTTTTTTCCCACATAAAGAGCTTTCTTTTTGTGGTATTTGATCACCTCAGCGGTTTTTATTTTTTGCGCTATAAACAAAAAAAGAGCAACAATTTTGAAAAGAACGCATTATTTTTTACTTTTTGCTATAATAAATATCCCCCAAAAATATATAAAAAACTTTTTTTTCCTCAGTTTAGGACGATACATATTCTTTTACATATTTATGGTAAAAAAAAAAAAAAATCACAATAAACGTTTATTGATTGGTTTGCACAAAAGTTATAGCATCTACAAAATAGAGGATAGTTTTATGGCATTTTCATTAATAATTTTCATTTACTAGTAATGGTGGCGATCAGTGATTTTTATTGTGACTGCAACATTATTGCGAACACGTCTGACAATTTTGACACATTTTTGGGACCATTGGCATTAATACAGCGATCAGTGTGATTAAAATTGCATTGATTACTGTAAAAATGTCACTGGGGTTAACACTAGGGGGCAACTAGGGAAGGGCTTAATATGTATTCTATTTTGTGTTCTAACTGAAAGGGGGATGGGACTGTGCAGGGAAACTAACAGATCACTGTCCATACTCTGTATGGACAGATGATCTGTCAGTTCCCTGCTCAGAGAACTGGAAACTGTGTGTTTACACACACAGCTGCCAGTTCTCCATGAGCCTTGAATGATCGCAGGAGCCCGGCGGCGATCCTGACCGCCGGGCACTCACATCGGCTTGGGGAGAGAGCGGGGGGTGCACACATGCCTCCTAGTGGCCGTTTATGCTACCGACGTAGCATAACGGTGATTTGCGCAGCCAAACAATGCTGCCGCAGTACAACTGCGGCGGCTGGTCGGCATGCGGTTAAAGACGATGTTTTGTGTGCTTGGTTTTCTGTTTTCTTAAGCCTGGATATGCCAGGCTTAAGTACTTAGGTTTTGTTTTGTATACCTTAACTTTTAAATTGAATAAAAAAATAAAAAGTTTAGGAGCTGCCTTCTCCATTGTATGTTAATGAGAACTGGACTCACTGGGCTACTGGGACAGATCATACTGAGCTTCTTGCAGTAAGCCATGACACCTTTATCCTCATCTAAAATGTAAGACACAGTAAAAAAAACTGTGTGAAATAGCTGTGTGAATAGGAAAATATAACAAATATAAAGGGATTGATTTAATAAAACGTAAGAGTTCAAAAGCTGGTGCAGCTGTGCATAGTAGCCAATCAGCTTCTAACTTCCCCTTGTTCAGTTAAGTTTTGACAATAAAATCTGGAAGATTATTTATTTCTACGCAGAGTTGTATCCGATTTTACACTCTTCAGTTTTAGTAAATCAAACCCATAGTGAGTTTTTTTTTTTTTTACTTCTCAAATTTAAGTGCAAAAGGGGAAATACACTTTAAGTAAGATTCATACTTATTACACATATAATCATACATAGAAATCACACTGATTTATATAGTTTTCTGCATTGAGTAAGAGGACAGTAGTTAGGTCTTCATTGCAGCAGGAGTTACTGTTGTGGATCAAAAAGAATGTATTGGTAGCTGAATCCAAATCCAAGTATTATTACTATTATACAGGATTTATATAGTGCCAACAGTTTACGCAGTGCTTTACAATAAAAAAGGGAGACAATACAATAAAATACAAGGGGATTAAGAGGGCCCTGTTTAGAAGAGCTTACAATCTAATAGAAGTAAAAATCTTGCTAAAGACATCAAGTATGTGCAACTGTTTGCATTATGTACCTTCTACCATTGGTGAATTAGATTGAGATTGCTTGTATTATATGTCTATTGAGTAATGCTGTCGATTTAATGTGTACCTTTAATTCACTATGAAACATTTCAGAAGAGGAAAAAAAAGATGTCACACATCTGACACATGTTGAAGGAAACATTTCATTAGAGAAACAGAGGCTGCCAATGCTGTGCTCCTCTGAAAATGCTAATTTCTTGGCAGACAGCAAATCTTATAAAGACTTTTTTTCTGACATTCCAAATCTGCATACCTGTTTCAGGTCGATAGCTCCGAACATATTGATGCAAGTGTAATTCAAATTTTCAAAAAGAGGTAAACAGTGGCTTTGCGCACATTTATCCCAAGACAGAAATAATTTAATGGCTAACGTATCCATAATGTATCAGAGAACTAAACTGAACAAATGTGTGTTAGTTTGGATAGTTGCTTGCATAGACATAAGTGTCTTCAATAATAGAAGGACAACGATAAGTGTCAAATGATTTTCAATATATATGAAATCTTTATTTTCACAACTTAGAACAAAATATGTTTCACTCACTGCTGGTCAGAACATTGTACAAAGCATCTTGTCCTCAATCTGCAAACAACAAACCATGCTGGGTTAAAACTTCAATCAGTTGCCCCTGAAAATTGCAAGCTTGCGAATCCAATTTGAAGAGGATTCTTAAGAATTCTATGCTGCTGCTAAAGTAAATATTATCATCATAATAATTTATTCAGTAGCACATTTGTATTTAAATCTGTTATGACAAAGTGTTCTGTAACAACCAACAAAATATATTTATTTTCCATATTTGCCCCCCACATGCATCTATTAGATTTGTATTATTTTTCATGTTTCATCAGCAGTTGGCAAGGCACTGTAGATGTGTTGTTACTGGGCACTTGCTGGGCTAACTGCCATATCTATGTTTTAATGGATGTAATATCAGCAAGGAAACACCAGGATACCATATTCCAGCTGGTGGTAAAACACATCTCTAAAAGTGTTCAAATGGGCATTGTTTAGACCTGTTGTATATAATTTATTGTGATTGCCATATCTATCTATAGTACATATATTAGAACAAGTCTAAAATTGACTAATTTAATGTCCAAATTAGTTAGTAAAGGTTTATAACCTCTGGCCAGTGTTTAGTTATTATATGTCAGTCAGCTGGAGAGGTGTTCCATCATTTTTGTGGTGTTTGTAGCACCAAGACAAGAAACAAGAGAAAAGGGTCACTAGAACAACAAGGCAGAAACAGCAATAGAAAACACAGATGCCAATGAACATTTTTCTTATGCACATAAACAAGTGTTTTTGCTGTTTTTCTGTTTTTGATCATTTCCTATCCACCTTTCTCCAATGACATCTATACAAGAAGTGAAGGGAAATCATATTAGTGGGGACGCAAAAAAAACTTAGATAAATAAATTTACATTTCCTTGTTTCATAAAGATTTTCTTACATATTTCAAGAAATATACAACATAGTGTAAAAATTCAACAATGTAACAAATTGGGTAACAGCTTCCATTTGAAGTGTTTCAAGCAATAATCTATATGTTCGTCTACCGGCCACCTGCTACATTCACTGGGTCTCCTGGATCCCCAGGGAGGACCATCCACAATAACTTTTGCGTTATGATAATAGGTTACGTAATTTGTTGAAATAAATCCTGATATGGCTGAGAGTTTTTGTATGTGATCCATGCCTCCCAGATAACTGAGAAGCTTGAGATTTTATCTTGCAAAGCGAGGATCAGTTCCTCCATAAATGCTATGCAGTGAACAGTGAGGGCCCATTCTTTTAGTGAAGGTGGCCACGTGGACATCCAATGTACTGGTACACAGAGACTAGCAGCGTTTATCGAGTGCATAGCTATTGATTTGAAGTATTTTTTGGGAGAATTTTGTGTAGCGGGTATTGTCCTGGTGTGAACTCCAATGTGAGTGAGGAGATAGCTGTAGTCACTTCATGTATCTTAAGCCAGTATGGCTGGATCAGAGGGCAGGACCACCAGGCATAAATGAGAGTACCTACCTCTGTTTCACATCGCCAACAGTGGTCTGGTAAAACCTTATGAAGCATCTGTGGGGTCTTATACCATCTAGTTTTGAGCTTATACCCATTTTCCTGTGTATTGACGTTGAGAGAGCCTTTTGTGTATGTATAAGTGGATACAATCCCAGTTAGATTCTCCCATCTCCCTGTCTAAGGCTGACTCCCAGAATGCATGGTCTGAGTGTAGAGAGGAGTATGGTTCTCCAAACATGGAGGCATATAAGGCCGAGATCACGTGACTCTGGGGAGAAGAGCTTGAACATAAAGATTCAAACACTGTGGGAGGGTTTATGAATTTGAATATTTTCGTTGGCACGCAGAGGATTTATGTTGGACAATGCAGTGGGATCTTGTAGTCTTAGAAACTTACCTCTGCGAAAGAAGTGTTTAGCCCGTATCTGTGTATAGGGCAATTCCTTTAGAAGATAGGATTTCAGTAGGCCTGGGGGAAGTCTGGGTTGCCTCTAATGGGGGTGATCGGGCAAACTGTTGCTGACATTGCATGGGCCTTGCGCGCCCTATCGCAGGCTTGGAGCATAGCTCCAATAAGTGGATGTGTATGAAGCTTAGGTAGTACCAATTGTTTAGAGACCCAAGGCCAGTTCAGTTTCCACCATTAGTTTATCAAGGTTCACCCAGCTTTTGCACAGGGCATGTACATTCCAGTCCACCACCCTGGTCATGTGGACAGCACAATGATATTGCTGTAAATCTGGGAGGCCAATGGCATCTTTTGCTTTGGGAAGAACTAGCTTTGCCCATCCGATACGAGCTGAGTTTTCACCCCATAGAAAGGATCTACACATCCTCCTGTATGCTGTAAAAAAGGCGGGTGGTAAGTGTGACGGGACGGTCTGTATTTTGTACAGTAAACAAGGCAAGACTGTCATCTTTAGGACAGCAGCCCATCTGAACCATGAAAGGGTAGGCACGTTTCACTTCAGAAGGTCTCGTTGTATAAGTTTTAGCCGATAGGAAGTTTGTAGTGTACAGTGTTTTTAGATTAACTGGTAGTTGGATGCCTAAGTAAGTGATGGCCTCTTTCTCCACTTTAAATGGGAAGTGCATTTGGCATTGACGCACCAGGTCATTTGGTAACTAGGCATTTAGTGTGAATGATTTGAACAGATTGATTTTTAAATTTGAGATATGCTGGAAAAGGCCTAAGCTTGGCATAAAGTTATGTAGGGACGTCAATGGTGAGGAAAGAAAGAGCAGGATGTCGTCCGCAAAAGCCAACATTTTGGATTCTTTTTGGTGGACTGCAATGCCCTTTATGTTTGGGTTCTCTCTGATGCAACAAAGTAAGGGTTCTAGGGTCAGGATGTAGAGTATGGCCAAGAGAGGACACCCTTGCCTAGTGCCATTATGGATGGGGAAGGCATTCAATAAGTGGCCATTGACTCGGACTCTATCTCTTGGATTCACATAAAGGGAGCCTATAAATGCACACATACTGCTCCCTAAACAAAGAGCCATCATGGTCGCTTCCATATAGTCCCAGGCCTCTCAATGGAATGCCTTCTCCACATCCATTGCCAGGAAAAATCCCTCTTGTTGGGAGGAGGTGAGCCAGTGTTGAATATTCAGGGCTTTGATGGTGTTGTCTGTGGCTCCCCTACCAGGGACAAAACCCACTTGGTTCAATCCTATCCAGGCCGGTACATGGAATGCAAGTCAATTGGCCAGAATTTTTGAGAAAAGTTTGATATCCACATTAAAAGTGAAATCAGACGACTATATTGGTCTGGTCTTTATTTTCTTTGTGGATTACAGAAATGTAGGCTTCTCGTAAGGTCTCTGAGGAGCAGGAGGTGGTGGCTAGTGTATTAAAGGCCTTAAGGAAGCGTGGGGCTAAAAGGTCTGCAAAGCTTTTATAATATTGTGCCAAGAAGCCATCTGGTCCTGGGCATTTGTCAGGTTTCATGGCTTTTAGGGACTCTGTCCACTCTTTGGAGTTCAAAGGGGCTTCTATCGTGATCTTGTCGGCCTCTGAGAGGGCTTTAGGGCTGTATTTGTTAAGGAAGTCCTTTATTAGTCGTGATCGTGTTTCGACATTAGTGGGGTTCTAATTCTGAACTTGCCCCTTTAAGATTATAAAGTTCACTATAAAAGCGTCAAAATTGGTGTGCAATCTCGCTTTTGGAGTAAATTGTTCCCGACGAGTCGATCACATGGTTCACTGTGAGGGTCTGTGTGCGTTTCTGCATAAGTCTGGCTAGTAGCTTACCTGGCTTATTACCCTGTTCATAAAATAGTTTGTGGGTTAGAATAAGTCCCTTGTGTGCTTTCTTAAACAATTCCTTCACTAACTGAGCTCGCATTTCTGCTAGTTCCTTAGCTACTTGGAGAGTCTGAGAACATTTATTTTGGGCTTCAAGCCTAGCTATTTTCTTGAAAAGCGAGATAATCAATGCTTGATGTGCTTTCTTTTTCCTAGCAACTATAGCAGGGAGATATTCTCATATGACACACTTATGTGCCTCCCATTGAACCATGGGAGAAACCTCAGGTGTGTCATTTTAGTAAAAATAATCAGTAAGGGCCTGTTTAATGTTTGCCAGTTCTCCAGGGTCCGCAAGAATGAAGGCATCTAGTCTCCATGTTTTGGTGGGCTGCACTCATTGTGGAAATTGAAGAGTTAGGGTAATCGGGTCATGTTTGGAAAGAGCCATATTTTCAATGGTCGCGTCTGCAAGATATGTCAGGTCAGATTGGTGAATGAAGAGGTAGTCCAGCCTTCGAATATTGATTGTGGGGCAATGAGAAGAATTTATAGTCCATCTCCCTAGGATTAAGAGTGTGCCAGGTATCGTGTAGTGTAAGAGAGGTCAATTGAAGTTTCACTTTTCCTAGTGACAAGAACAGAAGGGAGGAGGTGCCCATAGAGGTATCTAATAAGGGGTTAAGGGCTATATTGAAGTCGCTCCCCAGTATCAGTAGGCCTGTTTGGAAGAAGGCAAGTTTCAGGAATGTCTCCTTTAGAAAGGTCACCATCTTGGAGTTGAGGCAGTATATGTTTGCTAGAGTCATAGGTTTTTCATTCCAGGTACCTTTTAAGAAAATAAACCTTCCCTCAGAATCCAGCATTTGGTCTGTCAGGTGTAACATGAGTGACTTAGCCAGCAGGATGGAAACTCCTTTTGTTTTGTAGTCTGCACGTGTCGCGTGATATGCTTCAGGAAAATGTTTGCTAGCAAGGTGGGGAATAGACCCCATTTTAAAATGGGTCTCCTGTAGAAAAACCACATTTGCTCTGCAGCGGTGAGTCTCTGCTAAGACACTACTACGCTTTTCCGGTGCATTGAGGACCTTAGAGTTTAGAGAATATACTTTGAGCGATAAAGGAACTGTTGTTTGGACTGTGGAAGACATGAAAAAGTGATATCAGTGGGAGTAGATCGCACTTGTAGATGTAGATGAAGAGATGTCCCGGGGTGGTGGAGGGAAGTAGAGAGGGGAAGACTAGAAAATGTCAAGAAATAGGAAGAAGTAGGAAATATCTAAAGCCAATGTATGTGCTTCAGGTATTACAGGTGATGGGTAGACGATCTCTACGTGCATGTGGCAAATCTCCACGGCACTGGTATGTCTTGGAGTATCCCTATGTTACAAAAATGCTATCCAGTCTCATGCCAGATCTTTCGCCTATAGAGATCTCTATTGATAGAATACACTGCATCCCAAAGTCTACCTTTATTCCAGAACATGTACCCAGGGATGTTTTATTTCGTATGAACTTCTATCAAACCAAGGACCGATTAATGCAAATTACAAGGAAAGGGGAGCATCGTGCTACAGAATTTTCTGACATTCAGTTTTATACAGATCTTTCACAGCATACATTACAACTCCACAAAAACTTGAACAACATCACCAAGGTGCTATGGAATCACAGCATTAGTTATAAATGGGGGTTCCCCAACAAGTTGATCGTGAACAGGGAAGGGACCAACCATGTGATCTCCTCACCTGATAAGGGACTTCAACTTCTCAAGATATGGAAGATGCTCCCTAATGATTCACCCTCATCACCTGCTGTCCACAGCCCTAGGGGACAGCCACCAGTTGACCAACTTGACCATAACACTTGATTTCTCGCCGGAAATTTTTTTTTTCTTAAATGCCGCACTAAGCAGCCTCTTATAGGCCCCGCCTTATGGAGCCATTCCTTGGTCAAAAAACCTCCACTTACTTGAGCAGATAAGATCTGCACACGGGTTATGATGACCCTCCTTTTAACTGGTTATTGTTTTGGTTGTTTTTTTCCTTTTTTGATTTTCCCTCAGGAGCTGTCTGCACCATCTCTATACCCAGGAACTCCCAAAGACACCGTATCTGAATATTTACTACGAGAAAGAGAACTAGCGGAGACCTTCTACTCATCATGTCTGCATCACTACCTACTAAAGCTACTCCAGGAAGAAACCAAGTGTGAGTATGAGCGACTCTTAACAGGAAGCGCTTCACCATACAGGTACTATGCCACTTAATATTCTGTCAGTCAATGCCCACAGGCTAAATCATCCAGCTAAGAGATTTTCTTTATGGAAAAAAGCTCAGTCATCGCATTGCGATATACTTTGTGTTCAAGAGACACATTTTCACAAAGATTCCCCTCCTAAGTGCGCGTCAAAAGGATTCCAGCACTACTTTACATCTAGTGCACAAGGGAAGAAGAGAGGAACTATGATTGCAATTAGGGACACCATCTCCTTTCTATTGCATCAAGAAATCTCTGACCCTAACGGTCGCTTCATAATTTTAGTGTGCGATATTAATAATACCCGATAAACATTGGTAAATGTCTATGTCCCCAATGTACGTCAGATTCGCTTCCTAAATGGATTAATGAAACGGATAAGCAAAATTCGACAAGGGGTTTTATTGTTATGGAGACTTTAATATCACTCCTGATCCAGATATGGACTCGACAAATACCCCTGCTAGGAAAACCCCCTCTCTATGTAATTTTTTAAGAGCTAATGATCTCTATGATGTATGGCGTTGCAGACATGCCAATGAGAGAGATTATTCCTTCTAATCTCATAGGCATCGCTCTTATAGTAGGGTCGATCTGTTCCTGTCAGAAAGGTGGCTGCTTCAAAAAATTACCCATACCAAAATTAACTCAATTACACGGTCGGACCATGCCTCTGTTCGATTGCAGATGATAATTCCACCAACACCGCCTATTTGTGGCAATCCAATTCTCAATTAATTTAGGACTCATCTACCAAAAGCTTACTGGAGGGCCACCTCTCTGAATTCTTTCAGATCAACTCTACCCCTGATGTTACTCCATCTAAGGTATGGAATGCCCATAAGGCATTCATCCGCGGTATCTTTATCCAACAAGGAGCCAGATTGAAGAGGCAGAGGCAGATAGAGGAACTTCTGAAAAATATTGAAACCTTAGAAGGCTTAAACAAAACAAATCCTTATCCATCCCTCCATACCACTCTAGGACACTTGAGGCATGAACTAAGGCTCATATTACTACAAAAGTTTGAACAGTTAGAGAGAAAGATGAAACTGTCCTTTTATTCGATTGGCAATAAGGTAGGGAAAGCTTTGGCGCGTAGGCTGTAGGGACAGCGTTTTAAATCCAAAATTCCCTATTTGATCAAACCTAAGTCTAATGCTAAAGAATGTGATCCTCAAAAAATTGCGGATTCCTTTAGTGATTATTATGAATCTCTTTATAACCTAGACAAGGACAGCTCCATCCCACAGCCTTCTAGGGTTGATATAGAATTTTTTTTTTAACGAAAGTGAAGATCCCTAAATTAGCCCCCAACCAATTGGATGAACGAAATTTACCTTTCACGATTTCTGAAGTGTTTAAAGCTATAGATATTTTGCCGAACAATAAATCTCTGGGTCCTGATGGACTGAATGTGGAGTATTATAATGCCTTTAAGTCAATATTGGGGCCCCATCTTCTTAGAGTTTACGACACTGCCGCTGCCTCTGCTCTCTTTCCACCCAAAATGCTGGAAGCAGTTATAGTAACCCTGCCTAAACCGGGCAAAGCCCCAGATGTGCCTCAAAACTTTAGGCCTATATCATTATTGAACAATGATTTGAAAGTTAAAATGTTAGCACTACGTTTGATGCCGATGTTGCCTACAATAATAGATTCAGACCAATCTGGATTTACTAAGGGCTGGCAGACCTCAGATGCCACAAGACGGGTTATAGATGTGATTGGTCTGGCGAGGAGACAGCGAATGCCTTCTCTGCTCATAGCCTTGGATGCGGAGAAGGTGTTCGACCGCATCCACTGGGTATACTTGTCTGGAGTGTTGGAGACATTTGGCTTTAGAGGTCATATATTATCGGCTATACTTGCTCTTTACACTTCTCCGTCAGCTAAGGTGTACTCCTCGGGAATGTTGTCAAAGCCCTTTAGAATCACGAATGGCACCCGACAGGGTTGTCCATTATCGCCCTTGATCTTCAACATGCTTATTGAACCTTTGGCTGCAAGCATTAGGCAAGACCTGAATATTCATGGGTTTTGGGTGAAGGATAGTAAACATGTTATCAGCTTATTCGCTGATGACGTGATTCTAATGCTTACGAGACCATCAACCTCTCTAATATATGCAACCAAAATTCTGGAACAATATAGCAAAATTTCATATTATAAGGTAAACAAATCCAAGTCCTATGTCCTTGACCTAGGAACCTCCCCGCAAGAAAGAAGGTATATACAAAATAATTATCCTTTTATATGGCAAGACTCGGGTATCTCCTATCTAGGGATAACACTTACCTCCTACCCAGTCCACCTTTTCAAAGCTAACTACCTCCCGCTGGAGGAAAAATTGAGGTCTGGTCTCCTCGCTCTGAGTAAGCACATTTTATCATGGTTAAGCCGCCTAGCGGCGTTTAAAATGCAAATATTACCCCAATTGATATATATATATATTTCTCACGGTCCCCATCCCAGTTAACAACCAATTCTTTAACAAACTGAAATCAATGTTATCAGCCTCTGGGAGGGTAGGAAAGCTAGAAGCGCTTTCAAGAAATTGAGCAAATCTAGAAAGGATGGAGGCCATATTCTTTACTAGTGGATTACTACAGATCATCTATTCTAGCATAATTAAGAGACTGGTTTATTGACCAGCCCTCCTCATTATGGGGTGCGATAGAACAGACGAGTGTCCCAGGTGGTAGTTTATATGAGTATGTCCTGGCTTTTCCACACCTCACACAGGTACCTAGGTATCTTCCTCTTCCAGTGCTAGCATCACTACAATCTTGGAAAATACTAACTTTGACACAGCCATCTAGCGGCCCAACTTCCTCTATTCCGATACCCCTATCCAACTGATTCCTGATTTATCTTTGAGTAGTTGGTCCAAATTGGGAATCAACTAGATACAAGACTTATTTTGTGGCTCTGGGATTAAATCTTTTACAGCTATTCAAGAGGAGTACAGTCTATCACATCTAGAATACTTCACATATATTCGCATACAATCATATCTCACCAGTAACCATATTCTACCTTACAAATTACACTGGTGAAGTATACAGTATCTCACCACCAGGGGTTGGAAGAGGGGTGGTATCTCCTTATTTTATAGCACCCTCCATGACAAATCAATGCTTGAAAAGACCAAGTTCATGTTGGACTGGGAGAGGGACCTCGGTATCTCCATTTCCAGCGATCAATGGAGCATAGCCATCCAACACACGTATTCTGCCACAAGATGCACCTCCCTATGGGAACTAGCGCATAAAATTACTCAAAGGTGGTATCTGACACCATATTGTCTTGCCAAATTCAGTCCCTCAATCTCTCCACTCTGTTGGAGAAACTGCTCTCAAGTAGGCAATATCTTCCACGTATTGTGGCCGTGCAGTAAATTAGCCGGATTCTGGACGAGGATTTTCGTAATATTCCGTCAAGTGACGGGTGTAACTTTATCGCCATCCCCTTCTCTTGTATTGCTCAATATAGGGATAGAGGGCATTCCACCATCCCTTGGACAGTTTGCTACCCATCTGTTTTTGGCAGCCAAATTGGTAATACTTAGGATTTAGAAATCATTGCAGCCCCCGGAGGTACATGAGGTCGTCCAGACCCTTGCTACTCATTACAATTATGAACTTATTCTGGCATCAGTATCAGGGAAACGTACTATCTTCCTAAACAATTGGCAACTATGGAGTGCTTGGTATAAATCACACAAACCATCATAATGTAACATAGACAAACAAGATGCGAGTGGAGTGAACACATAGGAACTGGAGATATACACCTCTCTTTTGGAGGATTTCTCTCATGTGACAGCCGTCCTGGCCCTTGAGCCTTGTAATAGGCTCTTACCCTTCCTCCCCCCCCCCCCCTCTTTCCTACCCGTTTATAGATATAGTTATGGTTTTCCCCCTGTATATTGATTTTCTTTATTGCATGTAGAAGATAACATTGAGGGATAATACTACCTCCAACCACACACTTGGAACTAATCTATTGGATATGAGTGGAAACCTTTCTTGGTATCCTATCTGATCCAATCTAAAGCCAGGAATTGAATAATGGGAAGTTTAGAATCCCACCTATAAAGGTGCAGCTAGATCCCGGATGGGGCACCCAGGGTGGGAGGAAGATAAACATATAAAGTGTAGTTATGGTATTTGATTGGAAACAAGTTGTGTAAGTGTGCCATATTGCTTTTTATAGGTGAAGGCATATTGATTTATGGTTATCTTTGCATTGCCTCTTCTTTATGGTTGTTGTATGATTCTAATGTACGAAAGTCAATATGTGTATTTATAAAGGTTGTAATTCTGAAAAATTTGAATAAAAACTATTGAATAAAAAAATAAAATAATAATGATATCATCAAACAAGCTTTTGGAGTTGTACCTCACTATCAATGAAAACACATTAAGAGAATGAATAATATTGAGGTGCCAGCAACATCCAGTAGTATCTTAAAATGCACAATTTTAATTAAAATGATAATTGTATAATCGCACTCATGTAACACCTATAACTTGAAAATGCTTCTTGAATCCCATTGTCCTGAAATTGTCCTTTTTAGGAATGCACACAGGAGAATATCAAACCTGTATCATAATAAAAAAAAACTGCTCCCCTAATTTGCCTACATTAATAAAATAATATAAATAAAAAATCTTAAATAATACATTACCTCGCCATTTCATATTTCTAATGTATACTACTACATAAAATAAGTGTAGCGCAACAGGTATAAAGATATGTTATACAAAAAAAAATTAAAATGCAGTGCTAAAATAGGGTGTAGAACAATACAACATGCATGTGAAGTATACTCGTTGATCAAACAACACTCTACAAGACTCGTGCTCAAAAACAAAACATAATAATGTGAACAAAAATAAACATACAGTATATCTGAAGACACTCGTATATTGTACATAGTAAAAAACACTGTTTAATGAAGTGACAGTTCATGTATCTTCACAATGCTTCTGGTGACCCACCACCTTCAGGTGCAATGCCTGCTCACCTCAAATACCAGATCCCACTACTGAGTCTAATATTCCTTTGACTGATTCCTCCTTTAGGAGGTACAGCAAGAACTCCTCTTTCTCCCATCCCGGGGTATAGCTGCTGCCTTTCCCTCTTCTCTCCTCAGTCACGCTGAAACTGGTAACTGCTAAGTGACATCATAGTCTTTGGTTCCCCTGCCTATCCTATAGGAGGAATCACTCAGAGGTGTATTAGACTCTGTAGTGGGGTCTGGTATTTGAGGTGAGCAGGCATTGCACCTGAAGGTGATGGGTCACCAGAAGCACTGTGGAGATATATGAAGTCTCACTTCATTACACAGTGGTTTTCAATATATATATATATATATATATATATATATATATATATATATATATATATATATATATCTGTTGCGCTGCACTTATTTTTTATATTGTAGTTGATTTATGTGGTGTTTTCATTGAACACACTGGGAAAGAATTAGTGTCAATTTGTGCCTTGGTTGCAAAGCATATATATAATCGTGATCAAGATCTCATGAGCGCCTGTGGCGTAAGACCAAGTCTCAGAGAGATTTCAACCAATATAAATCTGCCCTCCAAAAATACAATTCCAGCCTCCTCTCTGCCAAGCAGACCTATTTTATCACTCTCATTAACAACTTATCATCCCGTCCCCGTCAACTCTTCTCTACCTTCAACTCTCTACTTTGTCCTCCTCCGCCTCCACGCACCAACTCACTCACTGCCCAGGAGATTGCCAATCACTTCAAACAGAATATTGATACAATTCGCGTGGAGATCTCTACTGTTCTGATACCCTCCACACTTTACACTTCATGTCCACAGGCACAATCATTACTTCCCTCATCCAACACCACCACTATAGACGAAGTTGCTAAACTACTTGGTAATGTCCCCCTTACCATCTACCCTCTGGATCCTGTTCCCTCACAAATGTTACTTTCACCCTCTGGCTTATGCTACACTCTCTAACCCACATCTTCAATCACCTTCCCCAACTCTCTAAAACATGCACTTGTCAGACCCATACTTAAAAAGCCCTCACTGGACCCATCCAATCCTAACAACCTACGCCCTATCTCCTTGCTCCCCTTCTTATCCAAACTCCTTGAACGTTTGGTCTACAACCGACTGAGCGTCCACCTTGCTGATAATAGCCTTCTTGATCCCCTTCAGTCTGGATTTCGTCCTCAACACTCCACAGAAACTGCTTCCTAAAACTAACAAACTATCTACTAACGGCCAAAACCAATCAACATTATTCTGTACTCCTACTCCTGGACCTCTCTGCTGCCTTTGATACGGTTGACCACCCCCTCCTCAAAAAAAAACTCCACACTTTTGGTCTCCATGACTGTACTCTTCGCTGGTTCTCTTCCTAGTTATCCAACAGCACCTATGGTTTCTTACAATTTTACTTCCTCCTCTCCTCTTCCTTTCTCTGTTGGGTCCCCCAAGGTTCTGTTCTTGGACAGCTCCTATTTTCAATCTACACCTCCTCCCTGGGTCAACTGATAGCCTCCCATGGCTTCCATTACCACCTCTATGCTGACAACACCCAAATCTATTTCTCTACCCCTCAGCTCACTCCCTCTGTCTCCTCACGTATCACTAATTTACTATCAGATATATCAGTCTGGATGTCACACCACTTCCTCAAACTCAATCTATCCAAAACCGAACTTATAATTTTTCCTCCCCCAGATACCCTTCCCCTGATCTCACTGTCAAAATTGATGGCACAACCATAAGCCCATCCCCACATGCCAAGGTTCTAGGTGTAGTCCTGGACTCTGAACTCTCCTTCAAGCAACACATCCAATCACTGTCCAAATCCTGCCGTCTCAACCTCCGCAACATCTCCAAAATACGCCCCTTTCTAACCAATGACACAACAAAGCTCTTAATTCATCCGTTGGTCATCTCTTGCCTTGACTACTGCAACTCCCTTCTCATTGGCTTACCTCTACATAGTCTATCACCTCTTTAATCCATCATGAATGCTGCCGCCAGACTCATCCACCTTACCAATCGCTCTGTGTCTGCTACTTTTCTCTGTCAATCCCTCCACTGGCTTCCGATCGGCCAAATAATGAAATTCAAAATACTAACAACTACATACAAAGCCATCCACAATTTCGCTCCCAGCTACATCACTAGCTTAGTCTCTAAATACCAACCTACTCGTTCTCTTCATTTCTCTCAAGACCTCCTGCTCTCTAGCTCCCTCATTACTTCCTCCCATGCTCGCCTCCAGGTCTTTTCCAAAGCCTCTCCAAATCCTATGGAATTCCCTACCCCAATCTGTCCGCCTATCTCCTACTTTATTAGCTTTTAGATGATCCCTGAAAACCCTTCTCTTCAGAGAAGCCTACCCTACCCACACCTAACAACTGTATTTTCATTTTCTCCATCAGCTCATCCCCCACAGTTATTACCTTTTTATTTCAACTTGACCCTCCCTTCTAGATTGTAAGCTCTAACGAGCAGGGCCCGCTAGTCCCTCCTGTATTGATTTTTATTGTAAGTGTACTATCTGCCCTCATGTTGTAAAGCGCTGCGCAAACTGTGTTGGCGCTATATAAATCCTGTATAATAATATTATATTAATTTGAGCACTTTATATACAGGGTTAAATTGGTGATTGTGCTAATTATTTTTCTTTATTATATTCCTGATATGTGCCTGTTGTATTGTGTACTTATGTGTAAAAGTATCCTGTTCTCCTTGTATTGCTTCCTTTGTGTGAAATACATGGGGATCCTGCCAATCCCCCTACTTTCCTACTTCAAACTGACCATGCTATGCATGAAAGCACATACATCTCAGCATGGTCAGTTTTCTGACTACTTTGGAAGAACAGACTTCCTGTCCTCCAATGATCAGACTCGTTCTGAGTTATTCACTGGGAAGATCAGTGTACTACTGTTTTTCCACTCCCACCTCTCTAAGCCCCATTATGCATCTCAGAACAGAGATTATGTGATCATATGTTAAAAGATAAAAAAGGGTATTGGTAATGTTTTTAGAATATATGTATACACAGATGTTTTGCCTTTCATTTCTATTTTATACTGAAGAGCTGTTTTACAAGGTAAAGGTAAATGTTCACATATACTTTAAATGGCTTTCAATAACCTTCAGAAACCAGGTAAAAATTTGTTTAGCCTACATCCATATGGGATCATGCAGGAAGAGACACATTTTTTTTATTTATCCTTAGAAAATATCCAGTTATTTAGCATTTTATCTAATTTAATAAAGCCATGCATTTTTTTCCAAAGTGCAATAAGAAAAGTGTATTTTGCTTCCCACTGAGAAAAGTTCTTTATCACAATTAAGCTACAGTACATCTACATGTGATCACGAAGCGATTTTGACATTTACATCATAAATTCATCTATTTCTCTCATTAATTGAGTTCTAGAATATTGTAGACATAAGGCCACCATGGTCAATATAATTAACTCAGTATTTTCTTTTTGAATATTTTTAGAGAAAATGGCCTTCGTGTCAGTAAAGGACATTGAATACAATAAGGTTGTTAAGTTTCCCTTATTACCCAAAGGAATGTACAATTGCTTTATTCATTCAAAATTGTTTACATAGTTTGATAATTTATACACTGCTAACAGTACTGTTCTATAACTAATTATAAGGAACACTATGCAGCTAATAATACTTTCAAAGAAATGACCAGTAGAAGATCAACCTTCAGGCACAATTTTCTATGTCTATTATTATTATTATTATTATTATTATTCAGGATTTATATAGAGACAACAGATTGTACAGTTCGCACATTTACACTATAGTTCAAAGCAAGAAGAATCAGAGGGCCCTGCACAGGAGAGCATACAATATTAAGGAAAGTCTAAGTTAGGAAAATAGTGTATATAATAAATTCTTTATTAAACCACTAAAATAAAAGAAGCTGATGTTTTTAATGCTGCAAAATCTTTGTTTGACAAAAAAAAATGAAGTTTATAATTTTGTTTATAATATATTCTGGTGCCATGTACACTACATATTAGACATTTTTTTTTACAATATATATATATATATATATATATATATATATATATATATATATATATATATATATATATACAGTGCCTTGCGAAAGTATTCGGCCCCCTTGAACTTTTCAACCTTTTGCCACATTTCAGGCTTCAAACATAAAGATATAACATTTTTATTTTTTGTGAAGAATCACCAACAAGTGGGACACAATTGTGAAGTGGAACGAAATCTATTGGATTTTTGAAACTTTTTTAACTAATAAAAAAATGAAAAGTGGGGCGTGCAAAATTATTGCGTTAATACTTTGTAGAGCCACCTTTTTCTGCGATTACAGCTGCTGCAAGTCGCTTGGGGTATGTCTCTATCAGTTTTGCACATCGAGAGACTGAAATTCTTGCCCATTCTTCCTTGCAAAACAGCTTGAGCTCAGTGAGGTTGGATGGAGAGCGTTTGTTAACAGCAGTTTTCAGCTCTTTCCACAGATTCTCGATTGGATTCAGGTCTGGACTTTGACTTGGCCATTCTAACACCTTGATACGTTTATTTGTGAAACATTCCTTTGTAGATTTTGCTGTATGTTTGGGATCATTGTCTTGTTGGAAGATAAATCTCCGTCCCAGTTTCAGGTCTTTTGCAGACTCCAACAGGTTTTCATCCAGAATGGTCCTGTATTTGGCTGCATCCATCTTCCCCTCAATTTTAACCATCTTCCCTGTCCCTGCTGAAGAAAAGCAGGCCCAAACCATGATGCTGCCACCACCATGTTTGACAGTGGGGATGGTGTGTTGAGGGTGATGAGCTGTGTTGCTTTTACGCCAAACATATCGTTTTGCAATGTGGGCAAAAAGTTCGATTTTGGTTTCATCTGACCAGAGCACCTTCTTCCACATGTTTGGTGTGTCTCCCAGGTGGCTTGTGGCAAACTTTAGATGAGACTTTTTATGGATATCTTTGAGAAATGGCTTTTTTCTTGCTACTCTTCCATAAAGGCCAGATTTGTGCAGTGTACGACTGATTGTTGTCCTATGGACAGACTCTCCCACCTCAGCTGTAGTTCTCTGCAGTTCATCCAGAGTGATCATGGGCCTCTTGGCTGCATCTCTGATTAGTCTTGTCTGAGCTGAAAGTTTAGAGGGATGACCAGGGCTTGGTAGATTTGCAGTGGTCTGATACTCCTTCCATTTCAAAATGATCGCTTGCACAGTGCTCCTTGGGATGTTTAAAGCTTGGGAAATCTTTTTGTATCCAAATCCGGCTTTAAACTTCTCCACAACAGTATTACGGACCTGCCTGGTGTGTTCCTTGGTCTTCATGATGCTCTCTGCGCTTTCAACAGAACCCTGAGACTATCACAGAGCAGGTGCATTTATACAGAGACTTGATTACACACAGGTGGATTCTATTTATCACCATCAGTCATTTAGGACAACATTGGATCATTCAGAGATCCTCGCTGAACTTCTGGAGTGAGTTTGCTGCACTGAAAGTAAAGGGGCCGAATAATTTTGCACGCACCACTTTTCAGTTTTTTATTTGCTAAAAAAGTTTAAAATATCCAATAGATTTCGTTCCACTTCACAATTGTGTCCCACTTGTTGGTGATTCTTCATAAAAAAATTTAATTTTATATCTTTATGTTTGAAGCCTATATAAATATATATATGTATAAATAAATGTTAAATGTATATATACTTTACACTTGCACATTGTGTGGAGTGGCAGAAGGGGGCAACAGTGGAGGGAACGATTCCTCCAATGAGTTGTAGCCACCATACACTGACAGACTGTCTTAAGTGGCAGAAAGGGCTAGAAGTAGAGAGAGTAAGATTACTCCAATGAACTATAATCACTGTGCACTATGAGACTGTGTGAAAAGGTAAGAAGGGATAGTGATAGACTAGGGAGACATTTCTACCATGAACTGCAGCCACTGTACACTGATAGACTGTGTGGAATGTCTGTCAGAAAGGGACAGATGTTGTTGGAGAGGAAAGATTCCTCCAATAAACTCAATTGAGTGCTGATACTTTTTATTTGCACTAAATCCAAATTATTAGGGCAAGCTTTAGGGTGTACCACCTTCTTCTAAGGTCCAAGCAGTATTCAATAAACTGTATCCACTGTATACTAAGACTGTGTGGAGTGGCATCAGCGGGCAGAAGTCGAGCGGAAAAGGGGTCCACTAATGAGCTGTAGCCACTGTTCACTGATAGGGTGTATGGAGAGTCAGGAAGAGGTAGCAGTGTAGTGGGAAAATAATTCCCTAATGAGATGTAGCCAATGTACATTGACACACTATGTAAAGAATCAGAAAGGGGTAAATGTAGAATAGGGAAAATGTCCTCCACAGAGTTGCAGCTACTATACACTAACAGGCTGTGTAAATAAGTATGATGGGGTACATACAGAGTGGAGGAAAATTCCCCCAATGAGCTGCTACCATGCTACATTGACAAACTGTATACAAAGGCAGGAAGAGATGGCTTAAGGAAAGATTCCTCAATGAGCTGCTAACACTTACTAGCTGCATGGAGAGACAGGAAGAAGTAAGGGTAGAGAAGGGAAAAATTCCTCCAACAAAGTGTAGTAAATGTACATTGACAGGCTGTGTGGAGAGGCAGAATGGTATATGGGGCATTAGAGACAAAGTTGCATGAATTGTATATTGTGCCCTAGTCATTGACCATGTTAATTGTTGTCTCCTTTTTTGCAGACATAATCACACTACTAAGAACGAAATGACCAATAACAATAAAGCATTGCCTTTCTTTTATGTATTTAAGGTAGACTGGAACTGAATAATTAAACTAGTAGAACTTCATACCCAGTGTGTTAAAGTAAGCTCTCCAATTTTTTTATATGTGATAATTGTATATGTGATATTTTAGAATATGGGAAAAACCTTAACATGCGTTAAATGTTATTGTACTTTTTCCCCACTAAAGAAGCATATGGTTAAAAAACAGCATAAGGATTAGAGTGGTCTCATCCCAGCCACATAAATAGAACATAACCTACAATATAGGATCTGGTGTGGCACCACAGATCCCTGGTCATAATTAGTGTGGCTTTAGTGTACATGTGTTGCTAAAGTTGACAGCATACCTGCCAGTTAGAATCCAATTAAAGAGAAAATATATGGGAGGTATGGGATACCAAGCTCAGGGATGAAATGTAAGAACAAATCATTTACAATACATAATTGGTTTATTAAACACATTAACGTGGTATTTTATTCATAAGAAACATTATTAATAATGTGTAGTTGCAATTTTTATTTTATTATTTGTTTTTGTGTGTTTGCTTTGCATGTTTGGTAAGAGTTTCATAATTTCTGTTATACAACAAAATGTTTCCCTAAAGAGCATGGTTAGACATAAAAAAAAAATGAAATACATCTCTGCAATACATGTACATTCTCACTGTGTTTTAACCCTGTTGAGACCCTGCAAGTACAAACAAGTATTTGTTTTTCTTCCAAAAATGCACTCAGCTCCTACGTCCTGTTGTGAGCTGGGAACACAAAGCATTTTTAAGGAGTGTTGTCAACCCTCACACTGTCCTACTGTCTTACTAAACTACTCAGTCTTTCCCTCTCTCAAATCTCTATAACACAATTGATAATCATTCTGTAGTATATGATAAGAACTAGGACGGCTAAATAGGCTTACTAAGATAACACAAGAAGAGTTCATAGGACACAGAGCAGATCTGGGTTTCGGACAAGATCAACATATCTTTAATTGCACTTAACAAACAAATATATATATAACACTATTCAGTCAATTATATACTTACCAGACCAAAATAGAGTGTTTTAGTAAGGTTTACAGTACATAGCATTCAAGCTTTGAATAAAGGGGCAGGGGGCATGCTGGGGGGAATTTAATCATAGTACACTATATATTTTCACAAGGGTAAGGGGGAAATGTAGAGGGGAGGGAATCACCAATTTGGAGGACTGAAGGGGGAAGGTGCCAGTGCCACCTTAGAAAAGAACGGGGTACCCCCTCCTGCTTCTTGATATGGGGAGTATTATTTTTTGAGTATCCTGGCAAGGGAGGAATATCTACATATAATAAAACATATAAAACATAATATAACAGAATATAATAAAAAAACATGAAATGTGAGTTATTGGGGTTGAGATAATCTGAATACTGGTGTTAATCACTGAACAATCCAAATAACAGAAGGTGGAAGAGGCCCCATGTTTTTTTTTTTTCTCTTTAAATCAATCTCCTGATAATCTGTCAGACCTTGAGCTACAGCTTTCTCTTTTTCTTTCTTTTTTTTTTTTTGTGGGATTTCCCTTCCTCCCCCTACCCCTCTTCCCTACTACCCAGATCTTTTACATTGGGGACTATTTGAAGTCCAGCATTAAAGATGACCAGGATAAAATTGACCTCCTACAATGTAAAGGGGCTAAATACTCCAGAGAAACGTACTAGATTGCTAACTGAACTGGGGAGATCTAAATCTCAAATTATTTTTTCTGCAAGAGACACATTTTAGAAATAATACAATTCCAAAATTAGGGAATCCGAGATTTCACACAGTGTATCATAATGCCTCTCAGACCACAAAGGAAAATGGAGTATCAATTAGGATCTCGAATCAAATACCATGGAAAGAATCTAAGATAATCACGGATGAGGCAGGACATCTTCTTATTGTAAAAGGTTTTTTACAAGAACGAAAAGTCACGTTAGTAAATTTGTATCTACCAAATGAGGGTCAAGTCCCGGCTCTCGAGACATATCTGAATCTAGTACACCAAAATAAAGAGGGTATTCTGATGATGGGAGGGGATCTGAATATGGTACTAGATCCTACTCTGGATGTCTCAAAGGGAGTCTCTCATTTATCTTCTGTAAAATTGCGCAGAGCAAAGAGATTGCTACAAGACTTGCAATTAATGGACACATGGAGAACCCTCCATGTACACGATAGAGACTATACCTGTTTCTCAGCTAAACATAAGACATATACCAGAATAGACTATATTTTTATATCACAGAATGCACTGTCGTGTGTACGGGAGGCATCCATAGGATCTTGTACACTGTTGGACCATGCGCCAACTAATAGTGTTATAGAATGGGGAGAGAAAAGTCCTCGGGGATTGAACTGGAAGATGAATGAGACACTCCTGAAAGAACCGGAGTATGAGAATCAGATAGCCCGGGAATTGGAATCCTTCTTTATAATAAATTAATCAGAGGAAGTAACCCCAATATGCAGATGGGAAGTGAATAAATGTTATATCAGAGGAATTCTTATATCCCTAGGAGTGAATGGGAAACGCTCTCTGAGCGCTAAACTAGACACCCTGCTTGAAGAGATCTGTACACTCGAACTGGCACATAAGAAATCGCAAGCACAACAGACTGAGGAGAAACTTCTGAGGCTACAGGATGAATTAAATTTACTATTAATGGATAAAGCAAAAACGAAGTTAACCCGGTACTGGCGATTATATTATGAAAATGGAAATAAACCCAGCAGGGTGTTGGCAAATGCGCTCAGAGACGAGAGCACAGAATTATATTGAGCGTATTAAAACTCAGGGAGATATGTTAGTCAGTTTAGAGATTATTATACCAATCTTTATCAGATAGAGGATCAACCCACTTTGAGGACATCTACCAGAGCGGAGATGGCAAAAGAGTATATAATGGCCTCAGGAATGTCTAAGCTCCCTGAAGAAGGAGCAGGAGATATAGACGGTCCAATTACAATAGAAAAATGATCAGAAGCCCTTAAATCGCTGAAACCAGGTAAGGCCCCAGGCCCTAATGGGTATATCTTGCTTTATTATAAGACCTTTTCTGAAAAACTGGCACCACAATTTTTAGATGCTTTTAATTCAATATGTGATGGACAAAGGATGCCAGTTGAGACACTAATGGCCCATATAACAACATATATAACATATATGACATATATGACATATATATATAACAACATATATAACATAACATATAAGGCCGCGTACACACGCGCGGACTGTTCGCCCAACTTTGTCCGTCAAACAGTTTCGGCAAACAGTCCGCTCAAACTTAGCATGGACGGACATGGCCACACACGACGGACGAACAGTTTGCTGAAACCGTGCGCGATGACGTGAACGGCACGTACGACGGGACGAAAAATACGACGTCCTATACACTGCATTATAGCTTTCGGCGTGAAAATCCTTTCTGAGCATGCGCGCAACTTTGTTTGACGAACAAGCCTACACACGAGCGGACTGTTCGCTGAAACAAGGTTTCAGCGGACAGTTTTTCGGAAATTCCGAAAAACCTTGTCCGTCAAACTGTCCGCTGAAACTGTCCGCTGAAAGCCCACACACGAGCGGACTGTCCGCCCAAACACTGTTCAGCGGACAAAGTTGGGCGAACAGTCCGCCCGTGTGTACGCGGCCTAACAGTAATCCCTAAGGAGGGAAAATATCCAACCCAATGTGCTAGTTACCGTCCAATCTCTCTGCTAAACGTAGATCTCAAGATTCTAATGAAAATACTCGCAAATAGATTACTGACATATGTCCCCGCTTTAATATATCCGGACCAAGTGGGGTTTACTCCTGATAGAGAGGAAAGAGAAAATACGCAAAGGGTTCTAAATGCTATTCACATAGCGTAACACTATCAAAAATCACTAGTGCTCATATCTGCGGATGCAGAAAAAGCATTTGATAGGGTAGACTGGACATTCCTGAGAGCCACGTTACAGCACATAGGATTAAGAAGTGGGATGCAGAACTGGATTACATATTCTTGCCCGAAAGCAAGGATGAAGATAAACGACACAATGTCTGAACCATTCTGAATAAGGAATGGAACACACCAGGGATACCCACTCTCCCCTATCATATTTATTCTTACATTAGAACCCTTTTTAAGAATAATTCGGGCTAACCCTGACATTAGGGGCATTGTAACAAAAAGAGAACAACATAAACGGGCCACATATGCGGATGATCTGCTATTCTTTATAACCTCCCCAGTGATATCTTTACCATCTCTGCTATTAGAGCTACGCACATATGAGGAGATCCCCAATTTTAAAGTTAATTGCAGTAAATTGGAAGCGATGGGTGTAGAAATGAATACTGCGTCACAATCCCAGCTTGAGGAGCATTTTGCTTTTAGATGGACAGATTCCCACATATGCTACTTAGGAACCAAAATACCAAATAAGCTTAATAGATTGTTTGAATTGAATTTTGCCCCACTGATACGACAGATTAAACTAGATTTCCAGCGGGGGATAAAATGGTCTTTACGCGGTTTGGGAGAATTAATATTATTAAAATGAACATAATGCCGAGATTGCTTTATCTGTTTCAGACCTTACCTATAAAGCTCTCATCTGGATTTTTGAGGGACCCAAGATCAAGATTTGCAAAGTTCGTATGGGCGGGCAAAAAAGCGAGAATATGCAGAGATATTCTGACACTACCAAAGGAGAGAGGAGGGGTGGGATTCCCTGACCCGGTGGGCTACTATGAATCATCACATTTAGCATGGGTAGTGGATTGGTGTGTACGTCAAAAGGAAAAGCCAAGGATACATATGGAGCAAGCAACAATCACGATTCCCTTGGAGGGATTAGCATGGCTCTCAGACGCAGAAATACCACAGGTGGTATGGAGACACCCCACGGTGGATGCTACACTCCAGACTATTAAAAAAGATATTTAAGAAAACCAAGATGTCGGTGCATCCATGCCCCATGATACCAATCCTGGGCACCCCTAGCTTTGAGCCAGGCCTTACAGACCACTTTTTTAGGGATTTAAGGTGACGGGGAATTAGCAAGATCATACATTTTTCAATTGACAACCGTGTGATGAAAAAGGGGGAGATTGAACAAGAATACTCGGGTGACTTTGACCCGTTTAGGCAAATACAGCTCAATGCCTTCCTTCGATCGATTATGCAGCGAGCGCCGGTGGTAAGGACACCATCTGGTTTTGAACAGATATGTCTAAAAGGTGAACCACTGAAACACTCACTTTCATCTATGTACGCGTTGTTGACTGAGCAAGAAGCCCCACAAGAACTGGCATTCTTACGAGCATGGTAAAGGGACCTGGGAGTTACTTTCTCAGAGACACAGAAAAACAAGATTTTTAAACTCACGCACAGGGCGTCAATGGCAACCAGATATCAAGAAGGGGGGTATAAAATTTTGACTAGGTGATATAGAACCCCAGAAGTATTGCACCCGATATATCCACAAGTATCCAATTTATGTTGGCACTGTTAGGGTGCAGAAGGCACTATGCTACACATATTTTGGGAATGTCCTGGACTGAAAGAATTTTGAAAGATGGTCTCTGAAATAGTTAAAGAAATGACAGATGTGTCTCTCTGAGAAAATCCAGAAGCTTTTTTACTGCATGACATTCCTTTTTCTATCGAAAGATATAAAAACTCCCTTTTAAGGCACCTGCTCACAGCAGCAAAAGTGTGTATTCCAGCCCTCTGGAAAAGTACGGCAGCTCCAACTAAATCACAATTGATGGGTAGGATAGCAGAGATTCAACAAATGAAAAATCTGATGTTGAGAGAGCAAGAAGATACGTATCTGGAAGTTTGGACTCCCTATATTATATATAGGGAACAGAATCTCTAGATAAGGTTCCTTGTGAGGGGGGTAGGGGGAGGGGAGGACGGCCCCATTCTTTTTTTTTTCTCTCTCTCTTTTCTTCTTTCTTTCTGTAGTATTCTTGTCTTTCTAAGGTGGATAACTAGGGCTATCTTTGGTTAAGGAAAATGCAATAATGCGTAGAAGGTATTACGGGAATGTAATAGAACAATAAGGAGGTACGCATAAATGATGAATATTTTGTCTTTAAATGTGATAGTAATTGACAATAATCAAGATGTAATTAGAAGTTAAATACAAGATGTAGGTGTTGATGTACTTATATGTAATACTGTATTACTATTAATGTGAAAAATAAAGAATTTCTAAAAAAAAAAGACATAGCGATCACTTGTAAACAAACCGGCGTCATGTCTGGTTCCTCTCTCCCACGTCTGTACCGATCGGTACAGTGTGAGTGGAGAAGGGGGAGATTGGGTGCAGCAGTGCTGTCGGCTGGATCTGTAGTGCCCACAGTGCTGATCTGTGCCCATTGCAGCCTCATCCATCCATCCATGCTCAGCCATCCCTCTGTCATACTCATTCAACCATCCATTTATGCTCAGCCGTCCCTATGTCATACTCATCCATGCTTAGCCTTCCCTCTGTCATACTCATCTAGCAATCCATTCTCAAGAAATACTCATCCATCCATGACTGCTCAGCCATCCATACTCAGCAAAACGCATCCATCCATCCAGGCTCAGCCATCACATCCAACCCCATCCATACACAGCCATACTTAGTCATACCCAGTCATACTCAGTCATACTCAGCCATACTTAGTCATACCCAGTCATACTCAGCCATACCCAGCCATACTTAGTCATACCCAGTCATACTCAGCCATACCCAGCCATACTCAGTCATACCCAGTCATACTCAGTCGTACCCAGTCATACTCAGTTGTACCCAGCCATACCCAGCTGTACCCAGCCATACCCTTTTATAGTGCAAAAAATAAAAACCCAGCGGTGATTAAATACCACCAAAAGAAAACTCTATATGTGTGAAAAAATAAAAATTTCATATGAGTACAGTGTTACATGACTGAGTAGTTGTCATTCAAAATGTGAAAGCACCGGAAGCTGAAAATTGGGCTGGTTAGGAAGGGGGTTTAACCACTTAAGGACCAGGCCTCTTTTTCAGACTTGGTGTTTACATGTTTAATTTTTTATTTTTTTTGCTAGAAAATTACTTAGAACCCCCAAACATTATATATTGTTCCACTGCTTCAGCTATACAGCCCAACTGTATAGCTGACACACCTCTGCAAACCAACAGAAGATCTTACAGGCATTCTTACCTCACTGCACTGCTGCTACAACATCAGTGGTCCTTGAGCTGGGGCTGTATGAGATGTCTCCTTCTACATGTCCAGCTCTGCCACAAGGTAGGTGACAGCTACACATTTGCCCTTAGAGCTGTAATTGAGCCTTGGTGGGATAGTGGCAGCTTCTGAGCTGATATGTACTATTTACAACACTGTCTATTTCACTGTCTAATAATAATGTCTATATATCAGAATTACATATTAGTGGACTGCAATTGACTGAAATCGAGTCCTGGTGATACACTTGTGTTAAAACCCTTGAAAATGAATTGAAGAAATGCATCAGCTCTCATTATAATTGAACAACAGTTGGACCCCAAGACTTAATGGAATGGACATACAAGTCATTCACAACAGATTTTTTGTGTCAGAACTAACTTTCAGATGTTTGATGTCATTCACTACATGTATCCAATTATATTTTAGCATACTTGAAGACTACAAATGGGTTTCTGTGTTTTTAAGACATCCCACTCAACACATCTTTAATTAGTTTGTTACAAATGGTTTTGAATTGAATAGATCAGTACACCTGTAATACAATTCTAACAGCACTGTTCTAAGCGCTTATTAGCTTCTATAATGGCTGCAAGAGCCAGTTCTCTAAAGTACCACATCCCGCTCCACCCTTTAACTGGTTGGGCAAACCAAGACTGCACTCTTTCAATGTTAAGCATTATCTTTCAATTCAAATCCTGGCTTCAGCTCAGTCCTCTTCCAATAGCCATGTCCCTCTGATGTGTTGTACCCAGATTAGGCTTAATCAAATAAGACCAACCTGAGTGAAATGCATCAGAGGGCAAGTCTAGTGGGAGGGAACTGGGCTGAATATGGGATTCTGATTATATGGTTAACATTGACAGAGTGCAGCCTCATTTTGTCTTACCAGGTCAGTAAACCTATTATCCATATTGTGTTCACACAATCTTCAGAGATGTTATGCAATTGAGCATTGATATGTAAATAAAAAATAAAGTTTTATTTGCTTAAATGAATGCATGTTGACCTTTGCTTAAATGCATGATGATGTTTGAACTAGCAGTATTGCTTTGGTGATTATTCATAATTAGCAACATAACTGATATTACATATGTATTTAGTTGAACACCCTCTATAACAACATATAGGGACCATTTTCATGTATTTAATTGACATTCTATCTGAGAGTTTGTGATATACTAGATTGCCCCAACAGGCAAAACTGTCCAAACCTGTTGCAGCAGCATCTAGGGTAGCCAAGTTTTCAAACACCAATGAAACATTTTTTTTTTTTAAGTGTAAACTCTCATTAACAAAGAACTTCTCTTGCCTAGGATTGTAATGTACTGTACTGTCTCCCTTTAAAAGTATGAATCCTGTATAATAATATTAAGTTAACCATTTCAGCCCTGGAAGATTCTACCCCCTTCCTAACCAGAGCACTTTTTACAATTTGGCAATTTTGCATTGCTTTAACTGGCATCTTCACGGTCATGCAATGCTGTACCCAAACTAAATGTGCATCCTTTTTTTCATACAAATATATCTTTCTTTTGGCGGTATTTGATCACCTTTGCAGTTGTTATTTTTATAAACAAAAAAAAGCGACAATTTTGAAAAAAACAATATTCTTTACTTTTTGCTATAATAAATATGCCCAATTAAAAAAAAAAAAAAAAAAAATCTTCATCAGTTTAGGCTAATATGTATTCTTCTACATATTTTTGGTAAAAAACAAAACCAAAAAAACACAATAAGCGTATATTGATTGGTTTGCGCAAAAGTTGTAGCGTCTACAAACTATGGGGAATATTGATGGCATTTTTATAGAATTTTTTTTACTAGTAACGGCGGTAATCTGCAATTTTTAGTGGTATTGCAACATTGCAATGGACAGACTGGACACTTTTGACACATTTTTGGGACCATTGACTACAACGATCAGTGCTATAAAAATGCACTATTTACTGTGTAAATGTCACTGGCAGGGAAGGGGTTAACACTAGAGAGAGATAAAGTAAATGTGCCAGAGAATGCCTGTGTCACTCACTCACATGCTCCCGTCCACTCTGTGTCCTTCCTAGCTGTATGCACCTTTTTGTGCATTCTATAGCTATGCAGTCCACGTTGTGGATGCTAATTTGTGTCAATCCCGCTAAGCCTCGCCCCCTTCCTCTGATCACCCATTGCACCCCCCACCCATCTAAAGCTATCCAAGTGGGGGGACATTCTTAGGAGGAAAAAAACCTTTCCCACGACTTTACCTGGAGTCTGGGAAGGCGGAAGCGTGCAGCTTGTACACAGAGACAAGACTTACAAGCATGGAACAGATACGTGCTCTTGACAGCCCCCGGTGGTGACTATAGTCATAGCAACATTTACTTTAAAGGAGAAAATCCACAAGGATTAGAAAAATTCCTTTCGGCTACAATCACATTAAGTAAAAATTCCTTAGGAATCTCTCTTTTCTTATCCAGCTGCAGGGTTCTGTGGTAATAGACCCAATCTTTACCTCTCATGGTGGGCTCCATTTAGAAAATCTTCAGGGACTGGGGCCCCCTTTTTGATTGGGGGAACCACAGCCCTGGGCCTGTAAAAAGCACCCCACCAGGAATATGGCTGAAAAAAAACATATACCGGATCCCAGGGTCCAGCTCTCTGAAAAGACAAGCGTTACAGGCAAAACCTTGTTTCCTCAGACTCGAGGCCCGGGTACCATTCAATTCAGCCTGGAAAAGACACTTTGAATCTATCCAATTGCATGGCTTGCCCCAGTAAGTAATATTCCAGCGGAGCTCAGCACAGCACATCTTTACTCATGACCAACACATAAGACACTGGTGAAAAAAACTGAGGTACTCCTGGTAAGGTGAGGAGTTATATGGGGAATTGAACATCCTGTTTAGGGTGTGCCAGTGTCCACCACCTGAAGGTGCCATATAACCCATACAGTTATTATTGTGGCTCTGTGTCCCATGATATACGATAAAGAAATTATGTTCATTTATTTATTAATACACCAATAAAGGTGCCACGGCCAATTATATGCCAAACAAAGTTGTTGAGTGTCTATAATTAAGTTTTATGGTTGAGGTATTCAGGGGGGAGGTGCGGCCTACATTTCCATGGACTGAAAGGGCTTAATGATTTGAGCCTGTCAGCATGGACATGTGGCCGCCCCCTTCCCGCATGTGTAGTTTTATATTTAAAAAAAGAGAGTTAAAACGGGGTTATGTGACACTGCAGAACTGCGGGTCCACCACATGATGGCTGGGAATGTTCTAGAAGGTCACATGACCAATTAGAACAATCCAGAAAGGGGCTCATTATATAAAACTGGCTCTGTGGGAATTTCCTCACCAGTTGGTCAGAATCAGCAACAAGCTCCCAACCCCCACACCCTTGTCTCAAGCATGTATATATGGTCCGTCACCTTTATATTTGAAGGGGGGACTTGTGTCGGACAAAGCTGTCGGAAAATCCAATGGTTCATAACGTGATGACATTTGATCTGAGCATGCGTGGCACCTTGTCCGATCGGAATTCTCTACAAATGATCGGTCAAAGTCAGATCGGATCATGTTGTCAGAAAACTTTATAGCCCGGTCTAAAACTTTGTCGGTCGGATATTCCGACGAAAACAGTCCGATGGAGCCCACACACGGTCGGATTATCCGACAAAACGGTCCGGTCGGATATTTTCCATCGGAATGTCCGACCATGTGTACAAGGGCTAAGACTGAGCTGTTTTTGTATTTTAATATTTGCAAGTTGAGCATTTTTATGGATTAATAAAAATGATTAAAATTATGTTAATTTATTTGTTATTACACCAATAAATGTGCCGCGGCCAATTATATGCCAAACAAAGTTGTTGAGTGTCTTTAACCACTTAAGGACCAAGCTTTAAACTTGTTATTTACAAGTTCAAAACTGTTTTTTTTGCTAGAAAATTACTTAGAACCCGCAAACATTATACATTTTTTTTCTAACACCCTAGAGAATAAAATGCAAGTTGCAATACATTGTGTCACATCATATTTGCGGGGGGTCTTACAAGCGCACTTTTTTGGGAAAAAATACACTTCTTTGAATTAAAAAATAAGACAACAGTAAGGTTAACCCAATTTTTTTATATTGTGAAAGATAAGGTTATGCAGAGTAAATTGAAACCCAACATGTCACTCTTCAAAATTAAGCCCTCTAGTGGAATGGCGACAAACACACATGTGTGATTTAAACACCGTTTTCATATGCGGGTGCTACTCCCATATGCATTCACTTCTGCGCGCAAGCTTGGCAGGACAGATGCCTTTAAAAAAAAAAATCGTATTTATTTTATCTTTTATTTTTTACTTTTACACTGTTCTTTTAAAAAACTGGTGTCACTTTTATTCCTATTACAAGGAATGTAAACATCCCTTGTAATAGTAAACAAGCATGACAGGACCGCTTAAATGTGAGATCTGGGGTCAAAAAGATCTCAGATCTCATATTTACACTAAAATGCAATTTAAAAATATATATAGTCATTTGAAAAAAAATGGCCCTTTAAGAGCTATGGGCGGAAGTGACGTTTTCACTTCTCTTCCACCTTGCAATAATATGGAGACGGGTGGGGGCCATTTTCCCCTCACTCATCTCCATACCCAGGAAGGACAAGGATCCGATCGACTCTGTCACTACCGATGGCTCCGGTAAGCGGAGAGGGCACCGGAGTGGAGCCCCTCTACTGCCACTGATAAAAGTGATTGGAAACCAGACTGCTCTCCGTAGAAGAGGATATCAGGTTCATGGCAGCTAGCTGCTGCTATAACAAAGATATCCCTCTTCAAAGTTAAGACGTATATTGGCATGCGGCAGTCCGGAAGTGGTTAATTCATTGTTATTGTTGTGGTATTCGGGGGGGAGGTGTGGCCTATATTTCCATGTGATTGTTATAAATATTTTGTTGCCTTCATTTGAAGTTAAAATATTTTATGTATATTTTTTTTTTAACCATACTTTTTTTTATTAAACATCAAGATATATATATACACACATACATACACACACATTATTTCTATGTTTTCTCCAGGGTTCTAATAGTATACACTTCTCTATGAGGAAAACCTGTCACCCCTAATGGGAACATGCTGTGAACAGACTAGTATGATGGACGTTTCGTAACTCTGATAGTGACCCTTTAGGCCGCGTACACACGGGCGGACTGTCTGGCCAACTAAGTCCGTCAGACAATCCGACAGACAGTCCGTCCTACTTTTGAATGAACGGACTTGACCACACACGATGAACAGACAGTCCGTTGAAAGCTTGCGCGATGACGTGTACAGCACGTACAACGGGACTAGAAATACGACGTCCAATACACTGCAATGCAACCTTCGGCCGTGTAAATCCTTTCTGAGCATGCGCCATACTTAGTCCGTCCAACTTGCCTACTCACGAGCGGACTGTCCGCTGAAACCAAAGTTGGACGGACAATATTACGGAAATTCCGAAAGACTTAGTCCGCCAGACTGTCCGCTGAAAAAGTCTGCTGAAGCCCACACACGAGCGGACTGTCCGCTGAAACACGTTTCAGCGGACCAAGTCCGTCAGACAGTCTGCCCGTGTGTACGCGGCCTTACAGTGGTCGCTTGAGGTAATTTGTTTAGATGCTATAAAATAAAAATCAGGAAATAATAAGAAAAACATTAGTAATTGTAATATAAAGAGATAACATTTGTAAGGAACTAAAATTAACACTCAAAATATTGCGTTTGTTTCTTATCAAGTTAGTCTATGCTGTGGTGGATTAATTTTCAATATCCAATACCACTAGCTGGATTGTCACTCATAAGTTAAAATATTTTAACTTCAAGAGCTGAGACAAAACAAACTTAGCAGATAAAAGTCAGATACAAATTGCTCTGTTTACTAAAGGCGCTGTTTTCCCAATCATAAAGGAACAACATTTGCAGAAATTACATTGTTTAGGGCAAAAGGGTTTGTGTCATAATAAATGTAAGAGCAAATTAGATGGAAATACAACTTAAAGACAGAGGTTGTTGCGCTGCAAGTTTAGAAGATGTATGAACAATATATTGCTTTTATTAGCCTTCCCACACTAAAATCTTTTCTGTATCACAATTTAAATTCTGTAATGAAATTCTCATCCTGTGAAAAATTGCTGCCACTGAGAACAATAATGTGTTATTTATCTGGACACCAGAAATAGACATTCGGACGTGTGCATTCTGCACATCCCTGACTAAATAAGTGAATTTAAGAATGGCTAACATTTCCTAGCACTATTTGATCCTTATTACAAGTCTAGTCCAGCTAGAGAGTCTCATTATGTTCCTGGCAAGCCTGAGAAAATTAAGCCCTTTGCAAGGAAAAAGAAAATACAAATCCGGTTAAAAGTTATCAAAAGCTTACAAGCTTGTAAGCAGAAGGCAGCTACTTATTGCAATCTTGAAACACGTCTAGTTGATGCTGACATTTGCTTCAAATTTAATGAAAGCTTAGGATGAGGAGTTCTAATGATTTGAACAGACTGAGTAAATCTTTCAAAGCCAACAATAAAATGAACCGAGGAGTTACAGGCTCTTCTTACTGGAACACTTCTCTCCTAAAATTCAATTTAGCTGAAAGGTCTTTACAGACCCCAGGAATCATTCTTCCCACTTTTCCTGTGATTCCACTCTTTGTTTCTGCTTACAGTTTGTATCTCTCTAATTAAACCTTCCTGACATTAGTTGCAAGTATGGCTCAAAAAATGTCAGTGCTAATTTTATCTAGAAAGATCAATGTGTTATCTGCTTGCTACAAAAATAAAAGCATCACTGTAAAAGCATCCACACAGGTGAATAAATAGAAACTAAACTACTTTCGTTCAAAGAGATGGGATGCTTCTTTTTTATTTACCTGACTATGGTACTACAAATTACAATAGTAAGTATGTCAAAATATTGCCATCATTTACTATTACTACTACTATACACCAGTAATACATCTTTTCCTGGGGTGACAACCCACACTTAATATTCAAGGGTTTATTTACCAAAGCTGGAGCATGCAAAATCAGGCTTACTTCTGCATATAAACCAATCAGCTTCCAGGTTTTATTGTCAAAGCTTAAAGCAGTTGTAAACCCGCTGACTCTTTTTTTCTACACCTGTAAGGCAAAAGGCGTAATGAGCTAGTAAGCACGGCATACTAGCACATTATGAAATATTTACCTTAGAACAAGACGTTTGTATCTCACCCAGTCCACGCCGAGGGAGTTGATGTTTCTTCGGCGTATCTTCCGGGTTTTGTGGCTCCGGCGCTGTCAGTGGCTGGAGCCGCAATGTCATCACTCCCGTGCATGTGTGCAGGAGACTTCTTTCCAGCAAGGTCCAGGGTCTGCCGGACTTTCAGCCGAGAACATGCGCTGCTGAAGTCATTTCAAGGGGAATATCTGTACCGTACAGGTTTAGGAGATATTCTTTTTACCTACAGGTAAGCCATATTATAGGCTTACCTTTAGGTAAAAGTAAAAAAAAAATACTATACAACCGCTTTAAAGTATTACTAAAAGCAGCTCACTATGGAGGCACAGACACAAAGCCATGGCTCGGACCCATCCCCTCTCTCTCCTCATTGGCTCACTGACTCAGTGTATCAGCCAATGGGGGACAGTGCCTGGACAGCCCAGGATCTTATGTGCAACATCACTGGTTTGAGATGGGGCTCAGGTAAGTATAAGGGGGGCTGAGGGGGATGCTGCACACAGAAGTTTTTTTTTATCCTAATACATAGAATGCATTAAGATAAAAAAAAAAAAACGTCTGCCTTTAGAACCACTTTAATTGAACAAGCTGAGGTTAGAAGCTAAGTGGCTACCATACACAGCTGCACCAGATTCTGAGTGTGCCAGCTTTGGTAAATCTCCCCCACAATATTTATGGAGAAACAGTCTTGTCACGCTACAAAACAACTACAAAAAATTCAAATTCTCTTCTTAACTCCTTAAAGCTGAGGTCCGGCAATTTTTTTATTTTCTTTTTAAAGTCAGCAGCTACAAATACTGCAGCTACTGACTTTTAAAATATGGACACTCACCTTTCCAGGGTGCCCGTGATGTCAGCATCCGAAGCCGATCTGTTGCTCGGCTCTCGGGTACTGCTGCTGCCATCTTTGGTAAGGGAATCAGGAGCTGAAGCTTTGCGGCTTCACTTCCTCGTTCTGCGCATGCATGAGTCGCGCTGCGCAATCTGGATGGTTCCCCGCTGTCTCTCCAATCCGTGTATTTCCCAGCAGACAGCGGAGGTGGGGGGGGGGGGATGGGAAGAGGTGTAGACAGAATTATACAGGTATCTGCACCCCCCTCCTCCCTGAAATGTGCCAAATGTGGCACAGGAGGGAGGGAGCCTTCCGAAAAGCAGAGGTTCCAATTTTGTGTTTAAATATTGGGTTCTGTAGCCCTAAAAAGATAGCTGGTAACAATGTAACTGAAAAGTCTACAACACATTTTGAGAGCACAAGAAATTATCAGCTGACAAGATTTCTGGCAAGATGAGTAGCTATTTTTTTGCACTTCCAACAGATGTAACAAAACACTTTTGATGGTATATTTAACAGATCAAAGGGGAGCAAATAAAAGAACTTAATTTTAGGTTTTATATCCCTCCTAACCATGGAATTATAACACGATACACTTCACTATGCTTATATCTGAGCCTCCTAAACTGAATCCTAATTAAAAATAATACTCATTACATTAAAAACTCCATGAAATGTTTTGTGACATTTTAAAGAATATGTTCTTGCTCACCAGCTCTTCATACACTGTTTAATAATGCAAAAATCATTAACTAGTTAGTACATCCCAATTTAGCTGTAGATTTAATAATCTATGAATTTATCTATATGCTGAACTTCTGTTTGTGGCCCACCTAATCGTATGTTTTCCTAAACTGTGAAAATTACCCATCATTTATTGATCACATTAGTGACAGATGAGAAAATGGATAAGTCATCCATACAAATCAATATCCAACCTGTAACATGAAGATATACAGGTATGTCATATATATATATATATATATATATATATATATATATATATATATATATACACACAGTATCTCACCACAAAGTGAGTACACCCCTCACATTTTTGTAAATATTTGATCATATCCTTTCATGTGACGACACTGAAGAAATTACCCTTTGCTAAAATGTAAAGTAGTGAGTGTACAGCTTTTATAACAGTGTAAATTCGCTGACCCCTCAAAATAACTCAACACACAGCCATTAATGTCTAAGCCACTGGCAACAATAGTGAGTACACCCCTGAATGTCCAAATTGGTCCCAATTAGCCATTTTCTCTCCCCAGTGTCATGTGAATTGTTAGTGTTAAAAGGTCTCAGGTGTGAATGGGGAGCAGGTGTGTTAAATTTTGTGTTATCGCTCTTACTCTCTCATATTGGTCACTGGAGGTTCAACATGGCACTTCGTGGCAAAGAACTCTCTGAGGTTCTGAAAAAAATAATTGTTGTTTTACATAAAGATGGCCTAGGCTATACGACGATTGCCAAGACCCTAAAACTGAGCTGCCGGCCAAGACCATACAGCGGTTTAACAGGACAGGTTCCACTCAGAACAAGCCTCGCCAGGGTCGACCAAAGAAGTTGAGTGCACGTGTTCAGCATCATATCCAGAGGTTGTCTTTGGGAAATAGACATATGAGTGCTGCCAGCATTGCTGCAGAGGTTGAAGGGTGGGGGGGTCAGCCTGTCAGTGCTCAGACCATAGGCCGCATACTGCATCAAATTGATCTGCATGGCTGTCGTCCCAGAAGGAAGCCTCTTCTAAAGATCATGTGCAAGAAAGCCTGCAAACAGTTTGCTGAAGACAAGCAGACGAAGAACATGGTTTACTGGAACCATGTACTGTGGTCTGATAAGACCAAGATAAACTTATTTGGTTCAGATGGTGTCAAGTGTGTGTAGCGGCAACCAGGTTAGGAGTACAAAGACTAGTGTGTTTTGCATATAGTCATGCATGGTGGTGGGAGTGTCATGGTCTGGGGCTGCATGAATGCTGTCGGCACTGGGGAGCTACAGTTCATTGAGGGAACCATGAATACCAACATGTACTGTGACATACTGAAGCAGAGCATGATCCCCTCCCTTCGGAGACTGGGCCGCAGGGCAGTATTCCAACATCATAACGACCCCAAACACACCTCCAAGATGACATCTGCCTTGCTAAAGAAGCCGAGGGTAAAGGTGAAGGACTGGCAAAGCATGTCTCCAGACCTAAACCTTATTGAGCATCTGTGGGGCATCCTCAAAAGGAAGGTGGAGGAGAAAAATGCCTCTAGAATCCACCAGCTCCGTGACATCGTCATGGAGGAGTGGAAGAGGACTCCAGTGGCAACCTGTGAAGCTCTGTTAAACTCTGTGCCCAAGAGGGTTAAGGCAGTGCTGGAAAATAATTGTGGCCACACAAAATATTGACACTTTGGTCCCAATTTGGACATTTTCACTTAGGGGTGTACTCAACTTTGTTGCCAGCAGTTTAGACATTAATGGCTGTGTATTGAGTTATTTTGAGGGGACAGCAAATGTACACTGTTTTCCAAGCTGTACACTCACTACTTTACATTGTAGCAAAGTGTAATTTCTTCAGTGTTGTCACAAGAAAAGGTATAATAAAATATTTACAAAAATGTGGGGGTGTACACACTTTTGTGAGATACTGCATATATATATATATATATATATATATATATATATATATATATATATATATGTGTAATATACAGTTGTAATGGTTATTAATGAATCCAAACATTAAAAAATACTACACTGTCAATTACACAATATTGTTTAAGTAGTAGAACATCTAGAAACAAAACCATACAAAAATTAAAATATTTATTTTAAACCAATGAGATTTTAAATAATTTCCACTAGATTTCTCTTTCCCTTACCTTCATTCAAGAAGTAAAAAAAAAAAAAAAAAAAAAAATGTTTGCAGCCAAATTGGCTTTGAGCTCACTTCATCTGATTCACAGCACACCTGGTGCAATAGCAGATAATTCACTTAAATTAAATGCACAAGAGTAAGGGTATGAATTCTCTAAAAAGTTTTCACGAAGACACAGACCATTGCATACCCTGAAAACATAATACTTTAACTGCTCTGGTAAGGTTTACACTCATAGTTATATAATTAAATAGTAGGTAAGGTTGAAAAAAGACACAAGTCCATCAAGTCCAACCCATGTGTGTGATTATATGTCAGTATTACATTGTATATCCCTGTATGTTGCGGTCGTTCAGGTGCTTATCTAATAGTTTTTTGAAACTATCGATGCCCCTCGCTGAGACCACCACCTGTGGAAGGGAATTCCACATCCTTGCCGCTCTTACACTGAAGAACCCTCTATGTAGTTTAAGGTTAAACCTCTTTTTTTCTAATTTTAATGAGTGGCCACGTGTCTTGTTTCTTTCAAAGTATTTTATTGGGTTTTGGAAAAGAGAAGAACACATACAATGCAGTACAGACTAAATCTCATCATCGGACCACCAGGTCCAGTAACAGGAAAGACAGAGTGGTAACATAATGAACAATGGAATAACAGTAATCTAATATTAAGGTGTTTGGTGGTTAACAGTAAACTTTTTTATTATGCCAGTAGACATCTCAGTACTGTGTGTTCTCAACCCCTGGCTCTGCAAGGGTAAGAACTGTTTGTTTGGAACATTGTCTATAAGAGACTCACTGCCCAGTACCGGATTCCCATACTGCGGTCCCGCCTGGGGACCATGAGAGGGGGTCAGCAATCTAACCCAGGAGTTAACCGATATCCCACCCCTTTAAGAACTCTATGTGGAAGTGCTGGTCCCCCCGGCCCATCCCCCTCCCCTCCACTCCCCCTGGTCCCTCAGCAGGCTGTTTAAGTTATCAGGCCTGTTCATTGCAGCCCATTGTGTTACTGTGTAACTGACCGTTAAGATGGACTGACAAGACTGCTGTTGCATCCATTACAACATGCTAGCCCACTTACAAAAGATGGGGAAAGACTCAAATAAGGGCTACTCCAAATGGTACCCTTGAGCATCAATAATGATAGGGAATATTAAGGTACCCAAATATAGTAACACAGATGATAAAAAAATTATATATAGCATTTATTTAACACATAATTTAGATAATACAAAAAATATACAACACAACATTACAGAAGTTGTTGAGTAAATCTTGGATATAAAATATATCAGGGTTTACAAATTTACAATGGGCCCCACGGATATGTGGAGACACGTTGGTAAGGGGTTAGACGTATTCCTCGATCGGTTTTGCGGCTTGTGCCGCTTCCTCTAGAGGCGTCACCCATGACATCTATAAAAAGATATAATCTATAAAGAAATTTTTCAAAATCAATGATAACAAAAACAATAGATAGTACAACAAGCTTGGAGTATTTATATAAATCCTGTATGACTCACCAAAATGCAAACCCTTTTATGGTGAAAGGTGGCAACAGTTGAGACACCCTATAATAGGGTAACCCCCTGGGGGCGGACACGGGGGGCAACAAAAGGCCAGCTAAAGATGGAACATTAACAGATAAATCAGTTGAATAATGGGTATCAAAAGCACATACTAATAGATTGTCCATGGATGGAAAAAGTGCTTGAGTGCTCAAGTGGGAAGAAGGAAAAGACGAAGGGGGGGGGGGGGGGCAGGAAGGGAGAAAAAAGGGAGGGGAAAAGGGAGAAAGGAAAGGGGAAGGGAAAAAGAAGAATGAAACGGAAGGGAAGGAAAAGAGTAGGGAAAAAGGAAAGAAAGGGATGAAAAAGGGGGCAAAGGGGGGGGGGGGGGGAGAAAGGGGAGGGGAAAGGGGGAGGGAAGAAGAAAAGGGGGGGAAGAGACAGGGAATGGGAAGGGTAAGAAATACAAGCACCAGCGGCACCGGAAAAGAGTAGAAGCACCCAGATAACCAGAAGAAACCCCAAAGTCAAAATACAAGTGTATAAAAATTGTATAGTAGCTAGAAAAAGGGGGGATTTAGTTAGCATACCCCATATGGGCTTTAAGGCTGTATAAACAACCAGGGGGGAAAATACCTGAGGCAATATTGTTTAAAATGCTAGCCCACTTAATACTTCTTCTACTCCATCAATGGGGGGTGTAGGTACCCCCTCTCGTTAAATCAGAAGGTGGGAACAGAGTGTCCTAAATAGAGAAATAAAGAAAAGGGAAGGACAGAAAGAGGAAGAGGTCCAGGTCCGTCCAAGATTCAGAGTGATGTGCCTGGGCACAGGGAGATGTTACAGTAAGAGGCCCAGGGTTCCCAACTCTCATTGAATTTTTTCATTCTATCATGCAGTTGTGCTACTAAATTTTCTTGTGCCATTATCTATGATACTTTTCTCTTGAATTCCCTAAAGAGTACAGAAGGGGTTTTCCAAGCCCTTGCAAGCGTTATCTTGGCTCTGAAGAGGATATAAAATGTGATAGCTTGTAAATGTTTGAGTAACCCGGAAATGGGACGGTTCAAAGGGCAATGGTAGGGTCAGGGGTTATAGTGGAGTCTGTTATTATCCTTATAGTGTGAAAGACCTTTTTTTCAATAGGATCTAATGGAGGGACAAGACCACCAAATGTGGAACATGAACAAATGTAGTGCCCTCCAGATCACAAGCATTGTAACATAATTGTGATGTCCTGGGTAGATCATTGCCAGCCTGGAGGTGACATAGTACCAGGGCCGGTACAAGGCAGAGGCAGGAGGGACACTTGCCCTGGGCGCAGTCTTTTGAGGCGGGGAGGCACCAGATTGCAAGCTTCACCAAATCACACTGTTACAGTTCCCAGAATCCACCTCTGCTATCATTGGATTCCATTAACACTTGCCCGTTCAGTATCTGCTGCAGCCACGATCCTCATCAACAGTACGGCAGTGCCCATGTCTGTGAAAATTTGCTGGATGTTAGACTCGGCATTCACCTCCCCCACCACTGCCCACTCTCTGTGCTTGTGGCTGGTTGGTAGGACCTCTGGCGTCACATCAGCCAATCGGATGCTTGCCCCGCCCCAAAGTCCTGGCCTTCAGAGTAGGAGAAGAATGTAACTTTCTGCCTGGCTTAGTGACATGTCTCAGAGTATCCTTGTGTATGTCCTGTAGTTCCACAAAGAAAAATCAGATCATAATGTAAGTAGGATCTCTGGGGACCCTGCTGTATGGGGGATATCTGGGGACCCTGCTGTGTGGGAGATCTCTGGGGACCCTGCTGTATGGGAGATCTCTGGAGACCCAGCTGTATGGGGGATCTCTTGGGACCCTGCTGTATGGGAAATCTCTGGAGACCCAGCTGTATGGGAGATCTCTGGGGGCCCTGCTGAATGGGAGATGACTGGGGACCCATAACGCCTATCAAAAGTAATATGCTGTTTAAAGAGGGATAAAAAAAATATTAAAAGCCAGCAGCTATAAATACTACAGCTGCTGACTTTTAATAAATGGACACTCACCTGTTCCGGTTTCCAGCGATGCCGGCAGCTGAGGCCGATCGATCGCTCGGCTGCTGCTGTCACCATTCTAGGTGAGGGAATCAGGAAGTGAAGCGAATCGGCTTCACTTCCCGGTTCCATACTGCGCATGCGTGAGTCGCGCAGCACAATAGGAATCCCGTGGGAGTCTATGCCCGGAAGTGGGTGTAAATACCTGTCTTTGACAGGTATCTCCACCCCCCTCCCCCCTGTAAGGTGCCAATTGTGACACCGGAGGGGGGGAGGGTTCCGATCAGCAGAAGTTCCACTTTAGGGTGGAACCCTGCTTTAAGTTTTGCCTTGACATGTATATAGCCACGAGCAGGAGTATGTTAGTGTTCAGGTCTGGAGTGATAAAGCCACGGGTGCCCCACTTAGTTTTACTACCCACTGGCTGCACCTGGGAACAAAGCCTCACTCCTTCAAAGTGACACAGGGCCCCCTAGATAAATGCACCCCACATAGCCCCCACCTTCCCAGCTCCCCTCCCTCTTCAAACCATCACCAAATCAGTCCTTATGCCCCATACACGATTGGATCGTGTTGTCGGAAAATACAATTGTGTGTGGGCTCCATCTGAATTTCCGAAACACTCAAAGTTTGAGAGCCGGATCTACAATTTTCCAACAACAAAATCCAATTGTTTAAATTCCAATCGTGTGCAGACAATTCCGACAGACAAAGTGCCATGCATGCTCAAATTAAATTACGAGACAAATGCTATTGGCTACTGGCCCGTTTATAGTCCCGTTGTACATGTTGTACGTCACCGTGTTCAGAACCGATTTTCTGACAACTTTGTGTGACCGTGTGTATGCTAGACAAATTTGGGCCAAAATCCGTCTGAAAAAATCTGACGGATTTTGTCTTCGGACCGTGTGTACAGGGCATTAGGCTCACACCATATTTTTCATTCCAGTGACCCCACCAATGCAGGGGCATTTTTTTCCCTACACTGATGCTGGTGAATTTCTTTCTAAATCATTGTGAGCCCCATATTTAATTACAGGATAGGATGTGTACTGCTGTTAAACTCATATGTTACATATGTTTCAGTAAGACGTGCTGCACGCAGTGCAGTGTGCATGAACTCTGTGCACCAAATGGCCTTGTCCCAGCACTGCATAGTTCCACCTAGTCAGGTTCTTGAAATGAACTTCTATCAGGGAGACATTTAGAATACCTTTGAAGGAGTGTTGAATCACATGGTACCATACCGTTGGCTTCCAGGTACATCCTGTGTCCACCTCCCAGGCTCGAGTGTATGCCGTGATAACATCCCTGCTCACCAGAGCTGAATACATCAGCAATGTTCCCCCCTCTGATCCATGGTATTTGAGCACCACTGCTCATATGGGGTGATGGTGGGGGGTTCCTGCCTGTTGGACCCCAATTAGTTAAGAAAGTGTGTAATTTGGGAGAAGCGGAAGACTTCTGAGTCGGGCATTTCCAGTTTCTTTCTACATTATTTCAGAGTGATGGGGCCCGTCGGGGTAAGAAAGTGGCCAATGCGATAAAGGCCTTTGTCAGTTCACCAGCCGAAAGCTTTGATGTCAAGGCCAGGGGGAAACATTGGGTTGTGGAATATATGTTGGGGACATTATCGTCGGGGACGGAATTGAACTCATATCTCTCCAGAGGAGATGGTCTATGGTATATAAGGGGACAGCCTGCCATTCCATGGAGAGCCAATGGGGCTTAGGAAACTGTGGAGATTTGAACGAGTTGTGCAGCTTGGTAGTACCACCATAAATTTGGTACACCTACTCCACCCTGGGATTTTGACCAGAGAAGAACCTCTTTGGGGCATCTGTACCCTTTGTTCCCCCATAACAATTTCACTATTCGAGACTGAAGTTTACTGAGGAATTGTTTCTTTATAGGTATCAGGAGAGAGCGAAACAGGTATAACATTTGAGGGAGAAGTGTCATTTTCACCACGTTAACACTGCCCAGCCAGGATAGACCACATCACAACCACCTCTCTAGGTCTCTTCCAAATTTCTGTATCCTAGGGGGGTGATTTGCCATCTTCTTATAGCCTAGACCATCTTTACTTAGAGCAACAATTCTTTTTTTCAGATCCTCAGAGAGTTCTTTGTCATGAAGTGTTATGTTGAACTTCCTGTGACCAGTATGAGAGAGTGAGAGCAATAACACCAAATTTGCCACATCTGCTCCCCAGTCACACCTGAGACCTTGTAACACTAACGAGTCGCATGACACCGGGAAGGGAAAATGGTTAATTGGGCGCAATTTTCATTCAGGGGTGTACTCTTTTTGTCGCCAGCAGTTTAGACATGGCTGTGTGTTAAGTTATTTTCATGGGACAACAATTTTACACTGTTATACAAGCTGTACACTCACTACTTTACCTTGTAGCAAAATGTAATTTCTTCAGGGTTGCCACATGAAAAAATATAATAAATAATTCACAAAATGTGAGGGGTGTACTCACTTTTGTGAGATACTGTATATAAACATGCCTTAATTTTAACCAAATTATATTATTATTATTATTATTATTATTGTTATTGTTATTATTATTATCATAGTTCAAATAGCTGAAAAAAATGCAAATGTACATTATGTGTAACCCTTAAGCAAACAATTACCATTTGAATGCTCCCCAGAATGGATAATTCAACAAATATGATCTGATATGAAAGAGTTGATTTATACAGTTTCTTGCTGGATTTCTGCAGTTTAGCCGTTCTCTGGAATGTGTTTTGCCCCACAATTTCAGACATCTGTTGTAGATATACTGTCAGTTAAAAACATATTCAGAAATTACATTTTTCATGGCAGTTGGATGTGTACTTAAAAATTCAAATTCAAATTTACCGGTGGATGTTATAACACATTTCCCTTTTTATATTGTTTTTCTTTTCTTTTCTTTTCAGACATTTAGCACAATATTTTTCTCTAAAGAGCTTAGTTTTTGTGCGTTCAGTATTGCAGACTTTCCAATGAATAAAAATGTAATTGTTTATCAAATAACAAATTACCACTAGCCTTAGTTTTATTCTGGTAAGCAGAAATCTCACCATACCCTGAAGACTTCAGTAATTTAGTGATGAAAAAGGAAAGTGAAGACAGCTGTTGAAATGCCCTTAGACATGAATTGGATTTTCATGTAGTCAACCGTTTACTAAAATATACATTAATCTACTATTATTATGTACTACAAACAGCAGGTACATTTTCTGACAGTCACAATTTGAAAAAAATACCTTGTTTTTTGTGCACAGATGCTTTGAATTTCTTCTTTCAAGGATGACATTGAGAAGACCTAATTTACTTGACAATATTTTACACAACTGTTTGTTCCAAGTTATCCTGTATATGTATGACGATACTATAATGTCATAATCACAGGCAATTTTTAAGTAATTGACCCACCATCAGAATTTGATCACAAAATAATCAAATAGGTCAAGGAAACCTATAATTATCTCTGCTACAATAACTGAAATGAATAATAATATACTAGTAGTAAGTTGCTCTTGATTTATTGAAGTGGTTACAATTGCTAGAAAATTGTCTTGTGTGTGGCTAGCGTTGGGTATTAAAATTATACCCAAATGTAAGTCAATGGAAGATAAAAGGGCCTTAGGGACACACATCAAATAGGGGCCTGATATGGATATGTAAATAAATACCATCCTGACAGTGGATATTAAAGAATGTATTAAACATGCATTATAGGAAACAGCTGAATACACACATAATACAAATGATTTGTAATTCTGTGCAGGCTGACTTTTGACCTCTGCCAGACCAACCAAGTTCTAAAATACCTGAGTTAATCATAGAGCCTGGTATATCGCCCTCCGCTATTTGATGCTCTCCTGCTTTAAGAATCTATGTGAAAGAGCCATGCCTTAGACATTTTCCACTCAAAGACTAAATTGTTGGATTGTAGACATTTATTTATTTAGTTACTCCCCTTTTTATTTATTTAGTTTTTCGTAAAAAAAATGCATTCTTCCGAAAATCCAAATTAATTAAGGTCAAATCTGTCATTGAAGGCTTATAGTTTCTGTGGAATGTGCAAAGAAGATTTAGACAGAGCAGATAAACTGTATGACTCCATATAGTTTAGTTGCTCCGCTGAATCTTCTTAGAACTTTCGACAGACACCATAACCCAAAGATTCGACATTTGTATGTTTTTCGCTGCTTTGTCGAATCTTTGTTGTTCATGTTGAATGTATATAGTTCAAACAGAAAATGGACTGGTGATAGTGATCACTGACAGACAGCTAACAAGATAGGGTATATAGAATCTATATAGAATCTCAATCTATAATATAGAATTTATAACTATAATAATAATCCCCCCCCAACACTGACAACCTCTGAGGCTAGCACAACACTAGCAACACTAGTATCACTATCAGGTTCACAACACTAACACAATAGCAGCGGATTATTATGAAAAAGTTAAGTTGAACTGTAGCTTGCTTCACTATTGTTCTGCTGCTGTGCTTATGCTTAATTGCTAAATAATTCAGGTTCTCTGACAAACGGACCAGCTAAGATTGACTGTCTTCTGAAATGATTCAGTGTGTGTGTCTCTCTCTGCTAGCAATAGTAAGTGAAAGTAAGTTGGCTGTACGTGTGTACTTAGTTCTAGCTATTTTACTGCTCCTCCTCTTTGGTTACAATCAGCTAATAACATTCATCATCATCGTTATTTTTATTTTACTTCCCCCACCCAATTCCTGCAGCCATCTTTTCTCTCTATGTCGAGTCTTTTCTTTCTATGTAGAATAACCCTGGACTAATAGAGTTAAGGTTAGGCACATTCGACCACAGGTTCGATAGACACAGATTTGTATTGTCAGCATCATGTTGAACCACCTATCTATATTGAACCGTTGTCACAACAAAAATGAAAATAAAGCATTTGTTTATGTTGGATCTTTCGTTTTTCGGATTCAGCACTTTCATTATCGTTTGTTAAAACGATAACGAAAATTCCTGAAATTCGGACGAAAATGCATTCGGACAAAAACAAATGCACATGTCTATTAGATTGTATGTTTCCACAGTTATGGTGTGATTTGCTGTAACTATTGTACTTTGGGGCTGGAAAACAGTAAATAAAAATGTTGATTATTAGTTATTTACCATGTGTCCTTTACACTGTATACTGTAATAAGGTCACAAATAGAGGTTCATGCTTCATACAGTATGCCTTGAGATTTTCATCATGTGCTCGACAGCTTCAAAATGCCTAATTCTTTACTAGTTTCATCTCAGTACCAAATGAACCCACCTTAGGCATTTCGTGTGTAGGTCTGTTGAGACTGATTTATAACTAGTTATGAACACTTAATATGCTGCATGAAGATTCCAGTAGACTTCTGTAGCTGTGGACTGAACCATAACTGTGGTATTTATAACCCAAATGGGATTCATACCTTTGTTCTAGGTCAATATAAATCCATGAGCTCTTCTCTAAAGCATTCATAGATCACCAAACTTCACAGTTGATAATAGCAACATTTTCATTTATACTAAATGAAGTGTGATCTATTAAAATTACAACTCAACTGTATAACTTATGTAAATACAGTATGTGAATCAATCTGGCAGCAGCCAGATCAACTGATTTATGAAACAATGATAGTTTGGTGAACCATCACATATGGTCTTCGAACATGATATTGGCATGCAATTCTGTTTTTTTTTTATAAATAAATATAGATATGTGCTAGTATCCACTCACATGGTGTACTGAAATGTGAGAATAGAGATTATATTATTTTGTTGGATTCTGGTTGCTATTCCTGGTTTTTAACCACTTGCTTACTGGGCACTTAAACCCCCCTCCTGCCCAGACCAATTTTCAGCTTTCAGCGCTGATGCAATTTGAATGACAATTGTGCGGCCATACAACCCTGTACCCAAATTAAATGTTTATCATTTTTTTCACACAAATAGAGCTTTCTTTTGGTGGTAGTGGGATTTTTATTTTTTGCTAAACAAACAAAAAATAAAAATAAAAAATCATGTTTAATAGTTTGTTATAAAATTTTGCAAACACGTCATTTATCTCCGTCATTGAAATGCGCTGATGAGGCGGCACTGGTGAGCACTGATAGGCTGCATTGGTGGGCACTGATAGGCTGCACTGGTGGGCACTGATAGGCACAGATAAGGTGGCACCGATAGGCACAGATAAGGCAGTACTGATGGGCACAGATAAGGCGGCACTGATGGGCAAATATGGGCACAGATAATATGGCACTGGTGGGTTGCACTGGTGGGTGGCACAGATGGGTGGCACGGATGGGTGGCATTAATGGGCATTGATAGGTACCACTGATAGATGGGACTGATGGGCACTGATAGGTGGCTTTGCTAGGTGGCACTGCTGGGCGGCACTGATAAGCACTGGTAGATGACACTGATGGGCACGGATATGTGGCACTGAGGTGCAGCACTGTTGTTGAGGCAGATTGTGGGCACTGATAGGTGGCACTGTGGGCACTGATGGGTGGCACTATGGGCACTAATGGGTGGCACTGATGGGTGGCACTTTTGCCTATACTTAGGTGGCAATGGCAGGGGGCAGGTGGGCACTGATGAGCTGGCCCCAGCTTGCCGATGATCGGCTTTTTTTTTCTCCTTGCGCTGTCAGCGCAAGGAGGAAAAATAGCCGATTACCGGCTCTGTTGTCATCACAAGATCAGCTGTCATTGTCACACAGCTGATGATGTGGTAAGGGGTCGGGGTCGAACCCTTGCTCCGATCTGTGATCAGACAAGTCTCATAGACTCACTGATCACAGAGCGCGCCGCGCGCACCCCTCAGGGGGCGCTCAGGCCGCTCGTGCATGGGACGACGTCAATAGACGTCGTCCCGGCAAAGCAAGTCCGCGCTGTAGCCATCATTCGGCTATAGCGCGGATCTCTAGTGGTTAATTAAAAGTGCTCTATAGCATAAGACACCCCAAGATGCCCTGTATTACCTTTATTACCCAGAAAAGATTCTTCTTTAACCACTTTCAGACCGGACCATTTTGCTGGTAAATGACCAGAGGTCTTTTTACACTTTGGCACTGCGCTGCTTTAACTGGTAATTGCGCGGTCATGCAATGTTGTACCCAAACAAAATTTGCGTCCTTTTCTTCCCACAAATAGAGCTTTCTTTTGATGGTATTTGATGGCCTCTGCGATTTTTATTTTTTGCGATATAAACGTAAAAAGACCGCAAATTTTGAAAAAAAATGATATTTTCTACTTTTTGTTATTAGAAAAATCCAATAAACTCAATTTTAGTCATACATTTAGGCCAAAATGTATTCAGCCACATGTCTTTGGTAAAAAAAAAGTCAATAATTGTATATTTATTGGTTTGCGCAAAAGTTGTCACATCTACAAACTAAGGTACGTTTTCTGCAATTTACGCAGCTTTTAGTTTACGACTGCCTATCTCATTTCTTGAGGTGCTAAAATGGCAGGGCAGTACAAAACCCCCCCAAATGACCCCATTTTGGAAAGTAGACCCCCTAAGGAAATTGATAAGAGGCATGTTGAGCCCATTGAATATTTTATTTTTTTGCCTCAAGCGATTGAATAATGACAAAAAAAAAAATTTTTTTTTTTTTTTACACAAAGTTGTCACTAAATGATATATTGCTCACACATGCTATGGGCGTATGTGAAATAACACCCCAAAATAAATTCTGCTGCTTCTCCTGAGTACGGGGATACCACATATGTGGGACTTTTTGGGAGCCTAGCCGCGTACGGGGCCCCGAAAACCAAGCACCGCCTTCAGGCTTTCTAAGGGCGTACATTTTTGAGTTCACTTCTCACTACCTATTACAGTTTTGAAGGCCATAAAATGCCAAGATGGCACAAAACCCCCACAAATGACCCCATTTTAGAAAGTAGACACCCCAAGCTATTTGCTGAGAGGCATGTTGAGTTCATGGAATATTTTATATTTTGCCACAAGTTGCGGGAAAATTACAAACTTTTTTTTTTTTTTTTTTTTTTTCACAAAGTTGTCACTAAATGATATATTGCTCACACATGCCATGGGCATATGTGAAATGACACCCCAAAATAAATTCTGCTGCTTCTCCTGAGTACGGGGATACCACATATGTGGGACTTTTTGGGAGCCTAGCCGCGTACGGGGCCCCGAAAACCAAGCACCGCCTTCAGGCTTTCTAAGGGCGTAAATTTTTGAGTTCACTTCTCACTACCTATTACAGTTTTGAAGGCCATAAAATGCCAAGATGGCACAAAACCCCCACAAATGACCCCATTTTAGAAAGTAGACACCCCAAGCTATTTGCTGAGAGGCATGTTGAGTCCATGGAATATTTTATATTTTGCCACAAGTTGCGGGAAAATTACAAACTTTTTTTTTTTTTTTTTCACAAAGTTGTCACTAAATGATATATTGCTCACGCATGCCATGGGCATATGTGAAATGACACCCCAAAATAAATTCTGCTGCTTCTCCTGAGTACGGGGATACCACATATGTGGGACTTTTTGGGAGCCTAGCCGCGTACGGGGCCCCGAAAACCAAGCACCGCCTTCAGGCTTTCTAAGGGCGTTACAGTTTTGAAGGCCATAAAATGCCAAGATGGCACAAACCCCCCCCAAATGACCCCATTTTGGAAAGTAGACACCCCTAAATTTAGGGGTACACTAGTGAGACTAGGTAATAAATGGCGGGTGCCCTGAAACTATAAAAAAATAACTAACCAACCAGCGTCACCTGTAACAGTTATATGGTGATCACTGGTGAAAGGGTTAACTAGGGGGCAATCAGGGGGCTTTATGCGGTAGTATATGGGGGTCCCTGGCGCTATAAAAAGCTGCGGCGAACCTAAATACCTACCTGCCTAACTAGCGTCACCTGTGACACTAATACAGCGATCAGAAAAACGATCGCTTATTAGGCTGGGTTCACACTGGAGCGATGCGGGAACGCCACGAATGCGCGGCGGGTTCCCGCATCGCATGCCTCCCGGCGGCAGTTCACACTGCCCTATGCGAACTGCTGGGAGTGTCAGTGAAATGTTACTGACACCCCCAGATCAGTTCGCATATCGCAGTGCGATCTGCAAACTCGGATCGCATGGTGTGAACACCCATGCGATCCGATTCTGCTGCGGGCCAAAAAAAGGGTCCCGTGCGAATTTGCGGCGGGTGCGGCGGGTGTGGCGGGTGCGGCGGGTGCGGCGAATGGCTGAACTCGAATCGCACAGAGATCGGATGTGATTTGCACTGCAGTGCGGTGCGAATCACATCCGTTCTCATAAACCGCTGCAATGTGAACCCAGCCTTAGTGACACTGGCGACGGGGGGTGATCACGGGGTTAAACCTTTATTGGGGGGGTTAGGGGGGTACCTTAGAACTAAAGGGGGCTAACCCTAACTGCCCTAACAGTTATTAGTCACAAATGACACCCGCCGGGTGATCAGGGGGTTAAACCTTTATTAGGTAATAAATGGCGGGTGCCCTGAAACTATAAAAAATAACTAACCAACCAGCGTCACCTGTAACAGTTATATGGTGATCACTGGTGAAAGGGTTAACTAGGGGGCAATCAGGGGGCTTTATGCGGTAGTATATGGGGGTCCCTGGCGCTATAAAAAGCTGCGGCGAACCTAAATACCTACCTGCCTAACTAGCGTCACCTGTGACACTAATACGGCGATCAGAAAAATGATCGCTTATTAGGCTGGGTTCACACTGGAGCGATGCGGAAACGCCACGAATGCGCGGCGGGTTCCCGCATCGCATGCCTCCCGGCGGCAGTTCACACTGCCCTATGCGAACTGCTGGGAGTGTCAGTGAAATGTTACTGACACCCCCAGATCAGTTCGCATATCGCAGTGCGATCTGCAAACTCGGATCGCATGGTGTGAACACCCATGCGATCCGATTCTGCTGCGGGCCAAAAAAAGGGTCCCGTGCGAATTTGCGGTGGGTGCGGCGGGTGTGGCGGGTGCGGCGGGTGCGGCGAATGGCTGAACTCGAATCGCACAGAGATCGGATGTGATTTGCACTGCAGTGCGGTGCGAATCACATTCGTTCTCATAAACCGCTGCAATGTGAACCCAGCCTTAGTGACACTGGCGACGGGGGGTGATCACGGGGTTAAACCTTTATTGGGGGGGTTAGGGGGGTACATTAGAACTAAAGGGGGCTAACTCTAACTGCCCTAACAGTTATTACAGTCACAAATGACACCAATGCAAAAAAAAAAAAAAAAAAAAAAAAAATGACATTGGTGTCACTGTGACTGGGGGGCAGGGGTAATTGGGGGGGTGATCGGGGGGTAAAGGGGGGGTGTGAGTGTGCCTGGCATGTTCTACTGTGTGTGTAGAGTGTTGGTGCAACTCACCGATCCGCTCTCCTCCGTGTCGGAACGAAAAATACCGACACGGAGGAGAGAATACATCACTTCCTCTCCTGTGTTTACATTACAGGAGAGGAAGTGATGTCACGGGGGATTCCTATTCGTCGGGAGCGATCGCGAGGGGGTGGCCATGAACGAATGGCCGTCCCCTCGTCCGGGATCGCTCCCGCACGAATACCGACCGCCGCAGGCACCGGGCGGGGGCCCGATCGGGCCCCCGACCCGCGGGAGGCAAGGGACGTACATGTACGCCAATATGCCTGCCCGTGCCATGCTATCGACGTACATCGTCGTGCGGCGGTCGGCAACTGGTTAATTCATTTTACTTTTTTTTTTCAACCAAAGCTTGACTTAATAGCTAAGGTCTAATGCAGTGGTTCACAACTCCTGTGCTCAGGACCCACTAACAGGCCAGGTTTGCAAGATAACTGAACATCACATCACAGGTGATATCATTTGCTGCTCAGTGATGGCAGTATTCTAGTCTGCACCTTCCCAAGGTAATACTTAAAATCTGGCCTGTTAGTGGGTCCTGGGGACAGGAGTTGAGAAACACTGGTCTAAGCCCTTGTACACACGGTCAGACATTCCAACGGAAAATGTTGTTGGATAATCCAACCGTGTGTGGGCTCCATCGGACTGTTTCCGTCGGTATATCCGACGGACCAAGTTTTCCAGCTTCGCTATAAAATTTTCCGACAACATGATCCGATCGGACTTTGTCCGATCATGTGCAGAGAATTCCGATCAGACAAAGTGCCACGCATGCTCAGATCAAATTCCTACACCAAAGCTATTGGCTACTAGAATGAACGTAGTCCCGTCATAACGAAATAACGTCATCCCGTTCTGAACGATCGGATTTTCCGACAACTTTATCCTACCATGTGTATGCAACAGTTTTGGACAAAATCCGTTGGAAAAAATCAGACGGATTTGGTTGTCAGAATGTCCGAACGTGTGTACAAGGGCTTACAACTGCTAGTTCACTGTCCAATAAGACTACCCCAGTGGCCAGCAAAGGCATTATCGCTGATGTTGGTGGTGTTTAACCATCCAACCAATGTGCTGTTGATCTAATATACTGTATAAGTAGATTTAAGCTGTAATACACATTGATATATTACAACATTAATATATTAATCACATCTAAATATAACCTTTTATGATTTTAAATGTTATGCAAAGAAAACAATTTTTACTAATTGGAGTGTATCAGTACCTAAAAGGTCCTATGTCTTTTTCTTGAAACATTAAGTTGTACTAAACCCATATATCTGCCCCATCTTTTATGGGTAGGGCACATCAACACATCAACAGTTACAATACATATTTATATACACAGGGGTTTAATATCATTTTGTCTGTACCTTTTTTTCTTATTTCTCATTAGGTCATGAGATTACTGTCCCTATTTTCACATAGAATGGACTGGGAGGAAGAGGAGACACGCCACAGTGTGCCACATGATCTGTGACATCACTTCAGCTATTATGCTACCTCCCTTTCCATACCATTCAGAGCAGAGTATGCTATCAGTCAAACATCTGATCTACCCAGAGGGCATAGTACTTGCCTGACTGACAGTGCCCTTTGTTCTGAATGGTCGGAAAGCAAGGACATGGATTTGTTAAAGCAATGTCACATGATATGTGACATGCTGTGGTTTAATTCTGCCCTGAATTCAGACCATGCTGTGGTGATAAGAACACAATCATGTGCCCTAGTAAGAAAGTAATGTATGGCAATACACGGCTTACTTAGCTAATAAGGAGCATGTGTTCTTTAGTGGCAACATTGCAGAGGCTCAACAAGCATGTACAAGCATGTACATAGTTGCCACCAGGAAGCAGGAAGCCCAAGTAACAACAGGGTCACAATGTAGTTTCCATAAGAGTAAACATTTATAATATAAACTAAGGGCACAGATAGTTAATAGATGTAATCAGGATGGTATATATAATTATTTTAGGATATCACTGTGAAATGAGCAAGTAATGCTCCAAACAGACTAAATATTTTAAGAAAAATGCATAATTTAGGCATCATCACGTTTACTAAAGTAACATATCTATTGCCATGTTCGTTCTGAGCATATACACTGGATAATAACAAACAATTAAACTGATAGTAAAGCCTGCTTTGTTATTTTTACTATAATAAGTCTTACCTGTCGGTAAAATGAAGATCCCCTAAATGTGCACTGTTTAGGAGATATTCACCCTGCGTGCAGCCACTGATGTCACCAGTGAATGCGCTTTGAAGGTCTAGCATACCATGCTTGCTGGAACTGAGTCATGGCATTGCAGTTCTGGCAACTCACAACACCAGATTTCACAAACCCTGAAGAAATGCTGGCGGAAAATGTCAGCCCTCCCAGCGGTGACCGGGCTCCGCTGGAAGGGCTTCATTCTAAGGTAAGTATTTCATAATGTGTGATGCATACTAGCACATTATGGCATTGTCTTAGCCCTTGTATACACGGTCGGAGATTCCGACTACCAAATCCGTCTGAGTAATTCCCGAAGAGGTCCGGAAGTGATGTTGCATACACACGGTCGGACTAAGTTGTCGGAAAATCCGATTGTACATAACGTGATGACGTTATTTCGTTAGACGGGACTACGTTCAGGCTAGTAGCCAATAGCTTTGGTCTAGGAATTTGATCTAAGCATGCGTGGCACTTTGTCCGTCGGAGTAGGCTACACATGATCGGAGTATGTCCGATAGGAGCATTTTGTCGGAAAATTTTATCGGCAAGTTGGAAAACTTGGTCCGTCGGATATTCCGACGGAAACAGTCCGATGCAGACCACACACAGTTGGAATATTCGACAAAGTGGTCCGATAGGACACATTCCGTCGGAATCTCCGACCGTGTGTACAAGGGCTTACATGTGGTTTTTTTTCTGCAGCGGTTTGCTACCGCTTTAAATATTGTTTGTTAGTTGAAGGCAAAGTCAACTGCCTTTTGTTCCAATAACCTTATATAACACTGTGGCAGGCTTTCTACACAAGTAATGATAAAGGGAAATTTCTACAACACATAAGAATAAAGTGTGTTATCATTCATCCTTTCTTTATGAATGGCATTGAGTTTCTGTGCAAGTATATTAACAACAACAACTGCATTATAGTCAGGTTTGCAAAGCAAACAAGGTCAGATGGGAGACAAAACTTTGAAAAATAAGCACCAATTATTATTTTGTTCCTAAATAAAATCAGAGTTTTATTTTAAGTGTTACTTTTAGCTATTTAATTCACAAGTTAATCTTAACCTATAAAGGAAAAAAAAATGTACTGCTTATATCAGTAGAAGACTTTACATTGTAAGCTATGGATGAAGATACAAGGAAAAAACATAGCTTAAACATAACTTACACTTCTCCACAATTCACAGTAATATGTTTTCTAATATTCTGCTAACACAAAAAGTAATACAAACTGTATATAGATAATTCTATGAAATTAATTATTTATATTTGTCAAAATTACAATGCAGATAGTAACATGCATGATACAAGGTGATAGATAATGATCCATACACTAAAATTTTTTATATCCCTTGATAGACCCATAAAATGTTTTATATCCATTCATTAGACTTTGTTCACAAAACTTTCACTTAAGTCTAAGGTGCTTAATTTTCAATTCTCATTGGACTTTGAAAATAACGGTTCATTCCCTTGTTCTTTGTTTTGCAAATGAAAAAAAAAATCTCTAAGGGCTCAAAAACATGTGATTGAGTCATGATTTTACCACCCCCTCAACCATGATGCAGCAAAAATGATTCCCCCTTGTCACATTCAGAGGGCTGTATCACCACCCAACCTGTCCCGTGGTTGTTGCTCAGTGGTGTGCCATTTACTGGGTAAAACATGTGGTAAGGAGGTGACTTATCACCCCTCACTGCCTGTCAAATGCCTCTGAGAAGCAAATTGAGTGTGATCCTACTGTGGTTCTCTTTTTAAAGGCAGAGCAGTGACAGCTGAATTTGTAATTATAGCCTAAGTGAATAATTCAGCATTTTAATCAGCATTTTTTTTTTTTTTTAGCTGGAACATGTCAGAATACAGTTAGGCCACCCACTGCTCACTACTGTCACTTGCACAAACAGAGGTCTATTGAGTCTTGCATCATGTATTTAGTGCACGTCCAGGTCCTGCACCCTGTACATATCATACTCTTGGGTCCAGTACCTTACATGTGGCACACTCCTGAGTCATGTGCCCTTTATGTTGTGCAATGCTGAGTCCCACGTCCGGTATGTAGCAAACTACTGAACTCTACACTCTGTATGTAGTGCACCCCTTAACCCTTCCCCCATATATGCAGCGTACTTCTGAATCTGCACTCTTAATGTCGTGTACTCCTGTACTCTGCATTCTGTATTTAGCTCACTCCTAACCTCTGCACTCTGTACATAGCACACTGCTGCACTATGTACACGACACAGTCCTGAACTCTGCACCCTGTACATATCACGTTCCTTAACTCTGGATTCTGTACAGTACATAGTGCATTACTGAACTCTGCATTCTGTATGCAGCACACTCCTGACTCTGCACCCCATACATTTCACATTCTTGAACTCTGCGCTCTGTACATAGCGCACTCCTGAACTTTACATTCTGTAAGAAGCGCACTCCTGAACTCTGCACTCTGTATGTAGTGCACTCTGATCCCTGCACTCCTGAACTATGTGCTTATTTAACCATGCCTCTCCAAGACCCTTCCACTGTGCAATTTGGCCACTTCAAACCTTTGAGGTAGCGTGCTCTCCCCCTGGAGGGGAAGGGGGGATACTATACAATCGTATGCTTCTGAAAAGCTTGGTCAGTAAATAAATATTGTAATTATTGTACGTTTCCAGTCAATAATACTACAGGTTTTCCCTGCTCTAATTATGCAAAAGCTGTCTTGAGAATATATGGAGGCTGCCATTGCCGACCTTGTCATGATAATCCAGTTGCTTCACTGCTTTCTGAGTTCCTGGCCTAGAGCATGATTTTCATAACCTGCATGCTTGTACTGTACTATATCAGTGTCCCAGAAAGTTCTAAAGCAATACACTGCTAAGTAAGTGAGCTCAGCAATGGCAGCTTGTATTTCACACCGTACATGTTTCCTTAAAAAAAAAAAAAAAAAAACAACAAATGCAAAAGGAGAATTTAATCTACAATATAAACAGAATGCAGGGATAATATTGTCACTTTTTGCCTGCAAGCAAACTACAAAGGCACACATACTCAATTTTATGTTTTTTAAAACTGATGCAGTGCCTCGCAAACATTCAGTTAATGTTCCACACCATTGAATGAGATGTGGTGAGAGAACCACATTCATACTCCTTGCACTGAAGCCCAGCTGACCCAGAATAGGAAGATTTTTTTTTTTTTTTATTGCTTCCTTTGAAGCAGTTTGTTTACAGGTGCTGAACGTGGAACAAAGCCCCCATTGAACACCTGTTCCTGTAATTTATATTTACATCTGAAGAAAAGACATATGCAGGCTTAAAAGATTATGCACTACATTACCTTATGAGAATGACACTGCATGTTGATCCATGAAAGAATATCAAAGCCAGTGAAGCAGCTTTTATTGCTATAAAAGAATGCTGATGATAGAAAGTATATGCAGACAAAATACTAGGGAAAAAAGGTATGAGAGAGCGAATTACAGGAATAAGAAAAATCTGCTGCTGTACAACATCCAACAAGCATTCTATAACATCCCATGAAAGAATTACATATTCAGCAATAATAACATGAAAACATGAAACTGAAGCAACAGTAAATATTTTTTTTCAACAGTTTGTTATCCTTTTTGCCAAACATAAAATATGTGTAAAATGTGTTTAAATATGCTTAAATGCTAGGTTCGCCTCTTACATAAAATAGCCTATGCAGTCAAGGGGCCCCAGTAGCAGCTTTGTAAATTGTTAATTTAATTTATTGTTATAGCTTTAGGCCATTTAGGTCCCCTCAGAAGCCTGGCCTGAAAACTCCCAATTAGCACTCCCCACTTCCTGTCTTGTCGCTACATTGTGAAAATCATTTGACACTAACGCTGAGCAATACAGAAGTGAAAAAACAAAAGTTTCAATGTGTAGCGTTGTTGTTGCCACTAGTAACAGACAATCCACCAAGTCACCCCGCCGCCAGACTCCATACATCACTTGCAGAGATAACGAACAGTCTTTTGCTGGTTTTGTTTTGGTTTTATTGGGGAGTACATCTTGGTTGGGGAAAAGGGTATATGGGATGCCCATAGGATGTTTCAATTGCCATCATATTTTAGAGATTATACACACTAGCTCATATTTAGAGCCAGAAGATATGATGTGCATCTATAACTGTTATGTTTCTCCTCCTGTATCTCCATGCAGACTGTTGCTCCTTCTCTGCTCAACTCCTGCAGACTATTTGCTTCCAAGAATTCCCCATTCAATACCGTGTAGGTAATGAGGACATTACTCCTAACCGTGTACAAATTATGTTCCCAGAAACTTCTTTCCCCCTGCACAAAGCTTCTCCTGTAGTTCCCCTCCTGCACAAACGTATCCTGAACTGAAGTAATGTCATATTTTCTTCTATTGAGCAAGAAGGACCCACTCTCAATAAGTTTCCAAGCAGGCTCTGGTTGCTTCTCTGCTATTAAGCCTGAGGCCTGCAGCATCTCTCCCCGGAGGCCTAGTAGTTTAGAAGCATTTCTTTGAATGGTGGACTACTGTTTCCTGCCAGCCCAGCTTGCAAATCCTGTGCCCTCAAGCCACATCAATTTGACACAGATCCGCACAGTCTCTTCCTCTGATCCAGGACTCCCCATCATTCACTGTGTAAATGATGAAGACTTTTCTAATGACCGTTTAGAAGCAAAGTTCCCTCACAGACTTCCTAGCACATCCAGCCCTCCACTGTAGTAACACTCACCGACCTTTCACTGCCCTGAGTCCTTGATGGTGAACTTGACCGGACCATACATTCCAACAGCTTCACCTGCCCCTCTGCTCCAGGAGTTCTTTATCAGCCACTGTGTGATGATAAAGACAATGCCAATTACCGTGTAGAGGCAAAGTTCCATCACAGCTCTACCTGGGCCTCCTCCTGCGATTGGCGCACCCCCCAGAAGGGGGTGCCCACGTGCTGCTGCCTAGTATTCCATCCTCTACATCAGCTGATATCTCCCCCCAGTGGCATGTTACCTCAGTTTATATAGGAGGCCCACCGCCTGCCAATACTAGTTGGGGATTAGTCAGGGCTCCCACATGAACTGCCTGCCACTCCAGTTTCAGGCCCTGTTCCTCTTCCAGAACATTTTCCCTGGAAGCATGGGAGGCACCTCAGAACCAGAGCAAAGGTGGTCTCACCCACTGCTGCTCTGACCACTCCCAGACCCCATATCAAAACAGACAGGCCTAGCTTGCAGCATAGGCCTGCCTAAATTTGTCTGTGCTGACAGTTCCTAGTAAAAATCTATTACTAGCACCTACCTATTGGTAGAGGGTGCTACATATGCCCCGGCAATGAGACAGGACATTAGGGATGCTAACTGGGAGTTTTCAGGCTTTGTTCTGAACTGGAGGTATTTATTTTTGAATTTGGTGCATTAATAGCACTACTTTGTAAAGCTAATGAAACGGGAGGCAGGGATACTTAAAAGTAGGCAAAGGCCATTCAACTACTAGAAAAGTGTTCTAATGGGTTTATTCAATTCACCTGCTTCCTAGTAAGAGTTATTAAAAACATTCACAAACACAACAATAATACTGCAGGTCATAGAAGTGGTTGAAGCCCAAGACCATGGAGAAATGGGGGCACTTAAAAGCATGTGCCACTTTTAACCTTGATTGTTTTCACATTAAATGATTACATATTGGATAAAAGAAATGCAAACTACTAAAAGGAAATATTTATAGTATTGGGACGATTTTATTTTATTGTTTAGTACATTTTAGCAAGAAAAAGATTCTTGCTTACGTTTCTTGTGACCATTGTTACTGCCATGTCTGCTCCTTTTTCTCTTCACACTGGACATCTGTAATGCAGTAAGCAGATGTTGAAACAAACTCCATCAAAGGCTTCTTTCTCTCTTGCAGAATGCAGGATTAATGTGATGTGTGCTGCATGTTGATCGTTTCTCACCTACAGCTGCCTGTGACAGACTGGAAACCATCAGTGTACAGAATATGCTGCATTTCATAAGTGCCACTTTAGATTGCAGGAGAATTGAAGTCTTGGTAGAAAATGCTACTTTATTACCCCACCCTTTAACAGACTTTAGTGAGAAACAAAATATAGGGAAGTCCCCGTGCGTCAGAGGGGGTGGGGTCACCGGGTGGCCCTGTCCTCCATTATATAAGAACTGTCAGCTGAAAAAAAGAGTCGCACAGCTGAAGACTTCCACTCAGGCTGATCGTGCGGAGGAGGAAGCGGAGAAGAAGAAGCTGGAGGAAGATGCCATACGAAAAGACAGGAGGAGGACAGAAGAAGAAGCGTGGGAAGAAGAAGCGTGGGAGGAAGAAGATGGAGGAAGAATAAGAACACCAAAAGAATACCAGAAGAAAGAAGATGGAAGAAGAAGCAGGGAAAGTATAAATTAATAAAGGAATTGTCAAAAACCGTCTCTTGTCTTTTTTTTTTTAATTTTTGACATTCAGTTATGAAATGGTACCAATTTACACGGGGGGGCGGGATCTGGGGGTCCCCTTGTTAAAGGGGGCTTACAGATTCTGATAAGCCCTCCTGCCTGCAGACCCCCACAACCCCCAAGGGTGGTGGGGATGAGGCCCTTCTCCCCATCAACATAGGGACAGGGTGCTTTGGGGGGCTTTGTACAGTAAACGTTAATGCTTTTCCAAAATCCAGATACACCATGTCTACCATGATACTGTTCTGTTAACCACTTCCCGACCAGCTGCAGCAGTTTTAATGCAGCAGAATGGCATGGACAAGTGATTTGGGAAAAATCTGACCTGGATCTGGACCTGGTGATTGCTTCTGGTGAATGAGATCCTTGCCCTGCATGTGTAAGTGTAAACACAGCAGGGAAAGTGATTTTATCTCTTCTCGTATCGGTCTTTTCCATTCCAGGTTGAGGAGAGAGAATATCTCACAGTAAGTGCACCAACACTACACTGACATCAGTTCACGTAGGTACACTTGCCACCCCCACCCCCAACTCCAATCACCACTACAGTTAACCCCTTCACCCCCTGTCACTGTGTCACCCAGTGCAGTGTTCAAATTTTTTTATGACTGTACTGGTGTCATAAGTGGCACAAATCAGTGTTAGGGTAATTCGTGGTAGGCCCAGATAGGTCTAGGGACCCCCCTAACCCCCTGATAAATGTTTATACCCTTGATCACCCCCTTCCCCCTGTTTTTATAGCATCAGGGCACCACGCCGTATATTACCCAATAAAGGTTTTTTTTTTGTTTTTTGTTTTTTATTTATAGCAGGAAATGGGTCCACATAGACCAACAGGTTACATACTTTCCACATGGCTTACAGGTAAAGAGGAATTACAGGTAATACAACATCAATTCCCTGCTAGCATTAATGTCAGGAATAATAAACACTCAATAAAGGTTTGACCCTCTGATTATACAGCGGGTGACATCAGTTTTTAGAGTTAGTCAGGGTCTGTGTCGCCCCAGGCAGCGTCAGATTAGTGCCAGTAGCGATAATGCCCACGCACGCACCATACACCTACCTTAGTAGTATAAGTCTGAACAGATCAATATCTGATCTAATCAGAACTATATTAGTGTCCCCAGCAGTTTAGGGTTCCCAAAAATACAGTGTTAGCAGGATCAGCCCAGATACCTGCTAGCACCTGCATTTAGCCCCTAGGCTGAGCCCAGCCCATCTAAGCCCACTCAAGTGCAGTATCAAGCGATCACTGTCATTTACACAAAAACACAACACACATAAATGCAGCGTTCACAGAGTCAGGCCTGATCCCTGCGAATTCTAACAGTTTTTTTTTGTTGAGCGTTTGAATCAGTTGCTGACAGTCAGGTGCTTTTTTTTCTTGTGAGTCTCACTACTGTACCAGTAAATTTAGAGACCAAAATGTCAAATAAAAGGTACAGTAGTGAAGGGCCTACCCATTTCTGAGCATGACAGATAGTAAAGAGGAAGTCACTCATTCGTCAGATTCAGGCTCAGAATATATGAACCTGTAGACAGCAACGGCACCCTGACAGATAGCTCTGATGATGGAGTTGTGGTCCCTGCCAAGGTCAAGCGTACCAGACCCCGTTCTTCTGCTGTTGTTGAGGTGCAAGAACCACAGGGCTCTCATATGGAGCAGAGAGCCAGTACCAGTGGCGCTCATGCTACTGGTGAACTGGCAAGCACCCGTGGCCTAGTACATCCTGGTCGTACATCCAGCACTGCAGTATCATCTGGTGAGTCCCATAAGTGCAGCTCAAGCTGGTGAGGTGACTAGCACCAGTAGTGTCCCGCTGCCACCAAGAAGAAGAAAAAGACAGGCCCATCAAGCCCATAGTGCCCCTCCTGCTGTATTCACCAATCCTAATTGGGAGCCCACTACTTCTGCAGCACCCATACTTCCCCATTCACTGGCCAACCAGGAATTCAGGTGGAAACAGTTGATTTTACGTCACTTGATTTTTATTCACTGCTTTTTACGGAAGATCTCTATAGACCTATTGTGGACCAAAGCAATATAAATGCTGATCAATTCATCACCGATAATCCACAGCTGACCCTTGCCAAAGAATGGAAACCAATTACGGTTTCCAAATTTAAGACCTTCCTTGGCCTATCCCTCCTCATGGGCATAACTAAAAAGAGTGAATTGCGGTCATATTGGTCCACTGACCCAATTCACCATATGCCCGTGTTCTCTGCCACCAGGACACAATACAAGCAGATCTTGACGTTCATGCACTTCAATGACAATGAACTCTGTCACCCTCAGGGTGACCCTGAATTTGATCGGCTCTACAAAATTCGGCCCCTCATAAACCACTTCAACCAACAGTTTTCAGCCTTGTTTACACCCTATCAAGTTGTCTGCATTTATGAGTCCCTGATTAAGTTTTCTGGTCACTTGTCATTGAAACACTATCATCCCAGAAAGCATGCCAGATATGGGGTCAAGATGTATAAGCTCTGTGACAGGGCCACAGGCTATACATATAGTTTTATGGTTTATGAGAAAAAAGATAGTTACATAGAGCTGAAGAACTTCCCAGACTATATAGGGATCACTGGTAAATTTGTGTGGGACTTGGTGTCACCCTTATTCGGAAAGGGGTACCACTTGTATGTGGACAAGTATTACACAAGCATGACACTTTTTAGTCACTTGTTTGATCAGCAAATTGGCACATATGGCACCGTGCGATCTAATCGCAGGGGCTTACCCCAGCTGCTTGTATATTCCCGTCTTAGGCTGGTGGAGAGAGCCTGCTTGAGATGTAATATTTTGCTTGCTGTAAAGTGGAGGGATAATAAGAATGTTTTTGTTCTGTCCTGTCTTCACGCAGACATGACAGTCCAAATTCCTACCGAGACTGGTGTTGTGAAGAAACCCCTCTGTCCACAGATATAACCTTAATATGGGAGGGATGGACCTTAACAACCAGTTGTTGGTACCATACCTAATTTCCCATAAGGCCAGACGCTGGTACAAAAAAGTTTCTGTATACCTTATTCAATTGGCTCTGCTGAATGCTTATGTGCTATTCAAAGCTGGTACCCCTACCCAAAGAAACCCCCAAAGAAGATGTTGTGTCTGTAGAAAGCGTGGCTATAGGCGTGACAACTGCTTTTATTGTCCCTCCTGTTCTGACCAACTTGGTCTTTGCATTGGTGACTGTTTTGGATGCTACCACACACAGTGGAGTATTAGCATAAGGCACAGCATTGCACAGTCCTAGGCATACTAACACAAGGTCTCGAAAGATGTGATGGCCATCACATTTTGAGAGACCCTAATCTGGAACGTTTACAGTTCAGAGTTTATATAAAAGTGAAAAAAACTGAAAGAAAAAAACACAAAAAAAAAAAGAAAAGCCAAAAATAGTTGTGGTTTTATTTTACTTCTCTCTACTGTTCTCTCTCTGTTGTTTGCCTCATTGTTCTCTCTCTTTTGTTACTGTATTTTAGAACTGTAATGTTTTGTTTTTACTATATTTTATTGTATTTACTTTGGTATTGTAAGTCTTACATTATTTGAAGTGGGTGGATGAAGGGGCAGTGTTATAATGGTGGGCATACCCACCAATCAATCTTTTTTTCATGCAGCCCACAGGCTGCATGAAAAAAAGAATGTTACAATATATGCCCAACAAAGACCAGCAACGTACTGGTATGTTGCTGCACTTTAAGTGGTTATACCAGAATGATCATCTTGGTATCATTCTTTTAAGTCAGCGGTCGGCTTTCATGTAAAAGCAATCCTAGTGGCTAATTTTTTTACAAGCAGTGGGAGGGAACGCTCCCACCACCATCTTCCATGGTTTTCTCGGGTTCTCCTGTCCCAACAGGGAACCCAAGAATGCAGCCAGTGGTTCCGCCAGCTGACCATAGAGCTGATCTCTCCAATCATCTCTATGGCCTAAGAAACCAGGAAACTATGAGCATCTCGTGACTTAGGATTCGCCAGATATAAACAGTAGAATTGGGAAATTGGAAAAGCATTTAATCACACCGATCTTGGTGTGGTCAGATGCTTTGAGAGCAGAGGAGAGGGTCTAATAGATCCCAATTTTTTTTCAAAAAAGAGTACCATATTTATCGGTGTATAACATGCGCCAGCGTATTAACACGCACCCCAAGTTTAGGAGGGAATTTAAAAGAAAAAAACTTTTAGGAGGGAAGTTTAAGGAAAACATGTACATTTAAATGCCCTTCAATGCAGCCTTGTCAGTGTGATTTACAGCCTTGCATTGTAGCCTTGTCAGTCATTTGCAGCCGTGTCAGTCATTTACAGCCTTGTCAGTCATTTGCAGCCTTGCATTGTAGCCTTGTCAGTCATTTGCAGCCTTGTCAGTCATTTGCAGCCTTGAATTCCAGCCTTGTCAGTCATTTGCAGCCTTGTCAGTCATTTGCAGTCTTTGCAGTGTGTTTGCCGTTTAAAAATGGCGCCTCCGAGATACAGAGCGGATGTCCTGTGTATCTCAGCGGCGCACGGTAGTTCTCAGCGACTTTCGGTATTTTCGCACTCAGCTGTTCACGGCTATTTTCGGTCGTTCTCGGCTATTTTCGGCCACACTCGGCTGGAAAGCCGAAAGCCACCGAGTGCGGCCAAAAATAGCCAAGAATGGCTGAAAATAGCTTAGAACAGCCAAAGATAGACGAGAATGGCCAAAGATAGCTGGAAGCCGCAGAGAACGGCAGAAAGGGCGAGAAACAGCGGGGGATCTGCGTATAACATGCACTCCCGATTCCCCCTTGATTTTAGGGGGAAAAGGTGCGTGTTATACACTGATAAATATGGTGCCCGTCACTACCTATTGCTGTCATATGGGATATTTACATTCCCTGAGATAACAATAAAAATTATAAAAAAAAACAATGAAAGGAACTGTTTAAAAATAAAACAAAACAGCAAAATAAATAGTTAAAAAAAGCACCCCTGCACCCCCTTGCTCATGTGCAGGTATCACTGCAAAGGTCACATTGAGGGCAGTGATTTTAGCAGTAGACCTCCTCTGTAACTCTAAAGTGGTAACCTGTAAAGGTTTTTAAAGGCTTTTAAAAAATGCATGTAGTTTGTCACCGCTGCATGTTTGTGAGCAATTTTAAAGCATGTCATGTTTGGTATTCCCAGTACTTGGCATAAGATCGCCTTTTTTTTAATTTCATCAAACATTTGGGCAATATAGTATGTTTTAGTGCATTAAAATAAAAAAAAGGTTTTTTTTTTCAAAAAAGTTGCAATACCCACCATTTTAATCTTTAGGGCCCTTGCTTTTAAAAAAATATATAATATTTGGGGGTTCAAAGTAATTTTCAATAAAAAAACATAAAATGTCAGAAAGAGCTTTTTCTTCAAGTGGTTAGAAGAGTGGGTGATGTGTGACATAAACTTCTAAATGTTGAGCATAAAATGAAAGGACAGTCCAACCCCCCCCCCCCCCCCAGTCCAACCCCCCGAACCCTTTTTGGAAAATAGACACCCCAAGCTATTTTCTGAGAGGCATGTTGAGTCCATGGAATATTTTATATTTTGCCACAAGTTGCAGGAAAATTACAAACTTTTTTCTCTTGTTTTTTTGCACAAAGTTGTCACAAAATTATATATTGTTCAAACATGGAATGGTTATGTGTAGAATTACACCCCAAAATACATTCTACTGCTTCTCCTGAATATGGGGATACCACATGTGTGAAACTTTTTGGGAGCCTAGCCACGTACAGGACCCAAAAACTCAATCACCACCTTCAGGCTTTCTGAAGGCGTAAAATTGTGTTTTTACGCCTCACTACCTATCACAGTTACAGAGGCCCTGAAATGTCCAGATAGCACAACCCCCCCCCCCCCCCCAAAAAAAAATTAGGCAATTTTGGAAAGTAGACACCCCACAATATTTGCTAAGAGGCATGTTGAGTATTTTGCAGCTCTCATTTATTTTTGAAAATTAAGAAAGAAAAGAAAACTTTTTTTTTTTTCTTTTTTCAATTCTCAAAACTTTGTGAGAAAAAGTGAGATCTGCAAAATACTCAACAAGCCTCTCAGCAAGTAGCTTGGAGTGTCTACTTTCTAAAATGGGGTAATTTGGGGGGGTGCTATCTGGGCATTTCATGGCCTCCGTATATGTGATAGGCAGTGAGGAGAGAAATCAATATTTACGCCCTTAGAAAGCCTGAAGGCGGTGGTTAGTTTTCGGGGTCCTGTATGCCCTTAGACTGCCAAAAAGTCCCACTAATGTGGTATCCCCATACTCAGGAGAAGCAGCAGAATGTTTTTTGGGGTGTAATTCCACATATAACCATTCCATGTTTGAACAATATATCATTTAGTAACAACATTTTTTTTCTCTCTAAACTTGTGGCAAAATATAAGACTCAACGTAATATTTTGGAGTGTCTTATTTCCAAAATGGGGTCATTTGGGGGGAGGGGTTGTGCTATATTGACATTTCATGGCCTCCAAAACTGTGATTAGGTAGTGAGGAAGTGTATTCACCATTTTATGCCCTTAGAAAGCCGGAAGGTGGTGATTGGTTTTCGGGGTCCTGTACAGGGCTAGGCTCCCAAATAACCATGGCAGGTGTGAGCAATATATCATTTGGTGACAACTTTGTGTAATTTTATTTGTTGTAATTTTTCAATAATTTTTGACAAAAAAAACAAATATTCAGTGGGCTCAAGATGCCTCTCAGAAATTTCAGTGGGGTGTCTACTTTCCAAAATGAGGTCATTGGGAGGCGGGGGGGGGGCTTTGTACTGCCCTGCCATTTTAGCACCTCAAGAAATGAGATAAGCAGTCATAAACTAAGAGCTGCGTAAATTCCAGGAAATTTACCCCAGTTTGTAGACGCTATAACTTTTGCACAAACCAATAAATATACGCTTATTGGCATTTTTTTTAACCAAAGACATGTGGCTGAACACATTTTCAACTAAAATGTAAAATTGAGTTTAATGGATTTTTGTTTAACAAAAAGTAGAAAATATAATTTTTTTTCAAAATTGTCGGTCTTTTTCCATTTATATCGCAAAAAATAAAAATCACAGAGGCAATCAAATACCATCAAAAGAAAGCTATATTTGTGGGAAAAAAGGACTAAAATTTTGTGAGGGTACAGCATTTACCAGTTAAAGCAGCACAGTGCCAAATTGTGCCCAGTCGTTGAGCAGCCAAATCCTCCAGGGCTGAAGTTGTTAATGTTGGACATGCTGGGTCTAGTGCTTCATTACCCCCTACTCGAAACTACAGAATATAAGGGTCCTCTAGCCCACAATAGGAATCACACCATGGATAGGTTCAGTCTGCTCCGCCTTTACGCCTACTTTCTTTATAACATCACTGGCTCCTCTAGATTTCTCCAAATTACCCCCCTATGTAAAAAATTGTTTAAATGCCTGACCTGGCAAGTTATATGTCCTTATTAAATCTTTCTTCATTTTATTTTCTTTCGGTTCCTATTGCATATTTGTGTTTATGATACATATACTTCAGTTGTCATCACATATATATATATAATGTGATCCTGACATGTAAACTTTCTGCTTCATGTTGCATTAATATTGTCTTGTTCTGATTTGAACCTCCAATAAAAATGTATTGAAAACAAAATATGTAAGCAACTAAGGGGTTTATTCAGAAAATATGTGTTGTGTTAATGTCTCTGCATTTGCACAACTGTTGCAAATAATCCCTGTAATGTGTCTAATATGTATGAAAAGTGATTTTATATTTATTTCCAATGACCATCAGCTCAGTCTAGTGGCTATAAAGCAGTATTTTTCTATGTGCGTTATTTCAGGAAAATACAGCAATATGGCCACTAGATGGAGCCGGGGGCTATAGGAAATTAATAGAAAATGACATTTTACATATTATTACACCTATTATGGGGAGTATACATGAAGACTGTGCCAATGCGGCGACACTCGCACAGCAATTTTTTTTATAAATAGACCCCAATGTGTCCTAGTTAAAAATCATACAGTTGTCCTAGTATTCAGTGACTACTGTACACGTTATGAAACTATAGAAAATCCAGTACAGCCCCCTTCACCACCACTACCACAGCCCCCTGTACAAAGGCAATGTATAGTATATTTATATAGATAGATAGATAGATAGATAGATAGATAGATAGATAGATAGATAGATAGATAGATAGATAGATAGATAGATACACATATATATCTATGTGTATTTTAACAACCCAAGGGTCAACAAGGGTTGAGAACTTTCCATCTTCATAGCAAATAAGTGCAAGAACATTGAAAGTGCTTTTTTACTCAGTGCTAATCAATTCAGTTTTATGACTGCAAAATTGCTTCATAAAATCAACCAGTTGTGGTTCAGGATCCATTCAGTAACTGGGATTAACGTTTAATGAATTCTGAGGCTTAATGTTTTATTTGCTAAATGAGTTTTACTTCAAAAGAATATGTAAAGATATGCTACATATAGCCATCTTATTATTTAGTCAACAACTAAAACCATTCTGCCTTTTCTCCTAGGGATAGAAAACGTAATTTGGATCACTGGGAACAGCTGGCGTTTCACAAACCATTTAGAGCACTGGTATTACAGGAAACTTTTCAAAAGCAAATTCAAGTAACAGAGGAAAGCATCAAAGGTCTATAGGGACGTGTCATATAAAAGGAAATCAGACTCAAAAGAAAATTTTAGTTAAATGTCTTAAGCAAGAACAATCAAAACAAGGACATATGTAATCATATGCTTGATATGCTGGTGATTTTCTGTTGGTGTTGTCAGAAGTAACGTGTATTTGATCTGCATAGAGAACAATGCCACTGTGCTTTTTTAGCAATACTATTTTTTTGTATAGGTAGTCATCTACGGTTTTAATATTTGATGCCAGAAATATGGGTATAAAACTGAACTCCAGCTTTCATTTAACAAACTGGTCCAAATTAATTACTTTCTTCACTAGCAAATGCCCCCACTATGAATGTTGTATAAACTGTGGCAGCAGTTACATACTGTACAGTATATAGTGCTGTGTACCGGCAGCAGTAAGAGGACTTCCTGTCCAGTCCCTGGAACAAAATTGAATCGGGCTGAGAGCTGGGCAGCCATTCACAGGAAGCCTTATATTTTTATAAATGAAGATAAGGCTTCCTCTGACCAGCTGAGATGGAGAAATGGGCAGATGATGTCACAATCTCTACCTCAGCCATTCAGAGAAAGCCTTGTATTCATAAAATAAATGTATGAAAGAGCAATGCTCAGCCCAACTTAATTTTTCTCCAGGCATGCACAGTAAGTCCCCACACTACTGCCGGAACATGATGCTGTTTACTGTATGTACCTGATGTAGGTTGTACAAGTTACTAAAGAATATAGTTTGTTTGGATGAGTTTAATTCAAATAACCTATTTAAAGTTAAATGAAACATGGAATTAGGCTTTAAACGCCAGCTGGACAATCTAGAAGAACCAATAAATACAGGATTTAACGGAAGCCCTCAAATACAGCTTGATAAATCTTGATAAACGTTGGCAAGTTTCCTTCATGGGCTATATAGCTGGAAATTTGGTAAACTATGGCACAAACATTCAGTTCTGAAAGATTATGCAAATACTCTAAGGGGCATATTTATAAATTCACTGCAGGTGAACCTTCAAAGTGTATGTCTTTTAGATGACAGTGATTTATTTACCAATGGTGAATGTTTTTTGAAATTCACACAACTACTTTCCACATATGCCCCTAAGGAGTGAGTATTAAGCTGACATTTTCACTAGGCACAGAAAAGTGTTTGTATTATCACTGAGTGATGATGTTGGTGTATTAAAGGCAAATTTGCCAAGCACTATACACCCAAGTAATGCCTCACTCTTAAAATGAACTCTAGAATCATTAGCCAGTAATATGGTTCACTTCAGGTACGTGTACATTCTACTTTATATATGCCTAGGGATGAATCGAACACCCTCATGTTCGGTTCACAGCAGAACATGCGAATAGGCAAAAAATGTGTTGGAACACACAAACACCTTTAAAGTCTATGGGACACAAACATGAATAATCAAAAGTGCTAATTTTAAAGGCTTATATGCAAGTTATTGTCATAAAAAGTGTTTGGCGACCTGGGTCCTGCCCCAGGGGACATGTATCAATGCAAAAAAAGTTTTAAAAACGGACTTTTTTTGGAAGCAGTGATGTGAAACAATAAAATTGAAACATTCCTTTAAATTTTGTACCTTGGGGGTGTCTATAGTATGCCTGTAACGTGGTGCATGTTTCTTATGTTTAGAACAGTCCAAGAGCAAAAAAAAATTTCTAAAGAAAAAAAAGTCTACTCGCGGCAATAACAAATTGTCGGTCCCGACAATACAGATAAAATAAGTAATTGAAAAAAATGGCATGGGATGCCCCCAGTTCATTACCAGTCCCTTTGGGTCTGGTATGAATATTAAGGGAAACCCTGAACCAAAATTAAGAAAAAAAATTGCACGGAGGTCCCCCCAAATTCCATACCAGGCCCTTCAGGTCTGGTATGGATATTAAGGGGAACCCCACACCAAAATTTTAAAAAATGGCGTGGAGGTCCCTCTCAAAATCCATACCAGACCTGAAGGGGGTATTTGTTTTTATACTGGACAGGCTTGAAAACTGAATAAATATGTTGTGCAGTGATAGCATTTTTCTCATTATATGATTGAGTGAAAGAGGAGTGCAATATTGCACACAGGAACCTTGGATGATTGGAGGATCCCTGGTTGGAGTGGATGATAATGCTTATTAATAAAGGTCATCTGGTGAGTGAAAAGTTTGGTCAGTGGAGGATTTCACGTTATATCGGTGGTGAATAGCATGCACGGCACTGAATTGGAACATTAAATCACAGAAGAGTTATTATGCACCAGCAATGATTTTTGCTTGAATGGACATAGTTTATAAAGTGTGGATTTATCATATGGGTACATTATTTTTTTTTAGTGTGGCTATGTGTATTTACATTGTTTGATTTGGTATTTCACAGTTAAGTGAAAACACTTTACTTGCAGCTTATATACAGTATGACTTATTAATTACCATATTTTTTGTATTTTATATTCTATGTTTTGTGCCTTTGTGCTGCAATTCATAAGCGCTTTTCATTCCAATGGGCAGGGGCAGTGTAGGAGTGCTGTATACAGTGCTCCTACACTGCCCCAAAGATGCTGCTTGCAGCATTTTTTTTTCATCCCAAAAGTGCACCGCTCCAGTGTGAAAGCACTCAGGCTTTCACACTGGGGGAGGCATTAGAGGCAGATCATCCAATTAGATTATAAGTGTCCAGAAAAAACACCACTACAGTTCATGTGCCACAAGTAGTGGTAAGTATTTCACAGTACCAGAAATCTTTCACCATGGACTGCCACGAAAGAGTGTAAACCCCATGCCCAATCAGGTGTCTCCCCACCTGTTGCGATGGACCCCTTAAAATAATCAAGGTGGTCAAAAACACTTTAATCACATAAGCAACAGGTCAGCAATATCGAGGTCACATCTCCATATTCTGCAGTTCTTGCATAATAAAAGAATAAAACGGTGTAACACTCACAATGTGCAGAGATACATCATCTATTCACAGCATGTTTATATACAGTATAAATCTGTCAGCTCAGCAAGATGGTGCCTGGTCCCTGCCAGTGTGATGTCACACAGGTCCCACCTGCTTCACACATATTGCTCCTCCTGGCTTTCTCTTTTTTAATATTGCAGGCACAATTAACTTTAGGTCCTTTTCCACATAGGGACATGTATGTTTTGTCAGCACCCCATGGAATTTGACCACCAGGCTGATAAGTGAGGAGCACAGATTACCATTTTTCCCCTTTTTGAACTTTATTTAAACCCATTGGGGTATGTAATAATTGGAAGGACTTCTTTCATAGAGATCACAATTCTTCTTTCACCTTCTTTTATAGTAATTGAATTCATACATTAACCCCCCTTCTTTTCCTTATTTTCTCTCTTTTATTCTTTTTTTTTCAGTCTCCTTATGGTTCTCCTCCAAGGTGGAGGTGATTTGGTATGATTTGGGGGCCCCTAGGACTAAAACTTAATGTTCAATAACTAAAAAAGATCTCAATAACTAATGCAGTTTGCATATTGCAGGTGCATTTCAATATACATCTTTAAATCATTGACGTATATGGAACCTTTCCATAAAATGATCCATAGGAAACCATGTTAAATGTACTTTAGTGTGTTTATGCGAAACTGAAAACGCACAAAAAAATTAATAGGTGTGAACCAGACCTTACCATGTTTTATTGGTTAAGGATATCAAAATAATAGTGTTGAAGTAAATATTTATTTGTGATTTACAATTTTGCAGCACCTGAAGAAGTGGGTTTTTGGCACCCCAAAAAACATTGTTATATACTGTGGAACTCCCCCTGACCAAAGTCTTCATGAACACTTACAATATCAAGTTTACATCATCAACGAAGTCAAGTGATAATAGGTAAAATGGGAAGAAACTAAGATACACTGTAAAACACTCTTTATATGTTGGAATTTACAAGCATATGTCTTTAACCGCTTGGCAACCACCTCACGCCGATATATGTCAGCAGAAGGGCTCGTACAGACAAACTAACGTACCTGTACATTGCCCTTTAAGTGGTGGCCCATGGCAAGCTCCATGAGTCGGGTCGCGGGGTCCCGCGGACTCGATCGCTGGATACCCACAGGGAGAAAGAATGGAGAGATACTACAAATAAGCATCTCCCCGTTCTGCCTAGTGACAGTGTCACTAATCTCTGCTCTCTGTGATCAGGAGCAGAGATCAGTGATGTGTCACACATAGCCATGCCCCCCACAGGTAGAAACACTCCCCAGGGAAAACTTAACCCATACACTGCCCCCTAGTTGTTAACCCCTTCACTGCCAGTGTCATTTACACAGGAATCAGTGCATTTGTATAGCACTGATTGCTGTATAAATGACAATGGTCCCAAAAATGTGTCAAAAATGTCCGATGTGTCCACCATAATGTTACAGTCATGATAAAAATCACTGATCGCCACCATTACTAGTAAATTTTTTTTTTTATAAAAATGTCATAAAACTATCCCCTATATTTTAAACGCTATAACTTTTTGCAAACCAATCAATAATCGCTTATTGTGATTTTTTTTTAACCAAAAATATGTTGTTTTATATATTTTTGGGGGATATTTATTATAGCAAAATGTAAAAAATAATGTGTTTTTTTTCAAAATTGTCGCTCTTTTTATGTTTATAGCACAAAAAATAAAAAACGTAGGGGTGATCAAATACCACCAAAAGAAAGCTCCATTTGTGGGAAAAAAAGGACATAATTTTTTGTTTGTGAGCCACGTTGCACGACCACTCAATTTACAGTTAAAGCAATGTAGTGCTGAATTGCAAGTGCTCTGCTAAGGAAGGGGGTAAATTCTTTCCTGGGGCTGACGTGTTTAATATTGTGTACATGTTTTTAATGTTTATATGGCTTTAAATACATTAACATTTTAATAATCACGTGTAAATAGCATATGTGTGGGCATCTATAAAGTCTTATTTTTTGGTAGTTTGTTTGTGCATTGTAGTCCATACAAATAGGCTAGCGTTGCCGCTGTTCTGTACTGTAACTACTCATTTGTGCGTCCAGATTTGGATTTTCTTTGGAGTTTTGAGTGCACACGAACTTGGCATAGAAAATCAACCCATTTGTATATGTCCATAGCACAGAGTGTTGCTACATCCAGATGTGGTATTTGGCTGCTTTTGGCTGCCTGAATGTAGCCCTAAGGATCATGTTGACAGATGTTCATGTCAAACACATGCTTTGCCTGGAGTTTGATCACACCTCAATATGACATTCTACATCCAAATAAAAGCACCACAATTCAAAGAAAGTCAAACACAACCTCACAACCTCTAAATTGGCATATGCGCAGCTCCATTGAAGTCAAAGACACATTTCTGGCCTGCATTTGATGTGCATCTGAAACACATGTCAAATACAGGGAAATAATGGTCTTTAACATGAATTCTTAAAATGAGTAATAAATAATAGGAAATTCTGATGTTCAGTAGTAGACAGCAGTGTAATAGCCCCTAGTAACCTAGAAGAGATCAGTTTGTACTGATGTAACTCTAGAAAATTAGGTAGATTAGAAGCTACTTAGCAGTGCATGTCATAATTGCTCTTTGAACAGCTTATTTGAATACGATAAAATCAAGAACATAATCACAGGTTTTTGCAAATCTAAAATTGTGAAAAAAATAAAATAATTTATTTCTTTTTAAGGTTGGGCCTTTTCAGGTGTAATCATTAATCACATCAAATGTGATTTTCTATAAATGGAAAGGAAGATAACATTTACACAATGTTTAGACATATTTACATTTTTCGAAACATTTTCTAAGCATTTCTTATTTTTTAAGCAAATGGAAAGTTGTCAACTGTTGTGGCTTTATTGTAATGGTTATACGGGCTGTGTTTGTTCATCCTTCCGGAGGCACATTATCTTTTCATTAAATCCATAACTATGAATGCTGTGTGTAGTTGTTTGAGGTCCTGTCTGGTTGAGCACAATTTTCAGGCAAGAACAAGCATAGAAAGGTATTTAAACTCCTATATGCCTTATGTTGGAATACACTCTCATTGTGGATGTCCATTAGGCAGCCATGCAGATCATTTCAATATTAGCAAAAAATATAAAGCATTTTCGGTACAGAGTATATTTTAGAGCATGTAAAGGTCACTGACTAAACTGAAAATAGCATGTGTCCTCTGACTCATCTCTAATTGCCTGGAAGGATACAATGAAAAAAGAAAACAAAAAAAAATTATTTTCTTGCTGTCTTTAGGTATATGCACAAGTGTAAAGCGAATGTTAATGATGTGGATGTTAGCAGCCTAAATTACATATTGTTGAAGGAGACATTGATAAGAAAGCATCCTTACTTAAGAAATAAAAAAGAGTAGAAAAGAGCTTAATGCTTGTCATAAAAAGTATACTACGCTATAATGGAAACTTTCATTTCTGATAGTAAACCTGCTGGCAAGGAACTGCTGTTTGCCTCAAGTGGTCTAACACAAAACATCAGACTATTCCATTCATCCATTAACTATGATCAGTATAGTGCGCTAAATGTCCTTTGATGCTGGTCGTGGAGTGGTTACAGACATATTAACATAACAACAGTATTCATGGCCTGGAATCAAACTGTATCACTTACCCTGTGCAACAATTCCAATCAGCTCCAAGGCCACCACCCCCTGAGCTAGTAACCTTCATCGGATCAATAATTTGGTGCAGTTAATGCCCAGCTCCAGCTAAAACATGTTATTCAATTTTAAGACATATGATATAGAATGGGGAGAGGTTAGAAATTCTCTCAGGTTTTAACCACTTCAGCCCTGAGCCTATTTTACTTGTTGTTTACAAGGTAAAATAATTATTTTTTTGCTCGAAAATTACTTAAAACCCCTAAACATTATATATTTTTTCTCTAACACCCTGGAGAATAAAATGGTGGTTGTTGCAATACTTTTTGTCACACCATATTTGTGCAGCGGTCTTACAAGAGCAGTTTTTTGGGGGGGAAAATACACTTGTTTAAATAAAAAAATAAGATAATAGTAAAGTTAACCCGATTTTTTTTCATATTGTGAAAGATGATGCTATGCCGAGTAAACTGATACCCAAACATGTTACGCTTCAAAGTTGTGCCCGTGTGTGGAATAGAGACAAACTTTTACCCTTAAAAATCTCCGTATGCGATGTTTAAAAAATCCTACAAGTTGCATGTTTTGAGTTACAGACAAGGTCTAGGGCTAGAATTATTTTTTCATATGTGGCCGCTACTCACTTATGCGTTCACTTCTGTGTGCGAGTTTGTCGGGACCCGGCACATTTACATTTTTTTTCTAATTTGTTTTACCTTTTAAATTTTTTATTTTTACACTGTTCTTTTTAAAAAAAAGGGTCACTTGTATTCCTATTACAAAGAATGTAAACATGTAAAAAAACATGTAAACATGTAAAAATGTAATAGAGAAAAAGCAGGACAGAACCTCTTAAGTATGAGATTTGGGCCAAAAAGACCTCAGATGTCATATTTACGCTAAAATTCAATAAAAAAATGTTGTTTAACCACTTGCGGACCAGCCACCACAGTTTTACTGCGGCAGGTTGGCTCTGCTGCGCGAAATCACGTTATTGTATGTGATCTCGCAAGGTCTGGATAGCAGGCTCGCCGTGAGCTTCATCAGTCTGACCACGAATCCCGCTGACTCAATGTATCCCGCTGGGATACCCGCGATCGTCTCATGGAGATGCATTTCCCTCATTGTCGCATTTCCCCATTCTGCCTAGTGACACTGATTACAGCTCCTTGTGATCAGTGTCATGTCACACGTAGCCCATCCCCCCCACAGTCAGAATCACTCCTTAGGACACACTTAACCCCTGCAGCGGCCCTTCCTGGTTAACCCCTTCACTGCCAGTCACATTTACACAGTAATCAATGCATTTTTAATCGTACTAATCGCTGTATAAATGTGAATGGTCCCAAAATAGCACAAAAAGTGTCCGATCTGTCTGTTATAATGTCACAGTCATGATAAAAATCACTGATTGCTGCCATTATTAGTAAAAAAAAAAGATTAATAAAAATGTCATAAAACTATCCCCTATTTTGTAGATGCTATAAGGTTTGCTCAAACCAATCAATACATGCTTATTGTAATTTTTTTACCAAAAATATGTAGAACAATACATATCAGCCTAAACTGAGGAAAACATTTTTTATGTATTTTTGGGGATATTTATTATAGCAAAAAGTAAAAAATATAGCTTTTTTCAAAATTGACGCTCTTTTTTTGTTTATAGCGCAAAAAATAAAAACCAAAAAGGTGATCAAATACCACCAAAAGAAAGCTCTATTTGAGGGGAAAAAAGGACGTTGATTTTGTTTGGGAGCCACATCACACGACCGTGCACTTGTCAGTTAAATTGATGCAGTGCCGAATCGTAAAAAGTGCTCTTGTCTTTGGCCAGCCACATGGTCTAGGGCTGAAGTGGTTAAAAAAAAAGTTTATTTAAGAGCTTTGGGCAGAAGTGATGTTTTAACATCTCTTCCCCCCGGCAATGGTATGGAGTCAGGTGGGGGCCATCTTCCCCACCATTTAGCTCCATACCACACACGGGAATAGACACAATTGCCTCTGCTGCTGCTGGTGGCTCTGGTAAGTGGTGGAGGGCACTGGAGCATGGAAGGAGGGTGACCCTCTTCCACCACCGATAAAAGTGAATTTGTAGTGAATCTGCCACAGAGACCACTTTTATCTGAAAGTGGACTGCCTGCTGAAGAAGAGGATACTGGGGTAGCTAGCTGCTACCATAACATTATGGACCACTTGCCATCATTATATGTCGGTTGTTTGAAAAGGGATGATACAACCGACATATAATGATGGCAAGTGGTCCATAAGTGGTTAATTGCTAACCTTGCCCCTATTTGGAAAATGTATCCATACTTAAATTTAGGACAGAAAGTAATGCTAAAATCTCTCCAATACGGACACTGGCAAAAACAAATTTTAACCTCCCAAGTGGTATTCCCGAGTGGTTACTTTTTATTACCAATAGCGGTAACTCAGAGCCCCACTCAGGATTGCATGCAGTATCCAGGTACAATTACATACCTTGTCCCAATGATCCCGTGATGTCTCCCCGCTGTATACTCCGCCTGATGCATTAATGTTTCGGCCTCCGTTTCCTGCGAGCGTCAAGGTGCATGGGGTCGGAGCCGGTGGCAAATTAAAAAAAAGTACAAAAAAAACCCACACACAATACATTGTAATCTGTAGATTACATTAGTGTATCAAATCATTTCACCTCAGTTTTGTCCCTAGCGCTTTGTCCAGTACCCTGCCTGCACTTTTATATCATATATACCATTCTTTCTACCTGGAAACTTGAGAACGTCCATGGCATCCAGAAAGCTACACCAAAAGCGGTTTTGAATCAGCTAGAAAACAGCCATAGTGAATTATAATCAATTTCAGAACTGAGCGATAGTGATTTGTGGGGAAATTCTTCATCAGACACTGAAAGTGACGACAGCGACAGTGATGTGCGAAATTGGTGCTCTATTGCTCTATTGACTGTGCTATGGATCATGTAGCACTGAGCTCAGAATTGTCGCAGAATTGTCGCTGTTGTCACTTTTAGTGTCTGATGATCAATTTCCCCACAAATCACTATCGCTCAATTCTGCAAGTGGTTCTAATTCACTATTGCTGTTTTCTAGCTGGCCTAAAGCCGCTTTTGATGTAGAGGGACGCTTTCCATTGTCGTGATTGTGGCATTGGACTTTGTACAATCCCATGTTTCATACCCCCAGGGAGGTTAATAGAGTAGGAGAAGTTTAGAACTTTCTGTTTTATGTGACTACCACATCCCTTTATATCACACTCACAAGAATCTGACAGAAATGTTAATCTAAAGGTAGAGCGGGAGTAAGTCTGGAGTTATGCTTTACTTTCTAATGTGCTTCTGATGCAAGTAATGAGGATAGGGCTGAATTCATTGGTCTGTGGAAAGCACTTTGAAGATTCACACAGCATGCATAAAGAAGACAGAATTTGGAAAGTCTTAAATTAGCAAGTAATGGAAGTACAAAAATAAAGTCCAGTCATGTAGAAAGTTACAGCATACTGAGGATAGAATGGTGTGTGCCAACATATTCATAACCTAAAGTGCTTTACAGGTTGTACAGTTTAAGCTGGGTGTGTGTGTATAATTTATATATGGCCTTTCTGTAAAAATCAAACGTCTCACTCCTTCTACATTCTGAGGTTAGAAATAACATTACATTATCAATATAGAGACTTGTGAAGTAGGAGGGGCTTGGCCAAGGTCAAATATGACGGAATTAAATTGTTGAATATACAATATCTCTGGATTTCCATTTTTTGTTGACCTACAGATTACATTAGATCTAAGCACTATTAGAAGATGAGATAGGTATATTATTTAAAAATTTGCTATTTTGGTGATTTGCATTGTAGTCAATGAGTTCAATATTGGCGATTTTTTTTATAGTTTTCAGCCCTGGTTCACACTGGAGAGTTTTGACATGCAATTTGACATGTCAAATCTGCAGTAATTGCCATCAATGGCACTGCCCTAATCGGTGCAACACCGCAGTTGTTTCTGTACTACTTTTTGTGATTTTGGGTTGCGATTTACATTGACATTCAACTGAAGTTCAACTGAACGCGGCTTCATTCCCTCAGATCAGTGTGAACCTGGGCTCAGGGTACAATTGGCTTTAAACTATAATAGATTAAAAGAGGATCTTCTGTAACTTTTTTTTTTTTTTTATGAAAAAAAATAAAAATAAACAAAAAATATGTGGTATCTCTGGATTTCCATTTTTATTTTGTTACATACAGTTTATTAGATATAAACACTAATATAAGATAATATAGGTATATTATTTTATATATTTTGTTTTATATATATTTATAATTTGCTATTTTGGTGAATTGCATTGGAGTCAATGAGCTAAATATTGGGGATTTTTTAAATAGTTTTCAGGTTGCAATTGGCTTTAAAGTGATTGTAAAGCTTTGTTTTTTTTTTTTTTTTTTTAACCACTTCCCGACCAGCGCACGACGATGTACGTCGACAGAATGGCACGGGCAGGCATATTGGCGTACATGTACGTCCAATCTTCAATGCCGCCTTGCCATCGGGAGCGCGCCGCCGGCGGCACGCTCCCGCGCCGGTCGGGACCCCCGTGAGTCCAGTCGCGGGACCCGCGGACTCGATCGCCGCGGGCATCCCCGCGATCGTCTCACGGGACGGCTGAATGGAGGAAATGCCGTGTAAACGACGCAGTGCCGAATCGCAAAAAGTGGTCTGGTCTTTGACCAGCAAAATGGTCCGGTCTGAAAGTGGTTAAATAACAAACATGTTATACTTGCCTCCTATGTGCAAGGGTTTTGCACAGACTGGCCCTGATCCTTCTTTTCTGGGACAGTGGCCAGTTTTTTGTTACTGTTTGTATATATGGTCCGGGGACACACTGGGCACCTTCGCTGCCATTGTGCTCTTGCTGGGTGTTCAGTGTGCTCCTGTTCCTTTAGGGGGGCTTACCTGTCCCACATCTATCCATTCCATGCACGTGCTTCCACTGTGGAGACACTTATAAATTTGTAGTGTTAGGACTACAAGCAACACAGGGTGTCGTGACAAAGCCTTGCAGCTTTCACATGTGTTTTCAAATGTGTGCTAACTAAACCCCTGCTTTTAACAGAAGGTTAATTTGGTTGGTCAGCAGACTTGTTGGTGAGTTGAGCTATGGAATTGTTTTTCTCTTCTTTTCTGGGGTCCTGGCTCCTCTTCTTCTCAAGTGCCCCCACAGAGAGCAGTTTTCCACGAGGGCACTGATACGGGCGCACTCCCGAGTCCTGCTGCTGTGTCCTGTGACACAGACAGCAGAACTCTGCCCTGCCCGCCAGCTCCCATGTGACTGGATTTGAGCCAATGGCTCCTGCTGCTATCAATCTATGCAATGAGGACCCGAGACAGCGTCTGGAGCTACTGTGCTTATTGCCATTGCTGGAACAACTGGGTTCAGGTAAGAAAATGCATTAAGGTGAAAAACTTTGATGTTTACAACCCCTTTTAACTGCATTATATTAGGAGAGGACCTTCTGTTACATTTTTTTTTTAAATTGTTCTTGAACTTTTGTTTTTTTGTACTTCAGAACCGGTTTTAGCAAAAGTATTTAATGCTTACTGGATGTACACCTGCCAATGTTTACATGGTGAGGAATGGCTTTGGTAAAAAAAAAAAAATTAATTAATTCATCACTAGTGTGGAGCTGGGGGTTAAAGGATTTGTTCATCAAAAAAGACTCGTGTTTGCTAAGTGAGCATTAACATGATAATCACATGGTTGCCTTGATAAAAAATATAATCAATATAATCCATTTATCGCCAGCTCAAGCACTCACCATTAACATGAGTGATCACGTGGCTTTGTTAGAAAACAAAGCCACATCATGTTCTTTCCAGGCAAATTTTGCCTAAGCAGTCTTTAGGGTTTATTTACTAAAAGCAAGTAAGCTGTTCACTTTACAAATAAGTTGCACTTTGCAAAATAAATTTGCCATAGAGCTGAGCAAATGAGGTGAGCTGAGCAAATGACTTCCATCATCAATTTATGTGCAAGCAAAAATGCTGTCATTTTATTTTCCTTGAAAATTCATTAAGCTCTAGGGCAAATTTCCTTGGCAAAGTGAAACTTCCCTTGCAAAGTGGCCTTTAGAAAATCAACCCCATCAGTCAAAATGTGAAGGTAACTTTGATGGATTTTTTTAAGGGTGAAATTGGTAACTTTGCTTTAAAATAAAATGTAACTAAAGTGCCCACTCATCCCTAGCAATAGATCTACATCAACTTCTAGCAAGGAGCTGTTTCACCATAACAACTGTACAACTGATTCAACCAGCATTGTTAAAATGTTTGTAAAGTTTAAATGTTTCTTCTGTTTTTAAATCATTAAATGGTTTGTCCTAATTTTATTGTGAAGCTGATGATGAAAAATTGCCATAATAGATTTTTATAATGAAATTGTAGTGAGGAGCATTCACCTGTGTAGTACTTAAATTATCTACTGGCTGTATCAGCTAATTTATTAAGGCTTTGAATGAATGAAACATTTTTCTTTATTTGGAAGCCATTAACATGCAGAAGGACACCTGCATATATGGGGGCTAAATCTCTCTCTTGTACATTTCAAACATGTACTGTAGTTAAAGATGATCTTCTAGATCACTCTGTAGTTGGTTTGAGGTGTAAATCATAAATCGTCGTGTCCCAAAGATTTTCTATATGGGTGAGGGTAGGTAAGTGTGCTTTGATGCAAATATATACCATAGATTTATTTACAACATTTTTTTTTTATATGATGACCCTTCTGCAACTCAGCAACATTTTCATTTTACTCCATGAGACTAATGAGAATTAATACTCATGAGACTGGATATTTGCTAAAATATAAAATATTTTTGACTGTCAGATTGCATACCCAAAAATTATTTGAAGCACTTAGGGGTTTATTTACTAAAGGCAAATAGACTGGGCACTTTACAAAGTGTTATTGCACCCTGCAAGTGCAGTTTCTCCAGAGCTTAGTAAATGAGGTAAAAATTCACTTTGCAAAGAATACCCAATCACATGCTACAAAAATAAAAAATAAATGCATTTTTGCTTTCACATGATTGGATGATGGAAGTCAGCATGGCGTTTGCTTATTTACTGAGCTCTGGAGCGATTGCCTTTGCACAGTCTGTTTGCCCTTAGTAAATCCATCTCTGTGTCTGGTAACAAACCCATTGAAGTAGCACCTGCTATCCAGCTTGTAAATTTGAAGAAATACAGTACACAGTCTATGCTTACAGTATGTTTTTCAGGGAATAGAGTATTGGACATTTCCTTTTAAATGTATTTAACTGTATCATTTGAGAAACAAGTCAGACATTAAATCACTGCATGTATCACATCAGAAAAGATGTTTACAAGTGACCTATACATTTGAATTTTGATCATGGATTAGACTGCTTAGTTAGGTGTTAAATCATTTGGGGAAATAGGCATGAGAGGCTAAGATAGATACAGTGGTTTACCTAGCTGGAACGTAGGGAAGATATTTTTTAACACTTCCCCGTACATCAAAATTATTCACAGTAGTAATCATGAAAATAAATATTATGCATGCTGGGGGCGGAAGAAGAAAAAATAACCTATGGAGGGTGGACAGAAGCAGATGTAAATACGGATGCAACTTTATGTAGAGATACTAAACTTAGCATATCAATCTGTCAGACATACAGGAGCTCAAAGATACTATCGCCTGCATAGTTACAAACGTTTAACTATTTTGCTGCCAAGGCATTTACTTCATTTTTACCCTTAGGTGGCCAGACCATTTTTGCAATATTTTACTTTTTTATTTTTTACTTACAGCTTTGCAATTTGTAAAAGACTCCCAAAACAATATTTTTTTTTAATAAATGGACAGGACCATTGAATAAAAAGATGATGTTGTTGATTTTGTTGGTCCTGTGATAGTTGTACACATGTTTATTAAACCAATATTTTGGCAAAAAATGCTCCAAAATCATTACTAATGTACACAAATACAACATAACTTACACAAGCCATGCTATCTAAAAAAACAAACTATATTTAGTTAATAAATAACAAAAATTAAAAAACAAATGTGCCTTTTTGCTAAATAGTAAAATGTAAATGTATGCACAAATCCTAATAAGTAACATACAATATGTGTGCAAGTCTTGAAGTTTTCTTCACAACTATGCCTTGTGGAAATGATCAATTCAGTCTGTGTGTGCACGGAATGTGCATGGAAATGAAAGTTTATATACTATACATACATTTTATCACACTGTAGAGTCTTACAAAATGTGGTATTGTGCATAGTGCTGAACTGATGTAATTATTTAAAAGTATTTTAAAAATAAAAAAAATTAGGCACTGTAATCTGTTACAAAAATGCACTGCATTATGTAGACCATAGTATGTGTTGGAGGGGAAGGGACCTTACTTTTTTTATTCACCATAGTATTTTTTGCTTAATTAAACCAGAAAAAAGTCACTTGTCAGGAAAATCTGTCAATTAAGTTTTCTTCGGGGCATTGTCCTGTATAGCTATCACTTCCAGTTATACTTTCCCACTCAGTGACAACCAGAGCCCTAAAGATATATACCCCCATGTTTATTTTACTTTATGTGTGAAGTACTAGAGGAAGTACAGTATCTATGATTTGCATGGCCATTATGTGTAATGATGAGACCATATCTGAATAAGGCTATAAAAAGGAAAGCCAGGAAAGGGGTTTGATTAATGGGGTGGATAAACAGACTTGTCAAAACTGTCAACATTTTAGGATATTTTACATATCAGTTGATCTCAATCTCTTCATCTCTAGAAGTTGAGAGTACTTTCTGCACAAAAAGGAATTGAAGAAAATGCATAGAGCTATGTCTCTGTTAGTCTCTGACTTAGAAACAAGGTTAGGATATTCTATATATTTATACAATGCTGGTGATACATAATAGGTTCATCTGTTCTTCTTGAAGTGAAAGTATTACTTTAGCTATTTTAGTAGTTAGCTCACTTTTCTAATCCTTAATCTCTGTCCCACAATCCTGCACAGAGACTGTCATGTGTTTATGGAGGATATAAGAGTAGACCAAGAATTTTCTTTGTGTGTGCCTGAAAGCTTATGATAATGAAATATATCAGAAGACCTAGCACTGAAAAAGTTAATGAACCATACAAATGATATCATTTGTCTTACACATGCTCAAAATTTTCACACATTGACAAAACTGGCACATGGAGCAGTTGCTCACTTATGCTTTCACTAATAACATACTTAAAAGTAGTTATCCATATTTACAGAAAATTAGATGTTTAACAGAAGGAATTGAACTAAAGCAGAGCAAAAATGATTAACTTACAAATCAGAGTAGTTTCTAGTGACCAATTTATGAATTCCCAGCAGTGGACCCATTGGAGAATGATTGCTGTTATGACATCACTTGCACATTCTTTTAAATGTACTAAATAAACCTGAGAAAGGCCACACCTAAGGACTTAATTTACTTTGAGCACTGGCTGACCTTAAGCACAAGATTGTTCCTAAAAAACAATCATAAAACCATGAACAAGAAAGTAGTTAAATGATAAAAAATGTAAATGAATAAAGGTTTAAAAACAGAAATTGTGACAATAAAGAATTCTCTCTCTCTCTCTCTCTCTCTCTCTCTCTGTTCTCTCTCTCTCTCTCTCTCTCTCTCTCTCTCTCTCTCTCTCTCTCTCTCTATATATATATATATATATATATATAAAATTATAGTACGGTACATGTATGCTATAAAATATTGTTAATTTTTGTCCCATTCAATTATTTAAAATGCTAGGTGTGCCTATTCCATTAATTTCAGGGAAGCAGGGATTTACATACTGAATAAATATGTGCATGTCTACCCATTCTATTACTTGTACAAAATAGCAAAATATATCTACTGACGGCCAACAGGTAAGTCTGAGAGATGTGAAAGAGCAGTACATAGCACATTGTGTAGGTAAACTGAGTATATGTTTGTTTGCTAGACCTATTGTGGGACTAACATTTTAAACCATTCCAAGTCTTATATCTTTTATACCCATTATGGACCAGAACAGTTTTTACATTTCCACTTATTCAACAATAACTGTGTTATGACTTAAAAGGGAACTGTGCTAAAAAAAAAATAGCAATAAATTTACCATTTTTTTCAAAAAGCATAATGTTAATTTATTATCTTTCTTATTTAAATGTGAACAGTATTTCTACCTTGATCAGTGGGTTGTGGGTGCAGTACTGTAGCTCCTGCATACTCTTTCATCAAATCATGGGGGTCTTTGGGTGGGGGACTTATCATAATCTGGAATATCCCTTTAACAAGGGGGTCCCCAGATCCTGGCCCCCCTATGTGAACGGGTAGGGGTACTGTGTATCTCTACCTATTCACCAAAAAAAGTGTCAAAACGTAAAAACCACAATACACCTTTTTTGACAATTCCTTTATTTAGTCCCGCAATATCCATCCATCTTCAAACACACCACCCAGAACTTTGTGTGCAAAGCTTTGTCTTTGCAGCTATAGTATAGTTGATAATACAGTGTATACAGTTTCTAATACCCTTCTGGTGGTGTACACAGTACACAATACAGTGCAGCCATAGTACAGTTGCTAATAAAGTGTAGGCAGTGTACACAGTATCTAATACAGTGTGTGCCGTTTCTACTACACTTTTGGTGGTGTACACAGTTCACAATACAATGCAGCCATAGTACAGTTACTCATACAATGCAGTCGGCGTACACAGTATCTAATACAGTGTGTACAGTTTCTACTACACATCAGGTGGTGTACACAGTTTACAATACAGTGTAGCCATAGTACAGTTGCTAATACAGTTCAGGCAGTGTACACAGTATCTAATACAGTATTTACAGTTTCTACTACACTTCTGGTGGTGTACACAGTACACAATACAGTGCAGCCATAGTACAGTTCCTAATACAGTGCAGGCCGTGTATACAGTATCTAATACAGTATGTACAGTTTCTACTACACTTCTGGTGGTGGAACACAATATCTAATACAGTGTAGTGTGGTGTTGCAAAACAATTTTTTTTCTGCTGCTGGCCATATTATTGAGCCAGAAGCAGAAGAGTTGGTGGAGTGGATAGCAAAGCCGTCCTCATCCTCCTCATCCTCTGTCACCCAGGCTCAGAGTAGTTTGACCAATGCAGCTGCCAAAGTGGCCTATTCCACTGGCTCCTTGTCCACAGTCACTCCTTTCATAGCTCCACCATCATGCACAGAGGAGTCCCCAGAATTATTCAACCACAGTGTCGAGAAAATGCTGCTGGAGGATGCACAGCAATTTGAAGGCTTCGGTGTTGGTTGCCAGGTTAAGGAAGGGAGTAAGGTGAACCTAGAGAGAGGGGTGCCCAAAAAGGACAAAAAACTGGCAGTCATGTTCCCCCAGCTGCAGCATACTGCCAAGTTTGCTCCAGTGATGAGGAGGGAGGGGATGATGAGGTCACTGACTGTACTTGAGTGCCTTAAAAAAGAGAGGTGGAGGAGGAGGAGGAGAAGGCACAACTCCAATGATGCACAACTCTACCGAGGCAGGGTGTCCTCCAGGGGGCAGCTTAAGGGCAGCCACCCAATTGCATCACACCGCAGAGCTCTGTAGGTGCAGGGCACTGCTGACTCTCTGCTCACTTTTAAAAGTTCCTTGGTGTGACCATTTTTCTGCACATGTGGAGCAGATCGCATCATTGCTGATTGCAACCTATGTCTGAAGCGAATCAAGCATGGCCAGAACAGCAGCCGTTTGGTCATCACATGCTTGACCAGACATATGATGACCTGCCATGCAGTCCATTAACAACAGCACTTGAAAGACCCACATCAAAGAAAAAGATGGACTTCTCCTTGCTCCTCATCTGGGATCTACAACCCTACTATACCTCTAGTCCTCTCAAAAGCCTGCACTGAGAGGGATAGAGGTATATCAATAGGTTTCCAAAGTACTTGCAGCCAATCTGCTAGCAGTACACCACCATCTGGTTTTAGCAGGCAAATTTCCCTACCCCAGTTGCTGAACCATAAAAACAAATTTGCTCCCATCCCTCCTCATGCTCAGCGTCTAAATGCTAGCTTGGCCAAATTGCTAGCACTGCAACTGCTGCCTTTTCAGATGGTAGACTCTGCCCCCTTTCGTGAATTTCATGAATTTGTGGAATGTGCTGTACCTCAGTGACAGGTTCTGAAACACCATTTTTTTCACGGAAGGCCATTCCAGATTTCTACTGGCATGTAGAAGGCAATGTTTTGGCTTTGTTGGACAGGGCGATCAGTCAGCAGCAAGATGCCTATTACTGCTGACTCATGGTCCAGCAGGCATGGACAGGGATGTTATCTTTCCTTCACGGCACATTGGGTAACTCAGCTGGCAGATGGGAAGGATGTAGGACAGGGTTCAGTGTTGTTGGCACTTGTTTCACCAGCACACCTCCAAAATGCTAGTGGTGATTCTGCCACAGCTCTCTATTCCACCCCTCCTCTTCTTCTTCCTTTATGGCCTCTTCTGCAGATTTGTCCTCTGAACCAGCAGAGCTCTGTAATTGTTCAAGGGGCTGCACAAGCAATCAGGCTAAAATATGCCATGTGGTGCTTAAGTGTGTCTGCTTAGGGAACAAAAGCCACACTGGGGCAAAGATTCCGTCAGCTCTGCAGGAGAAGGCTCAGAGGTGGTTGACGCTATGCCAGTTTCAGCCATGAATAGTTGTATGCGACAATGGCACCAACCTTCTCTCTACCCTATGACATGGACATGTAACCTATGTTCCATGTTTGGCACACGTCCTGAATTTGGTGGTGTAGCAGTTCTTGAGCAGGTACCCAGGCTTACAGGATCTCCTGAGGCAGTCCAGAAAAATCTATGGTGATTTATGCCGGTCAAACAATGCCAGTGCTCAGCTGGCTGACATTCAAAGGGAATGCAACCTGCCCACCAACCGCCTCATTTGTGACATGCCCACCAGGTGGAACTCAACATTGCCAATGCTGCAATGGCTGAACACACAGCAGAGGGCTATCAACGAGTACCTGTGGGAGTATGGCACCAGGACAGGGTCAGGGGAGCTTGGCTTCTTTTTCACCATGCCAGTGGCTACTGATCAAGGATGCATGTGCTATACTGTAACCATTTGAGGAGGCTACAAGGATGGTGATTAGTGACAATGCATGCATCAGTGACACTGTCCCTCTAGTCTCCCTTTTTTGAGCATATGCTTTGTTGAATCATAGACAGGGCACTTGAGGCAGAACAGCAGGAGGAAGAGGAAGTCTTCCTTACCTTTCAAGGCCCACTTTCTTTATCCAGATTGCATTTCTGCAGGCCCTCCAGACAGACAAGAAGAAAATGAGGAGGATTTTATCAGCATGGATGTAGAGGATAACACTCAGCAGCAGTCTTCAAAGGACAGTTTTTAGTCCACGGAAACCTAAGGAGTTGTACGTGGCTGGGTGGAGGTAATAAACAGCGGGGCCTGTTTTTGCACTCAAGAAGAGTATCTGCGAGGGATTACAGTGTTCTGGCACCACCACCACCTAAGGCCCAATTTTTCTGCCCCTGTTTAACAAGAGTATTTGTGCGAGTTTACAGTGTTGTAGCACCACCACCACCACCACCACCACCCAAGGCCCAGTTTTTGTACCCCTGTTTAACAGGGGCATGTAATTAAAATTTTTGAGCTAATATTTCAACGCAATTTTTTAGCACCCAATTTTTCTGTCACTGTTTAACATGGGCATGTAATTGCAATTCTTGATATAATATTTCACAGCAGGGCCCATTCCTGTGCCCAACAAGAGTAACTGTGAGGACTTACAGTGTTGTGGCACCACCACCACTACCACCTAAGGCCCAATTTTTCTGCCCTTGTTTAACAGGGGCACGTAATTACAATTCTAGATATAATATTTCAGTGCAGGGCCGTTTCTGCACCCACCAACAGTAACTATGAGGGCTTACAGTGTTCTGGTACCACCAACACATAAAACCCAATTTTCTGCAGAGTATACAGGCATACCCCTTTTAAGTACACAATGGGGTTTATTTACTAAAGCTGAAAAGTGCAAAGTCAGGCTCATGTCTGCATAGAAACCAATGAGCTTCCAGGTTTTATTACCAAAGCTTAATTGAACTAGCTGGGGTTAGAAGCTCATTGGTTTCTATGCAAAAGTGAGCCTGATTTTGCACTTTCTAGCTTTACTAAATAAACCCCATTGCATATTTAAAAGTGGGGCATGCCTGTATAGGGGAGGCCGTATAGTATATATACTGCTGTTCAGAGTATTGAGTGCTGGTTCCCCTTAATATCCATACCAGACCCAAAGGGCCATGCTGTTTTTTCAATGATTTTCATCTATATTGCTGGGACCCGACAATACATTATAGCTGTGAGTAATTTTAAATTAAAATGTTTTCCTTTAGAAATGTAATTTTGCTGTGGTATTATTCTAAACATGGGACAAATGTGCTAATTTACAGGCATACTAATGACACCTCCTAGGCATGATATTTAAAGGAATATTTCATTTTTATTGTTTCACTTTAAGCATGATTAAAATCGCTGCTACCGAAAAAACGTATGTTTTTAAAACTTTTTTGCATTGATACATGGGGCTGGACTCGGGTCCCCAAACACTTTTTACGGCAAAAACTTTCACACAAGCCTTTAAAATTATCAGTTTTGATTGATCATGTTATTTTCCCATTGTCTTTAATGGTGTTCATATGTTCGAACAAATTGTTTGCCTGTTCGCATGTTCTGCTGCAAACCGAACCGGGGGGTGTTCGGCTCATCCCTAGCAGATTCTCATCATCTGTTTTAACCCCTAAAATCTTGAACCACTGCAGTGCAACCACATATATTGCACACAATTTTCGCATGGCCCCAATCAATTAAATGTGTCACCTTCTGTGGGCAGTACTGCCCATTAAAAGTGACAAGGGGATAATTTTTGCCACACTGAGATGCAAAGCATCATTGCTGTGGGATGTATACACCCTTTTGCTGCCTTTGCAGTTTAAGGTGGTGCATATTGGCGGAAACAGTGTTTTTTACCACCCCCAAATTGCAGGTGTAAACGAACCGCATATATGGCATATAGAGTGTGGGGGTGCCGTGGCCTTGGGCGTGACATTTAGGGGGGCGTAATTTCATGCCAGTAGTGTCACAGTCCTGCCTCCTCCTAATTTTTATTTCCTGTGTACCCCGTGCTCTGGCCGCCATGTTCAGTGTCCGGTGCCCTGTGATTGGGCGTATGGGGGTCATGTGTGGCGTGAGGCTGGTCTGTCCATGATCGCAGTTGCTCCTGAAGTCCCACCTCCACACATGACCCCCCATGCGCCCAATCACAGTGCACTGGGAAACACTGAACATGGTGGCCGGAGTGCGGGGGACACGGGAAACACGCACTGGAAAGTGTGAGCCGCCTGGGCCGCTGTCTTCTCCTCCTCCTCCTCCTCCTCATATCCTCCGGAGTCTGGACCAATGCAGGACAAAAAGGTGAGGAATGGATGGACGGGGGGGAGGCACTGTAAATGTAATGTGAGTTTAGGAAGACTATAGGCATACAGTATAGTGGTCAGTATAGTGTAGTGGACAGTATAGTATAGTAGTCAGTATAGTGTAATGGACAGTGTAGTGGTTAGTGTAGTGGTCAGTGGTCAGTGTAGTGTAGTGGTCAGTGTAGTGTAGTGGACAGTATAGTATAGTGGTCAGTATAGTGTAGTGGTCAGTGTAGTATAGTGGACAGTATTGTATAGTAGTCAGTATAGTGTAATGGACAGTGTAGTGGTTAGTGTAGTGGTCAGTGGTCAGTGTAGTGTAGTGATCAGTATAGTGTAGTGGATAGTATAGTGGTCAGTGTAGTATAGTGAACATTATAGTATACTGGTCAGTGTAGTGTAGTGGTCAGTATAATATAGTTGACAGTATAGTGCAGTGGGCAGTATAGTGTAGTGGTCAGTATAGTGTACTTGACAGTATAGTGTACTGGACAGTATAGTGGCCAGTGTAGTATAGTGGACAGTATAGTATAGTGGTCAGTGTAGTGTAGTGGTCAGTGTACTATAGTGGACAGTATAGTATAGTGGTCAGTGTATTGTAGTGGTCAGTATAGTGGCCAGTGTAGTATAGTGGACAGTATAGTGCAGTAGTCAGTGTAGTGTAGTGGACAGTATAGTGTAGTGGACAGTATAGTATAGCGGGCAGTGTAGTATAGTGGACAGTATAGTATAGTGGACAGTATAGTATAGTGAAAAGTATAGTATAGTGGTCAGTGTAATGTAGTGGTCAGTATAGTGCAGTGGTCAGTGTCGTGTAGTGGACAGTATGGTATAGTGGTCTGTGTAGTGGACAGTATATTATAGTGGACAGCGTCCTTTATGGAACTGATCGTTGCCTGGGGTAAAAGCCACCCTCTTCTGGGCTGTATCTATAACCAGACCCACAAATTCTTAATGGTTTTAAAGAAGATCTCTCTAGGTTGAGGATCCAACCTAGGTATTCCAGGTAGCTGATTGGGGAGACCAAGCTTTGGTCTAAATGGGCTACCGACATGTCTATTCAGAGCAGGTAGTCTAGGTATGCTACAATTGTAATACCTTGAGTCCTTAATCTGGCGAAAGTAAGGGCCAGAAATTTTGTAAACACTCGAGGTGCAGTAGCTAGACCGAAAAAGGGCAATGCTACAACTGAAAGTGATGTTTTTCTACTTCAAAGCGCAGATATTTTTGATGAGCGGGGAAAAATAGGCACATGCAGATATGTATCCCTGATGTCGACTGATGCCAGAAGTTTTCCTTATAGGATGGAGACAACAGATTAGATTGATTCCACGTGGAAAAAGTGGATATTTCAGGAACCGGTTTAGATCCAAAGCACCCTCCCCTTGTTGAGGGCATGTGGCCTGGTACGGTTCAGGAGGGGGGGGCGCTCTCTCACCCGCCCCTTTTTTCTTGTGGCCTGCCAGGTTGCATGCTCAGATAAGGGTCTGTTATGTATTTTTGTGGGGAACCCATGCCTTTTTTTTTTTTTTTGGCGCGAGGTTCCCCTTAATATCCATATCAGATCTGAAGGGCATTTTTTTAATTTTGATTCAGGGTTCCTCTGTGGGGGAATCTCATGCCGTTTTCTTCAATGACTTTTATGTGTATTGCCGGGACCAACAATTAATTATAGCCATGAGTATTTTTAAATGACTTGTTTTCCATTAGAAATGTCATTTTGCTCTCAGGCTGTTATAAACATGGGAAACATTCGCCACTTTACAGGCATACTATAGACACCCCCAAGGCATGACATTTAAAGGAATATTGCACTTTTATTGTTTCACTTTAAGCATTATTAGAATCACTGCTCCGAAAAAACTGCCGTTTTTAAAACTTTTCTTTGCATTGATACATGTCCTCTGGGCCAGGACTTAGGTCCCCAAACACTTTTTATGACAATAACTTGCATATTAGTCTTTAAAATTAGCTCTTTTGATTTTTCATGTTTGTGTCCCATAGACTTTAACAATGTTTGCGTGTTCTTCCAAATGTTTTGCCTGTTTGGTATGTTCGGGTGCGCACGGAAACAGGGGATGTTCAGCTCATTCCTAGTTAACATGTAGACTATTTCCTACGTAATGTCATATTATCCCTGGCAACAAAGAAGAGCATTCAAAAGTATATAATATAGCAATGTTATCATTACCTTTAGAAAACATACTGTATATTAGATAAATAAATGTTATCTGAGACATAATTGGAATCCATGGATGTATGAGCTACAGCGTAATTCTTGCTAAAGACTTTGACCTTGGCAAAGAGAATGTTCACTAATCATTTAAAGCAAGGTAAAGCTGTGTTCACTTTTAATACCCTATCATATGTAAGGGAAATAAGAAAAATCTATTTTATTGAACATGTTTGGGTAGTTCAAATGACCAGTGTCTTCCTGTTTTTTCTTTAGATTAGTGGAGTGGTGGTTTACTTTGCTAAATGAACAAGCTCTAAACTTAAAAAAACAAAAACAAAAAAAACCTCCCAGTGTATCAGCAGCCACATATAACTGAAATACCAGTTTTGGGTGGAGGTGCTATTTAACTGAGGCAATAGAAGTAAACTTTCCCCAGGCTAATGGTCGTTTGTTACTCTAGAATAAAGGCTTAGTCGCAAAGGTTCCAGGAGAAGTTTGACCGCTACAATCAAGCCATTATTGGGTAAAATCAAGATGCAAGAGAAGCTTCCAGGGAAGAATTACTATAGACCACCCCAGTAAATGAAGTAGACTATAAACTGATTTCTGTGTGTAACATTTGTTTGGTGGCTTGAAAGTGGAGAGAAGCTCAGGAGCCATGCCTTCATTCATGGTGGGAAGCCAAGTTTGAAGCATGAGCTTGATTCCAATAAAGGCTTGACCTCTTCAATCAAGCCATTATTGGGTAAAATGCATCAAAAAAATAAGAGATGATCCCAGATGGGGATTACTATGGAGCACCCCAGTAAATCAAGTAGATTCATGCTGATTTCAGTGGGAAGAATTTCTTTGGTGGATTCAGAATGGAGATAAGCTCAGGAGCCGCTATTTGTGGTGAAAAGCCAAGCTTAAAGCTTGGGGGCTTGGAGTGTTATTGTTTTTTCTATTTAAAAAATAAAAAGCTTTTTGTGTTTATAGACATCTCCTAATGTTATGGAAAGAAGAATTTTTATATCTGTCTGTGTAGTTGTTGGAGATGTTTCTTCACTTCCTATCTGGTGAAACAGTTGTTACCGAAACAGTAAGGGAGGAGAAATTTTCTACACAAAGTTGTACTTTACTTTGCTAAGTGAACAGGCGACACCAGTTTTGGGTGCAATTGATATGTTTCTCTGGGCTAATGCACTGCTGTTACTTTTACTGCTCTTTGCACTGCACCTACATTTGTAAAATGTAAAAAGTGCTTTTACATTACATGCCTATCATCATGGCAAAGCTCTATAAACTTGCAGTGGAAAAAAAAAATACTTGGCATTCATGTTTTTATATCAGTAATTTAGCAGTGCTGTCTGCATTTTAGAAGGTTCTGACTGCCGTCATGTGCATCAATGATATATTACACTTTTCTCAATAAATTTGCTTGAGATAGCTAAGTTAAAGAAATTTAAGAGAAAACACGTTTTTTGTTAAAAGGGTGAGGAAGTGTTGTAAGTACCACCTAACAGCTAATAAGCGCTCTTAACTGATCTTATTGGAAAACAGGAGTGGAAAATTACTAGATTGTTTTCCTTACTGTACAGCTTACATTTGCCAGCTAGTAGAAGAGTTCTAAAGCAGGTTGCACCAATAACAAGCATACAATAGCCCTTTTTAACCTCTACTCTAATATCTGCCTTTGGCCACTTTTTCACCTAATGTATGAATATAGCCAACACAATCCTGTTTAACGCAGCAAAAATACTATGCTCTTTTGTTGATTTAATAAAAATATTATGAGTAGATGAAATTATTGCAGCAGTAATGAAATAACAAGGAATTACTGAAAAAATCATAATCAGATACTGCTTTTATCACATCAAATGCATTAAACTCCTCTGAACCAATGTCCTTTTTATCCTAATGTACTAAATTAAATATCTGCTCCTTGTAGAATTTGATTCATCTAAACTAGATTAAAATCAAATCATGTACAAAATCAATTTCACTTAAAGTACAATAATCTGAGCCCACTGAGGCCCCCTTCTAGTAATAACTATAAATGCTGAGTTTTCCTTTACTTCCTCCCCGCCTGATGCAATGTGTGCACTCTTTGCAGATAATATTCAAATATGACCTTGGGTTTTTTTCTGTAAACAAAATCTATAGAGATTCATTAAGGGGTTGGGGTCAAATAGACTGAAAGCTCATTTAACTATGGAGACTGATTTTTAAAATGGGCTTTAGAGGACACTTATGTATGTAGGGGCTACACAGTAATGGATATAAAAAGAAGGCATGAATGGCACACAAAACAAATATTTTATAGACTTAGTTTATAAATATATATCAGTATAATTTGTCCCATGCTTGGTCTGTTTTATTTTTGTTATTATTATTACTATTATTATTATTATTATTATTATTAGTAGTAGTAGTAGTAGTAGTAGCAGTAGTAGTAGTAGTAGTAGTAGTATTAGTAGTAGTAGCTATTATACCTGAACAATTTTCAGGTGGTTTCAGGCATATTTATTTATTTTATTATTTATTTCAACACTTTTGCAAGTGTATATGAACATTTTATAAGTGTATTACAAGCATTTTCCATGTGTATACAAGCTTCAGCATTTTTATTTTAGCCAATGGAAAGCACTAGGAGAAAGAGACCAGTTTTTCCATGCTAAAAAATATAAAATGACAAAAAAAATGCAAAACTGCTTGATTCAAGCATTTACAGGCATTTCCATTGAGGTCTGTGGGACCAAAAATGGCCAAACTGCCTCAAAAATAGTTCATGTATCTTTTGAAGCATCAGCTGTTGAGCTATAGGCACTCGAGTGCTCATATTTGAACAGCCACCATTAAAATAAATACGATTTGGGATGCTGTGAGTTTTATAGCTCTTAGTGTCAAGCTAAAAATTGCTCAGGTGTGAATGAGACCTTGTTATTGTTATTAGTAGTATTATTATTTTATCATTATTAGTAGTAGTAGTAGTAGTAGTAATAATAGTAGTATTCAGGGCTGAGACAAGGGAGGGTTGGATAGGAGCAGGTGCCCTGGGCGCAGTTTGGGAGAGGACAGTAGTTTGTTAGCAGGCAGAAGAGTATCACTATCCTATGTATTACTGCTACAGCCTGCAACAAAAGAAAGTGGCAGATGCACCCTTACTGATTGCCAAACTCCTCTCTGATGCAGCAGTCAAGTTCCTTTTTACAAAGGGAAAACATGCTACCTCCTGGTTCTCTCCTTGGGTTTCTGTTAGTGTGTCTGGCTGAGTTGGGGCTTTTTACAGCAAGAGTTCCAGTACAGGTGGGCAGAACAAGAAGAGATCAGTACAATGCAGTCCCCGATCATTGCTTCCAGCCAATCCCACACCAGAACTCTCCCCAGGGCAGAATGAATATCTCAGTGTCAGAAACCATGAACCAGACCGAGATAGAAGTACAGTAAAATCATACTTGTTTATTTATAAAATAAAAAGGTAAATAAAGTAAGCGTAGTCAAAGCATAGCCAGAGTCCAGCAACCGGATCGGGTAGTCAGCCAATCCAAAGTTCAGTAACCAGATCGGGTAATCAGCCAAGCCAGAGTTCAGTAACCAGAACGGGTAATCAGCCAGGCCAGAAGTCAGGGATTTAGTAGAGGAACAGCAAGCAGGATAAGGAGCCAAAGGGATGTCAGCAAAGCCAATCTTTAAACAGGAAGACAGGAGATGGTTTCTAGTGATGTGACCAAGGCGAAGGCAGAGATGAAGTGAGCTGGACAGATTTAAGTAGGTAGGTCAGATGAGCAGGATCAGGAACAGCTGGATAACTGTGGAGAGAGATGAGAGCTGGCAATGAGCAGACAGCTGAGCGGCCAGCTCAGAGAAGGAAGGGCCGGGCCAGCACTGACACTCAGAGAATAGATGTCAGCCTGAATATTCTCCACATATGAGTTCTGATACTCTCTGACTTCCAAACTGTACTATGCTGTGCTGTAAAGCTTCCCTACACCTTACAGTGCAAATTTACAAAAAAAGAAAGTAACTTTCTTGATTAGTTTAGGAGTTACTGGAACTTCTGAGTTGCTACATACAGTAGATGCATTCCACATGCACATCTTTTTTAATAAGACATAGTGTTTATGTGGAATACACCTATGTAAAACCTCAGAAGTTCAAGGAATTTCTAACCTATTAAAAAATCTTACCATAAACAGCAATGCATGGGATTCTGTAATAGAGCCAACTCCAGGAAAGTTAAAAAAAGTCTACCCTTGCAGTGTATGTGTGTGTGTGTGTGTGTGTGGGGGGGGGGTAATCTCTTTCTCTTACCTTATGTCATGCTCCAGCCAGCTCCATTGCTCTCTTTCTCCACACAAAGCCTTGACATCATCACATACCATACAGGAACATTAACCCTATATGGTATGATGAGGAGGCTGGCATGTGATCACAGACAGTAATTTACATAGAAGCTGAGGGGTCACAGCACTGGAGGGAGCCTGCTGGAGCAAGGGATAGAGTGAAGCTGGGTACACACAAGTTGAGACTTGTCCAGTTCAACAGGGACAGGCTTAATTTCAATATGTGTGTAGCCCTCCCTGCCAAAAAGAAGTTGAAGATTAGATCAGCTTCTGTTGACAAGGACTGCTAGAAAACCTTGTTCGATCAGTGGCTTGTAGCCAATCGGCTGCAGCACTAAGTGTATTCTAACAGTGGGGATTCACCACTTTCAAAATACAATGTCCCATCAGGGGGATTGCTGCATTAACATAGCTTGGGTAGATGCAAGAACCTGCCAGACAGAAATCTGAAAACAAAAAAACAAAAACTTGTGTGCGTGTATCAACTTAATAACTGAATTTGCCTTTTAGAACATGTTACACCAGTATTCAGGATGTAACATGTAACAAGTTCTAGTTGCTGCCTTCGCCTCCTCAGTGTGACAGCAGGCAGAGGTTCTTCACCCCTCACATTTTGTCACATTTTAAAAACAGCATGGCTGGGCAGAGATCCACCCACACAGCAGCATCATTCATTCACAGGAATCTGTGAGGCCGCGTACACACGCGGGGACTGTTCGCCCAACTTTGTCCGCTGAACAGTGTTTCGGCAAACAGTCCGCTCGTGTGTGGGCTTTCAGCGGACAGTTTCAGCGAACAGTCCGCTGAACAAGGTTTTTCGGAAATTCCGAAAAACTGTCCGCTGAAACTTTGTTTCAGCGAACAGTCCCCTCGTGTGTAGGCTTGTTCGTCAAACTAAGTTCCGCGCATGCTCAGAAAGGATTTACACGCCGAAAGTTATAATGCAGTGTATAGGACGTCGTATTTTTCGTCCCGTCGTACGTGCCGTTCACGTCATCGCGCACGGTTTCAGCAAACTGTTCGTTCGTCGTGTGTGGCCATGTCCGTCCATGCTAATTTTGAGCGGACTGTTTGCCGAAACTGTTTGACGGACAAAGTTGGGCGAACAGTCCCCGCGTGTGTACGCGGCCTGAATGTAGAAACTACAACCCCTGTCCGCCACTGCAGCAGATAGACTTGTAGTTTAAATGAACTGTGAGCACACTGATCAGCATGCCTATAGTTAATTCATACAGGTCACAGCTCTGCAATGACCGTCTGAATGGAGGTATGGGCACAGAGCTTTAGGCAATTCATGCAGGATCTTGACACTACACCCATGATCTGCTGATCACTGGTGCAATGCTTTACAGGCTCTTGTTTTAAAAAAATAAAAATAAATGCACATTTTTTTCCGCCATAAATATGTGCATTTATTTATTTTATAACCACTTAAGGACCGAAAGGATTTGCCCCCTTAATGACCAAACCATTTTTTGCGATACAGCACTGCTTTAAATGACAATTGCGTGGTTGTGCGATGCTGTACCCAAACACAATTGATATCCTTTTTTTCCCACATATTTGAGCTTTCTTTTGGTGGTATTTGCTCACCTCTGTGTTTTTTTCCACTATAAACAAAAAATTACTGACAATTAAAAAAAATATATATATATATATTTTTTTTAACTTTTTGCTATAATAATTATCCCCAAAAAAGTAAAAAATATCAAAAAAATCATCAGTTTAGGCCAATATGTATTCCTATACAAATTTTGGGGGAAAAAAATGCTAAGCGTACATTGATCAGTTTGCACAAACGTGTCTACAAAATAGGGAATAGATTTATGGCATTTTTATTATAATTTTTTGTTTTACTAGTAATGGAGGTGACCAGTGATTTTTAATGGGGCTGTGACATTGCAGCAGACAGATCACTTGAAGATTTGAGACTATTTTGGGACTATTGGCATTTATACAGTGATCAGGGCTAAAAATAGCCACTGATTACTGTATAAATGTTACTGGCAGGGAAGGGGTTAACAGTAGGAGGTGATCAAGGGTTAAGTATTCCCTAGGGAGGTGTTTCTAACTGTGGGGGCAGTGTAGTGACTGGAGGAGGAGACAGATCGCTGCTCCCAATCACTAGGAACAGACAATCTGTCTATTGTCCCCTGACAGAACAGGGATCTGTCTGTTTACATTGACAGATTCCCATTCTGTCTCTCTCAGGAGTGATCGCGGGTGGCTGGTGGTCATGGCGGCAGTTGGCCATGCACAGGGCTCTGGCGCCCCTAGTGGTCTTAAAGTACCATGATGGCAATTCGCCCAGGAGAGCCAACATGTCGCAGTATAGCTGCAGTGGCTTATCTTTAAGAGGTTAATTAAAGGTGAATCTAGCCTTTAGGTATTTATACCTTACTCCTCTGCCCCTAGACTAAATGAGCATTTAACCTATGCAATAAGGGGGCCCTACTGCAAGGGTGTTTTTTTTTTCCTGGGATTTAAATCTTTCTTATGGACAAGAATGTCAGAGAAGACACTTGGGTTAGGTAGAAACATAAATGAGTGGCTTTAAGTGTATATATATATGTGAGTGTTTGTATGTGTGGGTGTGTGTATATATACTGTAGGTGTGACATGCCTCATAGGGGGTACTACTGGGTACTAGGGTGGACATACTTCTGGTCTCTACTCTGTATAGTACATCAGATACACTTTATCCCTACACTCTGTACTTCTTCATTCTGTAAATTATTTTTGCCCCTGACTCTTGAAATTTTCAATTTATTTAATCCTGACCTCTGCACTCTATACATAAGTATAATGAACAGTAGGGTTGCACCAATACTTTTTTTATTGGGGTGTACGAATACCAATACTTGTGTTCAACTACTCGTGGATATCAAGTACTGATACCGTAACAGTGATATTTGAGCCCATACAAAATGAATGGACTCAAACCATACTGCAAAGAAAGCAGTGTGATTCCTGTTCAAATCACATGTGTTTATCCGCACTGCTTCTATGTGAACCCAGGCTGAAATTACTATGACATGCCTGGGTTCACACAGGAGTGGTGGGGGAAATCACATGTGATTTGGACAGGAATTGACACACATTCCTGTTCAAATCACATTTGATTCTTTGCAGTGTTATTTGAGTCTATCAATATTGTATGGGCTCAAACTGCAATGCCATGGAATCGGTTTCAGGTATCGGAGCATTTGCAAATCCTTAGTATTGGCACCGATATCTATACCAGTATTGGTATCAGTGCAACCCTAATGAACAGGTGTGGTTAAGATTATTGGTCATGCATCAAAAGGAAGGGGGTGCACCTTGGCAAGTTCGCCCTGGGAGCTGGAAGACCTTATCTCAGCACTGGTAGTAGTAGTAATATTTATTCATTCATTCCAGACAGTACAGTTACAATACAATTCAAGACACATGCATAAGGCTGGGTTCACACTGCTGCGGCTAGGAGACCCGGATGTGATTCACACTGCACTGCAGTGCAAATCACATCCAATCTCTGTGCGATGCGAGTTCAGCCATACAGATAGTATGGCTGAATTCGCATCGCACCCACTCCAAACTCACACAGGACCCTTTTTTTGGTCCGCAGCAGAATCGGATCGCATGGGTGTTCACACCATGCGATCCGATTCCTGTCCGAGTTTGCAGATCGCACTGCGATATGCGAACTGATCTGGGGGTGTCATTAAGGTTTCACTGACACTCCCAGCAGTCCGCATAGGGCAGTGTGAACTGCCGGTGGGAGGCATGCGATGCAGGAACCCGCCACGGATTTGCGGCGTTCCTGCATCGCTTCAGTGTGAACCCAGCCTAAAAGAGTAAAACATAATCAGATATTTTTTCTAGGAACAGCAATTCCTACAAAGTTATGATTACACCTGCATGCTACACATTGCCAGTATCTCACTTTCCCTTTGCACAGACTGAGTAATAACTAAAGTGGATGTCCAGCCAAAATATTTTCTTTTATTTTTGGATCAATTGGGGAAAGGTGAGAACCCCTGTCATGTTTTTACAGTTATCCAGCACTCAGTTAGAGAGATTTAGCATCACTTATCATCCCCGTGACAACAGTTTCACCAGACAGGAAATGATGGAAAATCTCCAATAGGGATATAGACAGAAATAAAAGAGCATCAAAATGACAAAATCAGCTTTAAATCCACTTTATTGACAGGCGGTCCATAGAAATCCCCATCTGGGATCCAATGTGTTGCTGGTGCATTTCACCCAATAAGTGCTTAGTTGTAGAGGTTCTAGGAGTGGTTGGACTGTACAAGCAAACCATTTTAGGATGAAACGCATCAAATAGCAAGACAATGAAAGGTGGGGGTTACTATGGACTATCCTAGTAAATAAAGTGGATCTTAAGCTAATGTTAGTGTGCAGCACTTTGCTCAATTTGTTTGGTGGAGTGGAAATGAGCTTAGAAACCCTGGCTCCCTCCATGGTGGATCATAAAGCTTGAATCAGGGGCGCAGTATTGCCGTTTCTTTAAAAAACATTTTTTTTTAAACTGCCATGCTTTCAAGCCTTTTCCTCTTTTTATATAAATAATATGTATTTTGATATGTCTTTGTTGTTGTTGTGATTTTTCCTTACTTCCTATCTGGTGAAACAGTTGTTATCGGACCAGTAAATGAGGAGAAATTCCCCTAAAACTTTAATGAAATAAGAAAATTAAACAAGGAGGGAGGTGGCTTTGGTTCTGTGATAAGCGAAATACGGAGAATGTTATTGCTAACCTCTGGCCTGAAACAAAAAGATCAGGAGTTACTACATACTTACGCTGTGTACACATGATCAGAGTATCGCACAAAAAATATTGATTTCGAAGCAATTGTCCAATAACCTCATCATGTGTACTAGGTTTTACTCCAGGCCAGTGACTCAGTAAGCCAGGCAACTAACATTTTCACAATAAGGGTCACTAATGACAGTCTACAATTATCTCTCAGTACAGGCTTCATTTTGAAAAGCCGTTCTTAAGAACCAACAGAGAGTATAATTTCTTTTCACATTTACCTGCTGTGCTTGCAATATATTCACTTGAGAGATCAGACTGTAGAGAAGTAAAATCTTAATTATTTGACTATGTTAAAGAAACACTACCAATTCTAAAGTAAAGTACCCTATAGCAACCAATCAAAATCCATCATGTACTGGTTTAGGTTTTAGTCGAAGAATTTCTAAGTGATTGCACCTAACAATTAACACAATTTTTATTGATTGATTTAGTCAATAGCTCTGCTTCCCATTCTTGCTTCTTTTGCACCCAGGTGAATTCAGCTGTAATAGCTCCCTGCCATAGTTCTTATCTCGGGAGTATCCTTCATCCAGCTACAGCACAGGTGTTGCCACTCCTCTTGCATTCTTCAAAATAGAAAAAGAAAAACTGACAATGGGACCCTATGGAAATTGCTGTGCAGACAATAGACTGAAATATCAGTTTTCAGTGGACTGATCCTTTAATTATAAGTCCATTGAAAATGCCTTTTAATTTCTTAAATATTCTAACAAATGAGGATAATCACCCTAAGTGCAGATATTGGGGTTTATTAATGAAAGGCAAATCTACGTTACACTACAAGTGCACTGAAAGTGCACTTGGAAGTGCAGTCGCTGTAAATCTGAGGGGTAGATCTGCTGATTTTATCATCCAAACATATGCAAGCTAAAATGCTGTTTTTTATTTTCCTTGCATGTCCCCCTCGGATCTACAGCGACTGCACTTCCAAGTGCACTTGTAGTGCAAAGTGGCTTTTCCTTTAGTAAATAACCCCCATTGTCCCTAGTAACGACTGTTTCGTTTTCAATCCTGCAACAAAAATATGTCAGTTCTGACCTCCGTGGATACAAAATAGCTTTGTTATGAATTAAACTAAAAATCAAACATGGTAGGTGCTATAGCATACATTGGGAAATAATATTCATGAATGACTGTAACAATAATAGCAACAAAACAATATTTCTAGATAAGAAATTAATTTATAATCACAAAATATTTAATATTGCTTGACAGATTATTCTGCCATTGCATTTGGGGATTAGTACAATAATTCATCTGAAACTCAAGAGGATTTGATTCTTGTATCATATTAATGAAATAGATGCACTGGGCTAACATACAGGGAATATTTAGCCAGTATTCTGTTTTGTATTTTATGTATTACCAAACCAAAAGAGACAGGATTATCAGCACAAAAAGAAACAATTCATGTAGTTTTCTGTAGTTTGCATATATTAAAATAGATCTAAACCCAGCCACTAAAATCTGATCTAACTTGTTCATGCAATTCTAAAAGTTGTTTTAATCTTTTTTTAAATGCAAAGCTTTCATTAAAGCTCAAATTTTTAAATGACCCCTTGCAGTGGGGAGAGCAGAAGCAGTTGTATTTACTTGATGCTCTGCTCCCTGCATAGGCAACGTTCCCCCATGATCTGGTGGTGGACTGTCCTTTGCTGTTCCCATGTCCAGTACAGAGCTATGGACCCTGTCTTGACATCAGGACCATAGACTGGTGAAGCGTGGGGATGTACAATTTGCAGGACCAGTCTAGCAGTGAGGGGGAGGGGGAGGGGGGGGGGGCAAAAGATCAGGAGGATAAGTAAACCTCCTTTATGTCTAGGTGCACGCATATATGTGAGTCGGGGAGTGCTAAATGCAGGTGTTGCCCAACCCACAGGTAAATTTGCTACTCTTTTGCAGAGGTGCGGGGTGCCATTAAAATTTTTGGCTTGTGAATAATTAAACCATCATATGACTAAGTATATAGCACAGAGTCAGATGTCACAAATTAGTTCAAAGCATTGTCAGCACCATTGTGCATACTGAATATGGTCTAAAGGCCTCAATATATTTTACAAAAATATATCTGTAAGCCAGTATGGAAACAAAATTATGCTGGATAGCCGCACTCCTATATTCACCTTTATTTTGTAAAAACAGAGTTCAAAGCATGATAAGTGGATACAGACAAACTGCACAGCAGATATCGTGCTTAATCATGCTTTGACTATGTTTTTTACAAAATAAAGGTAAATATTGGAGGGTGGCTATACAGCATAATTTTGTTTCTGTTTCTGTTGCACCCAACCTGACTGTGGAGACAGCTGATCAAAGGTGAGGCGATTGTCTTATACCCTGTACACACAGTCAGACTTTCCAACTGAAAATGTGCGATCGGATCTTGATGTCGATTGTGTGTGGGCTCCATCAGACACAAAAAAAACAAAGTTTGAGAGCAGTATCTAAAATTCGATACAAAAAAATCAGATCGTTTAAATTCCAATCGTGTGTAGACAATTCCGATGGACAAAGTGCCATGCCATGCTCAGAATAAATTATGAGACAAAAGCTATTGGCTACTGTCCCGTTTATAGTCTCGTCGTATGTGTTCTACGTCACTGTGTTCTGAACAATCGGATTTTCTGACAACTTTGTGTGACCGTGTGTATGTAAGACAAGTTTGGGCCAAAATCCATCGGAAAAGATGTCCGACCGTGTGTACAGGACATTAGAGTGGTGAACTCTACATACTTTATCAGTCTGTAAACCAGTATGGAAAGACAATTGTACTAGTCCATTTAGAGCAGAATGCTAGTTTACGCCACAATCCCTACATTCAGAGCTTCATTGTGTATTAAAAATCAGGTAAGGTACCATGGCAGTAAACAACCTTGAACCTCCCAGACTCAGCAGTGACTAGAAGGGGTAGTATTATTGGAATATCCTGAGCAGGTGCCCATAGAAGGGTGTCTGCCAAGCAAAAGGGAATAGTCAGTATGATGACCATTGCTATTGCATCCCACTTTTATCACTAATATACCACATACAATGTACTGCATGTATCATCCAAAGAGACCAGTCTTAAGCCGGGTACACACTATCTCTCCCACTGAGCTGTTGTGTTTTGACAGGGGGACAGCCCTCCTCCAGACTTCTCTGATCAGCGCTCTCTACCATTGGCTAAGATCGCTGATTGGGAGTCAGTCGGATGCTTCACACAGGCCAAATGTCAACCTTTTTTTTCCCTCCCAACATTCAGCTTGTGTGTACCCAGCTTTAAGCTCATAACACACGTTACAATCTGATTGTATGCTCTCCTTTAGATCTACCATAAGCTATATTGTAAAAATGTTCTGTCTGACTGAAAACAAACAAATAATTTGATTAAGTAGATGCTCATATTACATAGATTTCATAAATCCAAAGTTGATTGTAAAAATTGTATTGATGATTGTATTGTCAGATTCTAATGTTTATGATGAGCCTTAAAGTTCCACAATATGGCCTAGCTGCTCTGTCCAAATGACTTTAGGCCTTTTCCCTACACAGAACGCTGGTATGAAAATGCCCGTAAAGGATTACTAAACCCTTGGGTTTTAAAGTAAAATAACATAACATATCATACTCCACTGTGCAGTTAATTTTGCACAGAGTGACCCCAATCCTCCTCTTCTGGGATCCCTCAAAGGCTCTAGTAGCTCCTGCCCGTATCAGAAAACCACCTAAGAGAAGTGCTCTCTTGGGGGTACCCATGCAGGCACGCTCACAAGTCCAGCTTTTGCGTCCATAGACACAGAAAGTCAAACTCGCCCCTGCTCCCTGGCGCCCACATCATTGGATTTTATTGACAGCAGCAGGAGCAAATGGCTGCGCTGCTATCAATCTATCCAATCAGGACACAAGACAGCAGCTAGAGCTGGTGTTCTCATTCCTGGATGGAGTAAGACAGGGTTCAGGTAAATATAAGAGGGGCACTGTGGGGCTGGTACATGACAGGAGGTTTTTCACCTTAATGCATAGAATGCATTAAGGTGAAAAACCATGAGGGTTTACAACCCCTTTAAATATATCTGTCATGAGAAATATGAAAAAACTATATTATATTATATTTTCACCAGACCAATTATACCCATTGTATGGTTTTCCGGAACCTTTTGAACTGGTGACAATACCACAGGAAGGAAAAAAAAAAGTTTACAGAAATTTACAGAAAGTATTCCAAACTAAAAAAAAAAATGTGCTTTTTTTTTACGTAAACTTGAGTTCTGAATCTCTGACCCAACACTCATACAACAAGTATAGAGATATAGAATTCCAACACTTTTCTAAAATGTATGCACTACACACTTGTCTCGGGTTTGGGATTATGAAGTATTGAAGCCAAAGAAAGTTGAAAACTAGCATTTCTGAGTCTTTATATTTCTTCTAACTGGTGTACTTTAAATTGTTCTCATGCCATTTATATTTTTTCTTTATTTTGATCTGTAATGTAGTGTAAGGGATTGCCTGGATATATTTTCAATTGAATGGATTGTTTAGATAGTCCTTTGCACTACATGTCTATTGGTACATTTTTCCTATCTAATAAATCAAATCAAAGAAAACTGTAAGTGGCATGTAGCCAGAGTTAGCCTTATTGATGTTCCCTGTGTACTGAAAAGTTTAAAAGCTAGATAGCACTTTAGAAATCTAATAAGCCTGGACAGGCTGAAAATCAACAACTTTTGAGCTTTGCTAAAAACACATATCACAAAATAATAGTAATATAAATAATAATAACACAACTTGTACATTAAACTATACTTTTATAAAAAAATATGTACTTAACAATAAATTAAATATATGTTCACTGGAACACAATGTCTAGTTTTCATCTCACTCAAGATTAATAAAATGTATCTCATATACATTAAGGTAGAGCAAAAATAAAATCCAGCCAATTGCTTCCTTGCCCAGACTTGACATAATCCATCCAATCATGTTAAATTAAGCTGAATAAAATAATATAGTAGCCAGAAATACCAGAGACCAATGCTTGGCTTGCCTTTACAGCATGTGGAAAATCTCATAAAATCCTCTTATAGAGTTGGTAATGAAAAAATAATAATATAAAAAAAAATAACTATTTTATTTAAAAAAAAAATCCTCAGTAGACATCATATGTAACACAATGGGTTTATAAATGATTTTACCAGATTTTATTTTTTAATAATCATCAGGGTGGATTATAGAGATATATTTGGAAACAATTTCCACAAAAGTGTTGTGTTCTCAATGGAAAACAGATATGCCAGATAGTAAACCATTTAAACAGATACTGAAAATAACATCTAACAATCAGAACATAGGAAACCTAATTCATTTGACTTTAAGTACATTGCTGGGAACAGAATGTGGGCAATTTAGAAAGCTATGACCCAAAATTGTTGTAAAGTAAGGTTGTTGTAACATCCTAATCCATCTCCTGTCTCTATGAAGTCAATGTCACTGGTGCAGCATTCTGTTGAGAAAACTAATTTATTTAAAGCAATAATAGCACTCACTATACAAGACACAAGCCTTTACTGTCCAATTATTTTCCCCCCCCTGTTTTCCACTATTTGCAATTCAAGAATCTCATCAACAAATGATGCAATAGGGTTTGAAATGATTTCCTCTGTTTTATTATAAAAAGGCTTTTTGTCTGCTGTTGTTTATATATACTCCAATCTGTCCTTCCTGTCCTGAACTCATTACATAGCATGACATAGTGGAGAGATTAAGAGATTATTAGGGACTGATTTACAAAAAAAAAAAACATGTTTGCTGTCCAATGTGCTGGGTGAAACTGCATTCACTTCAAACAAACAATCAGGCTGGGTTCATCCACAATACAATTGCAGCTCACAGCAGGGGCCTGGTGCATCCCTGTTCCCCATTTCAGGGAAGAAGCAGGCCCAAATTTCTGCCTGAATTTGAACCTGAAATGGAGCAAAAAGATAAACAGGAGCCCTGTGTAATCCACTCTGCAGCCACCCTGGAGATATGTGAACCGGCTCCATCGAGAGCCAGTCATAGTCTCCTGTCATGCAAATTGGATACGGGGACCTTGCATCAATTTGCATAAGTGTGAACCCAGCCTCAATCAATCATTTATATATGACAAATCCTGTTTATTGAAAAACCATAGTGTAATTATCTAGACTGATCTGTCTTCTGTTTGGGTCTTAACCTCCCTGGCAGTATGATTATTTCTGGTTTTAGGTGCTAAAAGCGGTACAATTATTTTGCATGGAAATTTGGCATTTTATATTGTAGGCCTGCAATTCTTAGGAATAACTCTCTTAAATCTGTTCAAACCAGAGTCTAGTAGACATCCCGGGTATGATAACGTTTATAATATAATAAATGACTATAAATAATGATAACAAATAATAATAACAATTATTCAATAATGTAATCAAATCCAAAAACACAGAAATTTGTTGCAGTCATTAGATTTAGTGTTTGATGATGGATCTCCCCACAAATCATTATCGCTCAATTGTGCAAGTGATTCTAATTTATTATCGCTGTTTTCTATCTGGTCTAAAACCACTTTTGACAGAAAGGGATACTTTTTGGTTGCTATGGACAATCTCCAAATTCCAGGCAAAAAAAAAACAGTATTTATAATATAAAAGTGCATGCAGGGCACTGGACAGACCGCTAGGGACAAAGGGGATGTGTACTGTATGTGTATTGTGTATTTTAACTTTTTTGAATTTGGCGCCGATCTCCACTCCCATGCATCATAATGTCGCAGGGAACGGAGCTCGGCGGCACTCGGGCACTGTGTGAATCGAGCGGATGACGCCTTGCACACACAGCGGTGGGACATCGCTGGATCCAGGGGACAAGGTAAGTAACTTCTCCCTGTATCCAGCAATGCGATCCCGGGTCTGGCTCAGGGTTACCACTCGTGGTACTGAAATCCCAACCCGAGCCAGCCTTGGGATTACCACCAGGGAGGTTAAAGTGGTTGTAAACCTCAGTCATGAAATCTGAACACAACACATATATCTGTAGTGTTTACGTGTCTCTCTCCAAAGATCTAAGTGTTGTTTCTCTCTTGTGCTTCATTCCTTTGTTATCAGCATGAGCCACTTTTGACAAGTTTTCCTGGCACATGAGATTACATTTGTGTCGGGGAGAGAGAAAAGCACACAGATTGTCTATTCAGACTACAGCTCTGCACGTTCCTTCCATCCTCTGCCTATGTGGATGGAAGGGGGGGTGGGGATGTTCCATTTCCTCCAATCAGCTCTCACTTCTTACAGATGCAGAAGGATTTTATCACAATTGTGCTCTTTTGAAGTGGGGTAGACAAGAGAAAACTGCAGATAAACAAGGAAAACATGTAGGAGTATTTGTTTTATTTCTGTGTATCATCTGAGGTGATTAACTTCACTGGATATATGTGAGGGTTTAAAACCACTTTAAGCCTTTGCAACAGCATATTCATAATTATGTGAATGTATTCAGCCACCTTATCGATAGTCATTCTTTTCTTCTTATCACATTATTTTTTTCCAAGGATAATTGTCTTTCCTAGAAATTATTTGGTTCCCCTCATAGAAGGGGTTATTTACTAAAATTGGAGAGTACAAAATATGGTACAGCTCTGCATAGAAACCAATCAATTTCCAGGTTTTATTGTCAAAGCTTAAGGGAACAAGCGCTAATTAGAAGCTGATTGGCTACCATGTACAGCTGCACTAGATTTGGCACACTTCAGTTTTAGTAAATCAACTCCAATATGTCCAAAATGACTGAGGATTCAAAAATCAACACAGTTTCCCCTTATTTTCTAGGGTATTCATCCCTTTTCTAATACCTATATTCAAATACATTTGCAATATTTTATATAAGAAGCAACTAAATTGTCATAAGAAGACCAAGCCTTAACCAGTTCCGGACTGCCACACGCTGATGTACATCCCTACTTTGGGGACGGATATCGTTGTTATGGCAGCAGCAGGCTTCTATAACCCCGGTATCCCCGTGTTTGGGAGGCGGTCCGGTACAAGATAAAAGTAGTCTCTGCGGCAGATTCACCGCAAGACCACTTTTATCTATGGCAGGAGAGGGCCCCCCTCCGGCCATGATCCGGTGCCCTCCGCCGCTTACCGGAGCCATTGGCACTGGTGGAGGTGATTGCATCTGTTCCCTGGGCTGACATGGAGATGAGTGAGGGAAAGATGGCCCCCACGCATCTCCATGACACTGCAGAGCGGAAGCGACCTCATAATGTCTCTTCCGCCCATAGCTCTTAAAGGGGCATTTTATTGTTTTATTTTTTTTATTGTATTTTAGTCTAAATATGAGGTCTTTTTGACCCCAGATCTCATATTTAAGAGGTCCTGTCATGCTTATTTTCTATTACAAGGGATGTTTACATTCCTTGTAATAGGAAGAAAAGTGTCAGAGTTTATTTTTTTCTTTTAAAACAGTGTAAAAATAAAAAGTAAAAGGTAAAATAAATAATAAAAAAATGTAAACGCCCCGCCGAGCTTGCATGCAGAAGCGAATGCATACGTGAGTAGCGCCCGCGTATGAAAATGGTGTTCAAACCACACATGTGAGGTATTGCTGCGATCGGTAGAGTGAAAGCAATAATTATAGCCCTAGATCTCCTCTGTAGTGCAAAACATGCAAACGGTAGAATTTCTTATATGTCACCTATGGATATTTTTAAGGGTAAAAGTTTGACGCCATTCCACGAGCGGGCGCAATTTTGAAGCGTGACATGTTGGCTATCAATTTATTCGGCGTAACACCAAAAAATGGGCTAACTTTACTGTTGTCTTATTTTTGCATATGTGTAGATTCTCAACTTTGGGTCCTTTTTCCTGAGGGTGGTCCCAATCTTGTGAAGTGCTGCCAAACTGGACCCCCAGAAAATAAGAAGCCTGCACTCTCTTTGTTCTTTTGTTTAGACAGAAGGAATGGGAGAATATTTGAAAGCAAATGTATAAAATTGCATAGGACTTGTAGTGCAGCATTATGTACACACCAATCTGCGATCTACCTATAAAGTAAAAAAAAAACTAAAAAATATATTTTTCCACTGGATATATTGTGAAAAAATATGGCACTGTAGCACATATGTTCTGCTTTTTAAAACTTTTCTGCCAGGAAACTTTTGTATTTATTCTTTCACTACCAATTTTACAATAGTATTTGTTTCCAGCTGTGTTATGATTTTTATATTTTATAGCATTTCACTCCCAGCCTCTGTCATCTAGTTAACACTTATTATTACAGTGCTGTTTTATTGATTGTTCCTACCTCCTAATTTTGTAGAACAATCATTCAAACAGTTCACTGCTCAAAAAAAAATCAAACAAATTATTGAACTATGGCCTAGATTTATCAAACGAATATAAATGTTTAATGCACATTTGTGCCTTATCTTATCTTGCTATAACACACACAGTGATGCATATTTAAAGTCTGTTTCAGGCTTTTTTCAAAATAAGTAACATTTAATAAATGCCTTAAAAAATTATTAAAAATAAAACAGATTTTATTTAAACTTATTTTTTTCTAGAGATAACATCTGATATTGTATATTGCAAGCTCAAAATTAAATAGAACATTTAAGAACTAGAGGATGTTGCACTCTTTGGATGTTGCTTAACAAGTGTTGATCTCACCAGGGACACAGAGTCTGATGTAAGGGTCCCTATTAAATTAGTTCCATTTCCCCCTTTGCTGACACCAGCTAAACATAGAAACACTTGTAGCTTGAGTTTAACAAAGCCTACTTAATAAAGCTAGCCACACACATCAGTTCTGCATTTTTTTTTCGAATGAAAGGAAAAGAATTTCCATCAAATTTGTGATGTTTGTTTATTTTTAATCCAAGATAAATTACAATTATAATTGTGAATGTAATTATAATTATTCCCAAGAGCAATGTAAAAGATCGAATTGTTGTACAGTATACAAAACACACTGGGGGGGGGGGGGGGGTATTTACTTTAAGACAAATCCACTTTGCACTACAAGTGCACTTGGAAGTGCAGTCACTGTAGATCCGAGGGGGACATGTAAGGAAAATAAAAAACATAATTTTTGCTTGTACATGATTGGATGATAAAATCAGTAGAGCTTCCACTCATTTCACATCTTCCCCTCAGATCTATGGCGACTGCACTTCCAAGTGCACTTGCAGTGCAAAGTGGATTTGCCTTTAGTAAATCAACCCCTATACCCCTCTAGAAAACTATCATTTTTGACATATTATAACAATTTAATTATTTAATAATCAAACTGAAAGATGTGTCGGTACCTTAAAGGCTAAGTTCACTTTTTTTTTTAGTTTTGGTACATCTAAAGGAGGTGGTACAGAGATTTTTTAGTGTATGGTCACCTTTATACAACTAAAATGAACTAGTCGCACTTTCAGTGCCATTCGTTTTTAATGGACCCAAACACAAATTGCGCTGCTTGAGAAAATTTGTGTCAAATGCAGCAAAACACACAGTAAAAAATGTGCAAACCGAAAAATGGCAAAATGTCCCATTAACTACTTTGCGACATGTAGGGCAGCCCATTGAAATGACTGGACTTCCCTATGCTTGTCACAGAAAAAAACTAGCCAAAAAAAAGTGTGCCCTCCACCATGGTAAGTGTGAAAGGGGCAAAAAGTGAAATCGGTGTGTTTATGTAAAAACAATGAGGCTCTAGTCACATGCAGAGCATTTGAGAAATGTGATGCAAATGTACAGGGCCTTTGCATTGCCATTAAATGTTATTGGCACCACAAGAGTGTGTAGCAAGAGTATATTTGTTGGGCATTTTGTCACATGACAAAAGTGCTGCAAATGTGCCAAAAAGTGAGGTAAAGAAATGCACCACGCTTTTCTCCATGTGGACGGCAACCCATTCACTTGAATGCACATTAGGAAGTGCCCCACCCCCCAAACAAAAGTTACTGGAATGTAAATTTCTGCTATGCAGAGATGTGAATGAGGCCTGACAGCTGAGTGTCTCTGTCCACCCGCTCCTATATACTTGTATAAAGCTGGCCAATAGCTATACAATCTGATTGCACAAACTCTGTAAAATTAACTTTAGATTTATCAAAACTATATAACTGTAGAACACACCTTTCTATTCAATCACTTTGTGCCCAGGCAGGCAGGTACTTTTACTACATTATATGGTAGATCTAAAGGAGATTGTACAGTAAGATTGTATGATGAGCTTACAGAGTTTCAGGGACACACTTCTGTTTTCAATACTATTGCCTATATATGACACATGTCTGCATGTGAGTACAGAGGTGGGTGAAAGCAGTCTCCTAGGCAGGTGCCAGGTGATCATCTGCTGCTGACGTCGCGGGCACCCTGGACAGGTAAGTGTCCATTTATTAAAAGTCAGCAGTTGCAGTATTTAGCTACTGACTTTTAATATTTAATGATATATTGGTACAAAAGAAAGATGGAATTTAGAAAAAAAGGGAACCTAATCTTCAACCCCCTTGGTGCTGATAGTACGCATAAATTCTGACTCTCTTTGGGTGGGCCTGAACACTGAGAGGCAGCATATATGCAGCCCTGTGTACAAATTACCATGCTGAGAGTGTGCTTCCAGCATGGTAGCCAACCGATGCATACTTGTGATCAGGAGCTTTCTGATCATGGGACCACTGTGACAGCCAACTCTCTATTCTCAGAGCTGGAGGAGGAGAAACAGCAGCACACTGATCTTCCCAGTGAATGGTTGTGTGGGGTGCGGGGGGCGGGTGGCGGCAGGTGGGTTATGGCAGGAGAATTGGCCACACTGTGCTACCATGCATAGTGTGGTCAGTATAATAGGAAAGCAGAGCGACTGCCAGAAACACCAGGGGTTTCATACAAAGGAAGCAATACAAAGAGAACCGAATACCTTTTCATACAAGTATACCAGAATACCAGAATACCTTTCCATACAGAATACTGTATTAATCCCAAAGGGAGATTGGGAAATTGTTATGACACAGACACCCTTAACAAAGATAACACAAGATCACAACAATAGACTGAACAAGATGCAAAAAAACAACAAAATTACCAATAACAGCCATTAACACTAAATAACAAAATTAAAACTACACTACAAATAAAACATCCATACAATTAAAATACAACATAGAATAAATAACACAGAATAAAATAACAGGCAAACTATCAAATACACATAATACACCACTTTCTCTAACACCACCCCAGATAATAACCAACGCAATACCAACATACTATAAAAGCAACACAAAATCCTTCCTGATCTTAAAAAAAACAGAATTAAATCTTCACCTCCAGCCCTCACAGAAAATAATTATATATCTTGATCGCTACAGATTTCCTGTGTTGCTCTGTGGTGCATTGTGGGTGTAACAATCTGTCAGTGGGTACAAATCAAAAATATGAAATGTTGGGCTTACATATTCTTTAAAGTAAGTCCCTCACTAGCCTCTGTATTACTGCAGCAATGTATTCACAAGGTTTAGAATAGAAGCATTGAACTGAAAGTCTGACTCCAGTTTTTATTTCACTCTAATGCTGCATACACATGACCGGACTTTCTGGCAGAAAAGGTCAGAAGGTCTTCCCGACGGACTTTAAACGGAGTTACGACAGACTTCTGAACGAACGGACTTGCACACACACGAACGGACTAAAGTCCATTTGAAAGTCTGTCCGTTTTGAACGTGATGACGTACGACGGGACTAGAAAAGGAAGTTCAATAGCCAGTAGTCAATAGCTGCCCTTCCTATCCGACAGAATGATTCCATCGGACCTATTTTGCCTGAAAGTCCGGTTATGTGTATGTGGCATAAGTCTAATGCCGCGTACACATGGCCGGACTTTCCGGCAGACTAGGTCTGACGGTCTTCCCGACGGACTTTCAACAGAGTTCCGATGGACTTTCTGAACGAACTGACTTGGCCACACATGAACGGACTAAGTCCATTCGAAAGTCCCTTTGTTTTGAATGTGATGACGTAAGACGGGACTAAAAAGAAAGTTAAATAGTAGCCAATAGCTTCCTTTGCATTATATTTGGTCCATCGGACCAGCATACAGACGGATGGGAATTGAGTCCGTTGGACAGAGTTGAAACATGTTCTATTTCTAGGTTTTAGATGAAAAAACGATCAGATTATCCCACATACGATTGCATTGTCTGACGGACTGATTCCGTCGGACCTAGTCTGCCGGAAAGTCCGGTCGTGTGTACGCAGCATTATTAAGTTCAGGCCAAGCTGGTCCAAACACCTGTTGCCATTACTAAGAAATGCCGCCACTGTCATCTCTGTGTTTCGGCAGCGATACAGAGATATCTTGTCCTGTTTCCAGGACAAAACTGAGTATTTTTATGAATAAATATGAGGCTTCTTCTGATTAGCTGAGGTGACGATTATAATTTATTCCACGCCTCACCACCTCTGACCAGAGGAAGCCTTACATTTATTTAAAAAAATACAGAGCTACCTATGAATGGCTGAGCCAAACTCTGCCTGACTTAATTTTTTTTCTGGGAACAGGAAAAAATGTCCCTGCACCCACTACCAAAACACAGCTCTGTATATACTGTACTGTATAACCGAATGCTTCATACAGTTTTTACAGCACTGACAGCAGGTTTCTTAGCAATGAAAACAAACAGTTTAAAGTGAAACCAAACATGGCTTTACGTAAGATCTTAGCACGGGTTTCAGCACTTAGTTTTCCCTCTCTTCCTGTGCATTTTCTTTGGCTACATTCACAACTGGGCATTCTGAATCACAGGCATAATTACCAGGATTCTGCCCACAATTTCAAAACACTCTGCTAATATGACAAAGCGAACAATGCAAATGTCAGATGACCTTCCTTTTAATGGCACCTGAAAACACGGTTCGGTTCTACCGAGATTGTCATGTGATAAATTGTGTTGCGAACACTGCGCAGTATGATTCATTATTTGTTGTTTAACCAACTATTGTTTTTGGGCTCATTTATCATTTACTGATTGATTATTTGATCAGTCTAGTGCTATCTTCTCATACATCTGTAATGGTTGTTCCTGTATTAGATCATGTTGAGGAAGTATCTGCATCCTCTCTAGTGTAATGTATATTATATTTATTATTTACTGACTTTTAACCATAGAGTCTTTTTTCCCTTTTTGCATTTTGTGTTATTTCAAAGTATACATATTCATTATTACCCTGTGTTTCTGTATTATATAATGTATTGTGACTGTGTTTTCCCCTCTGGCATCTTGCGGAGGCCTCTGGTTCCTGGGCTGACACTGTGCGGAGATTGGTAGGCATTGAATGTGTTTCATTATTTTGCGCAGACACTGGTCTCTGGTCTTCTATATATGCTTTCCCCCAGTCGCCGCAGGAGACTCCTACCGTGTACTCATTTGGCACTGTTTTTTGCTGGAGTGTGGTTAAGTAGTCTTGAGGTGTTTTGTTACAATTTCTTCTTTTTCCCATCGTGTTTTTTATTGTTCAATTTATGTCTGTTTATTTCGGTGCTTATTCACATATATACATATGTTTTTTAGATGTATTTCCTGATGAAGCGGTTAAACCGCGAAACTAGTAAAAATACCACACCATCTGTGAATTTTATATAATCACCCTGTTGTTTTTGTATTAATACATTATTGTCAAATTTTAACTTGGTAATGGAATTTTTTATGTAACTGTTTAAGTTGTACCGTGATAGTCTACTTGCTCTCTCTTGATGGGTCTGGGTTGGGGTCCAGACTCTCAAGTCTCAAATGCTTATTCTATTTAATTGGGATGATGGTACATATGATTACTTTCAATATGTTATTGATTTCAAAATGGGAGGCCATTCATTATCTTGTCTCTTAAAAGAAGCTCTTGGTCCTTTTTTTGGGCGACAAGCTTCACAGCACAATTTATTGTGTAGCATTCACTGCAGAACAGCACCGCATTTTTAGGTGGCATTGAAATGAATGGCATCTGAAATTTTTATTGTGCGATTAGTCATTTTAACAGAGCATTTTGAAATTGTGGGCAGAATTAATATGAATCTGCCAGCGATTCAAAACTCCCAGGTGTGAATGCAGCCTTTGTGTTTACATTACAAAAAAAGAAGACTGGCAGGCTTTCCAAAGTCACTGCTGGCGGGGGAAGCTGAGATATGGGGAGAAAGTAAAACGTAAAACTGAGAAGCTACTGCAAAATTGAGGACAAATTACTTTAAGCTAGATAAATGAATGAGGACTTGTTTTAAACTTTATTTTGTGTTTGTTAAAAATATGTGAATATTACAATGTCCGTATGCTGGCCAATGTTTTAATGTTAAATATTCTTGGTGTCTTCTGTGACTCATTGTGGTTGATTTAATAAAGAAGCAGTGAATGTTCACCTTGCAAAGAATACTCAATCATGTGCAAGGAAAAATATAAAAGATTTTTGCTTGCACATGATTGGATGGTAGAAGTCCGAGCACAACTTCTATGTATTCACTAAAGTAAGGCAAAAATCTTTTTCAAAGAGAACAAGCTTTACTCTTTTGTAAATCAGCCACGTTATATCTTTAATGTGTAGTTCCAGTTCTGAAAAAGATTTCAGCTCCCGTTATGCCTGTGATCAGTTGCTGCTAGACATAGAAACAGAAGAAGATTAATTCCTTGCTGCTCACTGGGTGTGTGCTAAATTTTTCTCTTGATTTTTTCCCTACTAATATATTAGTAATCGAAACTCATGGTGAGTCAGGTATGGTAGCAAAAGCTTCCCATCTATTGAGATTCCAAGATGAGATTAAGATAATATCATTTGACAACATGCAGTTGTCAGAAGACATTGCCTAAATCTCATATTTTTAAATTGTGTATAACATGAAAAGCAAACCATGCATATTCTGATATTTGTGTTTAGTTTGGATCCATTTTTACTTAGCCTTTAGCTTGGAGTCTTACTTTATTTAAAAAGGAACACAAGGTATTAGAAACCTTGAAAGTCTTTTATGGGAAAAGGTCATATTTTTTGATGCATTAAAGTTCTATTCTGATCAAACCAGCAAGTTTTGGAGTTTCCAAAGTAATATGCAACCTCAGTGTCCTTTTAAAGTAATGCAAACAAGATTGTTTCGGAAACTTGAAAGGCATTATTCAGTTTTCCTCTAGACATCCCTGAAGGAGCTGCTGTCTAGCTGTTTCCTGCTCCTCCAGCCCACTTACTGAACATTCTATATTATGTTGGCACCAAGAGTACACCTTCCAGCCATTTTCTCTTCCCCAGTTATTGCTGCATAATTATAAAATTTACAGTACAGAAACCTATAAGCTTGTCCTGAAAAAAAAGTTTAAATATTAGGACATTTCACAATATTTTGTGAAAAAAATAAAAGTATTCTATCATTTTAGAAATGTTTTTAAATGACACATTTCTGACTTGTCTCCTCTTACAGCATATTTTAAATGACTTCATCTGCTGACGCTATTCAAAGAAGATTTGCTGAAAAAGGACATCAGCCAAGACTGACTCTGGATAGAGTAGGAAAGGTTAGGACCTGTCTCGATTTCCTCTGGGAGATTTAACCTCTCTTCCTAACCCATGTGCAAGTTGCCATTAGGACAGGAAATGAGGATCATTTTTTCATCAGTAAAACCTTTTCATCAGTAAAACCTACTTCAGTATACCAGCACAAAAAATATTTATTTTAACTCTAAGTATCAAGAGGTAGGGTTCCATTAAGAGTGACTCCACTTCCATCTGACAGAAGCTAAGTACTTAAATTGTACTATATGGATATAATCTATCTAAAGGTTGATCTGTGTGTCCCCATCCCTGCTCGACAGAAGTTGATCTTTTGATCGACTTTTGTTGAAGGGACATGCTGGAAAACTTTTTCTTTTCAGTGTATTCTGACAGCAGTGGGTCCCACTGTCAGAATATAATGTCCTGTAGGGGGTATTCCTCCATCCACTTAATTTGTTTGCATTGAAAAATCTTTTTTTTTTAATCATGCCCCCTGGTTGAATTAGAAAAACCTAACAATGTATGGTCAGATTAAAGCCCATGTGCAGCCAAACTAAAAAGCTGAAAAATCAGCACATAGGACATCATTTAGAGTCAGTAGGATCTGTCCCGTGTGCTGATGCATTTTCCTGTTTTTTTTTTTAATATGGCTTCACTTAGGCTTTAGGCTTTAAAACAGCCCCTGATCACATTTGTTGTAAAATTTTAAAGCATTAAAAGTGATTAGTTACTGATATTGTTACTCCACTTCTTAATTAAAAGTGATTAGTTACTGATAGTGTTACTCCACTTCTTAATTAAAAGTGATTAGTTACTGATATTGTTACTCCACTTCTTAACTGCTTGCATTTGAATATTATGATACTAAATCCAAGTTCACACATATGCAAATTGGATGTGGGTAAACCCGCATCCAATTCACATGAAGGGCAAGGGTGACCAACTCTCAATGGAACCGGTTCACACATGTCCATGGCGGTCATGGTCTGCATTCAGAAATGGTCATGTGCATCTTTGGGGCAGATTGAGGTGTGAATTCAGCAAAAAATTCAGACCCGATTTGAACATGAACTCGGTGCACAGGGACACACCGGACCTCAGGCGCAAAGCCGCAGCTGCATTTATAAGGCCTTACTGTTGCACATGTATATTTTAAGTAGAGGTTAGAAACGGAAGGGGTTTCTATAAGCACAAGTATTTTTTGAGGATCAGACCATTGCTTTAGTAAAATGTATTTGATTGTAATCAGTCAAATATGTGTGAAGCAAAATACTTTTCTTCTAAATTCCTATGAAAATTGTTGGACAAAGAATTTGACTTGCCCTATAAGAGAACATTCTCTTTACCTTTAGTATATCATTCCCATTGCTGGTACCTCCACTAAATGGTGAAACTATGAATGACAAAATAAATCAACAGACATAACAGGAGATAACACAGTTTAAAAGCTGACAACCAATTGTGTAGCAGAACGTGTGACTGTGACTGATTCACCTTCAGTGAGAGTTTGTTGAAGGTCACTGCTTTATAAATATTTAAGGTCTCAATTCATGCCTACTTGTTGCATTAAGGCATCCCTTGCTTCTTAAACCCCTAGACACTGATAACACACATATATACTGTGCTGAGAGCCTGTTCCCTGTGCAGAGAATGGTAGCTGGCATGTACCGGAAAGCTCCTGATGCATACTAGCGATCCAGAGCCTTCCGTTACTGTGACCACTGTGACAGCAAATCACAGTGGTCACACAACCCAAATACCTGCCTTCACTTCCCGGCTTTTAGAGCCCTTAAAGAGGAAGTAAACCCTGATGGGTTTACTTCCTCTTTGATTCCCTGCAAAGGTAAAGCATAATGGACTACTATGCATCGCATAGTAGCCCATTATGTGTCACTTACCTGACACAGGAGCCAGCGAAGTCACCGATGTCCCCTGTAGTCTGGAGCATCCATCTTCTCGGTGGGTCTTGCTGCTCCGCCGCTGTCATTCGACGAAGCCGCGATGACGTCACTGCCGTGCATGTGCACGGGAGTCGCCACTCACGGCATATCGCCATTGACAGCGGCCTGCTCAGTGCACCTGCGTGCCGCTGTCCACGGAGCATGCCCCGTAGACAGCGGTGCCTGTGTTTTGGAAAATATCTCCTAAACCGTGTTGGACCTACAGGTAAACCTTAATGTAGGCTTACCTGTAGGTCAAAGTGGTTTGGAAGGGTTTGCAACCACTTTAAAGGGCTGGGAGGCTGTTGGTGGGAAGGAGTTAAATGGACCCTTACAAGGCTACCACTTACAAAAAAGTACCTAAACTAGTTTTTGCTATCACTGTGTGCACACAATGCATCACACTTATACTGCCCATTATGCTGCATGCATGTTTGTGCACACACAAACATGCATGCATAGGTGTGGTCTGTGAGATAATAGTGCACTCTACGTATATAACAAATAGCTCTCTCACTGTGAATACTAATCAATATATCACATAAAATTATAAATATACAGTACATCATTTCATGTCCAAATCATGATTTGAAAAATTTAAAAACTAAAAAAAACAAAAACAAAAGAAGTCCATCAAACAGTGATATTCTGAATCAAGTATAAAGTGCTGTTGTGCCAAATGCTGTAAACAAATCGGTGCAGTCCATGCTCTCCTCCTGGGTGCCAACTCACTCACCAGCTGCTGTGGACTCCCATAACAGAAGTCATGCGCACATTGCAAAGCAACTGAAAATGCTGGGATTGGTAGTCATTTAACCAGGCTTCTTCTTAGTAGACCCAGATTCTCATCATAAATGGTATAATGACTAGTGATGGACGAACTTCCGACGGGACGTTTCGCGAAAGCGAAATGCGAACGGACCCAAACGTTCGCGAAACCGAACGTTCGCCGCGGGCCCCATTGACTTCAATGGGAGGCGAACTTTGCAAACCTTCATGTCGAATTTGCGGCCACGTGGTAATTATTAGGGGGTAAAACGTAGTCCCACCATCTGGACAATGACATAATACATGTATGAGGTGAATTTGGGATCGATAACTACAAGCATTTTTATTTTATTTGGGAAATTGTTCTAACAATTCAGGACTATGGAGCTAATGAAGGCAATGGAGGAGAGGGAAGGTCAGGGACCAGGGTAGGCAAAGAAGAGGGTGCAGGAGATGATCACCAGCAGCGTGACATACCGGAATGACACATGCACCGTGATAGAGGCATCTGACAGCAGCACCGTAATACAGAGCACTGACAGCAGCACCGTGACATACAGCGCTGACAGCAGCACCGTGACATACAGCGCTGACAGCAGCACCGTGACATACAGCACTGACAGCAGCACCGTAAGCAGCCCCAGGAGGAAGTCAGCACAGCACAGGGATGGTGTGATCCCCTCATAATAAGAACCCCCAGGAGGAAGTCAGCACAGCACAGGGATAGTGTGATCCCTTCATAATAAGAACCCCCAGGAGGAAGTCAGCACAGCACAGGGATATCATAAGCAGCCCCAGTAGAAATATGACACCGCTCAACCTCTTCAAAGAGGAGGGTAGGGGCATATAGTACGGTGTGCTTTTTTGGGTCAAGGAAGTGAGCAGACTGTACGTCAGTCCCTATACCGCTGAAGGACTGCTGCAGTATAGGGCAGCGGTCAGCAGTGGTGCACGTCAACCCTATCTATTGTGGACCGATAGCGGTCCTTACAGAACAGCAGACTGTACCGCACTCAAGCCTATGTACCGTAGCACCCTATACCAAGTTACCAGTCCTTATAAGAACTTTTGTGGAACAAGTGAGTTGTGAATGTTTAGCAGACTGCAGCAGAAGGGCAGCAGTCAAGTATAATATCCTTTCTATATTTGGAAGAAAGAATATTATACATGTACAAGCCTATTACTGTACCACTGATACCAGTCCTGAAAAGAACCTTTGTGGAACTAATAATAACAGCAAGTCTTTAAAATTACCCTCACTGCCTGACAACACTGCTTCCTTCCTGTCCCTATACAAATTGGCAAAAAAAGAGAACGATTAGTGGTTACTGGAACAGCTCTTTTGTGGACCTTGATAGTAACAGCTAATGATGATGATGATGATGATGATGATGAAAGACTAATCTGGCTGTCCCTGTAGCATACACCGTCCTTTCCCTTTCTCTAAACTAACAAAAGACACTCAGGCTGCTGCAAGAATCAGCAGCACAGCAAACCTATCAACACCTAACACCTATACCAGTCCTGAAAAGAACTTTTGTGTACCAAATAGCTAGTGGTTTATCTCTCCCTACTCCACACAGGAACCTGTCCCTATCGTAACAGAAGAAAGAATGTAAAATGGCCACCGGATCGGGTGTATTTATAGGTTAGGGGGAATGTCCAAGTGTCCATGTGCTGTCATGTCTCAATTGGCTGTCCTGTATCACATGATAAACGTGTCACCAAAGGTTAAAGTTCTTGTATACATTAAACACGTAAGTCCGCCGCGGCGAACGACGGAAAAAGGCGTTCGAACGTGCGGACCGCGAATGTCGGAAATTCGCCGCGAAACGACCGCCGGGCGAAACGTTCGTCCATCACTAATAATGACAAAGAAAGAGGAAGTATATAGTGTAATTCTGTTTATTAAAATTAATTAAAAAGACACAGTAGTCCACTCACATTATACAGGTTAAAAATAGGCCTAAACCAGCTAAAACCAGAAACCGGAAGTCTGCTGCTATTTGCGTGTCACCGGCCGCATCTGACGTCACCACCCATGGTCTCCTGACGCGTTTACTCCTTGTTGGAGGACTACTAATCCCAGCATTTTCAGTTGGTTTGCAAGGCACATATGGGGGATTCTAGACTTGTGCACAATGGAAAATTGTGTTTAATTTTATTTAGTTTCATTCGTAAAATACGTTTGTTCTGTAATATTCGTTATGTTATGTTAATTTGTTTTCGGATAATTTGTTATTTCTGTAGAGTGTTGATATTCATTATACCAAAGTGATTCGTTTTGTATGTGTATCGATTCAATATTTATGTATGTATACATATATACGTGATAACAATTCATAGTTTGGAAAGTCATTCGTTTATTGAATTCATTAACACACACAATGACAATATCTCTTCTCCTATGCTCAAATACAATACAACAGGGCTCAAAATTTCAAGTCCTGAGCTACTAGCCAGGCCTCAAGGGTTACTTGTCACCAGTTGCCCCGCCCAACCCCTACCCTGCCCCACCCCTAAACACACCCTCATAAATTATCTCATGAAATTACACTTAAATGTTTTATGCAGAATTAAGTTATAAAAATAAATATTAACTACAACTTTGTCCACCAATGCAAACAGCCTGTGTCCCACCAGTTCAGCCTGTGTCCCCACCAGTGCAGCATGTGTCCCCCAGTGCAGCATGTGTCCCCCAGTGTCTCCCAGTGTCCCACAGTGCAGCATGTGTCCCCAGTGCCCTCAGTGCAGCATATGTCCCCAGTGCAGCCTGTGTCCCCCCAGTGCAGCCTGTGCCCCCCCCCCCCCCCCCCAGTGCAGCCTGTGTGTCACCCAGTGCAGCCTGTGTGTCACCCAGTGCAGCCTGTGTGTCACCCAGTGCAGCCTGTGTGTCACCCAGTGCAGCATATGGGCCCCAGTGCAGCCTGTGTCCCCAGTGTCCCCCAGTGCAGCATGTGTCCCCCAGTGCAGCTTGTTTTCCCCAGTGCAACATGTGTTCCCCAGTGCAGCATGTGTCCCCAGTGTCCCCAGTGCAGTATGTGTCTCCCAGTGCAGCATGTGTCCCTCAGTGCAGCCTGTGTCCCCCAGTGTGCCCCAGTGCAGCATGTGTCTCCCAGTGCAGCCTGTGTCCCCAGTGTCCCCCCGGGAAGCATGTGTCCCTCAGTGCAGCATGTGTCCCCCCAGTGCAGCATGTGTCCCCAGTGTCCCCCAATGCAGCCTGTGTCCCCCCAGTGCAGCCTGTGTCCTCCCCAGTGCAGCCTGTGTCCCACCAGTGCAGCCTGTGTCTCCCCAGTGCAGCATGTGTCCCCCAGTGCATCCTGTGTCCCCAGTGTCCCCCCAGTGCAACATGTGTCCCCCCAGTGCAGCATGTGTCCCCCAGTGCCTCCTGTGTCCCCAGTGTCCCCAAGTGCAGCATGTGTCCCCCAGTGCAGCCTGTGTCCCCAGTGTCGCCCAGTGAAGAATGTGTCCCCAGTGTCTCCCCCCAGTGCAGCCTGTGTCCACCCAATGCATACTGTGCCCCCCCAGTGCAGACTGTGTCCCCCCAGTGCAGCATGTGTCCCCCAGTGCATCCTGTGTCCCAAGTGTCCCCCAGTGCAGCATGTGTCCCCAATGCAGCATGTGTCCCCCAGTGCATCCTGTGTCCCCAGTGTCCCCCAGTGCAGCATGTGTCCCCAATGCAGCATGTGTCCCCCAGTGCAGCCTGTGTGTCCCCCAGTGCAGCCTGTGTCCCCAGTGTCCCCCAGTGCAGCATGTGTCCTCAGTGCAGCATGTGTCCCCCAGTGCAGCCTGTGTCCCCAGTGTCTCCCAGTACAGCATGTGTCCCCCAGTGCAGCCCCTGTCCCCAATGCAGCCTACCTGTGCAGGGGAGGAGAGCTGCTGCCTGTTTGATTAGAGTGCCAGGGGAACATAACAGCTTTAGTTTCAATAGGTGTGTGTTCCCCACCACGTGCTGTCATATACAGCTCCCCCTTGTCCGGGTCACTTTGATAGACAGATCACCCGTCCAATCCTGGGTCAGGTGATCTGTCTATCAAAGTTCCCTGAAAAAGGGGGAGGGGCTGTATATGATGGCGTGCGGCGGGGAACACACAGCTATTGAAACAAAAGCTGTTATATTCCCCTGGCACTCTAATCGAACAGGCGGCGGCGGTTCTCCTCCCCTCCGATCACTGGAAGAATGGCTCCCATACTTACAAGCCCTCAAAATCCACTTGCAAAATGCGAGCAGGTGAATGGATTTTTTGAGGGCTGCAATACAACACCCCTCTCACTCAGTTCTCAGGAATGCACTTTTCCAGTAATCCAACTTCCATCACAAAATGAATCAACTGATTGGACTGTACAGGGACGACTTCAAAGTCGTCCAACTCATTTTCGCTATAATTTTTTTCGTATTAGTTGAAATTCTTTATTTTTTTTCTTCAGATATTCAGATGAATTTAGATTCATCACGAAATGAATTGGACATGTGTATGGGAGTCCATAGCAGCTTGTGAGTGAGTTGGCACAGGAGGGGAGTACGAACTGCACAGATTTGTATACAGCATTTGGTACAACAGCACTTTATACTTGATTGAGAGTATCAATATTTGACGGACTCTGTTGTTGTTTTTTTTGTTTTTTTTTTGTTTTTGAATTTTTTTGAATCATGATTTGGACATTTGAATTGATGTATATGTATGTTTTTATGTGATGTATTGATATTAGTATTCACAGTTAGCGCACACTGTTATATGCACATATGATTTAAAGCGGAGGTCCACCCTAAAATGGACCTTCCGCTCATCGGATTCCTCCCCCCCTCCGGCGCCACAATTGGCACCTTTCAGGGGGGAGGGGGGGTGCAGTTACCTGGATAATCCAGGTAACTGCACCCACTTCCGGGCTAGCTCTCTGCGGAAAGGGGCGTACATTATGCCCCTTTCCGCAAGTGCCCGCCCCCTTCCGCAAGTGCCCCGCTGCCTGCTGGGAAACACACAGATCCCAGAGGCAGCGGGGACCGTCCTCATTGCGCAGCGCGGCTCGCGCATGCGCAGTAGGGAACCGGGAAATGAAGCCGAAAGGCTCCATTTCCTGATTCCCATACCCAAGATGGCGGCGGCAGCACTCGAGTGTCGAGCTAGAGATCGGCTTCGGGTGCCGACATCGCGGGCGCGCTGGACAGGTAAGTGTCACTATTTTAAAAGTCAGCAGCTGCAGTATTTGTAGCTGCTGACTTTAAAAAAAAAAAAAAAACGCGCAGTCCCGGCGGACTCCCGCTTTAAAGGCACTATACCTTTGAAGGAGCAGCAGTCTCATGTTTATATTTAATATATCTTTTGTCACAACTTGTCACATAGGAGCTAATTTACAAAGTTTGTTGATGCACTGCACCTATTAGCGTGGGTATATGTGTATTTATACACATATATATTATTTATAGTGCACCATAATCACATTTAGGGTATTTGACCATTTTTCATGTTAATGGTGAAAACTGGAGCACCCATCTGGAACTGAGACTTACTTGATTTTTTCCAGATTCAGGTGCTAAATTTCATCATATTGGGAAATATCTTTTCATGTGTGGTAAAACCCCACACTACAACCCTGTGGAACCCTTCTAGACTGATCTGAAAAAATAATTTAAACTTATTGTAAAATGCCAATTTATAATTTAATATTCTGTAGATTAAATCACAGTATCATAGTGATGAAATAGTCAAATCCCACTGGTGTGAGACCACCTTCAATGTTAGGGGCTAGTGCAAGAAAATAGTATAATGATTAAGGCACAGTCCTGGAATTATTTTGGTGGTCACTCTTTTTATTTTTTAATATATTTTATTGTTCAATATTTTCTTAGATAATTGTAATACAAATAGCCAATTCAATAATTATAAAGACACATAAAGCACATCAGTGTAACAATTCCACTCAGTTTTTTCGAAAACAAGGCTGTGTACCTTATTGTGATTAGCAGCTGCATCTACCAGTGAGAATCCACAGAAAGACTAACATCACATGTTCCGGTCATGCAGGAACTAAAAGACAATTTGTGTCATAGAAAACAAACATGTAATGCCGCATACACACGATCGCAATTCTCATCGGAAAAAGCTCTGATGGTTTTCCCGACGGAATTCTGATGGAATTCGGGTCAAGCTGTCTTGCCTACACATGGTCACATCAAATTCCGATCATTTAGAACGCAGTGACATACAACAAGTACGACGTGACTAGAAAAAGGAAGTTCAATAGCCAGTAGACAATAGCTTATGTCTCATAGTTGAATCTGAGCATGCGTGATTTTTGGCGTGTCGGAATTGCATACACACGATTGGAATTACCGATAGAAAGTTTTTCCGTCTGGAAAATTGAGAACATGCTATCAATTTTTGGCTAGCGGAAACTCGGACAGCTAAATTCCGATGGAGCATACACATGGTCGCATTTTCCGATGAAAAGCTCTCATCGGTCTTTTTCTGGCCGGAATTCTGATCATGTGTACGCGGCATTAGAAGTGAAAAGATACAAAAACTGTAGGTGCCTGGAGGCCTGGTGAAATCTACCCATCCTCTATGCTGAGAAGGCACGCAAAAAGTAGGTACCTGGAGGCCTGGGACAATTTCCCCAACCCCTTCCCTTGGTGATCTTGACCACTTTCATTTGAAAAAAAAAAGTATATTTTACAAATAAGTTATAGTAAATGTTCATATACAACTTTACATTAGAAAATGTCAACAGTTGTCTTGGGTATATTAATTTTCTTCTTTTTTTACAGAGTATCTTCAAATTATCTTCCATAAAAATTATAAAAATGTTAGTATATGTCAATTGTTTTTCCAGGTGTGCTGAAGCAATCATTAGTATAATTATAACTGATTTATATGCCCTTAAAAAAAAATCAGTCACATCTAGCAAAGTTAGAAAAATCCCTTATTGAATTGTTTGTGAGCATGGATAATAAGTAAATGTGCTTATTATAATCATATTATAATGAATTATTAACCACTTCAGTCTCAAATTCATTCTCATCTTTCCATCATTAATGCCTAGAGCATTTTTTATATTTTGTAGATGTGTTGGTCTACTCAACAAGTTTCATACCTCTTTTAAAGACAGAAAGAGATTAAAGTGGTTCTAAAGGCTCAAGGTTTTTAACCTCCATGCATTCTATGCACAAAGGTAAAAAAAATTATCTGTGCAGCATCCCCCCCAGCACCCCTAAAATTGACCTGAAACCCATCTTGATCCAGCAATCTCTCCCTCCATTGGCTTTCATTACTGTCAATCAGAGTCAGTGAGCCAATGAGAAGAGAGAGGGTGGGGCCAAGTAACAGCTCAGTGTGTGGATGGACAGAGGCTTGGGAGTGAGCCTGCTCAGGTGACACCATAGCAAACTGTTTGCTCTGGGGGCACTTGGCAGGAGGGAGAGACCAGAAGCGCTGGTGGGGGACTTGAGAAGAGGAGGATGAGGGCTGTTCTGTACAAATCCACTGCACAGAACAGGTAAGTATACCATGTTTACTATATAAAACAAAAAAACATTGCCTTTAATATCACTTTAAATGTGGAATCAGCCCTAGTTACTTTTAAGAAGGGCATACCAGCAGGCAGGATGGCTCCTCTAGGTGGATTTCTGTGTGCAGTCACAGGCCAGCACACAGTTTTACACATCTAGTAAGAAAAAGTGTACATGCTCATGCACACACACATTCATGTACTCAAGCTCATCCAGGACCCAGCATTTCATATTTTGCTGTTCTTCTACCCACTGCCTAGCAATCTGCTCCTTCCACCTACCTGCTACCAGCCAGTACATGCTAATTGCCTGCTCACTTACCAGCCAGCACCTGCTCATCATCTGCCTACTGCCAGCCAGTGCCTGCTCACCAACTGACTGTAACCTTTTTGCTACAGAGTACCTACCTGTTCCAGCTTCCTCAACAGGCACTCATGCCACCCTATACTCTTCTGCCACCTGTTCACTCTATCAGGGCCCCTGAACCAAAGGTGAAAGAGAGGCCTTCCTCATCAAGTCCTGCTCCTCTACCAGCTGTATGACAGATGCAGAGGTTGGACTTGATGGACTTGTGTCTTTTTTCAACCTCACCTACTATGTAACTATGCTACATTCACATTTTTATGGTCACAGCTCACCCATTCTTTTATTGAAAAGACAGTCTTGGAAAACAGAATGTGCTGATGAACCAAAGATGACAGTAACTGTAACCTGATCTATATTTACAGTCTATATGGGCAGCAACTGTAAATAATAATTGTATGGCCTCAGTCCCCGTAGTCTTTAGCATGACTTTAAAATAGGAAAGCAGGCAACTACATGACATCATTGTGCAAAACATAACCATCTTAATGCAAAAAGAAGTGCCTTTGAAATGTTAATGATGGGCTGCTAACTTTTTTATATGTATATAATTCAGAAACTGGAGTGTGCAGCTCTTTGTTAAAGCCACTGGCAGAAAACCAGAGTTCATCTAAAAAGATGCCAAAATGCCTGACATTTTTATTCCCACTACCCGGAAAACATGCTGTTCCTTATAATATAGAGTATATTAGAATTATGATTTGTGAATGTGTTGTATAATGTATTCCATCTGCTGAACATAAAAATGTAACATTATATCAAGAAATATTTTGTACTCTTATGATAAAAAGTTCTCTTAATAAAGAAAAGGGAAACAAGTTCATTTTTGTGAAATTAAGAAGATATTGTATCATAAAATGTGCATCAAGGCGAAGTTGCTACATACGCTTCCTATAAAAAGTGTGGCGTATTGTCAATGATGCATTTCTGTTTTTGTTTTATGCTCATTTGAAGGAAAAGTGGAAACTGCAAGCCAATTCTTGATGGAAATGGTTAATGTATGCAGGAATGTGAAAACCACTTTATATTCCAAATTTAAAAATACACAGAATATTGGGAAAGTAAGTCAGCTATGACTGTTTCGCTCAGGAAATACCAAATAAAAGTAAAGAAGGGAAGATGGAATAGAAAGCAGGTGTCTCAAGAGAGAAACTGTGCTTGGCTCCAAAATACGACTATATGTTTTATATCAATGTAAAACATCTAACTATAAATGTTAAAGTCAGAGCTAGTCTGAGGCCATGGGTTTTATGTTTGAAAAAAAAAATCTAATCAAAAAGATATGAACATTCACCTAGGCAGATCACAGGTCCCAGAAGACTGCAGGACCTTTTATAAAGCGTAGCGGGGCTCATGTATGCACAGTGGGAATCCGGATGTGAAACCGCAAGGCTTCCCTTACAGTAGTTAAAGTGCCACCACCTGAACCTGAAGCCCATTGAAGAATTGGCTTTGGGGAGCAAAGCGTTGTATCCCTGGACAGGTGATTGTCCTTTTATTAAAAGTCAGCAGCTACCGCATTTGTAGTCTATTACTTTTAATTTGCGGCGGGTGGGTGGGCTGCATCTTCTCTTTAAAGTAATGTTTACTTAAACCATGTAAATTGTGCAACCAAAAATCATTTTTTTTTTTCCTGACACATGAGTATTTTAACCACTTCAGCCCCGGACCAATTGTCAGCCTAAGGACCAGAGGTCTTTTTACAATTTCGCACTGCACTGCTTTAACTGGTAATTGCGCGGCCATGCAATGTTGTACCCAAACAAAATTTGCGTCCTTTTCTTCCCACAAATAGAGTTTTCTTTTAATGGTATTTTATTGCCTCTGCGATTTTTATTTTTTGCGATATAAATGGAAAAAGACCGAAAATTTTGAGAAAAAATGATATTTTCTACTTTTTGTTATAAGAAAAATCGAATAAACTCAATTTTAGTCATACATTTAGGGAAAAATGTATTCAGCCACATGTCTTTAGTAAAAAAAATGTCAATAAGCGTATATTTATTGGTCTGCGCAAAAGTTATAGCGTCTACAAACTAGAGTACATTTTCTGGAATTTACACAGCTTTTAATTTATGACTGCCTATCTCATTTCTTGAGGTGCTAAAATGGCAGGGCAGTACAACCCCCCCCCCCCAAATGACCCCATTTTGGAAAGTAGACACCCCAAGGAAATTGCTGAGGGGCATGTTGAGCCCATTGAATATTTTTTTTGTCCTAAGTGATTGAATAATGACAAAAAAAAAAGTTTACAAAAAGTTGTCACTAAATGATATATTGCTCACACATGCCATAGTTATATGTGGAATTGCACCCCAAAATATATTCTGCTGCTTCTCCTGAGTATGGGGATACCACATATGTGGGACTTTTTGGGAATATAGCCGCGTACGGCACCCCGAAAACCAATCACTCCCTTCATTATTTCTAAGGGTGCAAATTTTTGATTTCACTCCTCACTACCTATCACAGTTTCGAAGGCCATAAAATGCCAAAATAACACAAAACCCCCCAAACGACCCCATTTTGGAAAGTAGACAGCCCAAGCTATTTACTGAGAGGCATGTTGAGTCCATGAAATATTTTATATTTTGCCACAAGTTGCAGGAATATTAAACATTTTTTTTTTTTTTGCACAAAGTTGTCACTAAATGATATATTGCTCACACATGCTATGGACATAAGTGAAATTACACCCCAAAATAAATTCTGCTGCTTCTCCCGAGTACGGGGATACCACATGTGGGGGACTTTTTGGGAGCCTAAACACATACGGGACCCCGAAAACCAAGCATTGCCTTCCGGATTTAAATATAAAACGCTACCAAAAAAAACTGTTAGCGATCGCAGGGATCAGGCCTGACTCTGCGAACGCTGCAGTTATATGTTTAGTGTTTTGTAAGTGACAGTGATCGATCAATACTGCACTTGGGTGGGCTGGGCGGAGGGGCAAAACGCAGGTGCTAGCAGGTATCTGGGCTGATCCCGCTAACAATGCGTTTTTTTGGAACCCTAAACTGCTGGGGACGCTAGTATAGATCTGATCAGATCAGACATTGATCTGTTCAGATTCTATACCACTACGGGAGGTTTATGCTTTGCGCGTGGGTGTTAGCGGTACTGGCACTAACCTAGCGCTGCCTGGGGCGACGCAGACCCTGACCCTAAAACCTAATTGATATCACCCGCTGGGTGATCAGGGGGTTAAACCTTTATTGGGTAATAAATGGTGGGTGCCCTGATGCTATAAAAAGCAAACTAACTAACCAGAGTCACCCGTAACACTTATACGGTGATCACTGGTGAAAGGGTTAACTAGGGGCAATCAGGGGGTTCAAATTTTTATTAGGTAGTATATGGGGGTCCCTGGCGCTACATAAAAACCTGACGGGGAACCTAAATAACTAACTGGCTAACCAGCGTCACCAGTGACACTTATACGGTGATTGCTGGTGAAAGGGTTAACTAGGGGCAATCAGGGGGTTAAAACCATTATTGGGTAGTATATGGGGGTACCTAGCGCTATAAAAACCTGGCGATGAACCTAAAAAAATAACTAGCTACCTAGCGACACTAGTGACACTAATGCAGCGATCAGAAAAAATGATCGCTTAGTGACACTGGCAAAAGGGGGTGAAAGGGTTAACTAGGGGCAATCAGGGGGTTAAAACCATTATTGGGTAGTATATCGGGGTATCTAGCGTTATAACAACCTGGCGGTGAACCTAAAAAAATAACTAGCTACTTAGCTGCACCAGTGACACTAATGCAGCGATCAGAAAAACGATCGCTTAGTGACACTGGCAAAAGGGGGTGAAAGGGTTAACTAGGGTCAATCAGGGGGTTAAAACCATTATTGGGTAGTATATCGGGGTACCTAGCGCTATAAAAACCTGGCGGTGAACCTACAAAAATAACTAGCTACCTAGCGACACTAGTGACACTAATTCAGCGATCAGAAAAATGATCGCTAAGGCCGCGTACACACGGGCGGACTGTCTGACGGACTTGGTCCGCTGAAACGTGTTTCAGCGGACAATCCGCTCGTGTGTGGGCTTCAGCGGACTTTTTCAGCGGACAGTCTGGCGGACTAAGTCTTTCGGAATTTCCGTAATATTGTCCGTCCAAACTTGGTTTCAGCGGACAGTCCGCTCGTGAGTAGGCAAGTTGGACGGACTAAGTATGGCGCATGCTCAGAAAGGATTTACACGGCCGAAGGTTGCATTGCAGTGTACTGGACGTCGTATTTCTAGTCCCGTCGTACGTGCTGTACACGTCATCGTGCAAGCTTTCAGCGGACTGTCTGTTCGTCGTGTGTGGTCAAGTCCGTTCATTCAAAAGTAGGACGGACTGTCTGTCGGATTGTCTGACGGACTTAGTTGGACGGATAGTCCGCCCGTGTGTACGCGGCCTTAGTGACACTGGCAAAAGGGGGTGAAAGGGTTAACTAGGGGCAATCAGGGGTTAAAACCGTTATTGGGTAGTATATCGGGGTACCTAGCGCTATAAAAACCTGGCGGTGAACCTGGGGGGGGGGGTTTGTGTGCCTATGTGTGCCTACATGTTAGTGTAGTGTTTGGTGCACTTACTTTCAGTGTTCTCCTCGTAGTCCGGTCAAAAAGACCGCCCCGAGGAGAATGACATCACTTCCTCCCTGCCTGTGTTTACTATACACAGCAGGGGGAAGCTTCTCATTCGCCAGGAGCGATTGAGAGGGGATGGCCAGAAACCAACGGCCATCCCCTCATCCCGGATCGCTCCTGCAGCGAAACGGACCGCTGCATCCAGCGGGAGGGGGTCCGATCGGACCCCCCACCCACTGGAATGCGAGCACGTACATGTACGTGCTTGTGCCTGTCGGTGCCATTGCACCGACGTACATTGCCATGCGGCCGTCCTTAAGTGGTTAAAGCAAACAAACATTCGCCATATGTATTAAACTAAGGTGAATTTTCAGCTTGAAAAATAAAGATTTATATCTTCAGTGAAATATTTCTTTCTTATATTCAAGTTGGTTTTCTTTCTTTTTCTTTTTTTTAACACTACAGGTAAACTGCCGGATTTAAAAGGTTCTGCCAAAGTTGCTCTGAGCCACCTTGATTTTTTTAAGTGACAGTAGCTCTGGTGAGTCTGGATGGTTATTATTCTGGTATTGCTGCCTGGAGTGACAGCCAAGGTCCTGCACTTAGCCCAGGAGTCCAATTGATGAGCTCCCAGGGTTCATTCGAATACAGACTTCTTTATAAGACTTCTCTGTAAAAAAAAATTAATCACTGTAACACCATATCATGGGTTACATGGGAAGTCTAAATGAAGTCATTCAGATTTCCTGTTCAGACTGGATGGATATTTTAAATCAGGGCAGGACTGCTCTATAGGGTTGAGTTACTAAAATTGAAGAGTGTAAAATCTGGTGAAGATCTGCAATCAGCTTCCATGTTTTTTTAGTCAAAGCTTAATTGAACAAGCTGAGGTTAGAAGCTGATTGACTACCATGCACAGCTGCACAAGATTTTGCACTCTCCAGTTTTAATAAATCAACCCCTATGTCAGCCCCAGTAATTCTAGCAGCAATAAGTTAATGAGGCATTAATGTATTGAATTTTGCATTATGATAAATTAAGGGAAAAGTCTAAATAATAAAATAATACTTTAAATTAAATTAAATACAATTTAAATCCCCCATTCCAATTAATCTCCAAGTCAGAGAAAATACATTTGAAAAGCTTGTGCATTGTCATTTAACATTTTTTGTGACTCCAACAAAAACAATGTTGCTCCAGTTCCAACCCAAATAAATCTGGCTACTTATCCAAATAAAACAAAAATGGTTAACACGTATCATTAACAGGGGGGAAAAATATCTCCTACTTTGGTTTAACCACTTCCAGACTGCCCACTGTGGATATACATCGGTATGTTGACGTTAAATACCGTTGTTAAGGCAGAAATAGCTGCTATAACCCTGATATTTTTCACCACTTTCACATAAAATTGGTCTCAGCGGCGGATTTGCCACGAGATCACTTTCATGGGAGAAAAGAGAGATGCCTACCGCGTCCTGGGCATCTCCGCCACTTACCGGAGCTGTTGGAAGTGGCAGAGATGATCTGATCCTGTGGCCTGATGGGCAGGAAGTCGAGCGAGGGCATGATGGCCTCCACTCGACTCTATGTCCTTGAGGACCGGAGTGACGTTAAAACGTTACTTCCGTCCAATGACCTTTTTTTTTTTTGACACTTTATTTTTTTTTTTGCTTTTAAGTATAAATGTGAAATCTGAGGTCTTTTTGACCCCAGATCTCACATTAAAGAGGTCCTGTCATGCTTTTTTTCTGTTACAAGGGATGTTTACATTCCTTGTAATAGGAATAAAAATGATCCAATTTTTTTTTTTTAAAGTGACAGTGTAAAAATAAAAAAAATAAAAAAGTTAAATAAATAAGAGACAAAAGATTAAAGCACCCCCTTCCTCCATGTGTGCGCACAGAAGATAATGCGTACAAAGCTAGTTCAAAACCACACATGTGAGGTATCGCTATGATCGTTAGAGCGAGAGCAATGATTCTAGCAAAATACCTTCTCTGTAACTCAAAATTTATAACCTGTAGAGCATTTTAAATTTACGCTATGGAGATTTTTAAGTGTCAAAGTTTGTCGCCATTCCACGAGCGGGTGCAATTTTTAAGCATGACATGTTGGGTATCAATTTACTTGGCATAACATTATGTTTCACAGTATAGAAAACAATTGGGCTTAGGTTACTGTTGTCTTATTTTTTTAATTCAAAAAAGTGTATTTTTTTCCAAAATTCCAATATAACAAAAAAGTGTAGTGCTGCCCTCTTAAAAAATTTGCATATGTGAATAGTGGTGGAAACCCCCTATGTGAATGTGAATCATCAGAATGCTGTATCCAACTTAGGCTGCTGAAACCTTAATAATCGGTAAACTCAAACAAAATAATAATAATAAGTGCACTGCAAATGTGATAAAGACAGTAACACACACACACACATATATATATATATATATATATATATATATATATATATATATATATATATATATATATATATATATATATATATATATATATATATATATATTAATATATACTGCATAAAAAACACTATAAAACTGCAAAGTGCCTTATATGCAATATCAAATCAAATTTAACTTAGAATATGTGCCAACAAACAGCATTTCAAAACAATTTCTTATATACTGTATATTTATATACAGTATATATATATATATATATATATATATATATATATATATATATCATATAGTGAATGATGGTGAGAACCTCAGTTGTGTGAATATAAAGGCAATACACCATGAAACTGCAAAATGCAGTGATTCACATTTACATTACATTTTTTTTAAGGGGGCAGCGCTACACTTTTAGGTTATTTGGTTCTACAAGGTGTAGGAACAGATTTCAGCTGATTAGCAGAAAGCCCATTATATATTTTGGGAATAATTTTATTTATATATATTCTTTCACTATCACAATAGTAGTGCAGGGGTATTTGCACATAAACTATTCCAATGTGTCAAATAAAAATCATAAAACCATGAGTATTTAGTATTCCTCTATTTGGGAGATGTACATGATTATATTTTGGAGTGAATATCAGGGTCTGTGTTAATTACATTTAAAACTATTAGGATAACTATTGGAAAAATAACTTTTTTCTCACTTTCTGTCTCATTTCAACCTGCAAAGCGAGAATACGGTATATGTTTTCATTTAGGCTGCTAAAGTTCAATCTGTCTCCAAAAAAGATTATGTGTTAAGACTGACAGCAAAGGTTAATATTTATTTAGCACACAATTCACATCACCTAAAAAAAAGTCCAATAAGAAAAAAAGGCAATAGTCTGGAAGTGTTTAAAGATGTTTAAAATGTTTCCTATTTGAATACAATTTTTGTAAAGCCATGAGCAAAAAAATGAGTATTTTGCACTTACCAGTTTTTATCTACTTCTGGTCCTTGAGTGGTAATGCTCATTTTCTGTACCGTATATATATATATAGAGGAGCAGCATTATCACTTTAGGCTGCTTGCTCCTGATTTCCACTACAAAACACCTCCTTCTTACCACTCCATAACATTATATGATTTTTTGTAACCTAAAGATGAAAACTAGACCGGGCTGATAACATTGGTTGAGATTTTAATGCAGCAGATGCAGAATTCACAGTATGTTATCAAGGCACTGAATTTCTGGCAGGATCACCAGGTAATTTTAACACTTATCAAACAGAGATATAGAGCAAAAAGGAGACTTTAACTGTTAGGGTTTACATACATATTTACTTTTGTGTAATTCTGTTTGACAAGGGCATTCATATAGTAGGTATATTTATAGAAGGTATATATGTGAAAAAACAGTGCTGTGCTCCTTTCCAATAATGTGTATACAGTACATATATACACACGATTAATAACAAATACAATATTCAAAATGGTAATAAAAAAAATATATCATAAAAATATCCCAAAAAAATTAAAAACAATTCTCAGTGGTGATGATTTACAAAAATCTGGAGAGTACTATACCTGGTGCTGCTCTACATAGACACCAATCAGCTTGTCAAAGCTTAAAGTATAATTAAAGACATAACATTTTTTTTTAGTATTGGATAGAGTGGAGAGGGCTTAAAGCACATGTCCATTTTTACTGCTTTTTCTGCCTTCGTTAAGGAGATTCCCCCTCTCTATTTGTCCTGTTTACCATTATCATTGAAAGTAAAAGTAAAAGAAAACCCAAAATTTTGTGAACATTTTCTCAAGATTTCCTGAGGCTAGGAGGAATAGGGATTGTTAAAAATGGTTGTGGTTTCATAAAACTTTCAAATATTATTGGGCTTACTGTATGCTTACCGTGGGCTTACAGTGAGAATAAAAAATAAAAAAAAACTCTTAAACTGTTATAATTTGGAAGACCGTGTATTTAAGTTCGTATGAGGATGATTCTTGAAACTAGAAATAACAGGTGGGAGACCACCTGAATTATGAAAGCTGCTACCCTATCAAATACCTGAACATATGATAGCACATGTTGTTTTCTATATCCAAAAGTAGCTATAACAGTATCAGAAATTGATCCCTCTTCAATACAAGTGTCTATGTCTCTGATCCTGGTATGCATGTTATTGGAGACAATGCAAATCATTTAGCAGGGCAGAATCTGCCCGATTTCTTGCTCCTGACTCCCAGACTCCCTAAAGTCATCCTTAGAACAAATTATCCAGGACCAAATTTGCCCATTTGCACCACAGCCAATTTTGTATAGGGAGAGATTTGTATTTATTTTTATTTATTTATTTTTGGCTTTGGAACATGTTCCCCATACCAGTGCCTAGATTTCCAAGGTTTTTGCTTTAAAATAGCTCACGTATTCACCCTCATTTACAACCTTCAAACTTTGTGAAACTGTTTGTGAACTGAACACAGGCAGATTTGCGCTTTCCTAAATAACCTAAAATACGGATAATGTTGAAATCAGTTTTATTTATTTATTTATTGTAACAATGGGAACAGTGACTGCAGTATTGGAGATATATCATGAATACAACAAAGGCTACACGGATGCCTGAAAAAGAGCAATGTCTTTGGGCAAAACATGTCTTGATGACAAAAAGACCATATATTTTACATATAACAAAAGGCTTACAAATCTGAAGTGTTTTTAGCTTAAGTCATCTTTTCAGTTCACTTTAATGTACCTTCGAGTTTTTTTCAGGGATGCTTGGAAATTGTATGTAGGCCAGTGCTAAAAACCCCAGGCTATGGAGTCATATCAGGGATGTTGTGTCTTTTAATCTAGTGCCACTACTTGAAACAAATTGATTTTAAGATATAGATAATTTAAGAACAATCCGACTACTTCATTTTATCCATTGTGGGAAAAGCCAAGCCACTTTAATGTTACATTAGGGCTTTACAACACTACTACTCTAACATTGCCCAAAGGCACACTAACCTTAGGTACTAGTAAAGAATGTAAAAAGCCCTGAATAGCTTCAGCGCATTAACTTTGAAAAACGTCAGAATTGTAGTATGTGCACAAAACATAACAGGACATGTATTTTATTGTGAGATGAGGTGTATCATAATTTTGTTTTTTCAATAATTGAGTGAGCTAAAGAAGAAATGGAAGATAGAGCAATGAAATATGCCATTCATTTTAGCATGAAACACATTCACATCTCCTGCCTGGGGCAGTGAGAGAAAGAAACAAGGCAATTCAAAAGCTTCTCTTGGATATATTGCTATTCTTTTCTATTACTATTTTATTTCCTTGCTAAGAGAACCTTTAAAAAAGTTTTGAACATTTTTAGAATGACAAAGACAAACAAAAACATAAAATGTAAAATGAGTGGAACAGAGTTTATTGCATCCTCTGCAATGGGAAAGGGTACAAGACTGAGATAATTGGGGGTGACAACATAAAGAAAATTATCCTGAATATCTATCTGCATGTAGACTGATTGACCTCCACAGAGTTATGCAATTTACAATTTACTATGAAATAATGATTCATGCATTGTTTCGTTTTCTACACACTGCACAAATATACATGCATACAGTATGCTTAGGCTGCATATGCATAGTTTTATTGTAATGATACAAGCAGATTAATTTGTACCCCTGCAGCTAAACATACATACAGCACTACTGGTTTATACACATATAGCCTAAATATGAAGCCACTTCCACACCACTTTTCAAGCTTGTTTGCTCTAATAAACAAATAAACATGGGAACCACTAATTGACTACTGGGATCTCTCTCTCTATCTCTCTCTCTCTCTCTCTCTCTCTCTCTCTCTCTCTCTCTCTCTATATATATATATATATATATATATATATATATATAAAAATATAGATAGATAGATAGATATCCTCCTCTGCAAGACCTGTTAGTGCCTCCAAACCTGTTTTGGATATATACTATATATATATATATATATATATATATATATATATATATATATATATATATATATATATATATATATATATATATATATATATATATATATATATATATATATATATATATATATATATATATATATATATATATATATATATATATATATATGATAAAGGGTGAGTCACTCCTGTCGACTTCTAAATCTTGAAATATCCAGCTGGGTGATCTCATATCTAGCAGGCTCCTATTGTTTTGCCAATATCATCCAAACAAGGAAAGAAATGAGATATCCTAATACTGCAAAAATCTTTTACTTCAAAAATCTATTTGTATACATAAAAAAATATCAAACAACTTTGTAGTTTCAAGCAATAAAAATGCTCTTTCCCAAGTCAAGTGTGAACCATTGTTAAGCAGAACCATTCAAATAGATACAAGAAAAACGGCTTGACAGGTGTATCACATATCACTAATTATACAAACCAAACATCAATAATTACAAATGAAACAGCGTAAGCTGGCCATACACAGAGCAATTTTCTTTCCTGCAACCAGTGTTTACAGGGAATCCCTCCTGTGGAGCCATTGTGTTCCCCCAGGGGAACACAGTGATTACTGCTAGTGGCTACAATAGCCACTAGCAGTAATCACATGTAAAATCCAACAGGCTGGTTGTACCTAGGTTGATTGATCTATCAATTGAGGTACATTTAACCTTCCCATACATGGTTTGAATCTTGGGCAGTCCTTGCTGAACCTCCCAAGATCCGAGCCATCTTTAGCCGGCCTAAGAAAAAACCTCAAATATATATATAAATACAGTATATGCCAAATAAAGAGTCTAAATGTCTAATCAAAGGATGTTTGTATAGCCAAAAAAAGTTTGAGATAGGGTATGTAAGGTTTAAAACCTCTTTCAGTTTAGTCTTTACTGTCGGTGTCCTGTTGGTGCGATTTCCAGTCACCTACTGACCAGGGGACGTTATAGTAAATTAGAGAATATTCCTACAACATGTAGGGGAGGAATAGAAGAATTACTCCCACTTCTTGTTATGGTGATAATTCTAAAATATATTTCTTGCTACATTCTGTCTCAGTAACAATGATCACCCGGATCAGGAGAAAATCTCCCAAGCAGGAACACAGACAGAAAAAAAAAAATGAACAATCCTTAACTCCTAAATTAAAAAGCATTTTGGCTCTTTAAACACTTTAAAACTGGTGAGTTTGGCCCAATAATGGAAGTGACATGAAGGTGCATGTCCAGGTCTAGCTTTCTGTGCTGCTACAGTAGCAGTACAGACGTATAGGCAACAGTACCTCAGGATTCACTGGCTAACTTACAGAGGAGGAAGTATGTTAAAGCAGCAGACTGATGCACAAAGGGAGCAGGCTCAGTGGAGAAATGCAGGGTACACAGAAATAGTAATGTTGGGGCACAATGTAGCTCTGTTGGTGTATGATGTGCATATGAATGCAGGAAGGAAGAGAGTCTCTCAGAATGAACTGTCTGCAAAAGTAGTGATATACAAGAAGTTTAATGGAATAAACACAGGAACACACTAGGAACGCAAAGGCATTTGGAGGAGGCTCTGGAAACATTATTGTGTTTTGTACGTAGAAACATTAAGTCACAGAAATACTCAGGAAACAAGATGTAAGCTGCATGTGGCACAGGGGGTCCAGCAGGTAGTGTACTGACTCAACAGTGTGCAATAAGTGCAGTAGCCCTTTAGCATTTGCAGGACAAAATAAACCTGAAAAAAAAGAAACTAAAGCAACCACCTCATCCGAGGACTGGTAAATTGCAACATATTACTTTTTTTTTTAATCCAGTAATAAAATGGGCATAAAGTATCAAGAATAATGCTGTCATGCACCTCTATATTTGCATATTCTTGAAAGGAAAAGAAAAGATAGCGTCATTGGCAAGTTATCAAATTGCTGATTATATTTAATATATACACAGTATAAAAAAGATATATAAGCCCATAAAATTATATAATAATAAGTTGAAATACTATGAAAACCTACAGCAAGAGCTAAAACCTAAAAACGAACCTAAAAAATAAAACCTAAAAACTTAAAGCACCTTAGATAGTCCAGATAACAAATGAGTATATGTAACTGCAGCCTTAGTACACTGAACTTAAACACATAGAAGCCCCTGTTCAAAATCAAGTATGAGCTGAGTCTAATGGACAGCAATAGGAAGATTCTGCTTGACACATATCCCACATTTTCTAAATTTTTTGGGAAACCTCTGCTGTCATAAGTCATTTTCATTTTTAGGAACATTTTCTTAATCTTAACTGTCCCTTTATTGTAAGATAGGCACCTCCGTTCGGATCCACACATTAGCTATCAGCTTCTTGGCAGTAAACAATACCTCATGCAAAACAATACACAGATACATGTGTAATTCCAATACAGGAGGACACAGCAGATATAACTGAACAACATCAAGTTGCACCAGCAAACCCATGACATCATAAAAAACAGTTATTATTTACTTCTAGTAAGTCTGCATCTGTGGACAGGACCAGAGCAAAGCACAAAAATGAGCCAGGTGTCACTTGACAATTAGACTTGTATGGGTAACTGTATATTATGGTTTGTATCTTGCCAGCCAACTTGGCATTAAATATTTTTGATTTAAGCTGGCCATAGGCTGATTGAAATTAGGCTGGTTCAGCAGGTACCAGTCCGGCCACATTTTGATCAATGAATAACCCATATTTGCCAAAAGTCAATTGATAGAGCTTTATTTAGGAGAAGCTCTAACTGTACCAGGAGTCAAACGATTATCTGCAAGCACAGGTAATTTATATGGGCCTCATTTACCTGGTGATCACATGTCTAAACTAAATGTATCAGAACAGCATCGCATTTGGCAAGTGAAATTCCTCTTTTAAATGCAAACAGGATTTGAAAGCAATATATTACATTTTTAGTTTTAAGTTAAGTGGCACAGATCTAGAGCTTAGCTGGGCAGATTGTACTGCAAGAAAGCTATCCAGGAGGCTAGAAATTATTTTAATGTATTATGATGTTGTATTATGCTAAACATACCCCAGGTGTGGAAAGTCTTAATCAGTGACATCGACATCAGGGGTATCATAGCTCGTAATCCATGACTGATTATTTTTTATAAAAGTGAAAGCGTCAATAGAGTCTGTGGACAGATGTGTTCTATGATCAGTAACAAAACCTTCTGCAGATCTGAATGCCCATTCTGAAAGCACGCTGGATGCAGGGCAGCCCAACAACTCAATAGCATACTGGGCAAGTTCTGGCCAGTGGTCTATTCTCATGACCAAGTAAGTCAGTGGATAGTCAGTTGGAAAGCTCTCCATCTCTGTTTTGGCCCCGAGGTAATTGTCCACTATGTGTTGCAGACGCTGTCGATGGGATGTGGAAGCTGACAGCCCTGGGCAGCGAGGGCTAAAAAAATTCCGAAATGCCTAACTTAGGTGGACACCTTCTCCAATGCTCCTCTCTTGACCAACAGAAGATTCAAAATAACATTTTCCATCACACTGTAACCTACTTGAGTCAGGGAAATATTCAATAAAATCCTCTTTAACGTGTCCTTAAGAGATTTTATCTTCTGCACTCTCTGTGGGGACGGGGTGAGTTCTGAGACCTTCCCCTTATAACGGTGGTCAAGGAGGGTTGTCAACCAGTAATCATCCTTCTCCTTTATGCCACATATTCTTTGAAGCATAAGGTTGCCCATGCGCCTCAAATTTGCCGAAGTTTGAGATGCAGACTCCTCGGGGTCACTCAGGGTGACAGCATCTGGAACTTCCTCCTCCCAGCCATCTACTACTCCCAAGGGTCCTGAGGTTGGAAGGCCATCTCTTATAGATTGACGCATGTCTTCCTCTTCTTCAAAGCCTATGAAAGTGCCAGAATCCTCCTTCTCATTCTCCTCCCCTCTCTCCTCCTGGGTGTTCTATGACATAGGAATGATAGTGTCTGGATAAAGTTGGCCTTGAGAGGAAAGGAAGTCCTCCTCTTCCTCCTACGGCTTTCCCTCCAGTGCCCTGTCCATAATGCCATGCAGAGTCTGCTCCAGCAGGAACACAACAGGGATAGTGTCACTGATGCATGCACTGTCACTGCTCACCATCCTTGTGGCCTCCTCAAATGGTGACAATGCATTGCATGCATCCTTAATGATCAGCCATTGGCATGGAAAAAAAAAAGCTGAGACAGCCTGAGCCTGTTGCCATGCTGTACTGCTACAGGTACTCGTTGATGGCCCTCTGCTGCATGTATAGCTGCTGCAGCATTGCCAAAGTTGTGTTCCACCTGATGGGCAATCAGGCAGTTTATGGGCAGGTGGAATTCCTGCTGAATTTCAGCCAACCGAGCACTGGCTGTGTATGACTGCCTGAAGTGGCTACAGACTCTTCTGGCCTGTTTTAGTACATCTTGCAATCCTGGGTACATACTTAGGAAATGCTTTACCACCAAATTGAGGACATATGCCAGGCATGGCACATGTGTCAACTTTCCCTGTCTAAGGGCTGACAGGAGGTTTGAGCCATTATCGAACACCACCATTCCTGGCTCCAGCTGGTGTGGTGTGAAACACCTTTGGGCCTGTCCCTGCCAAGCTGCAAGAATCTCTGTTCTGATGTGGTTCCTGTCACCTAAACACACCATTTGTAGCACTGCATGGCACCTTTTATACTGACTCATGGAATAGTCCATTGAACTATTAGGTGGTACCGGATGTTCATAGGACAATTCTGCAGAAGAGGGCATGGAGGTGGTGGAGGAGGAGGAGGAGACAGTAGAGCTCACAGGTCTGGCATCATCACCACCAGCTGTATGGAGACATGGGGGCACAACAAGCTACAGCAATGAGCCCTGTCCTGCATCCTTTCGAGTTGCAAGCAGCATTACCCAGTGTGCTGTGAACGAAATATATCATCCCTGCCCATGCTTTCTGTACCACGTGTCAGCAGTAAGATGGATTTTATGGCTGACTGCCTTGCCCAACGATGCCAGGACATTCCCTTCCACATGATGGTAGAGAGATGGAACGGCCTGTACAGGACGCCAAGGTTGGGTCCTGGACAGGTGCTATGTAGCACCTATATTCGGGTTGTGGTCCCTTTAAGGGAATCCCGGTAGGCTTCAGGGGGTCACCCAAAAATGGGTGAGAAATTCCGGGGATAGTCTTTAGGAGAGGACTGACTCACGGTCCTCTCTATATTAAGAAAGATAGTTAGGACCCGGAATTTGGGTGGCTCTGAAGTGACATTTGGGTGGAAAAGAGCCTCCCTCCCTGACCACAGCGATTTGGCCCACAGGGGGTTAAAGGCCTCCAAGAAGACAGTTCATAAAGACAGGAAGTAGTAGAGAGGTGGTGGTGAGGAGGAGTAGGAGATTAACACCTGTCTGAGGAGCTGTCTTGCTGTCTTGCTGTTTTGGAGGCTGCAAAAGATCTCTGTAAGGACTCTGAAAACTTTGGGGTGAAGACCCGACTACAGAACCGTAGGTGCTTTCTTTTCTTATTTTGTGTGCTGAAGATAAGCAGACTTTAATTTACTTTTTATTTGTGTGCTGAAGAAAGCCTTATTTTTGATTTAATTATAAATAAGAGTATTTTGGTTTCACCTTTGACTGGTTTATGCACTTGGTCCCGCAGAGCTAGTATCCCCAAGCTTACAGGCCTTACATCAAAAGTAGTAGCGACCAGGAACCTGCCATTGTGGTACAGCACATTGTGGGAAGTCATGGAAGGGGCAGAATGCACCAGACTGAAAGGCAGAAGTGCTGCTAGGACCTGGGGCACCATGTGCTATACCATCATTACTGTCAGTGGAGGTTGCTGAGAGGTAATGACTCAGTATAGCAGGGGCAGATTGAAGTGGGTAAGGAGGAGGAGGGACAGATGTTTGGCCCTTTTGTGTGGCTTTTAGGTGCTCTTGCCAAGGGGCTGAGTGGTTGGACATTAAATGCTTTGTTAGGCATGTGGTACCCAAATGGTTGGTATTTTTGCCACATTTGATGTGCCTGAGGCACAGTTTGCAGATAGCAACAGTTCGATCTGCTGAAGATGTACTGAAAAAGGCCCAGACAGCTGAGCTTTGAGGAGTGGGCCGGGAGATAACAGCTGCAGAATGTGATGGAATAGGATGGCTGCTCTCTATTCTTTCTTGATGTCACCCTCCTTGGGGTTGTGCCTCCTCACCTTCAGTTTCCTTCTCTGTTCTATCTGGCACCCAAGTCACATCACTGACCTCATTATCATCATCATCTCCATCTCCTCCCTCTTCATCATTACCACTGGAGACAACTTGGCAATACGCTGTGGCTTGAGGAACATGAGTGCCAATTTGTCTACCAGTGTTCCTCCCTCTCTCTAGGCTCATGTTCCTGTCATCCTCAACCTCAGAACCAACATCTGAATCCAGTAATGGTTGGGCATCATCAAGGGGCAAGTGGCTGACTCTGTGGTCAAATAACTCACTTACTTACTTACTCCTCAATGGCTGATGTTATGGCTATGGCAGGAATAGATGTGGAGGCAGGATTATCGACTCTAGCAACTGCAGGGGACTACACACTTGTCTCTGCTTGGATGACAGAGGATGAGGAGGATGAGGAAGGTTTAGTAAGCCAGTCCACCACCTCCACTGCATGCTGTGGCTGGATAGCATGGGAAAACTCAGTAAACAGAGGCAATAATGCCCTGCCTGAGGAGGGAACACCATGTCCATCTTTGCCTGTGGACACATTTCTTGCTGGCCCCCTTACAGTGCCAAGGGAACATCTGCTTCTCCTTGTTGTCCAGCCAGACATTATTGGGATGGAAGGGGTGGTGCTTATAAGCAAATGTAAAGAAGAAGTTAAAATCTGTACGTAGATGCACTTTAATCAATGTAAAGTGGTCTTTGGTGCACTTTAATTTGAGTACTCAAGCTACACAGACACACTCCACGGATACACTATAATATACTGCAATATAATGCGCCAAACATACAGTGACACACAGAACTATATGGCGTTAAACTGGCAGTAATGCATACAAAATTATATGGTCTTAAACTGGCAGTAACGCACACAAAACTATATGCCGTTAAACTGGCAGTAATGCATGCAAAACTATATGATGTTAAACTGACAGTAATGCACACAGAAGTAAATGCCGTTAAACTGTCAGGAATGCACAAAACTATATGGCATTAAACTGGCAGTAGCACACACAAAACTATATGGCGTTAAACTGGCAGTAACGCACACAGAACTATATGGTGTTAAACTGGCAGTAGCGCACAAAAACCATATGGCATTAAACTGGCAGTAATGCACGCAAAGCGATATGTCGTTAAACTGGCAGTAATGCACACAAAACAATATGGCATTAAACTGGCAATAACTCATGCAAAACAATATAGCATTAAACTGGCAGTAACGCACGCAGAAGTAAATGGCATTAAACTGGCAGTAAAGCATGCAAAACGATATGGCGTTAAACTGACAGTAACGCATACAGAAATAAATGCTGTTAAATTAACAGTAACGCACACAGATCTATATGGCATTAAACTGGCAGTAATGCACACAAAACTATATGGCATTAAACTGGCATTAACGCACACAGAAGTAAAAGGCATTAAACTGGCAGTAACACAATCAAATAGATGCTTTAAACTACACTGACACTATCTGAACTGTCCCTACTCTAGCAATACACTTATGTCAAGATTACTGACATGGTCTCCCTACACTACACTGAAACTATATTAGCTGTCCCTACTGCACACTAATGTACAGTGGTGTGAAAAAGTGTTTGCCCCCTTCCTCATTTCCTGTTCCTTTGCATGTTTGTCACACTTAAGTGTTTCGGAACATCAAACCAATTTAAACAATAGTCAAGGACAACACAAGTAAACACAAAATGCAATTTGTAAATGAAGGTGTTTATTATTAAAGGTGAAAAAAAATCCAAACCATCATGGCCCTGTGTGAAAAAGTGATTGCCCCCTAAACCTAATATCTGGTTGGGCCACCCTTAGCAGCAACAACTGCAACCAAGCGTTTGCGATAACGTGCAATGAGGCTTTTACAGCGTCCTGGAGGAATTTTGGCCCACTCATCTTTGCAGAATTGTCCTAATTCAGTTACATTAGAGGGTTTTCGAGCATGAACGGCCTTTTTAAGGTCATACCACAACATCTCAATAGGATTCAGGTCAGGACTTTGGCTAGGCCACTCCAAAGTCTTCATTTTGTTTTTCTTCAGCCATTCGGTGGTGGACTTGCTGGTGTGTTTAGGATCATTGTCCTGCTGCAGAACCCAAGTTCGTTTCAGCTTGAGTACACGAACAGATGGTCGGACATTCTCCTTCAGGATCTCTTGGTAGACAGCAGAATTCATAGTTCCTTTTATCACGGCAAGTCTTCCAGGTCCTGAAGCAGCAAAACAGCCCCAGACCATCACACTACCACCACCATATTTTACTGTTGGTATAATGTTCTTTTTATGAAATGCAGTATTCCTTCTACGCCAGATATACTTGGACACACACCTTCCAAAGAGTTCCACTTTTGTCTCATCGGTCCACAGAATGTTGTCCCAAAAGTCTTGGGGATCATCAAGATGTGTTGTGGAGAAATTGAGACGAGCTTTGATGTTCTTTTTGCTCAGCAGTGGTTTTCTCCTTGGAACTCTGCCATGCAGGCCATTTTTGCCCAGTCTTTTCCTGATGGTGGAGGCATGAACGCTGACCTTAACTGAGGCAAGTGAGGCCTGCAGTTCCTTGGACGTTGTTGTGGGGTCTTTTGTGACCTCTTGGATGAGTCGTCGCTGCGCTCTTGGGGTAATTTTGGGCGGACGGACACTCCTGGGAAGGTTCACCACTGTTCCATGTCTTCGCCATTTGTGGATAATGGCTCTCACTGTGGTTCGCTGGATTCCCAAAGCTTTGGAAATGGCTTTATAACCCTTTCCAGACTGATAGATCTCAATTACTTTCTTTCTCAATTGTTCCTGAATTTCTTTGGGTCTCGGCATGATGTGTAGCTTTTAAGGATCTTCTGGTGGACCTTACTGTGTCAAGCAGCTCCTATTTAAGTGATGGCTTGATTGTGAACAGGTGTGGCAATAATCAGGCCTGGATGTGGCTAGAGAAATTGAACTCAGGTGTGGACAACCACAGTTATAGTATGTTTTAACAAGGGGGGCAATCACTTTTTCACACAGGGCCATGATGGTTTGGATTTTTTTTCACCTTTAATAATAAACACCTTCATTTACAAATTGCATTTTGTGTTTACTTGTGTTGTCCTTGACTATTGTTTAAATTGGTTTGATGTTCCGAAACACTTAAGTGTGACAAACATGCAAAGGAACAGGAAATGAGGAAGGGGGCAAACACTTTTTCATACCACTGTATGTATGAATGACATGGTCTCACTACACTACACTACAGTGAAACTATCTGAGCTGTCACTACTCTAGCTACACACTGTGCAAAGCTGAATGATGGTCCTCCTCATTACATTCACACTATCCCTAGAATGACACTATACTAATATTCTACACTGACAATTGAAACAAAATAGCATAGTATAGCACACTAACTGATAGCACTGAACAGAACCCTTTTCTATCTCTCTCCACACCAAAATCAAACTAAAAATGGCTGCTATTGAAAGAATACTTTTATACTGTGGGGCGGGAATGAGCCATGACTGGATAAAGTCATGATGACAGTGTCCAATCATGACTCTGACAGTGCTTTGTGCCCTGATTGTCTGAAGCAGTGAAAGCTTGCAAAGCACAGCAATGCATTGTGGTCAGTTCAGGGGGCCGGACAAACGGTCAAACTATCCATTTGTTTGGCTGTTTGTCAAATGTCCAAACAGCTAAAGTTTGGCCCGAACTGTAAACCCATTCCTAGTAGAGATCTGCAAGCTACAATAGCAGTTGTTTCTCTCACACTCAAGCTCAATATAATTTTATTAGTCTGTAGAAGTCCACAACAAGCCTGGTTACAGAAAGAAACAGAATTTAAAAGGATGGTCTGTAAGCCCCATATACACTATCAGATTTTCTGGTTATTTTTGTCTTCAGATTTACCAAAACCATGTAGTGCAAGGGCCTGCCTGATTGCATACAAAATGAAACTCTCATATTATATTGTTTTGGTAAATCTGAAGACAAAAATCTGAAGAAAATCTGACTGTGTATGGGGCTTTACTGAAAAAAAGTCTGAAAAATGGCATGTAATCCTCATAGTTGTAAAGAGGGGGTGGAGGGGGCACAGAAGTACTCTATCTCAGCTATGGATTTCCCCCTCAATCTACCTTAAAAATGCAATATGATCACTTTAGTTCTAATCTAATACACAGGGGCTGCTGACAGAAATTAGAAAAGATCTGTAAAGGTTGGTTAGACACACCAAAACTTTGCTCATTTTACTCTAATCAAATAGACTTCTTGCACAGAGTAGCTTGTCCTTGGGATCTCAAAAATTTACAATATATTGCAATAAGTGAAAAAAAAAACAAGAGAAAGTGTCAGGCTCTCACAGGAGAGAAGGTCAGCACAGAAGACAAAAAAACAGATGCTGTCAAGGTACAAAGAACAAAGTATTGTTTGTCAGTGTTCTTTATTTGTTGGAGACTTGTGATGTACAAGCTGATAAATGAATAGATTTACAGTTTTTATAAGATAAGATGCTGCATACCCTATGTCATGGCTAATCTTTACTAGCTCAATCTTTCTATAGTAACCAAATACATCACATTTCGTACTATACTCACAGAGCCAATGTTATAATGGTTTTGTTGGGGTTATATATTGTTGCTTGTAGGAACATATTAAAATGTTATTTTTAAATAAATGCAGGCTGATTTAAAAAAAAAAGAATATTTACATTTAGAGAGCAATCATATATACATTTAAAAATAAAAAAATACAAAATATAGATTCTGAGATTAGTGTGTTTTGCACCTATATTATACTATTTAATAATGACATAAAGAATTTAAATACAAGACCTAACCAGGGTTTGTGACTTTGTTAGGTTTTTTTGTTTCTTCTTAAACTTTTAAGGAATAGGTTATCACCACTACACGTGTGCAATATTCCTGAACTGCTTACTGCAGAATCAATGCAGAATTGTACATTTTTTGCTAAGAGAGCTGGACAAACAATGAACAATTTTTGAAGCTTTCCATCAACAATCACCTAAAGAAACAAAAAAGGTCCATAAGAACTGACTGGTCTACAACAATCAGTTGCTTAGTGTTTCAGTCATTTCCCAGTTAAGATCAAAAAAGTGATCAAAACAGTAGTGGAAAATGGTCAAAACTATTATAGTACCATTCAAAATGCACCCCATATCTATACATTTGGACTGCTAGGTCCAATAATTTGGTCAGTGAGGTTGTAAAGCCTGGTTAAGTAAAGTCTGGAGACCTCATTTACCTCCACCCAGAGAGAGGACATTATACATTTTGCACAATATTCCTCTATATCAAACCAAAATCAGGAACTAGGTTATATGGTCCTTACCAGGTGGTATAAAGTCCTGTAGGTTTCATACAAAATGTATCCCCAGACATCCAACAGCTGCTGGGGATGTGGAAAAGCAGAGGGCATGCTTATCCACATAATTTGAATGTGCAATAAACTCCAAAACTTTTGTTCGAAGTTTAAAACCATCATTAAACAGCTGACAAACTTTGACCTTGGCACCGACCCAGCAGCAAAGTACCTATTACTTTTTTTTCACACCTACCCAGACACAGATAAAAAAAAGACAATGTTGATCCATTGTTTTTCACTTCTACTGTGGTTCTCAAAGATCCCCAAAATACACCAGAAGGAAAACTTCACAGATACACTAAAAAGTTGAGAAGAAAAGTTCAGGTGCATATGATTCTACTGGAACATGTTTACATGCTCCTGGGAGTATGAGACACTAATTGCTGTAAATAAGTAATACTGATGGGTTTCTCAATGCAGTTTCAGGACTAGAGGCCAGACGGGGAGGCAATGGGTTCCTCTCAGCCCCCACCCCATTTTTCCCCTTTTCCCGATCCCTTTCCCTTTTTTGTTTTGCTCCAGCTGTTCTACATTTCCCACCATATCTATGGTTCTCCTCCTCTTTTTTTCTGTCTGTTTACCTTAAGCATTGGGCATAAATTTATTTGACAAGTTTACTTCAGTGGACCATCAAGTAAAGCTGAATTGGAGCTCTTTGTTCTCATATGCAATTGGGCGGTGTACTTAACACAATTGTTTGCACATGTGTCTGATCCCATGGAAGTCTATTGGAATGCAAATTCTTATCAACTCTAAGCTCTCCACATGTTATTTTATTATGTTGAAAAATTTTAATAAAAAGAAACCTTAGTCATTTTTATTGTTTTCTGAGTCTGGCTGGACATACACCTTAATGTAATGTTATGCTACTCTTGCATTTTCTTTTGTGACCATTTCTTCCAAACTCCATATTCTAAAATATTAGCCATAAATTCTGTGCAGTAGTGTTATGTAAAGTTTCACATACTTAATATAAATTATAACGTCATCCAATGGACCACCAAAGCTCAACATCTGCCTTTATTTTGAAGAAGCCATGATGTCAACCCAACTGATAAAAATAAGATTGTAGATATAAGGTTGGTCATTATTATTATGCTTATCATTTTCTTTTGCAGCTAAGCATTGATTTTGAATGTCTTTTTTTAAGGTGCACAGGCACACTTATTTCAAATAAAAGCTAATTCAGCTACAACTTAAACAAACTTTTCGCCTCTCCCCTGACAGGTTGGCCTTAATAAGTTAAGGTCTGAACATGAGTAGGAGTCAAAAATAAACAACACAACCTGATAAAATTTTAAATGTTACAACCCCCACAAAACTAAAAAAAATCCCCTGAGCTGAAGGCATTTGGAAATTAACATAACATGATAGTAAGTTTTCCAGAACACAAGGCAGTCATTTACATCCCATTCATGACAAGTACACAGATTAATAACTAATGTATTATTAATGTGCATTTATTTCCTTGGCTGTATCCAATTTTATTGAGAGATGCATAATTAATGGGATTATTTAATCATGTTACAATAACAAAAGTCTTAGAAAGCAAGACTCGGTTGTGTTAGGTGTAGTCAAGTATGTCTACAGGGAAACATTTCCATGTCACCTATAAATAAATGATTAGAGAGACAAATACAGTTGTATGTCACTGGCCTTATTAAGGTAAAATGATTTTGCTATTGCACTAAATATCAACATGAGATAAAACAGTTTTTTTGTTTTGTTTTTTTGCTACGCTATGCATTAACCAGATAGATATGTCCTAAGAGGCTACTCTGTACAAACTCTTTTTCTTAATGTGGCTCACTGGTTTATTTTTCATATGCTGCTCATCCAGCTAAAAGAAAAGACCAACTGACAGAGCAGGAGAAAAAGACTGCAGCGTTTCTTTAAATGGAAAATACAGATCTGTATGTTACAATAGAGAGCATGGTCCGATGAACAAGAAAAAGCACAATGTTGAAATGGCAGACACAAGAGCCCACTTTAACATCCTTCAAAATATGTTTGCTGTATGGCATTTTATGCTTTTCTTGGCTTTTGTGGCCAAACTTAAAGCTGAAATAATCAGAACATGATGTAGCTTTTAAATAAATCATACTGCAATTCTCTTGATGAATTAAAGCTATCACCACAAATGTGAAAGTACAAACATGTACTTTGTTGTAACATGCATTAGGATAAAAAAACTTCTTGTTAAGTGGAAGCCAGCCATCACTTTGATTAGGTAAAAGTTCAAAATAACTCAGGCATTCTAAAAGTACAAGATACAATGTTGTTATGTTTAAAAAAAAAAGTTGACTAGTTAGGAAAAATGTCCACATTTTTGTACAGCATCTCCACTTTTACAGTCTAAATTATCTTGATTGAGAGAAACATTTCACAGGCCAGATATTTGCATTTGTAAAATATAACTGAATCCTTATTTGTGCATGCTTATTTGCTCCAGATGGTTGTATGACAGCACTGATTTTTTTTGTACTGAATCTTACGGAGATATGTAAGAATGTAATGAGTGGTTTTAAGTCTTAAAGGCTGCTCACTAGTAACCCTGGAGTCCCGCTGGGCTCTTGGAGCTTGTATGGTCCTTTAGGACACAGTCATCAAAGTACTATAGGATACATGGTAACCGTACAAGAATTATAGGGTCAACAATGTAGTGAGAACATCATTTTTGGCACAGAAAATATTTTTTTTAGGATATGATTAGCATAAAAACAAAGCAATCAAAATGCCCGCAATCAAGTTACAATGAGATGAGGTTAAGAAGAATCAGCTATAGTGTGAGGAGAGGAAGCTAATCCTCATTTTTTTTATCACAAGAGATGGCTGGCCTCTGATATAATAGAGGGAAAGAACAGGATTAATCTGATATAGAGATTGATAGACGGTGTGGGCCTTTCCAGTTAAATAGGATACACTTTGTGGCATAAAAATACAGAGTAAGCAAGAACCTTACATGATACAATGATAAGGAGTTGTCCCTCAAAAAGCCTAAATTGCATGCTTCTGGTAACAGGGTATGTAGTAGGCTAAGTTAGCTACAAACAAATTAAGTAATGTGACACCAAAATTCAAAGATAGAGCTTTATTCTCAGACAATATTTAAAAAAAAAAAAAATGGTTGTTTTCCTAACAGCCCATGAAGCAGGACTGATAAACCCCTTAAACCTTGGAAATACCATTTTAAAGAGGAAGTAAATCCTGATGGGTTTTACTTCCTCTTGATTTCCCTGCAAAGCTAAAGCATACTGGGTTACTATGCACCACATAGTAGCCAATTATGTGTTACTTACCAGAAAATGAAGCCTGCAATGTCACCCCTGTCCCCACTAGCAGTGAGCGTTCATCTTCGCCCCTCTTCCCACCTGGGCCACGAACTCTGGCTCTGTGACTGGCCAAAGTCGCATGGTGTCACTCGCAAGCATGCGTGAGGGAGCCCCAGTCACGGCATGATCCCCTTTAGAAACGGCACAATCTGCCATTTTTAAAGTGTGCATGCCTGTTAGACATCGGTGCATGTGCTGTAGACATTGGACACTGCTTTATTGTAAATATCTCCTAAACTGTGGAGGTTTAGGACATATTTCCAGCACCTACAGGTAGGCCTTAATATAGGCTTACCTGTAGGTAAAAGTGATTGTACAGGGTGTACAACCACTTTAAAAGAGTGTAGTAAATCTGTTTAAATAAGTTGAAGTTGTATGACCTTGAAGAATGGACATGTAGCACTCCTTGAACTCCTACCAACTATCTTCCATTAAACTTGGAATAAGAGGTACTCACCACACTTTAGACTGTTTTGGTGCCCAGCAGAGTTGAAAAAATGGAGGAGATTAATTTATCTGGCCCAGATTGTATAGCTTTTCTAGAGCCATGTAACCAATAACAACATTTGATAGACCTGTCTGCATTTTAGTGGCATGTTGAAGCTGTATGTATTACAAGGATTCTATGGAGTTTTAAATATGTTTCTTATAGAGTTATAGGGGTTGACTTACTAAAGGCAAATAGGCAGTTCACTTTTGAAGGAAAGTTGCATTGTGCAAGTAAATTTACCCCAGAGCTTAGTGAATGGTTTGTTTACTTTGAAAGGAATACCCAAGAAAATGTAAAAAACAACAGTTCTCTTGCACATGATTAGATTATGAAAGTCAGTCACCTCATTCACCTCATTCAGAATTTTTTTGCCCTAGGGAAATATTCTGCAACAAAGTGAACAGCCTAAATGCTTCCAAAAAATCAACACTATAGGCTTAAAGTTACCATCTTGGAATAGTTGATGTACATTTTTAATATCTCATGCAATGTGATTGAAGTTAAAATGTCAAGGATGTTGTTACCTGTGGAATTGACAGACTAGAATAATCTCCATGCCATAAAATCAAAGTCTTCATTAATACTTCATGGAAAATTGAGAGGAATCTAAATACGGTACAAAAAGGTAAAATATACTGTATACAGTATGTATAATAAGATGTTGTGCAAGACTGATGTTAGAAATTATGGGGCCCCGTATAGCCTATTTGACTGGGCCACCAGGAAACATCAAAACAATAATTTTGCAAAAAATGCACTAAAATCATTATAAGTGGACACAATCACAACACAACTTAAAACATTCCTGCTAAATGTATAAAATTAGGACCTGAGACTGTGTTCGTACAGCCGATTTGTCCCTATAGAATAATAGGTGGCTTAAGCCACATGAACAAACCACTCATTCACATGGTCAGAGCACTTAAGTGAATAAGCTCTTAGGACTTGTTCAACTGTGAGTTTGGGGGGTAAAACCCAGTGATTAAGCTGAAATGTTTCCTCCCCCCAGCTGCTCCCCCCTTTAGCTGCAGAAGCAGCAGCTAAGGGGATGCACATTAAATGGCTGCAATGCTTTGCTTTGTTCTCCATGGTAGGGATTATACCCACTGTGCAATTACTGTAACTAATCCCCCTATGGCTCCCCCTTCAGCAGCTGAAAGCCAGGTGTGAGGGAGAAGAGGAGAAGCTAGGTGCTCTGCAGGGAGGTCTGTTTCATAGATTAAATTTCATAGAGCAAACTATGGTGGAAAATACATATTTAGTCACCTACAAACAAGCAATATTTCTGGCTCTCACAGACTTGTATCTTCTTCTTTAAGAGGCTCCTCTGTCCTCCACTCATTACCTTTATTAATGGCACCTGTTTGAACTTGTTATCAGTATAAAAGACACCTGTCCACATCCTCAAACAGTCACACTCCAAACTCCACTATGGTGCAGACCAAAGAGCTGTCGAAGGACACCAGAAACAAAATTGTAGACCTGCACCAGGCTGGGAAGACTGGATCTACAATAGGCAAGCAGCTTGGTGTTAAGAAATCAACTGTGGGAGCAAAAATTAGAAAATGGAAGACATACAAGACCACTGATAATCTCCCTCAATCTGGGGCTCCACACTAGAGCTCATCCCGTGGGGTGAAAATGATCACAAGAAAGGTGAGCAAAAATCCCAGAACCATACGAGGGGACCTAGTGAATGACCTGCAGAGAGCTGGGACCAACATAACAAAGGCTACCATCAGTAACACACTATGCCACCAGGGACTCAGATCCTGCAGTGCCAGACGTGTCCCCCTGCCTAAACCAGTACATGTTAGGGCCCATCTGAGGTTTGCTAGAGAGCATTTGGATGATCCAGAAAAGTATTGGAAGAATGTTATATGGTCAGATGAAACCAAAGTAGAACTGTTTGGTAGAAACACAACTTGTCGTGTTTGGAGGAAAGAGAATGCTGAGTTGCAAAAAAAGAACACCATACTTACTGTGAAGCATGGGGGTGGCAACATCATGCTTTGGGGCTGTTTCTCTGCAAAGGGAACAGAACTACTGATCCATGTACATGAAAGAATGAATGGGGCCATGTATCATGAGATTTTGAGTACAAACCTCCTCCCATCAGCAAGGGCATTAAGGGTGAAATGTGGCTGGGTCTTTCAGCATGACAATGATCCCAAACACACCGCAATGAAGGAGTGGCTTTGTAAGAAGCATTTCAAGGTCATGGAGTGGCCTAGCCAGTCTCCAGATCTCAACCCCATAGAAAACCTTTAGAGGGAGTTGAAAGTCCATGCTGCCCAGCGACAGCCCCAAAACAGCACCGCTCTAGAAGAGATCTGCATGGAGGAATTGGCCAACATACCAGCAACAGTGTGTGACAACCTTGTGAAGACTTACAGAAAACATTTAACCTCTGTCATTGCCAACAAAGGATATATAACAAAGTATTGAGATAAACTTTTGATATTGACAAAATACTTATTTTCCACCATAATTTACAAATAAATTCTTTCCAAATCAGACCATGTGATTGTCTGGATTTGTTTCCACATTTTGTCTCTCATAGTTGAGGTATACCTATGATGACAATTGCAGGCCTCTCTCATCTTTTTAAGTGGGAGAACTTGCACAATTGGTGGCTGACTAAATACCTTTTTGCCCCACTGTAAAGGATGCAAAGGATCTGGTAGTGCACTGTGCAGAGTTGAAGATGAAAACCAAGTTGCCAGATATTGTTGCCCCTTTTTGTTCTTCAGCTGCACTAGACAATCTCAAAATACAGAGAAACAGTATCAATTCTAAAAATATAAAATAGCGAGTGCCTCTTGTGTAATACTAACATTAAGCAATGTAATTTTCTCACCATTTTTATTAGCTTTCACTTGCTTGACACAGGACAGCATTCAGGCTTGTACAGTATAGCGCTGCTGTTAGGAGTCTGTGCCCCTATCTTTGATCTTTACAACTCCGTCTCAGCTGCACATCCTCTGCAGTCCACAGCTGAGCTGGAGTTGTAAAGATCAAAGATCGGGACAGACTCCTAACTGCAGAATGCTGTCATGTGTCAAGCAAGTGACAGCTAAGGAAAACAATGAGAAAATTACATTGTTTCAAGTTTGCCTTACACAAGTAGCTACTTTAGAAGTGCTCCTTGTTTTAAATGTATTAGGCTAATAGAGCAGTAGAGCCTGTCTTCCTGTTTGACAGGTGCCATACCTGGGCCACCTGTTGAACTGATGGAGCTCGGGCCCAGTACAGTTTACGTTATAGATCTGATATTCTACAGTTGCTTGTAACATTTGTCTAAAAATGTCTTGTGCCAGAATATATTAGCATTAAACTACTATTTATTTTTTTCATGTATGATACATAGTAATCTATAGCTCAGGATGTAGTAAGTGGTATCAAAAGTGGTGCAAACCCAGAGATATATAGGAAAGTCAAAAATGTGTGATCAATGTTTAACCTTTCAGAAAAAGTGAGCTCTTATTTAATGATTCAGATAAAATATAACACCTATTTATAAGCTAACACTAAACAATTTCAAATAACAGGAACCTATAGACTTTATTTTAAATAAACTTTTCCTAAGGGAAATATGGAGACCATTTTTCTGACTGTTAAGCTGATTCTCTGCCTAATACTTTCAAGTCACTGTGGGTCATTTTGTATAGCACCTATAAATGATCCTGCAGTCCCAAAAAAGGCCAATTAAGACTTCAACTCTCAGAAACTGGGTGCTAATGCAAATGGAAACCAACGCTATTACCAGCAAACATGCCTGTCAGATAACATATGCAGGAATAGTAGAAGTCAATGGGGCGTGAACCTGCAAAATCCAAAGTTCTCACTGAAGGCTTTTTTTGCCATAAAACGTGTATAAGCCCTGGGTCCTGCCCCAGGGGACATGTATTAATTGGATTTTTTTTTAAACTGACATTTTTTTCAGGAGCAGTGATTTTAATAATGCTTAAAGTGAAACAATAAAAATTTAAAATTCCTTCAAATATCGTGCCTGGGGAATGTCCTTAGTATGCCTGTAAAATATTGCATATTTGCCGTATTTATTACTGCTCCACTGCAAAATTACATTTCTAAAGTATATTGTACCCCTACCCATTCACCTAAAAAAGCTGTGAAATGTGACAAAAGGCAATATCCGGTTATTGACAATTCCATTATTAAAAATGTCCTCTTCTCTCCCCCGCGTCATCCTCCATCTTCCCCCGGTCTTTCTACGGTTTTCTCCTTCTTCCTCCAGCTGCTTCTTCCTCCATTTCTTCCTCCAGCTTACTCTGCTTCTTCATCCGGTCTTCTCCATTTTCCTCCGGCTTATTCTTCCCCTGTTTTGTCCTCCAGTCTTTCTCCTCTGCTGCTCCCGCCACCGTTCCCAATGAACATTCAAAAAAACAAACCTCCTTTGATGCTGCGATGGGGTGCATGATGTCACTCCGCGACCCCACCCCTTGTGATTTCACCGCCCGGGACATGATTGGTCAGTGATGTCACATGGGGACTGTGTCTCCTGCTGATGTCGTTTGGCGGCCACACTCCATATGAAATGTGCCTTATGGAAGTGGTGGAAGGGTCATTGTTTTCATGTTCAGCGGGCCAGTGGCAGATGAGAAAGACCGGAGGACGAAGTTGGGGAAGAATAAGCCGGAGGAAGATGGAGAAGACCAAAGGAAGAAGCGGAGGGAGATGGAAGAAGAAGGAGAAAACCAAAGGAAGATCAGAAGAAGATGGAGGAAGAAGCGGGGGGAAAGAAGAAGACATTTTTAATAAAGGAATTGTCAAAAATGGCTATCGTCTTTTGTCACATTTCACTGCTTTTTTAGGTGAATGGGTAAGGGGTACAATGTATCCGACTTTACCAAAGACATGTAGCAGATTTCATTTTTGGCCTAAATTTATGACAAAATTAGATTTCTTTGAATATGTTTTATGACAGAAAGTAAAAATATATAATTTTCCTTTTCAAAATTTTTGTTTTTTTTGGTTATATTGCAAAAAAAAAACAGTAGAAGCCACAGCCAGGCACCCACAGTGACAATGCAGAGAGGAGGGGGAGACAAGCAGGGCTTTGTTCCCCAGCATCACTGGACCCTGGGACAGGTAAGTGTCCAATTAATAAAAGTCAGCAGCTGCAGTATAGCTTCTGACTTTTAATTATTTTTTTTTTTTACTTTTTTTACTTTTTTTTGTTGGAACTCTGCTTTAATGTATAGAATAAATAAGGTGAAAGCCCTTGAGACTGCACAACCACTTTAATTGCTTAGTAAATGTGGTAAGCTCTGCTAATTTTCACCATCCAATCATGTGCAAGCAGAATATTTTTTTTATTGCACCCAATTGGGTATTCTTTACAAAGTGAAGCTTTGTCACATTTACATTTAATAAAGAAAATAAGTGCAACTGCACTTGCAAAGTGTACTGTCTATTTGCCTTTAGTAACTCAACCTAGCTGTGTCCAACGAAACAGAACACAATGCAAAGCAAGTCAAATGCAGCCACTGAACTGACATGCTTAGTGCTCCATTAAAGTAAATGGTGATTTGTTGCCCTGAGTTTGACATGTGTTTCAAAGGCAGGAAACCAAATCCCATGTATATGAGCCCCTATAAAGCTAGAATAAATCCTGCAGTTGCTTTGCTTAGGTAGGGCATCTTTATGTTTGTTGTACAGTTCATCTTATTATCAAGTTACACTTAACAGCATTTCTATTTATTAGTGAGCTGTGGATTAGATTATTTATTAGTTTATACAGTATCATTGGTTTATACAAAGCAGTATCTGTTTTTTCTGCCTTGTTTTAGAGTTGTTTGCATATTACAATATTTCTTTCCATTCTTCCAGATGGTGCTGATAAAAAGGGACATTTACTGTTTTTAGCAGTTGTAATTGTTCAGTGCATGTGATTTGAATGCATACTATCCTTTTTTTTTTTCACAGTTTTTTCACTGTTGCTTTGAATCTGTCATTTAAGGAATTGTATTGGCTATTGTTCCTTTGAGAGTCAATTTCTGTTTGATCCATTACATTTAAATGCACCAAATGTGTGAGACAACGTGCACAAAGTTAATAAAGATAATTACTTTATTGGCATGTTTATAAAATTCAAGTTAACAATAACAAAGGATAATCTGTTGATCCTTTTAGACACTTCTTTTGCCTACAGTTTATTCTTAAGGCTCCATTCACACGTAAGCGATTTAAATCATGGGCAAAGTCACCTTGATTCTGCCCACAATGCCCAAATCACACCAAAACACAGGCTGCGTTTGCGATGCCATTACTTCTTAATGGCACCCCAATTGCAGGACAATTGTCGTGCGATCAAACATGCTGCAATTGTGGCAAATCGCAACACGTGATGCTGTCTCCCAAAAGAAGCACCTGCTCATTTTTCATTGACAAGCTTTGTGCACTGTGATTTTGCTGTGATTTAGCTGTGATTGCAAAGCAGTTTATTGTGTGACAATTGTGGAAAAATCACTTGCGAAGATTAAGAAATAATGGCATTGCAAATGCATCCCGCATTTTGCCGCGGTTTGGAATCATGGGCAGAATCGCAGGGATTCTGCCCACATTTTAAATCGCCTAGGTGTGAATGGATCCCAAAAGCAAGAAAGCAACCTCTCACACAAGTTTCATCAGGTATTAAAAGAAATGTATAGCAGCTTTAAACCGTCAACATTATTTGGTTTTCATCACTTGTGTAAATCAGAAGTTCTAACATTTCACTTGCTACCTGTTTATTTCAGTCAGTGGTTTAAAGCTTCCTACTGTGCAGAATACCCAATCAGGTATTGGGTGATGATTGGGTGATGAAAATCAAAACAGCTTGACCACCTGCAAAGTGCACAATCTTTTTTTCCTTAGTAAATAAAAAGACTCACTGACCAAATGAGCTTCTCTTAAAAACCTGCACTTTCGAAAAATAAACAATGTTGCTGAAATTCGTATCCTGATAGGTTCCCCTCTTTATGACCATATTACTCATGCTGACGGAACTTTATTCTATAACTCACTTGTGATTTAGCAATGTTCACCATTATGCACTCTTATATTCAGAACCAATAATCCTGTGTTATCAGGCGGTATTTAAAATAATGTTAAACACTAGGGTATGCAGGTGTGATGGCATGCGTGTGTTTTTGCTCTTCTGGTGCATTGCATTTAGGGAAGCTACATTCACATAAGAGATGTACAGGCAAGTTAGCATTTGTTGTGGTGTCATTTAGTGCAATTGCATTGGTTGGTGCAATTGAAGTGCCATTAAGAATTACATAAGACAAAGATTTTTGATGGTTAGCGGTTGGGGGGTATTTGGGGGGGTAAGTATTTCACCCCCCTTTTTTTTTTCTTTTTTTCATCCCTCCCCCACCCCCCCCCCTTCTCTTCTCTTTTCTTTTTCTCTGATTTCTCCTGTTCAGGACCGGAGTCGGTCCAAAACTCTCTCTGCTTTCTTTTTCTGCATTTCTTTGCACTTTGTTATTCTGTTAGCTTTATTTCCTACCTTTATTGAACTTCAAAAAATAGACTTGGACCTCAGCAGTCTGGGACAGCTTCCTGTATGGGGTTTAGATCAGCGGTGTTGGTTCCCTACTGGGGGCGGCAATTAAGCCAGGGATGCCAGTAGCATATTCCCCATGATTATGTGCAGGTTGTGGTGCCGGAAAAATGCTGTGCTACCTTAATGTTTCAGCCATTGTAAAAGCTGTATATGGTTTATTATTGATGTATGATGTTCGGATTGCTGTGTTCAATAAAAGCCTTTTAAATGAAAAAAAAAGAAGAATTACATAAGACATAGCCTGTTTTCATGCATTGTGGAAATGCCCTCGATATCTCATACATGCCCACATCACATTTGCGTGAACAGTGCCTTATGTACCGTATATACTCGAGTATAAGCCGAGATTTTCAGCCTCTTTTTTGAGGCTGAAAGTGCCCCCCTCGGCTTATACTCGAGTCATCGCTGTCTGCCCGCTCGATCAGCGTGTCGAGCAGACAGACAGCGGCCATTCTATTCAAAAGCCGCGCCTCCGGCTCCGCCTTCGCCTGTGATAGGCGGAACACTGAATTTCCCAGCAGCCTGTGTTCCGCCTATCACGGACATCGTATCATCCTCGTACTACGGACGAGGATGATACGACGTCTGTGATAGGCGGAACACAGGCTGCTGGGAAATTCAGTGTTCCGCCTATCACAGACGAAGGCGGCGGCGCAGCTTTTGAATTTTACAATGGCCGCCGACGAAGAGGGCACGGGACGGAGGCAAGGCAAGGCACGGCACGGCACGGGACGGGACGGGACGGGACGGGGCAAGGCAAGGCACGACACGGGACGGATGCAAGGCAAGGCACGGCACGGGACGGAGGCAAGGAGGCAAGGCACGGGACGGAGGCTCGGGACAAAGGTAGGCTGGACACACACACACACACACACACACACACACACACACACACACACACACACACACACACACACACACACACACACACGGATGGATGGAGACACACACAGGGATGGATGGATGGATGGATGGAGACACACACACACAGGGATGGATGGATGGATGGATGGAGACACACACACACAGGGATGGATGGATGGATGGATGGAGACACACACACACAGGGATGGATGGATGGATGGACACACACACACACAGGGATGGATGGACGGACACACAGGGATGGACGGACACACAGGGATGGACGGACACACAGGGATGGACGGACACACAGGGATGGACGGACACACACACAGGGATGGACAGGCATGTCTCACCCTCGGCTTATACACGAGTCAATAAGTTTGCCAGTTTTTTTGGGGGTAAATTGGGGGCCTCGGCTTATATTCGGGTCGGCCTATACTCGAGTATATACGGTACACACGAGCGGAATGTCTGACAGAAAAAGTCTGACGGAAGCTTTTTATCGTATATTCCGATCGTGTGTATGACTCATCTGACTTTTTTTTTTTTTTTAATTCTGACAGACCTAGAAATAGAACATGTTCTAAATATTTCCTATGGAGCCAATTCCTATCGGGAAAAATGCTTGTCTGTATGCTTTTCTGACGGACCAAAAATGATGTGTGCTCTCAAGCCAGTACGAGACTGAAGCTATTAGCTACTGGCTATTGAACTTCCTTTTTTTAGTCCCGCCATATGTGTTATACTTCACCACATTCTTGAAGATCGGACTTTGGTGTGATCATGTGTACAAGAGACAGTTTCGGTGGAATTCCATCGGAACTCCGTCGGAAAAACCTTCAGAGTTTATATCGATGGGAAAACCAGTCGTGTGTACAAGGCATTAGCAGAGCAAAACTGTGTTTAGATCAGCAAGCAGCTTCCAACCTCCAGCTGATCCTTGACATTAAAAGAAAGTAAAGCTAATTAAGAGGGAAGGGGATATAAATATAAGTAAGCCTTATAAATAATTTAAAGCTGAATGTTGTGCATAGATCCATTCAACTCTGGTTCCCTTTAATTTACTTGATTGTTTCCTTTGTCTCTTAGGTACTCCAGTCTTTGAAGCTGAGTTTCCATGTTTTCCCTTTGTTGCAGTGCTTATGAGAAGCCTCCACTCTCCTTAATGGATTTTTATTTGATGGATATATTTGATAGAAAGTGATAGGAGGAATGAGAACACTTATTATGTAGGAAAAGAAATGAGCAAGAAATGTGTATGTACTAAAGCAACATATAAAGTTAGTGAGAGAATCAGAATCCACCTATATCTGAAATGATACTTCACAGGTTCCTTAAAATTTCTGACACTTACAAAGGGTAAGAGAGTTAGTAAAAGGTTGCATACCCATTTGCAGGGATCTAACTATACAGATTGAACAGGTTTTGAAACCCATATTGAAGTGGTAGTAAAGGTTATTTTTTATTAAAATAACAAACAAGTTATACTTACCTGCTTTGTACAAAGATTTTGCACAAAGTAGCCTGGAACCTCTTGTTCTCTGGTTTCCCGCAAGCATTGTCTCTTCCTCCTATTCTATGTCTGCCCCCTAGGAAACTGATTTCTAGGGGGCAGATGTGTGGGCTCGCTCCCAAGCTGGGCTGTGTACATCCATAGACACTTACTGCATGGCTTGGCCTCATCCCCTCTCCCCCCTCACATGATTTGTCAAGTCAAGTCTGTAAAAGCGGGAGAGGGGAAAGAAAAACTGAAGCCAGGGCTCAGGTAATTGTTAGGAAGGGGGGTGGAGGGAAGCTAGTATTGGAAAGTTTTTTTTTTACCTTCCAGAGAATGCATTAAGGTAAAAAAAAAAACTTTTTCCTTTACAACCTCTTTTGAAGATGTTATAGCATACACAGGAAGCACGTACAATATATCTAAAAAAAAAAAAAAATCATATGCACTTTACAATGTATCTAATCATTAACTACAACACCAATCAACCATTCACCTATTTAAAGTCAAGACACATCTATAATACATACACTGCATACTTTTAATGACATTTGGCAAAAAAGTCCCCATGCATTATAGCTTTGTCAGTTCATTAATATTCAGAGTTCCATTTAGAAAATAACCCTTACTTTTCAAGCTGCTCATTCATACTGCATTGATTCTTCATACTGCAAATTACAGGAGGTGCTGAGCACTGGATGGGTAGCCCTGGCAGCTTGTGATGGAGCACTCAGCTTTGTTCCTTATCCAAGTATGTGCAGTCCACTTTCTCTCACAGCTCAGCATTCTGCGAGAGTGAAAGAAAGCAGATTGTGCACGGATGGGTTGGGCATGAAGCCGGGTTCTTACTCATAAGTTGCCGGTTCCATGCGTCCTATGCTTAGTTTGTCTTGCCATTTGCTGGATGGAAAGGGGAGGGCAATGTAATAAGCAGCTTGAAAAGTGAAGAATTATTTCACAAAATAGAGGACTGCATATTAACTGATGAAACTGAAATGCATAGGCATTTTTTGGGCAAATGTAATTAAAAGTGAAATGAAAGTGAAATAACCTACAACAGCAAAGTTGTATATCTCTCTTTCTCTCTCTGATGTGTTGAAAGCCGACAAAATATGCACTGTAGTTTGTTGTGTATAGGGCAACGTAGCCACGAACCAGTCAGGGTGGCCATGCTGATCTGTGTTCACAGCCAAAACCACATACAATGAGCATATGGGCATCAGAACTGGACCATGGAGCAATAGAAAAAGGTGGCCTGGTCTGTTGAATCACATTTCTTTTTACATCATGTGGATGGCCGGGTGCGTGTGTATCACTTTTCTGGGAAAGCGATGGCACCAGGATACAGTGTGGAAAGAAGGCAAGCCGGCAGAAGCAGAATGATTCTTTGGGCAATGTTCTGCTGAAAAACCTTGGTGCTGCCATTCATGTTGATTTTACTTTGACATCCACCAGCTACCTATACATTGCTGGTGACTAAGTTCACCCCATCATGGAAATTGTATTCTTTGATGGCAGTGGCCTCTTTCAGCAGGATAAAGTGCCCTACCACACTGAAGAAATACTTCAAGAATCCTTTGAAGAACACAGCAATGAGTTTAAAGTGGATCTTCACTGCATCCAAGCACCACAAACCAAAAATGCTATTTATGTTCATATTCAAAGCAAACGCCCCCATACATCCATGTCTCAGTCTCTATGCTTTATTTTTGTGAGAAATCTCTTTGAAAAACACCTCCCTAGCATTTCTTGTAACATTTGCTTCTTGCTCTTAGGTCAAGTATGAATGCAGGATAGTGTGATTATCTGAAAAAAAAACCTCCTCCTCTCCTAAGACTCCTGGGATGTATGAAATAATTTGTCTAGGAAACCAGGAAATAACTGAAGAAATGTAAAAAAAAAGTTTAAAACAAGTAAATATGAGCTACTCTCCTATCTATTTGCTAATGCTAGCAGTATGAGGATTGCATTATATACAGTATATATATATATGCAGCCATTATTATTTGGCCCTTATCAAAGTTGCTCAAATCCTTATGCTCGCCCATTTATTCTGCTTCCAACACATCAGCTTCAGCATGTTCACTTGCTGTCTAATATATCCCACCCACTTTCGGATGCCTTTATAACAAGATAATCAATGTTATCCATTTTGCATCTCAATGGTCACATGTCCTGGCTGATCCATCTATATGTTTACTGTGTAACAGGGGCAAAGGAAACTGAGTGATGAAGGTCAAAGATTTGATAAAGGATAACAAAGACACAGTCTCTCAACATGGGTGCACAGAAATCAATACAGCCAACCCAAAGCTTATTATAGCACAATTGCAGATATTTGATATCTCACATATACATATACATATTAGTTCACTTATTACTGAAACTCATTGAAGTATGCAACCAGGTTTACAAGAAACCAGAAAAGGACAAAGTAGAAAAAGGGTGTATGAAATTATTTAAAAATATTATTGTAGCACTGGTATTTTTAATACCGATGCTAGTATTTTTGTGAATTTAAGTTTGTCTGAAGCTGCAGTTTGGTTCAGACTAATTATGCTAAAGTTCTGTCTTCTGTACTAGTTTGGCTGGGTTGTGCTAATTTCCACTTGACTGTGGGTGTCGCTGTCACCACCAATAAGTGTTGGAAATGCTAAATGCACTGTTACTCAGAAACAGCCCGGTGGGAGTGGTCTACTCGTGCATTCTGGGTAAGAGTACTTAATGTACCAACACCATTTTCTGGGGTTTGTTTTTCCTGACCTCCTGGCCCTCCTGGCCCGAGGTGTGTACTGCCTTATTCAATGTCTCAGGGTCGGCTGGCCTGAGGCTCCGCAACTGAAGGTTAGGCCCAGAGGCTCTGGGGCCTACTGATCTAGAGACGATCCTCTGCTGTCTTGCCTCCGGGGGGAAGCCAAGCAACTGGAGGATCCAGGGGAGGACTTTTCTGAGGAGGACCGAGCAATAAGGCTGGTGACTCATGGAGAAGCCTGGAGACTCAGTTGGAAAATGCATCCTGGGTTGTCTACCACACAGTATCACCAGGTCAGCTGAAAGAATCAGGTACTGTGGGGAAACTCTTTAATTTTGCAACCAGAAGCTTATTGTGCCTTCCTGTGGCAGAGGATTGCATAACGAGATCGCTAAACTTATCAAGTCTGTGGCAGAGACTTTTTCCGAGCATCTCACCGGCTGCTAGGTAAGTGAGAGAGGCCTATCCTATGACTGCTAGATCCAGCTTGTGGGAATCGTTTGTCCTCTGGATCAAGAAAATACCTTTAACCCGCAAAACTGCAAAGCTACCTGAATTCCCCTTATCCTCTACCCCTCTATTGAAAAAGTGTGTGTTTTTGTTAAACACCTAGAAAAAGGACTAATATTCTTTAATCCACTCTACAATGGGACCGCTAAGACGGACACAGTGAGCAGGTGAGGTAACGGTGAGCCCAACAAAAAAAAACAGCAGCTCCTTCGGGGTCAGTGCTACATGTGGGGGCTCGAGCCCGGGATTTGCCTTTGCCTCTCGCAACTCAAAGAAATTATCCTCTGTCAAGTTTTTCTACAAGGGGTTAATTGCGGGCCAATGCCTGCCACGTAAGCTGTGGGTGGAGTCAAGAAAGCCCAGGAGTTACTTGACCAAAGGAGCCAGTGGGAGGAGTCTTCCTTCCACTTGCTGCATGAGACACCACGTGTGTGTGTCCAAACATTCAGAGGAAGGACCTGATTGTTGCCGAAATGTTCCAAATGCCAGGAATGCAGTCTGTCATAGGACCCAGGATGTTCTCTGGGGGTACCGCTATGAGTGTCAGATTGCCTGGAACATTACTGACAGACACTGGAATTCACCTGAAACCGCATGGGCGTTTCATTCTGTACACGACAGGAGATGCCGAGGCCTTGGGCATGTTGTGTAACAGATACGAGGGACTGGTTCCAAGCCCTCAACTGTTTGTCCGATGTCTACACTGCGGAGAGTACCTGTTCGAAGTGGAGCAACCCACCATGTCGTCTCGTGCCTACCGGATGGATTGGGCCACGGTACTGCCACTGAGGAGACCGCTATGTTCACTCCTACGGTCTGGTCTACGTTCTCAAAGCCCATTACAACGAGTGTTCCCAAGGGAGATGGTGCTGTTACTAGCATTGGAGGAACAACAGGGAGACTTTGCTCAAAAGTGCCAATTTGTTTGAGTTAAAGGAACTACCTAATTATTCTACTAAAGCTGCCACTTCTTCTACTACTACCCATTTTGCTGCATCCACCCTAAAGAAGGTGGGGTATGTGAAAGCCTCCCATGGCCGCGGTCAAGGCTTACCTCAGAAACAGTCTGAACCGGATATGGAGAAGGAAATCACTCCAGTGGAATCCACGCCAGGAACGGGTGAGAAATCTGGGGAAAATGTGATTAAAGGGACTGTTTGTAAATATGTGCCCGCAGAGGAGTTATGGGACTCTGAAATAGACTCTCTCTCTGATGTGTCTGGAGATGATGACCTATTTGAGACTATGTCCCAGGAGATGCTATGGGCAAATGCTGATGATGTTGCCTTGACATTTAATATAGCTGGCTGGATAGCCCTAAACTCAGGGAGTACATCACCTTGTGTGGAAACCCCTGTTAAAAACTAGGGAGACTTTGCTCAAAAGTGCCAATTTGTCCGAGTTAAAGGAACTACCTAATTATTCTATGGTACAAAAATCGCCACTTTCACGTGTACCTCCTGGATTGGGAAGTGTTCGATCTCTGCCGAGACTCCCCCGATCACAATGGCTGTTGAATAAGTGGGTGGCCACAAAGTACGGATTGGAATTTCCCTATGTTCCCAAAGAAATAATGCAGGAGATCGAGAGGAACAGAGAAAGTTGGTCTGGGACTATTTAAAAGTGCCAAAGCCTTTCAGAAAACCAGGGTGTTCTCCCAGTATGTACGATCGGTTTACCAGATGTCTTTTGCATTGGAGCTATGGGAGACATGTTTATGCAGATAAAGTAGTCATTTGCCGACCGGGCAAAGATAACATTGTGTATTTTATCATAACAGTAGATGCAAAAGGGAAAGCCTTAACTTTGCCTGAGCATTGCTTTTATTGGTGATCAAATACAGTTACTGTTCAGCTGATGTTAGTTCTGAAAGAGGAACCTTTAAATTACAAGAACTGTGGGGAAGTATAGCTAGGTAGGGTTAACTCAAAGAGAGAAGCTTCAAGTCAAGATCGTCTACCGACCACAGTACTTGCCTAAAGGACTTGCATTATGATGTTCTGCCACTAGATGGTAGACGTCTACATAACTTATGTTGAACTTTTTGCACTTAGTCACTACAGACACAGACAGGAGAAAGAAAGTGTGATTTCCACGGAAATGGGGCTTTGCTTCCTACAGTAGGTACTGATTTGTGTGTTCTTGTTTTTTTGTGTGTGTTTTGTTTCAGGACTCAACTGGATCATCTATCAAGCTGCTGGAGAGTGGATGGCCTAGATAGATAGTTAGGTGTTGGGAGTTATGTTGCTGTAATTCTTTTATATGTGACACTGTTAATTGTACAATGTGTTGTTATCCTTCCCTTTCCCCTTCCTATCCAACTTTTGGGATTCAGGTACTTGACTCCCAGGACTGAGAATCTTTATTTTTTTCAGGCGATGGGGACATCATCTAATGCGGAGGGGGGAGTATGTAACGCTGCTATTTTTAATAGTGATGCTAGTATTTTTGTAAGTTTAAGTTTGTCTGAAGCTGCAGTTTGGTTCACACTAATTATGCTAAAGATCTGGCTTCTGTACCAGTTTGGCTGGGTTGGGCTAATTTCCACTTGACCGTGGGTGTCCCTGTCGCCACAGTGTTGGAAATGCAGCAAGCTAAATGTATTGGGTACCACTTTTACTCAGAAACAGCCCATGGGAGTGGTCTAGTCATTGTGCATTCTGGGTAAGAGTACTTAAGGTACCAACGCCATTTTCTGGGGTTTGTTTTCCCGACCTCATGGCCCTCCTGGCCTGAGGTGTGTGCTGCCTTATTCAATGTTTCGGGATGTCCTGAGGCTCCACAACTGAAAGTTAGGTCCAGAGGTTCTGGGGCCTACTGATCCAGAGATGATCCTGTGTTGTCTTGCCTGTGGGGAGAAGCCAAGCAACTGGAGGATCCAGGGGAGTACTTTTCTGAGGAGGACTGAGCAATAAGGCTGGTGACTCATGGAGAAGTCTGGACAGTTGGAGGATGCATCCTGGGTTGTCTACAACACAGTATCGCCGGGTCAGCTGAAAGAATCTGGTACTGTGGGGAAACTCTTTAATTTTGCAACCAGAAGCTTATTGTGCCTTCCTGTGGCAGAGGATTGCATAACAAGATCGCTAAACTTATCAAGTCTGTGGCAGAGACTTTTTTCGAGCATCTCACCGGCTGCTAGGTCAGTGAGAGAGACCTAGCCGGTGATTTCTAGATCCAGCTTGGGGGAATCGTTTGTCCTCTGGTTCAAGGAAATACCTTTAACCCGCAAAACTACAAAGGTACCTGACTTCCCCTTATCCTCTACCCCTTTATTGCAAAGTGTGTGTTTTTGTTAAATAAATACCTAAGAAAAAGGACTAAGTGTTAAAGTGGTTGTAAACCCTTACAAACCACTTTGACCTACAGGTAAGCCTAGATTAAGGCTTACCTGTAGGTCCAAGAAATATCTCCTAAACCTATACGGTTTATGAGATATTTGCCCGAAGACAGGCACCGCTGTCTACGGCGCATGCGCCATAGGCAGCGGCGCGCAGGCGCACTGAGCGTGGTCTCGGCTCCTGTGCACATGCGCGGGAGTGACGTCATCGCGGCTTCGCCGAATGAGAGTGGCGGAGCTGCGAGAACCCACCGAGAAGATGGATGCGCCAGACTACAGGGGACAGCGGTGACTTCGCTGGCTCCTGTGTCAGGTAAGTGACACATAATGGGCTACTATGCGATGCATAGTAGTCCATTATGCTTTGCCCTTGCAGGGAATGAAAGAGGAAGTAAACTCATCAGGGTTTACTTCCTCTTTAATCCACTCTACAACAGGACCCTTAAGACGGACACAGTGAGGCAATGGTATGCCCAACAATAACCAGCAGCTCCATTGGGGGTCAGTGCTACATTATATATATATATATATATATATATATATATATATATATATATATATATATATATATATATATATATATATATATATACACACTATTTCTTTCAAGTTTAGAACATCAACTGTTACTTGCTCACCAGTTAGTGAGAATATATCAAACAACTTTATAAAGAAAAAAATATATATTATCCAAATTAGAGACACATAATCCTTATGCAGGAGAGTTCAAAAGCAGACATAGTAGGTTAGTGCTTACATATCAATGAATAGAATCCTACTCAATTCTTGAAGCCCATCCTGATTGCATTGCACATTTGATACTTTTTGTATGTTCTTAATGCATTCAGCAGGATTCCAATAAAGCAGATGAAAACCTGACACTAGACATAGTTCATACATCTGTGTTCTTCACAAAAGCAGTTGAAGTGTATCAACAATGCACATGTGCTGTCCATGCCCTTTCCTATTTTAAAGAACAAATAATATCACAGTATGGCATTAATGTTCATCAAAGATTCTGTATTACTGAATTACTCAACAGGCTACAGTTAAAGGGACTCTGTCATAATGGGCCTTACCTTTAGGAGTATATGCTTTATTTCTGCCAGAGTAGGTATACACTACAGTACTGTATGTCTGAAGCAATTACAGACTTAACTTCACTGCTTAAAACGAGTAAGTAGCACAAGTTTGAAGCTGCTACTTCCACAATAAAGTGAAAAAATCTCTACTGATAAAGCATGATTGTTGCAATTGTTGACCTGTCCTGAAAATGCTAGTTTATTGACTTTACTGAACTCAAACATGTAAGCAGATGAGGGGCTCTTATATCACTCTTCTGACCTCCATTTTTGTACTGGGCATCTTGCTAGAGTGTAATAAAGCCAGAAACAGCTAATCAACATGTTTAGAAAGAATTCAGAAGACCCTTACTTCTCGGTCCAGTTTTCCTTTAAATGTCTCAATATTTTACTTTCAAAAATATACATTTTTATTTAATTCCAGCAAGTTTCCTTTACAAGATCAAGGTGTATATTTGACAATCAGGAGATAAGGATAGCCAGCAATATGGTCAAATCCTGAAAACAAATCCCACTGTATATGGAATGGTGGATTTGTGCATAGTGTGACTAGTGATGTCACAACAAATTAACAAGTTTAACAATTTCAACACAACTACATACAAAACTAGATTGGCTTGGTGCTCACTTCTTAGACTTACTCCTTTCATCTGCTACATAATACTTGCCACTGCCAATTGATCATGCTGTTATTGCACACCTGATTTAGATCAACAGTGCTTTAAAAAGGTTCCAAAAGCACAAGATTTTTTACCTTAATGCATTCCATGCATTAAGTTAAAACAACCTTCTGGGTGCAGCTCCCCCTTATACTTACCTGAGCCCCATTTCAATCCAGCAAGTGCATGAGAGCAGCAGCTCTCCTGGGTCTCTCTCTCCTCATTGGCTAACACAGCAGTGGGAGCCATTGACTGGAGAGAGCCTGCTTAGCAGGGGGGAGTGGCCAGGGCCACCGCCGGGGGGACTCAAAAAGAACAGGATTGGGGCTGCTATGTTTAAAACCATTGCACAGAGCATGTAAGTATAACATGGTTTATTTATTTTTAATAATACCTTTAGATTGACTTTAGTTGAGTTTAGAATATTCATCCAGTACCTGATCAAAAGTGTATGCACACATCTGGTGCTTTAATGCTTTTAGATCTGCTAATGGTTACAAACAGGACTTATGCTTGTTTTTTCATTTGCCAGCTGTCTGATCTGACCTTCATCTTGTCCCTTATTTGTTCAACTGCTGCTAGCCCCAACTTCCAGCTTGTCATACCTCTGCATTGAATTTTAGCTCTGCCTGTACAAGCTGGTAGTCAGAATTGTTTGAATTCTGTGACTCTAGGGTGACTACATCCTAAGCTTCCTGATAAACATTAGATCTCATTTGAACATGTGCTATACATATGTAATTATTTATTTTTAATGGAGTCAAGAGGTTTTCTACAGTAAGAATAAAGAAAATATAGTAAAGATATCTTACATATGTACAGTAGCTCACAAAAGTGAGTACACCCCTCCCCTTTTTTGTAACTATTTTATTATATCTTTTCATGTAACATGAAGAAATGGCACTTTGCAACAAAATTGAGCACACCCCTAAGTGAAAATGTCCAAATTGGGAACAAAGTGTCAATATTTTGTGTGGCCACCATTATTTTACAGTACTGCCTTAACCCTCTTGGGCATGGAGTTCACCAGAGCTTCACAGGTTGCCACTGGAGTCCTCTTCCGCTCTTCCAGGATGACATCAGGGAACTGATGGATGTTAGAGACCTTCTACTCCTCCACCTTCCATTTGAGGATTTGAGGATGCCCCACAGATGTTCAATATTCGTTCTGGAGATATGTTTGGCCAGTCCATCACCTTTACCCTCAGCTTCTTTAGCAAGGCAGTAGTCCTCTTGGAGGTATGTTTGGGATCTTTATCATTTTGGAATACTGCCTTGTGGCCCAGTCTCCAGAGGGAGGGGATCATGCTCTGCTTCAGTATGTCACAGTACATGTTGCAATTCATGGTTCCCTCAATAAATTGTAGCTCCCCAGTGCCGGCAGCACTCATGCAGCCCAAGACCATGACACTCCCACCACCATGCTTGACTGTAGGCAAGACACACTTGTCTTTGTACTCCTAACCTGGTTGCCATCACAAATGCTTAACTCCATCTGAACCAAATACGTTTATATTGGTCTCATCCGACCACAGGACATGGTTCCAGTAACCCATGCCCATAGTCTGTTTGTCTTCAGCAAACTGTTTACAGGCTTTCTTGTGCATCATCTTTAGAAGAGGTTTCCTTCTGGGATGACAGCCATGCCATGCAGACCAATTTGATGCAGTCTGCAGCATATGATCTGAGCACTGACAGATTGACTCCCCCCACCCCTTCAACCTCTGCAGCAATGCTGGCAGCACTCATATGTCTATTTCCCAAAGACAATCTCTGGATATGACGCTGAGCACGTGCACTCAACATCTTTTGTCGACCATGCCGAGGTCTGTTCTGAGTGAAACCTGTCTTGTTAAACCACTGTATGGTCTTGACCACTGTGCTTCAGCTCAGTTTCAGGATCTTAGCAATTTTCTTATAGCCTAGGCTATCTTCATGTAGAGCAACAATTCTTTTGTTCAGATCCTCAGAGAGTTCTTTGCAATGAGGTGCCATGTTGAACTTTCAGTGACCAGTATGAGAGAGTGAAAGTGATAACACCAAATTTAACTCACCTGCTCCCCATTCACACCTGAGACCTTGTAACACTAACGAGTCACATGACACCTTGGAGGAAAAATGGCCCAATTTTCACTTGGGGTGTACTCAGTTTTGTTGCCAGTAGTTTAGACATTAATGGCTGTGTGTTGAGTTATTTTGAGGGTACAGAAAATTTACACCGTTATACAAGCTGTACACTCACTACTTTACATTGTAGCAAAGTGTAATTTCTTCAGTGTTGTCATATGAAAAGTTATAATAAAATATTTACAAAAATGTGAGGGGTGTACTCACTTATGTGAAATACTTTATTTCAGACTGCTAGAGGATTTAACAGTGAACTTATGTAAGGCAATTTTGAATGGGTGGAGCATTTTCTTGTATGTGTATACATTGTATGCTTAAAACTACCCTTTTATTGAATTAGAATTTTAAATTTTTTGGAGAGTATATACAGTTTTTGGAGAGTATATACAGTTGGTATAGATGATGATTAGGGAGGAGCCGAACACCCCCCGGTTCGGTTCGCACCAGAACTTGCGAACGGCCCCCGCGTTCGTTACGAACGTTAGAACCCCATTGAAGTCTATGGGACTCGAACGTTCGAAATGGAAAGTGCTAATTTTAACAGCTAATATGCAAGATACTGTCCTAAAAAGGGTTTGGGGACCTGCCTCCTGCCTCAGGGGACATGGGTCAATGCAAAAAAAAGTTTTAAAAACGGCCGTTTTGGCGGGAGCACTGATTTTAATGACGATTAAAGTGAAAAAAAAAAAAGTGAAATATTCCTTTAAATATGGTGCCTGGGGGGTGTCTGTAGTATGCCTGTGAAGTGCCACGTGTTTCCCGTGTTTAGAACAGTCCCTGCACCAAATGACATTAAACGGAAATAACACCATTTAAAACTGCTTGCGGTTTTAATGTTATATCTGGTTCCTGCAATATGGTTGAAAATCATTGAGAAAAATGGCATGGGTAGCCCTCCCTGCCCATTACCAGCCTATTTGGGTCTTGTACGCATATTAAGGGGAACCCTGTACCCATATTAAAAAAAGGAAATGCGTGTGGCCCCCAGGCCCTATATACTCAGAACAGCAGTATACAGGCGGTGCAAACAAGACAGGGACTGTGTAGGTTTGTTGTGTTAAGTTGAATCTGTTTGTAATTTTCAACTGGTACATTTTTAAAGTGTAGCTCCAGTCAAAAAAACTATTTTTAAGCTTTTTGGAAAACATAGGAAAGGGTTATCACCCCTGTATAATTTGTTTTGTCGTCCGTCTTTTTTCATCTCACTTGCTGCTTTCTCCTTGCGTTTGCAAGTAGGAGATGTTTGTAAGTTGGATGTTTGAAAGTAGGGGCCTGCCCTATATTATAGCGGTATGTACTGGGTACAGAGCACGCAGACAGCACGCACTATCTCCTAACACTACTGACTGCAAGCTCTATTTTTAACCACTTGACCACTGGGCACTTAAACACCCTTAATAACCAGACCAATTTTCAGCTTTTGGTGCTCTCACATTTTGAATGACAATTACTCAGTCATGCAACACTGGACCTATATGAAATGTTTGTCCTTTTTTTCACACAAATAGAGCTTTCTTTTGGTGGTATTTAATCACCTCTCAGTTTTTTATTTTTTGTGCTATAAAAGAAAAAAGACCGGAAATTCTGCGAAAAAATGAATTTTTCTTTGTTTCTGTTATAAAATTTAGCAGATTAGTAATTTTTTCTTCATAAATTTTTTTTTACTGGTTACATGTTTTGAGTTGCAGAGGAGGTCTAGGACTAGAATTATTGCTCTCGCTCTAACGTTCTCGGCGATACCTCACATGTGTGGTTTGAACACCGTTTTCATATGTGGGCGGGGCTTAGGCATGCATTCGCTTCTGCATGCGAGCACATGGGGACATGGGCGCTTTAAATTTTATTTTATTTTTTATTGTTCATTTTACTTTATTTATTTTAGTTTGACATTTTTTTCCCCAAAAATATATTTTTGATCACTTTTATTCCTATTACAAGGAATGTAAACATCCCTTGTAATAGGAATATGGGGTGACAGGTCCTCTTTACAGTGAAATCTGGGGGTCAATATGACCCCACATCTCACCTCTAGGCTGGGAAGCCTGACATAAAAAATAAAAAAAAGATTCTGGCTTTGATCGTACTGGCGAGTTGGTAGAAGCACCGGAGGGCGGTGAGGGGTGGGGGGCGTCTATGGCTGGGTATTTCAGGGTATCACCGAGTATGGCTGGGTATCTCCGAGTATGGCTGGGTATGGCAATTTATGGCAGGGTATTGCAGAGTATTGGCGGGGTATTGGCGGGGTACTACAGAGTAATAGCAGGGTACTGCAGAGTATTGGGGAGTACTACAGAGTAATGGCAGGGTACTGCAGAGTAATGGGGGTTACTGCAGAGTAATGGGGGGTACTGCAGAGTAAAGGCAGGGTACTGCAGAGTAATGGCAGGGTACTGCAGAGTAATGGCAGGGTACTGCACTGCAGAGTAATGGCGGGGTACTGCAGAGTAATGGCGGGTACTGCAGAGTATTGGGGGTACTGCAGAGTAATGGCAGGGTACTGCAGAGTAATGGCAGGGTACTGCACTGCAGAGTAATGGCGGGGTACTGCAGAGTAATGGCGGGTACTGCAGAGTATTGGGGGGTACTGCAGAGTAATGGCAGGGTACTGCAGAGTAATGGCAGGGTACTGCAGAGTAATGGCAGGGTACTGCACTGCAGAGTAATGGCGGGGTACTGCAGAGTAATGGCGGGTACTGCAGAGTATTGGGGGGTACTGCAGAGTAATGGCAGGATACTGCAGAGTAATGGGGGTTACTGCAGAGTAATGGGGGGTACTGCAGAGTAATGGCAGGGTACTGCAGAGTAATGGCAGGGTACTGAAGAGTAATAGGGGGTACTGCAGAGTAATGGCAGGGTACTGCAGAGTATGCACTGGTATTGCAGAGTATTGGCAGGGAATTGAGGGGTTAAATTCGGTGAGCAGCGATGTGGGCACTGCAGATGCAGCCCACATCGCTGCTGACACCGATCTCTTTCCCCTCCGCTGTACCGATCGGTACAGAGAGGGGAGGGAGGAACCGGCGTCATAACATGACGCCGGTTTGTTTACAAGTGATCACTCCGTCATTTGACTGAGCGATCACGTGGTAAACGGCCGCGACGAGCGGCCGTTTACCGTGATCCGTGATGCGCCGGTTCCTGTGGACCCGGCGGTCACGGATGCTCTCGAGTGCGCGCCCCAGGGGGCGCGCGAGAGCAGAATTCTGGGAGGCCGTTAATTAACGGCCTCTCAGAGTTAAACAACCGCCCTGAAGCCGTTAATCGGCAATGGGCGGTTGTTAAGTGGTTAAAGATAGATCACTAGCTAGCTATATAGGTGAGGTGAATATAGTGTAGTGGTGTATACTGCGGTCAGGGCACAGACAATAACCACTACACAAGAGCAAGATAGGAAATCAGCCAAAAACGATTGGTGTGTAACTGTGTTGAAGGTACACAGAACACCCACTGCTTCAGATGCCAACACACTACATGAGGCCGCCTCAAAGGCGGCCTTATATAGTGTGGGGCGTGCACTACACAGCCTGAGCTATGATTGGCCACAGGCAGGATGCCTGTGGCCAATCATGGCTCTCCTCGCTGCTGGCGCTGCGATTGGCCAAGTATGCGGGGTCACAGTGCATGCTTGGCCAATCATGAGCCAGCAATGCACTGCGCCATCGCAGTGCATTGTGGGCCGTGCGCGCCATACGAATTTTGACGCAAACGGACCAAGAGTTCGGATTTCGCCGAACGGACGAACAGCCAATGTTCGAGTCGAACGTACGTTCGACTCGAACACGAAGCTCATCCCTAATGATGATGTATCTAAAGCAAAAAAGTTTTGTTTAATTTTGGCCTGCAGAAGGGTTGGCAAAGCTGTCAGGCTTGTATTATCTGTGTCTCCACTGCAGAGATATATCTTCTTTATTTTTCTAGGTAACTATTGTCACTAATACAAAACTTTGAATATATTTCATTTCACTTCTTGTTGTGTCTACCTGCCAGAAAGTAATGGGGCAAACTCTGCAACTGAACACAGATATCAAATAAAGAAAAAAGCATCAGGAGATTTAATCCTTCACTACTCTATCAGCACATAGCAAATACCTACTGTCAGGCTTATTTACCACTGATGTATAGAATCCCCAATGTTCCCTTTAATAAAATTACTTCCTAGTCAGGAGCCTACCTTTGTCCAATGTCTCATTATTGACCAGTAAAGCTAACCATTACAGTAACTGGCCAATTGTGAGGCATAGAAAAGGATAGGGCAAGATTCCATGCCACTGATCCAGAATGTATGTGTATATTATAGCACCTAGATATTCTGGACACCAAGGTTGTTTAGATTCAGGCAGAGATTTATGCAGTGCACACACGACCGGACTTTCCATCAGAATAAACTCTGACAGTCTCTCCGACTGTCTTTACAATGGAGTTCCGACTGAATGGACTTGCCTACACACAATCACACCAAAGTCCGTTTGCTTCAAACACAATGACGTATGGTGGGACTAGAAAAGGAAGTTCAATAGCCAGTAGCCAATAGCTGCCCTTGCGTCGTATTTGGTCTATCCGAGTAGCATACGGACAAATGGTTTTCCGGATAAGAATTGATTCTGTCGGAAAGATTTAAAACAGGTTCTATTTCTAGGTCCGTTTTGAAAAAAAGTCAGCTGAAGCCCACACATGATCGAAATATCCAATTAAATTATTCCGTCTGACCTTTTCTGCCAGAAAGTCCGGTCGTGTGTATGCAGCATTAGAAATCCTTAGTTGCAGAACATTTCACACCATCTATTGGTACCCCAGCCTAACACTGTTTGAATTCAAATAACTTGTAGATAAGCAAAACACCTTAAATTGTTCTAAGCAAGAAAACAAGAAACCACTGTGAAGTAAGAAAAGGAAAACATTTAAAAATAATGTAAAGTTTAAAATTTAAATATGTGTTCTGCCATGAACACTTAGTGATATAAGTATTCTTTCTCTGGTGAAGACAAACAGACATGAGGAATGACACATTAGGCTTGATAATGATAGTTAACCAAACAATAGTGAATTGCTCAACTCAAGAAATTAAGATGTTCAAAATAGTGATTTAATCATTTAAAATAGTGATTTAAAAATAGTGATTTAAAGCTGCAATAGCTAAACTAATTAAAATAAGGTTGGAGTTAAGATTCAATAAGGACAGTTTATCAAACTGACAGAAGATTTGTTTTTTGAGAACCTTTACAGGGATGAAATATTGTAACAGTTGAAATATTCATGCAATGATTCAATTTATATGTAGATATACACATCTGACTGCAATTATCATTACTTTACCGTGCCCTTGTCACCACTGCATCCACAGAAAAACACCTGAAAAATCGGGATATTGTACCTCCTGCTTTCCCAAAAGAAGCAACAATTAGTCCATGCTCTGTCACACATACATTTCTAGAGTGACTGAACTCTTTCTTTAACTTAAAAACTCAGCTTGAAACAAATATGTTCTTGTAAGGGCTCTTAAAGTTTTCTGGGTCACGTAGGAAGATATCCTTCTACACCAGCATGATTATGACAAGTCAAAGTAGACTTTTTGATTGATGTTTTTGTGTCACCTACCTAATCCAGAATTTACTATAAGGCAAGTGATGCAGAATATTTGTGTCATTCACCCTTCAGTGGATTCTCTATCTCTTACTAACATTCAGAAATACATCCTTAAATTAGCCTTCAATATTGGCTAGTTTTGTCAAATATATCTTGTTGAATGGAGGAAACAGTACCCTTAAAAGTTCCCTGTATTTGTGATCCCAACATATTTAAATCAATTGCTTTATTAATGTACGTGACATATAGACAGTATGATGCAACTGAAACACATTTTGATTGCTCAATTTTGTAGGCAATTATGTCTTCACACAGCTGGACAGTGCATGCCCTGAGCTATATGAACTGGTATTTTAATTACTGTCTTTTTTTTTCTGTGGCCAAGCCTTTGGCAAGGTAGCTGCATTTAGATGCAGTCATTACAACTAGCTTAATGGTCAGCAGTTTTATAGGCTTTCAGGCTTATTTGATAATGACTAGGGATGGGCGAACTGTTCGGCCCGAGCATAAGTTCGGGCCAAACTTTGGTTGGTTGGATGTTCTGCGAACACTGAACAATATGCAGTGCTCGGGGCAAATTCGAAAGCCGCCTGAATCCTGTTAAAGTCTATGGGACAGTAACATGAAAAATCAAAAGTGTTAATTTTAAAGGCTTATATGCAAGTTATTGTCATGAAAAGTGTTTCAGGAGCAGTGATTTTAATAATGCTTAAAGTGAAACAATAAAAGTGAAATATTCCTTTAAATTGTGTACCTGGGGGGGGGGGGGGGGTCTATAGTATACCTGTAAAGTGGCACATGTTTCCTGTGTTTAGAACAGTCCCTGCACAAAATGACATTTCTAAAGGAAAAAAAGTCATTTAAAAGTACTCACGGCTATAATGAATTGTCTATGGGAGAAATCAAAATGCTAATTTCTAAAGGCTTATATGCATGGTATTGTCATAAAAAAGTGATTGGGGGCCTGGATCCTGCCCCAGGAGACATGTATCAGTGCAAAAAAAAGTTTTAAAAACAGCCTTTTTTTTCAGGAGCAGTGATTTTAATAATGCTTGAAATGAAACAATAAAAGTGAAATATTCCTTTAAATTTCATACCCTGTGGGTGTCTATAGTATGCCTGTAAAGCGGCGCATGTTTCACTTTATCCCTCTAGTATCAAGGTACACTACACAAGAAAAACAAAGAAGCATGGGCCCCCCAAATTCTATACCAGACTCTGTTATGTGTTCCCAGGAAAGGAGGGAAATTATTGGGCGTTTAACCTCCTGAATCATACCAGGCCACATTCTCATGGGGACCCCACTGGCAAAGAACCTTGCCCTGTATTTATGAGGACAACCCTGGCCCAGTGGCTGTGGAGTTCTGCAGGCAGGGAGCTTATCAAAACCTGGAACCCAATTTAACAATGAGACCTCTAGATACTGCCCTCATGTGATATAGTAAGGGGTACATGGTACTCATTCACAGACAAAAAGCAAGCAGTAAATCCACATCAATCTCAGTTTACATGGCCAGAAAATGCTGCTAAGAACACAGTAGGTGCCTGCATTTGTGGCTTCCTTAGCAATTATTAACAGGTAAAAAGCTATCAATTTTAGTAAGCGGTAAAAATACTACTACCATATATGATGTTCAGCACCCGTTGAACAAGCTTAGAGTTTGGCAAATGTGTTTGGACCAGACTTTGAGCTCATCTCTACCTACATATCCTAGAGACTTTGCTAAATGTAAATCATGAGAAAATGTAATACAGTAAAACCTTGGTTTGAGAGTAATTTGGTTTGAGAGCGTTTTGCAGGACACGCAATTTTTTTTTAATCAATTTTGACTTGATATACAAGAGATGTCTTGATATACAAGTAGCGTCACGTCACAATTGAGTATAAAAGAGATGGTAGACACCACTAAGTGTAGCAATATGGCTAAAATTAATGAAGGTACAACATTTGGCAACTCACATGGTTGATGATTAAAAGAGGCACATCTAAGTATGCAGGCATCTGGGGTAAAGCTGTCCACATAGACCATCCTCCGCACCGCCATCAATGTCATCCCTTCCACACCATGCTCCATGAGCACATCAAGCCTCACTTTCAGATTGCTCTACTGCACAATCACAATTGCAGACTGACGGTAGTGAGAGCTGAGTGCGGAGGACGGTCTTCGTGGACAGCTTCACCCCGGATGCCTGCATACTTAGATGTGCCTTTTTTAATCATCAACCATGTGAGTTGCTAAATTTTGTACCTTCATCAAATATAACCATATTGCTACACTTAAGCTGCGTACAAACACTCGGATTTTCCATCAGGAAATGTGTGATGGCAGGCTGTTGGTGGAAAATCCAACCATTTGTATGCTCCATCGGACAATTGTTTTTCGGATTTTCCACAGACAAGTTTTGGGTGGCAGGCTTTAAAATTTTCCACAGATAAATGTCTGTTGTTGGACTTTCTGAGCGTGTGTATACAAGTCCCTCGGACAAAAGTCCAAAGTACAAACACACATGCTCGGAAGCAAGGATGAGCCAGAAGAGGTTGGTATTGTAAACTAGCATTCGTAATGCACAATTAACATTCGGGACATGGCACATTATGAAATCTAGTAATATTAAGCATAATATTATTATGTTTGCTATTTTATTTATGGTAAAAGCTAACACAACACCATTATCCCGTAGTTTTTAAGATCAAAGGTACAACTATGTTGGTGTGTGTCCCTTGTTCATTTTACATTAACAAGGGACACATTTTATATTTTTTTTAAATGTAACTGCCTACTCCCAAACTGTCATTTGAAGTAAAGTACATAGACAAGTATTATTCACCATAACTTTTTAATTGTGCATTAAATAAAAAGAAAACAAATAAAAATAGACATGCTATCTGCCAATAGAACTTAACCAAAAAGTGCTTTCTATGCATCTGAAAATATATAGCCTCATGCATGTGTCCTGCTTCTTAATATAGGGGGTCAAAAATGCCAAGAGTTGGTGAAAGCAGGGGGTCCGTAATCCGAAGATAAATCCAAAAAACCTCCTCCTCCTGTTCCTGGACTGCACTTGGGTCAAAGCAATAACTCCAAGGCCAATAGTAAATAAAACGTTATCTCATCTGATTCCGCAACATTGTTGGTTGATGAACTGTCGTTCAGAAACAAACTGAAAAGCGCAAAATGAAAAGCACGAAATGAAAAGAGCAAAATGAAAAGCGCAAAATGAAAAGTGTGAAATGAAAAGCATGAATCAACACTCACCAAACTTCTACTAACATGAAATTAGCAGAAGGAATTCAAAGGGTGGCGCGAAAGAGATGAAAAACCACGTAGTATGTCACTATGTTCGTGTTTGTTGGCCGACAATTGTGTGTCGTTTGTATGAAAGACAAGATTAGGGCCAACTCCCTTCAGACAAAAGTCTGCGGAAAATTTGATCACGTGTACTAGGCTTTAGAGGTGCGTTTCTACTCATTTATACTCTGTAGCCCCTGCTGGATTTTGTTTCTAATCCCCTTGTGGAGGGTGGCAATTGTGGATGGACATTTTATCCCAATCACATTGCTATAATCTTTTTATATGGACTATAATCTGAAGGACTTGAATGAATAAATGGTTGTGGAATGAATCATCTGAGCTTCCATTATTTCTTATGGGGAAATTTGCTTTGATATAAGAGTGCTTTGGATTACAAGCATGTTTCTGGAACAAATTATGTTCGTAATCCAAGGTTTTATTGTACTTTGGTATATAGCGTATGCATATAATATGCACATTTAGCTTGTTATGTTATTTATATAATGAAACAGGTTTATGTATCTGCTTCATTGTTCTTTATTGGTTATGTCTCTAGAGAAAACATCTTGTGTTTAGGGGCATCAATCATAACAAGCTTTAATACGTGCCTTTTCGACCTCTAGCCCTCAAAATACTTATACATTTTCTTGATGTTCTTCTCCCTAGAATCATTCCTGTTTATTGTCAACCTTCCAAGGCTTAGGTCACTTTGTTTCATGTCTGCTTACAGATTTCTTTGCATTACAAGGAGTTTGCCAATGCATGATTCATTGACAGACTGTGAGATGCAAAATTCACAGAGTTTGTCAAAATCAATAAAAGCCTTTAGATATAAAATTGCTGTCCTCCTATCTATTTACAATATTTCATAGGGCCAAAGGACAAACTAACTGCTGAATTGAACTCAACAAATATATTACAGAGACAGGGAGAGAATATTTCTATATTTTATTGGTCAAGTTGTATCGTTCAACCAGTTATTTTAAAGCAAGTGATAGTTATTGGGGGATGTACTGTATAAGGTAAATACAGTATTAAAGCTATACTAAAAAACTGTACAAAATGTGCAAAAACAATAAACTGTAGTTGTTTTGTAAATACACAATTGTATTATTCTTCCTAAATCATTTTTGTATTAGGATGTTTTTCTTTTTCCTAAAGATTATAGCCTTTTTTGTCAAAATATTTATTCAGCAATAAATGTAACTTCATAAAATTATTTGTAAATATTGCAAGCAGAGATTTTCCTTAAAATCACATTTGAACAAGTAGCTATCTCACATTTGCAGTAGGTGTACAGTCAGTAGAGGTTGTTCCTAACTTTTCCTGATCCAGTTCCACAATCATTTGGTTCACATCTGCAAATGTTTTCTAACCCAAATAAAAGTATGGCCATCTCATGCCCCAGACAAACCCAACACATAGGCTATGGGGTTGATATTGCCATTGGAAAGACAGCGAAAAGCAAGCAGCTGTGCTAATATAAGTCAGTATGTTCTTCATCATTAGGAGGGTGCCTTAAGGGCACATGCACACTAGAATGAGGCTTAGGAAACCAGAGTTCCATATGCATTTCCCACAGCGCATCTAAGGAGCATGGCCCTTGCAATCTGCATCAGGCGTCAGTGCAATGTTAGTGACATCCCAAATGCAGGTTGCAAACACAGTGTTTTTGCCTGCACAAAACAAAAATAACATGTGATCTGGTTGTAGTGCATTTCCAAAAATCTTGCATGCACTACTCTCGGTACATTGTGGTGTGATTTTAGCCCATTCAAAATGAAACTCTTTTTAGGGCCTCTCATCATAGGGAACCTATACTATTTTTAAAGTCAACAGGTTAGTATACATATTGCTGGAGGCCTAAATATTCATGGTCCTCGTGCTATAGAATTACCAGGCCTTAAATCAGGTGGATAGAGAGGACCACACTTTTTGTTGTAATTTTGTTCAATTAAAGTTAAAGGGGTTGTAAAGTCTCATGGTTTTTCACCTTAATGCATTCTATGGTGAGTGTTTATTTTTGCTTTTCATTTTACGCTTTTCATTTAGCACTTTTCAGTTCACACTTTTCATTTAGCGCTTTTCAGTTTGTGTTTTTCATTTCATGCTTTTCAGTTCATTTCTGAATGGCCGTTCACCAACCAATCATGTTGCGGAATTGGAGGAGATAAGGTGTTATTTATTATTGGCCTTGGAGTTATTGCTTTGACCCAAGTCCAGTCCAGGAACAGTAGGGGAGGAGTTCTTGGACCAAAAATTGGTTGCTTTATTAATCATGACCAATTATGTCATATGTCTTTGCTGCGGGAGCTACAGGAGAATAATCCAGATATTTTTTTCTGACACATGCATGAGGCTTTTCTTTTAATTTTTGTTGAATAATAATGATTTGATTTTGTATATTTTCTATATTTTTGGATGCATAGCATCTTTTTGGTTAAATTCTATTGGCAGATAGTGTGTCTTATGCCACGTACACAGGTAGCCAACTATCCGGCGGACTTATTCTGACGGACTTCCCGCCAGACTTTCCGAACGAGCTACTTACCAACACACGGCACTTTTTCAGCGGACTAATATGGCATACTAAGTCCGCCGGACTATCCGCCTTACTTTTGAAAAGAACGGACTCGCCCACACACCTGGAGGAAAGTCCGCTCATTTTGAGCGTGTCTCCAGGTAGCCGGGGCCAGCGAAGGAGGTGTCGCTGGCCCCGTCACCTGATATGGACTTAAAGGGGAACCCGTACGCTGAAAAAACGGCGTGGGGGTCCACATCAGACCCTTGTCCGAGCACGCTACCCGGCCAGCCAGGAAAGGGGGTGGGGACAAGCGAGCGCCCCCCCTCCTGAGCCATACCAGGCCGCGTGCCCTCAACATGGGGGGTGCCTTGGGGAAGGGGTGCCACGCGGCCCCCCACCCCAAAGCACCTTGTCCCCATGTTGATGAGGACAAGGGCCTCTTCCCGACAACCCTGGCCTTTGGTTGTCAGGGTCTGCGGGCAGAGGGCTTATCGGAATTTAATAAGGGGGCCCCCGGATACCGGCCCCCACCCTATGTGAATTAGTATGGGGTACAATGTACCCCTACCCATTCACCTGTGAAAAAAAGTAAAAAAAGTAAAAAAAACACAACACACAAGGGTTAAAATAGTTTATTGCACATCTCCGGGGGTCTTCTGTCCCTCTTCGGGGGTCTTCTTGCTATCTTCTGCTAGCTCTTTTGCTAGCGGAGGAGCCCGGCTTTCTTCTTCGCCGCCGCCGCCCTCTTATTCCGACTTCAGGGGTTTTGTCCCCCTCTTCGGGGGTCTTGTCCCCCTCTTCGGTTCTTCTTGCCAGGCCACCTAGCTCTTTTACAGGCGGTGGCCCGGTCTTCTGTCGCCGCTGTCACCGCCTTCTGTTCTTCTCTTCAGATGTTGCCTCGTCGCATCCTCCGTTCACAATGGCAGGGATGCGGCGCGTGGCGACTTATATAGGGACATCACCGGATGATGTCCCTGCCTATTATGATGTCACAGTCCCAGCATCCAGCGGAAAGATTGGAGTGCAAAACTACTCTCTAAGTCCGTCAGACTTTTGGGTAAAAAAAGTCCGCCCCGGAGCCTACACACGGGGGGACTTGAGTCCGTCGAACTTTTCCACCAGATTGTTTGATCGTGTGTATGCGGCATAATTCTATTTGTTTTCTTATTTTAATACACAATAAAAAAATGTGGAGAATAATGCTTGGATATATGTGTTTTACTTCAAATGACAGTTTGGGAGTAGGCAGTTACATTTAAAAAAAATACAATGTAAAATTGACAAGGGACATCAACATAGTTGTATCTTTGATCTTAAAAACTATGGGATAATGGTGTTGTGTTAGCTTGCCCCCCCAAAAAAAAAGAAAAAGAAAAAAAGAAAGCATAATAATATTATTCTTGATATCACTAGAAAAAAAAAGCCTTTGAAAATTTGTTTGCAATAATTCCATCAGTATCACCAGCAAAGCAGCTTCATTATAATCCAATTAAAGAAGAAGAAAATGTGTGCTGCATTTCGAGATTTCATAATTTGCCACATCATGAATGTTCATTGACGATTACGAGCGCTAGTTAACAAGACCGACTGCTTCTGGCTTGTCCTTGCTTCCGAGCATGCGTATTTGTACTTTGACTTTTGTTTGACGGACTTGTGTACACATGCTCAGAAAATCAGACAACAGACATTTGACCGCGGAAAATTTTAAAACCTGCCATCCAACATTTGTCCGCAGGAAAATCTGACAAAAATTGTTCGACGGAGAGTACAAAACGGTCAGATTTTCCACCAACAGCCTGTCATCACACATTTCCCATCGGAAAATCCAATTGTGTGTGCAAGACTTTTCTTAACTGCCTAGAATTAACTATAAAAGATCATGTGTGCCTGTATTGATAAGCAGCAGTATACATGAAATGTAAGAGTGAGCAGACCATAAAACAGGGATGACTATATTATTCTAAACCTGGGGGTTTGCTAAGCAGTTAAACTTTTTAGTTGAACCATATGACTAGCTATTTATTTTCTTTTTACATTTTGGGAATGTTAAAAAAACTGTTGGGTTATATTTTATATCTTTGTTGAACTGAAGAGATTGTCCATTTACCACTGACTAATGCAGAGGTGCAATGCAAGGAGATCAGCTAAAAGTAGTTGGATCTGTATGTGCGTTATAATCAATCGAAATTAGTCGATTAATCTATTTTGAAAAAAATCAATTAATCAAACACAAACATTTTAATCAGTAACAGTCCTAATTAATATATATATATATATATATATATATATATATATATATATATATATATATATATATATATATATATATATATATATATATATATATATATATATATATATATATATATATATATATATATATATCCAGCATAACTATTAAAAAAACACAGTTATTCTATGGGAAATACACATATATACATATAAAAAATGTGTTTGTGTACATATGAAGTTCTCCATAATTCTTCTACATATATCTCATAATATGTTCCATTGTCTAATATATATATATATATATATATATATATATACTGAGCAAAATTATAAACACTTTGGTGTTTGCCCATATTTATCATGAGCTGAATGCAGAGATCTCCAATTTATTCTATGTACACAACATTTTATTTCTTTGAAATATTGTTCAGGAGTCTGTCTGAATCTATTTTAGTGAGGACTTCTCCTTTGCTGAGATAATCCATCTACCTCACAGGTGTGGCATATCAAGATGTTGATAAGAAAGCATGATTATTGCACTGGTGTGACTTAGACTGGCCACAATAAAAGGCCACTCTAAATGTGCAGTTTTACTGTATTGGGGGGGTCGGGGGGGGGGGGTGTTCCAAAAACCTGTCAGTATCTGGTGTGACCACACAGTGCAGCACATCTCCTTCACATAGAGTTGATCAGGTTGTTAATTGTGGCCCGTGGAATGTTGGTCCATTCCTCTTCAATGGCTGTGTGAAGTTTCTGGATATTGTCAGGAACTGGAACACGCTGTCGTATACAGATTCAGAATCCCAGCAGTGATTAAATACCACTAAAAGAAAGCTCTATTTGTGTTAAAAAAAATATAAATATTTCATTTGGGTACAGGGTTGCATGACCACACAATTGTCATTTAACCGCTAGCCAACCAGCCACCGCAGTTATACTGCGGCAGTTTGGTACGGCTGCACAAATTGCCATAGCTGTACATCACTGTCACAGCAGGGGACTGCATTGTCCCTGGAGCTGATGTGCTTGTGACAGAGTGAGAACTGGGATCTGTGTGTGTAAACACACAAATCCCAGTTCTCTCAGGGGAGAGGAGAGAAATTGTGTGTTCATACTAAGTATGAACACTGATCTCTCTCCTCCCCTAATCAGTCCCACCCCCCCTACAGTTATAACACACCTAGGGGACACAGTTAACCCCTTGAGTGCCCCCTGTTGTTAACCCCTTCCCTGCCAGTGACATTTATGCAGTAACCAATGGCTATTTTTAGCTCTGATCACTGTATAAATGTCACTGGTCCCAAAATAGTCTCAAAAGTATCTGATCCATCTGCCATAATGTCACAGTCCTGATAAAAATCTCAGATTGCCGCTATTACTAGTAAAAAAAATAATAATAATAAAAATGCTATAAATCTATCTCCTATTTTCTAGACACTATGACTTTTGTGCAAACCAATCTATATATACGCTTATTGCAATTTGTTTACCAAAAATATGTAGAAGAATACATAGATATCGGCCTAAACTGAGGATTTTATTTTATTTTTTAATTTGAGGATATTTATTATAGCAAAAACAACAAAATATTGTATTTTTTTTAAAAATGGTCACTTTTTTGTTTATAGCGCAACAAATAAAAAACACAGAGGTGATCAAATACCACCAAAAGAAAGCTCTATTTATGAGGAAAAAAAATACAGAAATTTTGTTTGGACACAACGTCGCACGACCGCGTAGTTGTCAGTTAAAAGGAAGGGGGCAAATCCTTCCGGGCTGAAGTGGTTAAAGAGTGATAGCACTGAAAGCTGAAAAATGGCCTGGGCAGGAAGGGGGTTTAAGTGCCAATTAAGCAAGTGGCTAAATAATATGTTTAATCTAGGGCTGTTACTGATTAAAATTTTTGTGTTCAATTAATCTATTTTTTAAATCGATTAATCAACTAATTTCGATTAATTATAATGCATATACAGATCCAACTACTTTTGGCTGAACTCCTTGCATTGCAACTCTGCATTAGTCAGTGGTAAATATGGTATACACTATATACAATCATCCGACACTAGTTAGTTTCCACAATCCATGACTTAACTTCACAGTTCACACATATACGTTTTAAATTCAAACTGTAGCACCGATGCAAGTATTTTTTTTTTCACAGTAGCGTGACAATCCTTCCACCTCCGATCTAACTAAGCACTCTCACCTTGTGGCATGGACCCCTGTGCCAACAGGTGGTCATGCAAGCGGTTATCAAAAGGATTAACACGGACCATAAACTTCTCTCACGTCTCCTTAGATCTCAGCAAGGATGCCAGGTCATGGGTAGAAAGAAAAGATCTAAGTGCTCACCACTTAAGTATAAGATTACATTTTTGTGTTCAAACACAAACTACTCACATAAAGATGATAAAAACACAGCATGTAAAGCCGACAATCGTGTTAGTTCTGTAGGGTAGTAGCGGTTGACATCATGCGTAGCTCCTCCCTGTATGTGTTATGTTCAATCAGAACTTCAATGTTACCGGACTCTTCCCCCTTCCCTTCATTAGCAGACGGAGGCACTTGGGGAAGGGGGAGGAATTCGGTGACGTCGATGTCCGTGACGTCACCGGATCTCCGATGGAACTCTTTGAAGAAAGCCGGCGGAGAGGTGAGTATTTTGATCGATCAAAAAAATGTACGATTAATCAAGGAATTAATCTTTCATTTCCACAGACCTAATATATATATATATATATATATATATATATATAGACATATAATATGTTGTATAGAGAGAGACACATTAGGGCTGATTTACAAAAAGTTTGTGCCATGAGTTGCGGCACACGCCAATGCGCAATGGCCATTTTCGTATTCACAAAGCATTTGCGCCTGTAACACAGCACAATTCCCCATTTACTAATAACATGCCGGTGCACGGGATGCGGCGATCGGTGCGCCTCTATAGAAGCATGCATTATTCAACTCAGAATTAAAAGAAGCTGGAAGTGCCAATATTATTGGGGTGATGTGGGTGATGTGAGGAAGTATAGTTATAACTGTCCAAGTAACAAATATGCCCAAAATAGAACGGAAAAATAACTTTCTCTGAGCAAGCTTGCTGCGCCTGCAAATACAGTTGGAGCTGTGCGAGGTCAATTTATGTACTGCACATGCGCAAGCGGCATTTGCGCACATTCAAGTGCAAGCCACATAGATTAATTTGCATAAGTTGAACAGGCGTACCTCTCAACTTTTGCGCTGATTCATTTTTATGTTTTTTTAAGGCTATTTGCACACAGGTCATGTTAGCGGTAAGAAAAAAAAATGAAGAAAAAAAATGTGTGGGGGTCCCCCGAAATGCCATACCAGGGCCTTCAAGTCTAGCATGGATTTTAAGGGGAACCCTGCACCAAAAAAATGGTGTGGGGGCCCCCCTCAAAATCCATACCAGACACTTATCCGAGCATGCAACCTGGCAGGCCACAGGAAAAGAGGGGGGACAAGAGAGCACCCCCCTCATGAACCGTACCAGGCCACATGCCCTCAACATTGGGAGGGTGCTTTGGGGTCCCCCCAAAGCACCTTGTCCCCATGTTGATGAGGACAAGGGTTTCATCCCCACAAACCTAGCCAGTGGTTGTGGGGGTCTGTGGGTGGGGGGCTTATCAGAAATCTGGAAACTCCCTTTAACAAGGGGACCCCCAGATCCCCCCGTGTGAAATGGTAAGGGGGTACTACAATTTCATCAAAAAAGTGACAAAAGTGTTAAAAATGACAAGAGACAGTTTTTGACAATTCCTTTATTAAAGTCTTCTTCTTTCCATCTTCTTTCTTCCGGTCTTCTTCCTTCTTCTTTCCTTCATCCTTTGGTTTCTTCCTTCCTTCTTCTTCCGCCAACTTCTTCTTCCTCCGATCCTCTGCTTCTTGCTCCAGTGTTCTCCTCCGATATCTTCCTCCATGGCGTCTCTTCTTCCCCGCTTTGTTCTCGGGCCACTCCGTGCAATGGGAGGCTCCCTCTGTGTGATGCTTCTCTTCTTCTGACACTTATATAATGGAACCGTGCGCCAGAGGGGGCGAGATCACCGGGTGGCCCCACCCTCCGTTATATAAGGACTGTCAGAAGAAGAGAAGTGTCACACAGTGGGAGCCTCATATTGTGTGGAGCGGCCCGTAAATTAAGCGAGGAAGAAGAGACACGATGGAGGAAGATGCCGGACAAGAACACCGCAGTGGAGTAGTAGAGGATCGGAGGAAAAAGAAGATGGAGGAGGGAGAAGATGGAGGAAGAAACTGAAGGATGAAGGAAAGAAGAAGGAAGAAGACCAGAAGAAAGAAAATGGAAAGAAGAAGACTTTAATAAAGGAATTGTCAAAAACTGTCTCTTGTCATTTTTAACACTTTTGTCACTTTTTTGGTTAAACAGTAGGGGTACTTTTGTGCTTTGGGGGGACCGCCACGCCATTTTTTTTGGCGCAGTGTTCCCCTCAAAATCCATGACAGACCTGAAGGGCCTGGTATTGATTTTGAGAGGGACCCCCACGCCTATTCTTTTTTTTTGTGCAGGGTTCCCCTTAATATCCATACAAGACCCATGCCATTTTTTTGTTAAATTAAAGTCGCCTGGCCTGGGGGCAACTATAAGTCATGTTGTAAGTCGCCCCAAGTCATGTTGTAAGTCGCCCCAAGTCACGCTGTGATTCACACTCAAGTCGTGTCCAAGTTGCCTCCCAAAGTCGCGCTGGAAGTCATGTTGCCCCTGCGTGAATAGACTGTTAATGATACGGCGTGCGCTATTATCAATGGGAGATTATTATCGCTCGCGCATATTATCTGTAAGGCCGCGTACACACGGGCGGACTATCTGTCCAACTAAGTCCGTCAGACAATCCGACAGACAGTCCGTCCTACTTTTGAATGAACGGACTTGACCACACACGACGAACAGACAGTCCGCTGAAAGCTTGCGCGATGACGTGTACGGCACGTACGACGGGACTAGAAATACGACGTCCAATACACTGCAATGCAACCTTCGGCCGTGTAAATCCTTTCTGAGCATGCGCCATATTTAGTCCGTCAGACAGTCCGCCCGTGTGTACGCGGCCTTACGCTTATGCGTGCGCCGGTTCATACGCTCACTTAATAATTTATCCGGCGCACAAATTGAGGTATGAACTGGCGCAGCGCATTCATCTTAGTAAATCAGCCCCATTGTGATTATATAGAGTTATGATTCCAGTGCAGTTCTGTGTTAGAGGTAGGTAGTGCTTGCAGCTTTGCACTGTTCCTTTGGTGATGATATGTTTTAACTAGTATATTAATAATACAGTATATTAAATATAGCCTTGTACTGTATACAGTATGTTAATAAATGAACTATAGATTGATGACATTATTGTTATTGTTGGACCATACCATATAAGACCTAGTCTAATATTATTATATCAATATATACTTGTAGCCAAGCAAAGAAAAGAAAGAAATACATTTAACCACAGGATAAATTAGCTAGGAAGTCACAATATTATATCATATCAATATTTTGATAGATGCATAAAAGGCTGTTTTCTCCTGATAATTTCATATTTTATTTTCATTTGCAAAACCAAAAATAATCTTCCTTAATGCAAGACAAATCTACTGGATTTGGGAGTGTTCATTATATCATGTTACGTTTCATTAACACCACTTGCAGTGTTGCTTATGTAATTAGCAGTTTGGATTTTTTCCATAGTGATTTAACGAAAGTATCCTAAAACACACAGTTAACTAAATCTCTGTAACTTTTCTCCCTATGCAAAATATACTGTGCATTACCACAGAATTTCTACGTTACCACATAATTTGATCTATGATATCTATTCAATACTTGATTAAATTTAATCTTATGTATTCAGTCAGGCAATTTCATTAATTTAGATACACAGAGATCACAAATTAAATTACGTTAGATTAGAATGTTGAATGCTTCCTTTCCAGGCAGTCTAGGTTTCATATTGGCCAGATCAGTTTGGACAGGGCAGGAAGCATCCATAATTTCTTTTCATACTGAAAGTTTGCTGCTGCAGACATGTTATGATACCAGTGTACCATTTAGTGCAGGGGAAATAGTTTATTCAAGAGAGATGCACATTAATCTGAAGAAGGTGCTATCCATATAGCCTGAAACTCTTATATCGAACCCTGAATAAGCAATTTTCTTTTGTATGACATCTTTTCTACATTAAACTTTATGTGCAGCAATCCTCTCTTTGTTTTTCTATATATGGCCCGTGGGAAGACCTAATCGCCCGACACTGAGATCTATTACCATTGTACACTTCACACAGAACGTTATTTAAATTGCATGATTTTTTTCAAAATAGCAGTTTCAGTTTGCATGGGGAAAACACACACAAAAAAGATACACAAAAACGACAAGCCCAGAAATTTAATAGAATGGAGAAGATTCAAAGGTTTTCAGTCGTCAACATTTAATTTGATAAGTATGAACTGACATAGGGGTCAATTCACTAAGAGTTAAATAAAAAAATAAAAACAGTAAATCAGTTTTGACAGTTCAATTCACTAATTAATTTAATACCACATTTTTTACACACGTTAATTATTGCATGTGTCAGTGGTTAAGGTCATTTCAGTGTTTACCACTAGCCGACCAGCCACCGCAGGTTGGCCCGGCTGCGTAAATTGCCATAGCTGTATGTCGCTCCTTTAAGACATCACAGCAGGCACACACGCCGCTGCATGTCTCCGGAGCTGATCCGTGTGCCTGGCGGGCGCAATGACTGCCGGGCCCCAGCGACCGCTTGTGACAGAGCGAGAACCGGGATCTGTGTATGTAAACATACAACTCCCGGTTCTCTCAGGGGAGAGGAGACAGATCGTATGTTCATACTAACTATGAACACTGATCTCTCTCCTCCCCTAGTCAGTCCCATCCCCCTACAGTTAGAATACACCTAGGGAACACAGTTAAAACCTTGATCGCTCCCTAGTGTTAGCCCCTTCCCTGCCAGTGACATTTATACAGTAATCAATGGCTATTTTTAGCTCTTAACACTGTATAATGATCCCAAAATAGTGTCAAAAGTATCCAAATTGTCTGCCGCAATGCCGTAGTCCTGATTAAAATCCCAGATCACCACCATTATTAGTAAAAAATAAAAAAATATATTACATAAATCTATCCCCTATTTTGTAGATGCTATACCTTTTGCACAAATCAATCAATATACGCTTGTTGCAATTTTTTTTACCAAAAATATGTAGAAGAATACATATCGGCCTAAACTGAGGGAAAAAATTTTATTTTTTTTAATTTGGGATATTTATTATAGCAAAAAATATTATGTTATTTTTGCTAAAAACCACAGAGTCGATTTGTGGGAAAAAAGGACATACATTTTGTTTGGGTACAATGTCGCATGACCGCACAATTCTCAGTTAAAATGACAAAGTGCTGTATCACAAAAAATGGCCTGGTCAGGAAGGGGGCAAATCCTTCTGGGGCTGTAGTCATTAAGGGTTGAATTAGGCTCTCTGTGGCTGGAATTAGGCCCCTCTCTGAGGGTAGCATTGTACCCCTTTCTGTGGGTGAAATAGTACCCCTTCCTGTGGGTGGAATTAGGCCCCTCCTCCTGTGGGTGGAATTAGGCCCCTTTCTGAGAGTGGAGTTAGGCCCTTGCTGAGGGTGGAATCTGTGGGTATTATTGTGCCCTGCAGGTAGATTTGTGTCTCATTTTAGTGGTTCTATTTGTAAGGAACGTGTATGGATCTTCTTGGTTGGTATAGTGCACCATTTCTGTTGGTATTTCCTAAGGAGCAATAATAAGTGCCCATTTGTGTGGGTGTCCTTAGTGGGAAGATGTGCTCATTTGTTTGGGTGTGTATAATGCAAATAGTGTGGGTTTCCCAGGGAAGAATATTGCCCATTTTAGTGGGTTTCAAGGGGTAACAGAGTGCTCATTTTTGAACGTGTTATATATAAATTGTTAATGCTGCAATTGTTAAAATGTCTGAAAACTAATAAAACAATTCATTTTTATTGTCTTCCATTAATTTTCATTTTCATTAAGTGTACTTTGCTATTTAACCACTTGACCACTGGGCACTTAAACACCCTTAATAACCAGACCAATTTTCAGCTTTTGGTGCTCTCACATTTTGAATGACAATTACTCAGTCATGCAACACTGGACCTATATGAAATTTTTGTCCTTTTTTTCACACAAATAGAGCTTTCTTTTGGTGGTATTTAATCACCTCTCAGTTTTTTATTTTTTGTGCTATAAAAGAAAAAAGACCGAAAATTCTGCGAAATAATGAATTTTTCTTCGTTTCTGTTATAAAATTTAGCAGATTAGTAATTTTTTCTTAATACATTTTGGCCAAAATTTATACTACTACATATCTTTGGTAAAAATAAGTACAAATTGGTGGATATTATTTGGTCTTTGTGAAAGTTATAGAGTCCACAAGCTATGGTGCCAATATCTGAAAATTGATCACACCTGAAGGACTGATGGCCTATTTCAATTCTTGAGACCCTAACATGCCAGAAAAGTACAAATACCCCCCAAATGACCCCTTTTTGGAAAGAAGACATTCCAATGTATTTAGTAAGAGGCATGATGAGTTTTTTGAAGTTGTCATTTTTTCCCACAATTCTTTGCAAAATCAAGATTTTTTTTCCTTTTTTTTTTCTACAAAATTGTCATATTATCAGGTTATTTCTCACACACAGCATATGCATACCACAAATTACACCCCAAAACACATTCTGCTATTACTCCCGAGTACAGCGATACCACACGTGTGAGACTTTTACACAGTGTGGCCACATACAGAGGCCCAAAATGCAGGGAGCGCCATCAGGCATTCTGGAGCACCCAGGACAATTCTGACATTCTCTCCTACATGTAAAAATCATCATTTATTTGGTAGAAAATTACAGAGAACCCCATTATAACATTATATATTTTTTTTTAGCAAAGACCCTGGAGAATACAATGGTGGTCGTTGCAAATTTTTATCTCACACGGTATTTGCGCAGCAATTTTTCGAACGCGTTTTTTTTTGGGAAAAAACAGTAAAGTTAGCCCAATTTTTGCATAAAGTGAAAGATGAAGTTACGCTGAGTAAATAGATATCGAACATGTCACTCTTCAAAATTGCACATGCCCGTGGAATGGCGCCAAACGTCGCTACTTAAAAAATCCCCATAGGCGACGCTTTAATTTTTTTTACTGGTTACATGTTTTGAGTTGCAGAGGCGATACCTCACATGTGTGGTTTGAACACCGTTTTCATATGTGGGCGGGGCTTAAGTATGCGTTCGCTTCTGCATGCGAGCACATGAGGACAGGGGCGCTTTGAATTTTTTTTTTTTTTTTATTGTTCATTTTACTTTATTTATTTTAGTTTGACATTTTTTTCCCCAAAAATACATTTTTGATCACTTTTATTCCTATTACAAGGAATGTAAACATCCCTTGTAATAGGAATATGGGGTGACAGGTCCTCTTTACAGTGAAATCTGGGGGTCAATATGACCCCACATCTCACCTCTAGGCTGGGAAGCCTGAAAAAAAAAAAAGATTCTGGCTTTGATCGTACTGGCGAGTTGGTAGAAGCACCGGAGGGCGGTGAGGGGTGGGGGGGCGTCTATGGCTGGGTATTGCAGGGTATCACCGAGTATGGCTGGGTATCTCCGAGTATGGCTGGGTATGGCAATTTATGGCAGGGTACTGCAGAGTATTGGCGGGGTATTGGTGGGTATTGGCGGGTATTGCAGAGTATTGGGGGGTACTGCAGAGTATTGGGGGGTACTGCAGAGTATTGGGGGGTACTGCAGAGTAATGGGGGGTACTGCAGAGTAACGGCAGGGTACTGCAGAGTATTGGGAGGTACTGCAGAGTAATGGCAGGGTACTGCAGAGTATTGGGGGGTACTGCAGAGTAATGGTGGGGTACTGCAGAGTAATGGGGGGTACTGCAGAGTAATGGCGGGTACTGCAGAGTATTGTGGGGTACTGCAGAGTAATGGCGGGTACTGCAGAGTAATGGCAGGGTACTGCAGAGTAATGGGGGGTACTGCAGAGTAATGGGGGGTACTGCAGAGTAATGGGGGGTACTGCAGAGTAATGGCAGGGTATTGCAGAGTAATGGGGGGTACTGCAGAGTAATGGCAGGGTACTGCAGAGTATTGCGGGGTATTGCAGAGTAATGGGGGGTACTGCAGAGTAATGGCAGGGTACTGCAGAGTATTGCAGGGTATTGCAGAGTATTGGCAGGGAATTGAGGGGTTAAATTCGGTGAGCATCGATGTGGGCACTGCACATGCAGCCCACAGCGCTGCTAACACCAATCTCTTTCCCCTCCGCTGTACCGATCGGTACAGAGAGGGGGAGGGAGGAACCGGCGTCATAACATGACGTCGGTTTGTTTACAAGTGATCACTCCGTCATTTGATGGAGCGATCACGTGGTAAACGGCCGCGACGAGCGTGATCCAGTGGACCCGGCGGTCACGGATGATATCGTGTGCACGCCCCAGGGGGCGCGCGAGAGCAGAATTCTGGGAGGCCGTTAATTAACGGCCTCTCAGAGTTAAACAACCGCCCTGAAGCCGTTAATCGGCAATGGGCGGTTGTTAAGTGGTTAAAAGAAAAAGCTGCTCTGAAAAATTATAAGTCTACATGATATACTATACACTTATAGTATATCACGTACACTTATTATTTTTCAGTGCAGCTTTTTCTTTTGAATGGTATTGTATTGTGTGTATCTTACATTAAAGTGGAGGGCCACCCTGAAAAAAAAAAAAACATAAAAAATTAGAAAAAATCTGAAAAAAAATGAATTTTTTTATTTAACTTACCAGAAATGCCTGTTGCTAGGCACATCGTCCTAATCTGCCTCTTCCTCCTCCACAGAGATCTTCTATCTTCTCTCCTCCGTGCGGCATCTTCTGGGTAATGGGGCGCTGTGTGTTCTGGGAACTGTGCGTCCCAGAACACAGCGCGCCCCATTCACAAAGCGCTGCACGACTCGCGCATGCGCAGTAGGAAACGGGCAGTGAAGCCGCAAGGTTCCACTGCCTGTTTCCCTTAGCCAAAAGGGCAGCACCGGGACCCGAGAGCCGAGGGATGGGTCAACCTCGGGCGGTCGACATCGGGGGCGCCCTGGACAGGTAAGTGTCCTTATTAAAAGTCAGCAGCTACAGTGTTTGCAGCTGCTGACTTTAAAAAAAAAAAATTTTAAACCGGCCCTCCTCTTTAAGTTGAAGGAAAAATTCATTTTATACGTAATTTTCGTATTTGTTTATTATTATATTTTAGGATTAATAGACAGCAATGTTTTCCCACTATTCACATACTTTGATATTTGTTTGTGTTGTGTTTACTAATTGTTGTTAAACTGCATCCTAACGAACAGCATCAGAATCAGCTCCTTGGTCAGCTGGAACTTCTGTAGAGCCTCACCCTCTGTGAAGTCATTAAGCAGGGTCCTCTCTGCAAAATGTTGTGGCGCTATCACCACAACCCTCCTCCTTCTCCTCTGATGGCTTCTAAACAAGTTAAATTGCAAAATATTGCATTCAAAAAACTTGATAGCTGTTATGTTGCTAAGCACTCTCTCTCTTAACTCTGAATCACTCCAACAGGAAATACCACACTGATTACCGCCAATAACAAGGGGGTGATTAATACCGTGCCTTTTTTAGTTCCTGTTCCGTTTGTGAATTGGACTTAACAGCTTAGCGCACAATTTTTGTGCGATGTTTACTAACAATTTTTTTAGTTTTTTTTGTTATTTACCACAAAATCATTATTTTTTTAATGAATTGGACTTTATTTACTGCATACAATAGTTTATGCAAATCAGTAACATGCATGCGGTAATGTTTAATGAATCTACCCCATATTCTCTTAGGTCTAATAGATCAATCTATGATAAGGTACAACATGGTCAAAAAGGGTCAGTTTACCTAAAGGTAATATTTTGCTTATAGGTGGAGCCTGACTCATTAATCTAGCCCCCAGTTTCTTAAATGGTTTGGAGACTCTAACAACAAGAACTTCCCGCATTTTTCTTGATGTTCTTTTCACTGAAATTGTACCTGTTTATTGTCACCCTTTCAAAGGCTTAGATCACTTTGTTTCAGGTCTGCTTGAAGATTTCCTTGTATTACAGGGAGCTTGCCAGTGCATGATTTTAAGATGCAATATTCACAGAGTTTGTCAAAATCAATAAAAGCCTTTAGCTATACAATTGCTGTGATTCTATCTATTTACAATACTTCAAAGTATCACTGCTGAAAAAAACTAAACAATTTGATTATAGTAAAAGTGAGAGGATACTTCTATATTTTATTAGTCAGGTTGTGTCATGCAACCAGTTATTTTGAAGCTATTGGTGTTTTTTGTGGTACATATAAGTTATATATTAAATATATACATTTATATATTAGCAAAACTATACAAAATATACCCAAAAACAAGTAATTGCTTTTAATGCAAAATTGTATTATTTTTCCTAAGTAACTCTTGTATCAAAATGGGTTTAGCCTAAACATTATAGCCTTTGTTGTCAAATTATTGATTAAGTAATATACAGTATGTTACCTTAGATATTCCAAGCGTTACTTTATTTTCTTGTATACTTCCAGTGGTGTGGAGTCTCGTGCTCAGAACCAGGTCATTGGTTTTAGAGTGGGGTGAATCTAATTTGTAGGAATTCTTCTTATAAAGAACCCATATTATATAAAAAAAAAAACATACAGGCTGGTATGCATATTGCAAGGGATCTATACACTCATGGTGCTCATGCTATAGAAATGCCTGCACTTAGTGTTCTGAATAGACAGAAACACCTTTTTCGAGACAGCCCCTTGTTAGGACAGTCCAGCAATATAATCCAAAATTTGATTCCTGTCCACCAGAGAAATATAGGGATTTCTGCCTATCCTTGTGAGCTCCAGCTGCTGTATTATCCATAATTAGATATATTTAATACATTTAGAGACAAGGAGGAACAATAGGAACCCCTCATAATACACAGACCAGGTGTGCGGACCTTGGAACTGCAGAATTATCAACAGTGTTCCTGAGAGATGTGGTTTGCATCTACAGAATAAACCAATGTTGAAATATCAGTCATGGATAGACTAACTAAGGCATTGAAGAGCAATCCCTGATAAAACTGCTAAAGCTGAGTACACACAAATTGAAAAACAGCTGGTTCAAAAGGACCAGGCAAATTTTGATTTGTGCCTAGCCCTCCCAGTTTGACAGAAGTCGATTTTTAGATCTGATCAGAGAGCGAAGCAGAGGGGTTCCTGCTGTCAGAATAAAATAACACAGCAAGGGAAATTCCTGCATCCATCTCATATGAGTAAATGCAGGAATGTATTTTTTTCCTTTTTTTTTTCAATCAGCCTACTGTTTGTATCCAGTCTAAGAATCAACTGGAAATAAAGGAATGTCTTAAGTGATATTACTTTTTTTTTTTTTTTAGATAGACTGTGACAGCTTAGTGCACCTGTAGGATCCCTTCTTCCCTCAGCCTATCTACCCAATGATCTTTTAAGAGGGTTTGTGTACATGGACATAAAATGAAAAAGCAAATGAAATACAGTATACTTTTCAAGTGTTTGGAAAGAAATTTGGAATTTTACAAAAATGGACTTTGTAGGCACATAGGTTTAGTATAAAAATACAAAAACTTTTATGTAATAGAATAGCGTTAAAAAATTGTTCTATAACACATAGAAAGAAAACACGTTATAACAAATTACATAAAATAATTTAGCCCTGAGGACTCAAATATCACTTCATTTGAAGTTGTAAAGAGAACAAATGATGATTATGACATATAACCGGTACCCCTGATCAAGGTAAGAGTGATTGAGTCCAAACAGGGATCATGGGAAGACTATTTACTTGACATGTTGCGTGCTTAGCAGGGCTTCTTCAGGAGCTAAGAATGTGGAAAATACATAAAAAATACAATAAAAATACTAATACAGATAGATATATGTAGAGAATATAGAATGTATATCATTCAACATATAAAACAAAATATAAATAAAAAGGCACAATCATTTAAATTGTATCCATTTAACTCTATTCTATTAAATAAAATGTTTTGTATTTTTATACTACACCTATGTGCCTACAAAGTCCATTTTTGTAAAATTCCAAATTTCTTTCCAAATATTATTGGGACTTTGGTGATTATTTCTATTGGTGTATCCACAGTATCACCCTGTGAGGATATATGGTAAACCTTCAATAATTGTCATACTTTTCAAGTACCTATGAGTTGCTTTTGACATGACTTTGCCATCTCAGTTGGTTTGCCTTTGAATCACTTAAAAAGTTACTTTGAATTATATTTGCAGCCACACAGCTAAAACAGCAAAAACAAGGTAATACAAATATGTACTGTAGTCTAAGGGTTAGACAGCATCATAGTTTTATCAATATATATTGGGTATACCAATTTTCCAGTTTTAGTGCCCTAGGTCTAACCCATGTGATATAGCCACTAGTATGAACCTGATCCTCATAGCAATATAAGTGTCTCTGCAACCACAATCTTATCTCAACCTCCTTCACTTCTCAAACTCTAGTCTTAAATATATATCTGCAAAAGTTATTTAAACCTCTTTTTTTTAAACGCCTGCTTGTATTTCATTGTTTATTGGTTCTTTAAACAAGAAATGTTTATGTATTTGTCAATAACAACAGCACTTAAATGGAAGTCATCCTATATAATATTTATTCTACCCAAAGTCCAATATAAATACGGATCTGCTTGTCTGGTCAGCTGATACATTTGGTTCTACAAAATGTAACAAAGAAAAATCATGATACAAGCAGAAGCAGCAAACTTACACAGCGATATACGTATGGGGATAAACATGACCCTCTTCAACCTGTGCAATGGTGGAGATATACTAAAACTGGTGCACATAGAATTTGGTGCAGCTGTGCATAGTAACCAATCAGTGTCTAACTTCAGTCCGTTCAATTAAACCTCGACAATTAAACCTGGAAGCTGGTTACTATGCAAAGCTGTACCAAATTCTGTGTGCACCAGTTTTAGTGAACTTTCCCCAGTGTGTGCATTAAAATGCTTGTGCAAATAGATGTATTTTAAGTGGTTTTGGTGCTGTTTTGTCAATCTCTCTAATGTAAAAAAAATTCTGCAGCTTTACAAAGAACACTGACCAAGTCACATCAATTGTGGGCTGAGTATGTCATACAAATGACTGCAGCAGAAAGGCTTGGGAGAATAACAGCAGACAATAGGTTGGGAATTTCTTTTTTTTTTTATAGGACTTACAGTTTCTACTACTTCTACTATGTGACTTTTAGCGGGTAGCAGGTCCAAGCACTTGCAAGACTCCTTATACAGTATCTGAGAACCAATGCAACATGCTAGTACAAGAGTGAAAAATATGACTGAATATAAGTGGTAAGATTTCCCTTTCTCTTGTATGTTTATTTTTTGCAATATACCTCATAGCAGTAACATTCCTGATACATTATGAATACCTTTTGTCTTTGTACCATTGTTATACTGTTTTTCTTGTTCTAAAATCATAATACAGTTCTTGAAAAAAACAAAATGTGGTAAGGTGCACTGCACATGTACTCTGGTCTTGGCTCACTTCTTGCTCAATTATCTATTTGGAGTGGAATTGTATTTATTGAAATATATGTTTTTCTAAGTCAGGAACAGAAGAACTGCTTTAGAAAAGCACAGTATTACAGTGATATACAAATTTTTTGCCATGTGCTATGAAACAGATTGCTTTGATGCACATTTTTGTCAAGGGTAAAGCTGCAGAAAGAGAAATGATGACACAGTGAGTGAAGACTTCCAATTACAGTCATTAACCGGGTTTCCGCCTGGACAAAATCCCACTGGCAGCTTGCCCCTATGACCTTTGTCAGCTATTCTGTCACTGTGTTCATATTGTATACTCACTGAAAGCTTAGTTGAAAGCTATTTTAAAAAGAAAACTTTTTTGTTAATGACAGCAGTGTTAAAAATCACAATGTTGGATGTGATATCCTGAATTGCCCATGGTAATGCAAATGTACATTCCTTCCTTCCTCTATCTTGGAGTCAAATTAAGAGTTTAATTATTTATTCTGCAGATTTTGAAGGCATCTGTGAGTAAACCTTGTATACAAAGCAACCTGGCTCTTAGCCCTTGTACACACGGTCAGAGAATCCGTCGGATTGTGTCCTATCGGACCGTGTCGTCGGAAAATCCGACTGTGTGTGGTATGCATCGCACTGATTCCGTCGGAATATCCATCGGACCCAATTTTCCAACATGTTGGAAATATTTCCCGACCAACTGGGCCGATCGGACACACTCCGATCATGTGTAGAGAATTTTGATCGGACCAAGTGCCACGCATGCTCAGATCAAATTCCTACATAAAAGCTATTGGCTACTAGCCTGAATGTAGTCCCATCGTAACAAAATTACGTCATCACGTTCTGAAAGATCAGATTTTTCGCCAACATCGTCCAACTGCGTGTATGCAACAGTTTTGGACAAGATCCGACAGACAAAATCCGACGGGCAAAATCCGACGGATTTGGTTGTGGAAATCTCCGACCTTTGATAGTGCCAGACAGGGCAAAAAGAAATTGAGAGTGCCATACAGGGCTACTATTGAAAGTCATGGGGCCCTATGTACAGTAACCTACAACTGACAGAGTCCCACAACTTTTCAGACACCCACCTTTAGAGCAATGATGGTCTGTAGCATGTTAGTGTGATGTGGCAAGAAGTAGGGGTGGTTAAACGATGCTGAATTTTGGGTATGACTTAACAAAATTTAGCCTATTTGCATATACACTACACATATTTGTCACATTCCTTGTACCCACAATATACTCATTAAATACAGTTGAAAAAAAAGGTGTCTTATGGACACATTAAAAAACAAATAGGATTGGTGTCAATTCCACCAAAAAAACAAACAAAAAAAAAACAAAGAAAAGAAAAAATCCTGATTGGTGTCAGTGGAGCAAAATACCCTAGGATTAGTGTCAGTGCAGAGCATCCCCCAAAAAGGATTGGTTTCTGCATAATACCCTCAAGATAAATATCAATGCAGCATATTAAATAAATAAACAGGATTGTCACTGCTAAAAAAAAAAAAAAAAACAGGATTGGATTAGAATCAGTGCAGCATACAGTAATACCACCAGGAGGCCCCTAGGTAGACCAATCAGTATGAGGATAACTCTGTGCGCAGGCATGCAGACTTCCTGAAAGCCCTGCTGGCTGGCATTCATGCAAGTGGGCAGGCAGATGGAAAGGGCAGGCATACTTCCTGGCTAGCTCCCATGCATACATGCATGTGGGTGAGGAATCAGGAGGGTGGGCCTTTTCAGTGCAGCACTCCAATGTCCCCCACACTAGACTGATTTCACTTGCATGGGGAAGATGCAAAAAATAAAAAACAAATGAAGCTCATGCTGATTGGGCGAAACATGTCGGCTGTCACAATACCACGCGATTGACGCTCTATGGTCACCCTTGATGCAATACTGACAGCATACTGTGATTAAGTGCTTGCTGTTTATAAAATGGTGAGCTAAGGATCCTTATTTTTATTTTTTTACTAATATACTCATGGAGTCACACATCCACACATTTGCTTATATGAGTTTAAAACCTGGGCAGTAACTTCAACAATTGATTAGACATCCTGTGGATCTTTATGTCACTAAACAAAGCCAGTGCACTACTCTATGGGCTATGATTGTGATATGTGTTTGTGAGTGGTCCTGAATATTGCAGCTGCATTTTGGTTAGACACGCTGTCTTTTTTAACTCCTTTGGCTGAGGTGCTGGTGGGGGGAGTTTTTTTACCCAGTTGTTTATGGGCATCCCACAGCAGCTTTGACATCCAGCAGCTCCAGCATGGATTGGACACCTCCTTGGTGGTCCTACTTTGAGCTATTATATGTCTGTCATCTTAAATGTTTGTGAGTGCATTTTTACTGTGTACTTATGTTCTTTTGAATAAACGGTGCTACACTATTGGCAGCTTGGGGCCTCTCCTTCCCTTTCCTTCCCTTTCCTTCCCTTCCTCTGTTACAGTGCTTGGGTTCCCAGCCCATCTGAGAAGGCAGCCTCAGTCTAGCCTGTGGTATCCAGTGACTAATTTATTTATCATAGTTTTACCTCCAGGGTCATACCTTTATGCATATGGGCATAATATATATATATATATATATATATATATATATATATATATATATATATATATATATATATATATATATATATATATATATAATTTCAGCCATCATCATTTTTCCAATATGCATATGCAAACATTTTTTGCCAAATCAGCTCCCCATACATGGTTCAATCAGATGTCATAGAATCATTTTCTAGTTATAGCAATGATAGCACTGAGTTGTTTGTTCTTAGCACCTTGTGCAACACCTTTGGTTCTACTACTGCTGGCTTTTAAAGTCCATTTTTTTTTTTTTTTTTACTTTATTGAGCTGTAGTTATGCATTATAATGCAACAAAGCAACACTAAACATGTATAAACTTTGTTCTGCACATATTAGGAATAAGGAATATTATTTTATTATAAGGCAATACATTGTTTTCTCTAATACCTTTGCTTCATGATGCTTTCTGGTAATATGCAATGTCTGTTAACATAAATCATCAGTGGTGGTAATTACAGTGTTTCACACTCTTCTCCATGTTCTTGTGGAATAACATCTGTAACCATCTATCAATTCATTATAGGCCTTAACGCATGATATTTTAAAGTGACACATAATTTAGGTAATCACTGGATTAGAATTAATGTTTAGAAAACAAAAAAAAATGCATAATTATGGCGTATTGCAGACATAGTTTATGCTGATGCTAATGAACAGAATGTGTTAAAGAATTTAAGTTCCGGTCAGTGAGTGTCATAAAGCTTGCAGAAGCCTATATGTGGAGTTTATTATTCAACTAGCAACATAGGTTTCACATGGAAAAGACCCAACCATATATTCATGATGTACCTATGCTACCTTGAGTAGATATTTTTATCCAATATATCCAAATACCATTTTCAAATAGTACACTGTACTTTTTCTGTAGTGCCAGTCATCCAGTATCTACCATGCACAACTAAATCTATGGAATTAAATGTGTAAAATTATATTTTTTAAGTGATACAGAGACATGGTTTTCTAATAGTTTGAAATCTGCAGTCAGCAAAAAAAAAGATGTGAAATTAAGTTGACTTCAAAAAGTAGAACATATATGCATTGTGTGAACTGTTAATGTAAAGCAAACATGCACTAGTCCACTGCAGTAGCCTTCAATACTAATAATTATTGTAGACTAGGATATTAAAGAGGAAAAGAACAGTTGAGACAAAGGATTTGATTTATTAAAGGCTGTTCACTCTTCAATTGAAATTTCACTTAGCTTAGTGAATGTGGTGAAAAATGCATTTTGGAAAAATAAATACCCAATGATGTTGAAGGTAAATAAAAAAAAAAAAAACACAATTTTTGTTTGAAAATGGATGATGGGAATCAGCAAAGCTTAATCTTATGCATTAAGCTAAGGAAATCCTTGTCAAGTGAAAATTCCCTAAACAGCTTAGTTATCTTTACTAAATCAATCATAAGGAGTCTATTTATCAAAGCAGCACCTGAACTACATATTTGACTTCCTCTGGCTTCTAATATTTATCACAGTCTTAAATCTTGCATTCTCCTGCTGTTCAGTTGCTCATACTTTTCGCAGAAGTTTACTAGTACAGATCGTGTATATTTATGAATTGGTAGAGCCTTTAATTATAATAGAGTCTAGATAGGCTTATTTAATAAAATTGATTGGTTACTATAAGCTACTGCATTTAAGGATTAACACTCTTCTTTGAATAAGGCTGTGGGTTAGATAAACCTCCCAGCTTCGATCGTGTGAACACCATTATCTCAACTGGAAAGGCTCTGCTCATTTTAAAGATACCATTTTTAACCATCTTACACTGGGAATGGAGAAATTATATTATTATTATTATTATTATTATACAGGATTTATATAGTGCCAGCAGTATACGCAAACTTAAATTAAATAAGAAATGAATGTTTTAAGTTTTATCTACTGGAGAGCATTTCCTATTCTACCACTTTTTTGGAAAAAAAAATCACCACTTGTAAGGCCAAAAATTGCTTTGCACCAGAGACTGGCACATTCACTGAAAGCAAATTATTCTGGGTCATATTTCCCAAAGTAGAAAGTGAACTAAAATGAATAAGCACTTAAAAGAAGAATTTAATTCTTCTTTAATTATTTAAAAAAGACTATATGATATTTTCCATATGTACTGTAGTTACAATGGCCCAGCTACGCATATGCTATATGATCCCTGCAGAACCTGGAAATCCCAATAGTAGACATCGCTACTCCAGTGATCTCCACTTGCTTCCAGGTCCTGTGCCAAGTGGCTGCCCTGCTGCAATGTATACACTTGGCAAGGGCACCATTCAGAGATTGCTTTGCATTTTTTCAGTGAGTTGAAAGAATTCTCTGATTGGGTGAGGTGTAGAGGCAGGGCAGTGATATCACACTCTCCACCTTCCTTATCCAATCAGAGAATGCATTGCATTTTTAGAGAAAATGCCACGGGATCTCTGAATGATGCCTGTGCAGAGTAATCCACCCCCTGAGTTCACAATGCAGCAGGGCAGCTTCTTTGCATGGGACCTGGAAGCTAGTTGAGATAACTGGAGTAGTGATGTTTACTACTGTGATTTCCAAGTGTTACAGGGATCACCCAGGTATAGTATATGCTTAATTACATTGGTCAAAGTTGCACCAATTTAACTAAGTAAAAATATCCATATCTGGAATTCCTCTTTAAAAATCCAATCATGGGTAGGGGGAAAAGGTTAACGTTTCTTTATTAGACTGGATGTTTGACATGGCCATACATTTAAAATGTACCTAAGAAAACAAAACTGACAGGGTTTTTACTCCTAATTTATCCAAAATGGAAAAAAAAATAAGATTTTCTATATATACACTTAAATCAATTGCTTTCTTAGCTATTTGATAAAGTTCTAGGGAGTGGAAAAATGCCTTTGTTATTCTAATGCATGTATTAATGCTGTTGTAAGTACTCTCTTTTCGCATGAAGGAACATTCTTTGAGGTATAGTGATCTTGCTTTTTGGATTGTTCATTTCATAGCCTGAAAATGTCATTGGCACTTTGAGACTAAAATGAATAAAAGTTCACCATCGAAATAAAGAGCAGTCCTGACCTGCAGGCTGAAGTATGTATTACATTTCATGATTACTTTTTATAAATGTATATATAAAAATGTGATCAGTCTCCCAGCAATGGCTATATCTTTATTTTAATAAATAATGACAGTCTTTCCATGTAAGACTTTCATAAAATATATCTTCATTCTAAATGATGACAAAAACATTTTTATATTAATAAGAAATGTATTTGTTCTTCTCTGCTGAAACACAAACAACTCTATTACAAACAATCAAGAAGCTGAGACAATATGACACATTAGGCACGATGATGGAGAAAGGCCATTGACAGTGAAGTGGAACAAAGATCCGCACAACATGAAAAACCAGAACAAATTAAACAGTATTAAACAAATTGAAAAATGTTCCATACTACTCACAATGAAAAGCAGCATTAATAGTAGGTAAACATTGGCCGCAATACATTTTTAGTGCAGCAGGTGCTGGCAAGCACTCACGTGGCTTCTGCGCTAAGCATCATTTGACAGGGTGCTGTGAGGAGCAATGATGATGTGCTAAGTGCAATAGCCCATGGCAACAGAAACCAAATAGATTTCACATTAAATCAGATAAAAGCAGTAAGAACAATGAGGGGTTTCAGAGCAGCCAAAAGTAAAAGTAAACTTGTCTCAATGGATTCTATTTTCAAAGCGAAGTAATAGCACAATGTGGAATCAAATTAGACAAAGTACCAACCAAGAGAACCGTATTTCTAACAATCACCCCTACTAACTTTTGTACTTTCATTGTGAATATACATCTTGCCTGCCCTCAGATACCCACTGCCTAATAATTTGCTAATTGTGTGCTTTGGACCCCTACCAAATTTAAACAGGTGGTGGATAAAATAACGTGCACACCAGAATTATAGACTTAATTTTAGGTTACACTTAAAAATAAGTGTATATTTTATTTTTCTTTGTCTATGCTTCCTAGGCTGTATGTAAATGTATTATATATTGGGGACATTTATTATTGGTTTTGCCACTGTTTATTCCAGACACATTCAGAAAAATCATGCTAATGAAATGCTTTTTTTTTTTTTTTTACTTAATGCAATAAGGGGAATAAGTTTGCAAACAGCGCATAAGCTACAAATGACAGTTCCTCCCTAAAGTTATAACGTTGTCCTGGCAGAAAACCCAGCAATCAGAACCCATATCTTCTTACTACCCCCCATTCCCCCCAGTCAGAACACACATTTTCTAGCCATTATGCATAAAGGTTCTCTTAATACCATTCCCCTCCAACCTCGGAGTGAATGCCATTATTCGTAAAGATTTTTTTATTGCCATTCCCCTCTAACCCCAGAGTGAATTTGCCTTTCTATAACATCTCTGGTTTGATTTACACCCTTCCCCCACAGACAAAATACTTCTCTCCCTATTATGTCCCAACAAGGGTAATGTTATGGTCCCATCACTATTCCATGCTCTTCTCCAGGATTACTGCTCTCCCAGCCATGTTCCAGCCATGCCCCCTGCCAAAAGAATGCAACCCTCTTGGGCTCTAATGTGGGGGTCTTGGTGGGCTCCATTGGGGGCTCCTGCAAAATGAGTTCATATAATGATGTACTGAACTCAAATGACAGCATTACCAAGAGGTCAGTACTAGTGATCAGAAAAATAAGTGGCTTGTCAGACTTTCAAAGAGAACAAATTCATGCCCATGTAGCTGGAGTGTCTAGAATTACAAAAGACAAATTGTTTGGTGTTTCAAGAGCAGTAGTCTACTTTAAACAGTTATGTCTGCATACACAAATCAAGGCTTCATTGCTGAAGAAAAATAGTGCCCAAACATGAAATAAAATTTTAGTAGTAGTAATTAAAATAAAGTGCACACATTTTGCATTTATGAGCGCACACCGATTCACTTTTTTGGAAATCTAAAAATATGAATTGCATGGCTGTCACTAATTTCGATACTTTCTAAGTTAATTATTCTTAGCAGGTATGCAACAAGTAATGTTTGAGTGAAATCAAACCCCCTGATCTGCAGGTTGGTGATTTAAAAAGTCCTGATCTTACTGGATCAGCATAACAGTCAGGAAAGTAGCTTTTTAGTGGGAAATGTCAGTGACAGATGCCTCTATACTTTTCTACTCTATTCATTTCATATATCAGTTAGATACATTATTATTTAGAATTTTGGATCTTTGGTTTAGAAATGCTGTAAGTTGTAAGCAAAGAACACATCTGGTCAGTGGCGTTCCAACAGGTGTCGGTCTGCCCTGGCTGGCACACATTGAGGGGGTGTCAGGCCAGTGCTGCTTATTCACAGGGGGTGTATGGGCTGGCACCTGGCCGGACATATTACTTCTTCCTATCTGTGAATTTTGGTCACCATTGTGACCTGATGCTGAAGCTGCAATGCTTTTATTTGTTGAGAAGACTGTGAGTGAGCCTGCAGCCAGACTCCAATCCTTGAAGGGAGCTGGCACAAAACCACACCCTGACCCTGCCCTGCTTTGCTTGGTTTATATTGTCAGCTGCAATTTACTTCACAGAATGGTGCTGCGGCTGCAGGAAGAACTCAGCACTATGAGTACAACAATAACTGTGGCAGTATTGTGTTAGCGAGGTGGGGGAATTGGTGGCAGAGGGATACAGCGGGAGTGAAGTTGTGGAGAGGGGGTATAGAGTAGTGACAGAGAGATATTAGGGGTACAGAGGTATGCAGGGGGCACAGTGGGGTGTTTTTTACATTTTGAAGTTGGGGGTGCCAAATATAGGATCTGTGGGGGGGGGTGCCAAATATTGGATCCGCCCTGGGTGCCAAATTCTCTAGGTATGTCCCTGCATCTGGTGAATTGGATGGTCATACAAGCAAAGAGAAGAGCAAGAAAAAGCATCTTTCCACTTCTTTGTGTGCACTTTTTGGATTTGTCACCAGATATCAGCAGATACTAGCATTATATGAAACCCTATGTAGGTTTGCTGTGATTGTGAGTGACACACGAGCAATCTGAAAATCCTTCCTCTATTGAAATAGATGCAATGGGCAGTGGACAGTAAAATAAGTTATGTAAAAATATTGCTTGGATAGGTTCAATTTTTTATTCTTACCATGCTTGTTTTTATACTGACCTTTATGCCTTATGTTATACTGAATAATTAGTTTTTTGTGTATTCATGCAGTTGTTGGAATTTCAAAATTGTCTAAATTCTTTCAGTATAATAACACTATAACTATAACTATATATATAGCTCCCTGGCTTGAAGCAGACCAGCCAAATGTCAGAAAACCCTGTCATGTAAATATTTAAGCCATACCTGCACATTTTCCTCTTGTATGCCTGTTGGGGAGTTGGTGCATTGGATAGTACTGTGCAAATCACTAGAGACCTATTTGGTCATAGTGCTCTTCCTCGCCATAATCTGTGTTGCTGTGCAGGAGACTACAGGAGGGTGATAACAAGATAGAGTCAGGTAGTTATAAATCAGTTGTATGCAACAATTCATTAACCAGTTAAGGACCAGCCACCGCAGTTGCACTGCTGCAACTTGGCTCTCCTGGGTGAATCGCCGTCATTGTACATTGGGTGTGCAGCTGCCTCGGGGGCACATGTGCATGCCCCTGGCATCCCCACAGTGATCAGATCATTCTAGAAACGATCAGTCTCCAGGCACTGGCCAATGATTTCTGGCCTGGACATGGTGATTGGTTCTGGTGAATGAGAAACTGTCCTCTGCCTGTGTAATGTAAACACAGGCAGAGGAAGTGATGTCACCTTCCCTCATGGAGCCTTTTACAGTTCCAGAGCAAGAATAGAGGACATCTCATAGTACACCAAGCACTACACTAACACCAGGACACATAGGCAAACTTGTCACCACCCGATCGCACCCCCCCCCTTTAACCCTTAGTTAGTAGTAGGCCCAGGTAGGTCTAGGGTACCCCCCATTAACCCCCTAATAATGTTTTAACCCTCTGATCACCCCCAGTTAACCCTTTTCACCCCCTGTCACCATTGTCACTACTATAGTGTACAGATCTATTTTCTGATCACTGTATTTAGTATCATGGGTGACACTAGTTAGCTGGTTACTGTCACCGTCAGTTTTTTATAGCGTCAAGGTACCCGCCATATATTACCTAATAAAGGTTTAACCACTTGATCGCCCCCAGTACAGGTTTTAGTTACAGTTAGGGTCAGCATCAATCCCAGGCAGCGTCAGATTAGTGCCAGTAGCGCTAACACCCACACACACCATACACCTCCCTTACTAGTATGAGCATGACAGATGAGAGTGGTCCCTGCTAAGGTCAGGCGCACCCGACCCCATTCTTCTTTTGTTGAGGTGCAGCAACTGCAGGGCTCTCATATGGAGCAATGAGCCAGTACTAATGCCACTCAACCTTCTGGTGAACTGGCAAGAACCAGCTGCCTAGTACATCCTGGTCATAGACAAACCAGCACTGCAGTAACACTTGGTGACGTGGCGAGTCAGATAAGTGCAGTTCAAGCTGGTATGGTGGCTAGCACAAGTAGTGCCCCTCAGCCACCAAGGGTTTGAAAACAGAACAGGCCTATAGAGCCCATAATGTCCTTCCCGCTGCGTTTGACAATCCTGATTGGGAGCCCACCACTTCTGCAGTGCCCGTACTTCCCCCATTCACTGGCCAAACTGGAATTCAGGTGGAAACAGCGTATTTTACTTCCCTTGTTTTTTATTTGCTGTTTTTCTCAGAAGATCTCTACAGATCTATTGTGGACCAAAGTAATGTATACGCTGGTCAATTTATCGCCGCAAATCCCAACCTATTACGGTTCCTGAATTTAAGGCCCCTTTCACATGGGCGCCTCTGCTAAGTGGAATCTGCTTGCTCAACGGGGGATTTCTTCACGCATCCCTGCTGAGCAGGCGGATGACAGGTCCATGTTCACTTCGCTTTGCAGAGTGGATACGGACACAGTCCCGCTCTCTTCTATGGGGCAATCAGATGGAAACAGACCGCCTATCCATTTCCATCTGATGCCATCCAATCTGATCTGCTGGGCGAATGGAAAATAGGACCACCATCTGCCTGTTTTTGGTGGACAGGACTGGATCGGATGGCGGCGGGTGTCAGCTCTCATCCATCACTCCATAGAGGACAATGCAGAGTCCAATCGGGTACCCACCTGAAAAACTGACAGGTAGACCTGATTGGATGGACATTAGACCCCTTTTACACTGGGGCTGCGGCCACATTAGCGCTAAGGCCCTGCTTGTTTTTGGCTTCTAGCGTAGCACTTTAAACCCCCAAAAAAGGGGTAAAAAACTGCCATTTTGAAGCGCTGTCTATTCATTCCAATGGGAAGGGGCATTTTAGGAGTAATGTATACAGCGCTCCCAATCCTCCCCAAAGACGCTGCTTACAGGCCTTTTTTTCCCGTCCCACAAGCGCACCGCCTGAGTGTGAAAAGGCATACTGTAATGAATGAGAGGCAGTTTTCAGGTGCTTAGCAGAGGTTAATTCTAGCGCTAAAGTGTCTGAAAACTGCCTCGGTGTGAAAGGGGTCTTGGATAGGAAGTGTGTTACTGGCCAAATCACCAGTTGAAATTAAAGAAATAAAGCCACCACGTATAACAATTGGTAATCTGCATTATATAAAATTTTTGGTTTTGGGTGTAATTTTGCTTTAACTAAGCAAACTTCAGTTTTAGGGGGAATAAACCCTTGCTTAGATCAGGGCCAACATTTCCCTTTACAGTTAATTTATCACAGTACAAAAATAAGTCTCTGCTGCCATACATTAAGGCATATTATGTGATTTGTCAAAGTGCCGATTTTTTATTTGTTAAATAATCCCAGTGGAATTACTAAGGATTCTGTAAAATCACACGCATAGATTAATGCACACTGTGCTAACATACTGTAATCACAAAAATTCTGTCTTTCTGTTGGGCTTCAAAGCTGTGAAACTGGTTCCTACGGTAAAAATGATGAAAAAATATGTTTGATTAGTTGGAAGTTTTTCCCTTGTAGTGGAATTGGAAGTGTCTGCAACTATTTGTACTCGGATACTGCATTATTGGAGGCACTTTTTGCTTTTTCTATGTATCTGTGGAATTACCGGAAGCCAATGTGGATTCAAATTTGAAGCAGCATAGTGGAAGGAATCTACATCTGATATAGATCACTACCTGTCCTTTGAGAGTCCAACAGAGATTGCTAAGGACCAGTGAGGATTATTCCTGAAGAGAGAGTTGCACTGTGTGCAAGGTGTGTTTTGACCCCTTGTAGGGTCTTTCAAGGAGGTGAGGGAGCATTGCATGTGGTGGTGGGAGCACTATGGATATGGAGGTTGTTTGAAACAAGAAAAAACATCACATCTCTCTGCATGCCACGATGTTTTTTTGAAACACCTAATTAAAGCCAGAGGCTCTAACAGGCTTCAAAATAGGGTGGGCTCAGGGTGCAGAGAATGAAAACTAGCCCACCCAGTTGTGTTACAATAGCAAAGGAATATTCACTATTTGTAACACTGAACCTCCTCCCGGCCATCAGTAAGTGGGTCTCGAGGGGAAAGGACAGGTGATCCTATTGGACACCTAGGAGGAAAAACACGGCAGAAGCCGCTGTGATGGAGAAGAGGGCACAGGAGCCACTGCCAGCCAGGGCTGGATTAAGAACATCATGGTGCTGAGGATTTTGATGGGGCTTTTTATAAACAAAGTAGATAAATAAAAATGCAAACAATTGTTTGTTCTATCTAACAAATTACATTTAAATAGAGAGAGGGAGGATGATAGAGAAAGAAAGGGTATGAGAGAGAGAGAAAGGGGATGAGAGAGGGGTGAGGGGTAAGGGAGGGGGGATGATAAAGAGGGAGGATGCGCATGAGCATGTGTGGGAGTGGCATGTGTGGGAGTGCCCATTCTAGAGCTGGTAACATTGATGATATTCAATAGAATTTTAAAGAACTCTTTTTGTGTGTAAGACGCTTAGGGGAGAAGTATGGATGGTATACAAGTGGAAAGTATGTGCAAGTGAGGAAGAGGAATGGGGAGTGTATAACAATGGGCACTATGTACAGGAGAGGAGTGGGGAGAGTATTGCAGTGGGCACTATGTAGAGGAGATGAGGGTGCAGGGTATGACAGTGGGCAGTATGCACAGCAGAGGAGTGTGGAGGGTTGACAGTGGGCGCTATGTACAGGAGAAGAATGTGGAGGGTATGCGGGTGGCCAATATGTACAAGAGAGGAATGCAGAGGAGATGACAGTGAGCAGTATGCACAGGAGAGGAGTGTGGAGGGTATGACAGTTGAGCAGGATGCACAGGAGAGGGGTGTGGAGGGTATAATGGGGGCAGTATGTACAGGAAAGAAGTGTGAAAAGTATTATGGGGGCAGTATATAAATGGAGAGGAGTGTGGAGGGGATGACAAAGGGCAGTATGTACAGGAGAGGAATGGGGAGATTATGACAGTGGGCAGTATGTACAGGAGAGGAGTGTGGAGGCTATGACAGTCAGCGGTATGCACATGAGAGGAGTGCGTGGGGTATGACAGTGGGTGATATGTACAGGAGAGGAGTGAGGAGGGTATGACAGTGGACACTATGTACAGGAGAGAAGTGTGTGACAGCGGGCAGTATATACAGGAGAGGATTGTGGGGGGTATGACAGTGGGCACTGTGTACAGGAGAGAAGTGTGGAGGGTGTGACAAAGGGCATAAACCAATATGTTGGAGCTCACACAGGGCTGTGCTTTTCATCATGTGAGAAAGGGCTCATTGGCTGCATGTGACAGCACTGTGCCAACCACAAGGCACTTAGGCAACAGAAACTGGGTCACATGGCCACTCATAGCCTGAAATGATGGATTCTTTAATTTACTACTGGCAGCTGAAATCAGCAGCAATATTATAGAGTAAGGTAAGTACATGCTGCTGGTAAGTAGAGAAGTTAAAATATATCTAAACCCAAAATCAAAATGAATGATATTATAGTTTAATAGTCCCTGGTTTGGTGGCTGCATTTTTCAAGCTCATTTTGCTGGTTATGCTGCAAATAACACACTTCCTGTAACTGGGTGGCTACATCCTTCATCCAGTGTTTCTAGGGTAGGGTGACCAGACATCCCCGATTTCCGGGGACAGTCCCCGGATTGAGGACACTGTCCCCAGACCAAGACTGTCCCTGGTTTTGTCCCTGGATTAGATTTGAACAGGGACTGTGACAATTACAAAGACAGTCAGTGCAGAATAAAAAAAAAAATCTGAATTACACAACTCCACTCCGCCACTCCTACTAGATTAGAGGGGTGTATTTTTTTCCATTATCTGTGCCCCTTTCTGATGATCATGTGCTGGTCGGAGTGGAGGGAATATTTCTTCAGTTTCGGGCGAATACCCATTCAGCTCTGCTCGCATGTTCTTCTGCCTTGGCTCAAGTCCCGGCCAGCCGCCTGCCTGCTTATCTCCTTGCCTTCCCTGTAGGAGTGATCTTCCTCTGCTCCCCATCCAGTAGTAGCCGGGGCCTGGAGAGTAAGCCCCCATACACACTGTCGGAAATTCCAACGGAAAAGGTCCGATTGGATTATATTGTCGGAAAGTCCGATTGTGTGTGGGCTCTAGCGGACTTTTCCCCGTTGGAATTTCCGACTGAAAAAATTTGAGAGCAGGACCTCAAATTTTCCGACAACAAAATCCGATCTGACTTTTTCCAATCATTTGTAGAGAATTCTGATTGGACAAAATGCCACGCATGCTCAAATCAAATTACGAGACCAAAGCTATTGGCTACTAGCCACAACGTAGTCCCATCGCAATGAACAAATGTCATCACCAGCCTTTCTCAACCTTTTCAACACAGAGGAACCCTTAAAATAGTTCTCCGGTCTCGGGGAACCCCTGCTAAAAATGAGAAATCTACAACTCATGATTCAATAGTGTGATGGTCAGTGGGAAGAATGCTCCTTACACTTATGGTTATTGGGAAGAATTACCTCCTTACAGGTATCTAAAAAGATCGAATGGTGTCGGTGAGATCTTATCTAAGAGGCAGAAATTGCCCAATGATGAAGGAACCCCTAGCAACATTTGGAGGAACCCTGGTTGAGAATCACTGGTCATCATGTTCCGAATGATCGGATTTTCCGAAACAACTTTGTCCGACCGTGTGTATGCAACACCAATTTCGGACAAAATCCATCGGAAAAAATCTGACGGATTTTGTTGTCAGAATGTCCGACCGTGTGTATGGGGGCTAAGACTTGACACGCTGTGAGGTGGGCGGCAGGGGCGATGGGCAGAGAGTCGCTGATTGGTGCCATTACAGTAAAAATAAAAAAAAAAACGTCCCCGGATTTCATTTTAAAAATCTGGTCACCTTAATCTATGGAGGGAGCCATGGTTGTCTCCCTAGGCTGCTCTCCTTGACTACAAACATATCTTTATGTCTTCTCTTCACTTCCATAACATATGGGGCAGGTCAGTTGGTAGTTATAAAGAAAGATATACTTCTGTGCAGCTCATAGAAAGTGACACAGGCACTAGGTCATTGGTGCAAATATAATTAGCTTGAAAGAAAACTAAGGCAGCCAGCACATCTATGGACTATAAGCTGTTATATATATCACATTTTTTGTTCTTCTGTTTAGTTATCCTTTAATAAACCATTTTATTTTGCACCTCATTCAAGGGTCACTTTAGAGTATCTTTTGTAGAAAGTGGCAGTTTTTTTTTTTTTTACTTTTGCCTTAATGAGTCTATTTTTAACTATTGCAAATGTAAAAAGATAACATTTTAAAATGTACTCTACAAATAAATAAATAAATTTGGTTTTAAGACCCATGAATATTCAAGATGCCAATTATATGCAGTACATATTCTGTAGTGACACTATTACGCAGATGAGATGTATGTAAAAAAAAAACAAAAAAAAAAACAAGGCTTTCTACATAAACAGCTCAGTAAATGTCACACAGTATAGTCTGTTGACTTTTTTTAGCTGACCTCAAATTTTGTCCTTGTTTACTTCTTTCAAATCCTTCCTGTTTTTCTGTGTTAACGTGAAAACCCGTCTTAATTGTTTATAGTGACAGCAATCTCACCCTATACAGTTCACAGGAATAAAATTGATCTCTCAGTGATAATGAGCAAACAATTGGAGCTGTGGCAGAAGAATCATCCATTAATCCAGTCCTGAAATCTGTGATTACAGGCCGCTGGCTGTTATATATGTATTTTTTTTACATACCTTGCACCACAAATCCATATTATATAGAGAGAGATAGATCACAATTTGCTTCAGGTAATGAAGACTGATATATGTGCATGGTTTGATATATTTTGGCCTATGAAATGTAGATTGGACTCCTATTGCCTTTGGAATAGGTAGAAGTTTAAAAATTGGCATTGTAAATGGTTGTGTCAAGTTCAAGCACACACTTTTGCAGGCTTTCGATTGCCTCCTCTTGCATCCTAATGATGTTGGCATGATTGGAATGAAATGGATTTTGTTTTGTTCTGTTCTGCTTTGCTTAAAACAGAGGAATCTTATGCTGGAGGAAAATGTCATGGAATTTGACTAAAGATTTTCATTTCTGGAAGCACAGCTTTATATACCATATAAAACCTAGAGGGATAGGCCTAAGGATGCTTTCATCAGCTGCAATAATAAAAATTATTTATGTCAGCATGCTCTTTTGGCATCTGTACATATAACCTCCTTTATAGGGACTGTAAGTTTACTAATAATGTTATTCTGTATATCCTTATGGCTAATGTTTCTATTTTATAGTGTAATTCCAATCAATATTTTAAAGGAAACTTGTGAGAAAAACACCTTTCACAAGAACTGGCCTATGCAGACAAGGGACCCCAGAAGTTTACCACTTAAAGCGGAGTTCCACCCACTTTTGAGAGGTGGTCTTAAACAACCTCTCGTTTTTGGGTATTAAAATTATTATTTTTGTTTCCTTCCTACCTTTTTATGAATTACATAGTATACTTCCGCTCCATCCCCTGCTGTCTTCTGGCACCTATGTGTGTCCTAGAAGACAAGCTGGTTATTCACAAAGCGCCACGCGACTCATCCGTGTGCAGTAGGAAACGGGCAGTAAAACCGCAAGACTCCACTGCCTGTTTCCCTTGTTACAACGGGGGCGCCTACACCTGATCCCATGGATGGATCGGCCTCTGGCGACTGACATTGCGGGCTCCCTGGACAGGTAAGTGTCCTTATCAAAAGTCAGCAGCTACAGTGTTTGTAGCTGCTGACTTTAAAAAATAAAACCTTTGCAGCTGGAACTTTTCTTTAAGTGACGAGCCTCTTTTTGGCACTTGTTGTTTACAAGAAAATTTGCTAGAAAATTACTTAGAACCCTCTAAGTATATATATATATATATATATATATATATATATATATATATCATTTTTTTAGACACCCTAGAGAATAAAATGGCAGTCATTGCAACACTTTATGTCACACCGTATTTGCGCAGCGGTCTTACAAGCGCAATTTTTTTAAAAAAATTCACTTTTTTATTTTAAAAATAAGACAACAGTAAAGTAAGCCCAATTTTTTTCAACATTGTGAAAGATAATGTTATACGGAGTAAACTGATACCCCACATGTCACGCTTCAAAATTGCACCAAATTTTGACACTTAAAAATCTCCATTGGCGACGTATAAAAATGTCTACAGGTTACCAGTTTTGAGTTACAGAGGAGGTCTATAGATAGTATTATTGCTCTTGCTCTAATAATTATGGTGATACCTCACATGTGTGGTCTGAACACTGTTTTAATATGCGGAAGGGGCGACTTACGTATGCATTTGCTTCTGCGTGCAAGCTCGGCGGGGCGGACTCTTTAAAATTTCTTATTTTTTTCTTATTTATTTTACTTTTTATTTTTTATTTTTACACTGTCCTTTCAAAAAAAAATTGGGTCACTTTTATTCCTATTACAAGAAACGTAAACATCCCTTGTAATAGAAAAAAAAACATGACTGGACCTCTTAAATGTGAGATCTGGGTCAAAAAGACCTCAGATGTCAAATTTACACTATAATACAATTATAAAAAATTAAATGCAATAAAATTCCCCTTTAAGAGCATTGGGTGGAAGTGATGTTTGATGTCGCTTCTGTCCTCCAATGCTATGGAGCCGAGCGAGGGCCATCTTTCCCTCACTCAGCATCCAGGCAGGGAGGAAAGCAGACGCTGCTACCGACGGCTCAGGTAAGTGGCGGAGACGACCTGAGTGTGGCAGGAGGGGAGCCCCTCTCCCACCACTGATAAAAGGGATCTCGCGGTGAATCCGCCGCAGAGACCACTTTTATCCCAAAGAGAAACGCACTATATATATTTTTTCAGATACCCTAGAGAATAAAATGCCGATTGTTGCAATTCTTTCTGTCACACCGTATTTGCGCGGCGGTCTTACAAACGCAATTTTTTGGGAAAAAATAAACTTTTTGAAATAAAAAAATAAAAAACTGTAAAGTTAGCCCAATTGTTTTTATATTGTGAAAGATAATGTTACACAGAGTAAATTGATACCCAACATGTCATGCTTCAAAATTGCCCCCATTTGTGGAATGGCAACAAACTTTGACCCTTAAAAGTCACCAAAGGCGACGTTTAAAAATGTCTACAGGTTAACAGTTTTGAGTTATAGAGGATATCTTTTACTAGAATTATTGCTCTCACTCTAACGATTGTGATCTTACCTGATATGTGTGGTTTGAACACTGTTTACATATGCGGGCGTGACTGGGAATGGATCAGACTTTTATCCATGGTTTTGGTAAGTGGCGGAGACAACTGGAATGCAGAAGGAGGGGGGTGGGCACATCTCCTGCCACCAATAAAACTGGTCTTGCGATGAATCCGCTGCAGAAACCACTTTTATCTAGAAGCAGACACCCTGCCGTTTAAGAATATCCCATGAATATGGCAGTTATCTGCTGCCAAAACAACAGTATTCAACGTCAAAGTACCGACGTATAACGACGATGGGCCGCCCGGAAGTGGTTAAAATACGCTCAGTCATGTGTGGGTGTGGGTGTCACACATTTACTTTTCTACATTTCGACTTATTTTCAGCCAAATAAGTCCAGATGCAGGAATATAAACAAGTCTTCAGTCGGGCTTCATGGGTAAAAGAAAAGGTTCACAGGTAATGTATTTGCATTGAAAGGGAAAATGTACCCATAATAGCTTGATAAAAAAAAAAAAAAAAACTTTCTTTAGCAAGGACCATACATTCCACATAAGTTACCAATTAGTGTGTGCTGCCAATTTCCTCCAGAATTGCTCCTGTTCCCCTTGACAATGTCTGACATGTTGCTGAAGCCCAGAGCCTGCGAGCAGCAGTAAATCTTTAAGCTGTTATCAGATCATCCTCTAGTGGTTCTGATTTTTGACACTGAGTGATTGCAGAGAAGGGTGAAATGGTGTATTACTAGATTTTAACAACTTCAGCCCCGGAAGATCTGGCTGCTCAAAGACCAGGCCATCTTTTGCAATACTGCACTGCATCCATTTAACTGGCAATTGCGATCCCGTGCAATGCTGTACCCAAACAAAATTGATGTATTTTTTTCCCCAAAAATAGAGCTTGCTTTTGGTGGTATTTGATCACCTCTGCAGTTTTTATTTTTTGCGCTATAAACAAAAGAAGAGAGACAATTTTGAAAAACACATAATATCTTTAACTTTTTTCTATAATAAATATCCCACATTTTTTTTTTCAAGAAAACACATTTCTTCCTCAGTTTAGGCTGATATGTATTCTTCTACATATTTTTGGTAAAAAAAATTGCAATAAGCGTACATTGATTGGTTTGCGCAAAAGTTATAGCGTCTACAAAATAGGGGATAGATGTATGGCATTTTTATTATTATTATTTTTTTACTAGTAATGGCGGTGATCTGCAATTTTTGTTGGGACTGCGATATTGCTACGGACAAATTGGACATTTATGACACATTTTTGGGACCATTGACAATTATACAGCGATCGGTGCTATAAAAATGCACTGATTACTGTATACATGTCACTGGTAGGAGAGGGGTTAACACTAGGAGGCTATCAAAGGGTTAACTGTAATCCCTCACTGTGTTCTAACTGTAGGAGCAATGGGACTGTCTAGGAGAAGAGAGAGAACGGTGTTCATACTTAGTATGAATACACAATCTGTCTCTACTCCCCTGAAAGAACTGGGATTTGTGATCCTAATCGTGACCACTGGGCACTCGCATCGGCTCCATGCACATGCTGCGCATGTGGTGCGTGCGCCCCTAGTGGCCAAAAGGAAGGTCATTTTGGCTTGCCCAGCTATCCTGCCGCAGTAAAACTGTGGCAGGTGGCCCGGAAGTGGTTAAACAGTATTTCCACTTGTTTTTAATATTTAACATAGCTACACCTACAACAGGGGCCGGCCTGAAATGATCTAGCATGACTTCATTGTCTAAAGTTTCAGTTTAAGAGAGAAGAGTCAGAATAAACAAAAACATTCATACTTACATCTATGGCTGCAGCATTGCTGTGATGTTGCAGCTGCTCAGAGAACTTAAAGATCACATGACTGATGGTCATTCAGTTCTCAGTCTTCTCAAAGGGGAATAGCGATGACTATCAGTTACAGTACCTCTCTCTGCTCTACCCTTCCAGCATGCACTGAAGTGCCATTATGGAGCACGGGCAAGAGTGGCTTGCTTAGATTCTCAACGGCATACTGATTTGACAACATTATTGTTGGGATCCTTCCAGAGCCTGGAGCGGCTCTGTGGTGTCAGCTGACTCACATTCTGAATCACAGGTGAGCAGAAGTATATGCAATCCTGTGACTAAGAAGAGAAGTATGACCAAAAAAGGATTTCCCATACTTGTCTTTTAAACAATATTTTTGCAAACAGTATAGTGTATTTTATATGACTGGGGCCCCTTGTGTGCATGGGCCAGTTTATATAAAAGGTGATCTTAGCCTTTAATGCTTTTCTTCATAGCAGCACAATCTTATCTTACCTGCCTCTGCATTTGATCACTAGGAGTGAAGGAAATACCCAGTTATGAAGAAGCATTTGACTCACATATTTTCCTCTTATGTGACAGAGAGTCATCAGTACTTATGAAGCAGGGGTAGCAGGGCAATTGCAGTAAGCTAAAAGGCACTCCATTATCAGACCGGCATGTGGGCAGACGGGCAAAAGCCTAATAGCATGTAGAGTCTTCTGAGGAGCCAGCTACTGTGGTGAGCCCCTCCCCAATTGCAATGAGAGTACTCTAGTTCCAGTGGTGTAGGATCCCTCTGGCTGTTTGCCTGTGTTACCAAAGATGTCTGGGCTTCCCTGAGAGGGATGCTGCTTGTGAGGATAATTGCAAGTAGCTGTTTGTGTTCTGAACTGCTGCATTGAAGTAGAAATTATTAGACTTGTGCACACTGAAATATTTTGTTTTTCAGAATATTGGTTTCGTCCGAAAAATACATTTATTTAGTTACTCCCGATTTTTTTTTTAATCTATTTTGTTTCGCTAAAAATGCATTTGTGTGAAAATTAGAATTAAGTAAGGTCGAATCTGTTTTTGATGTCTTATGGTGTCTGTCGGATGTTATAAGAAGATTTGACGAAACAGCTAAACTGTACGATGCCGCAATCGTACATTTCCGGTCGAATGCTCTGCCCGCAAGCTATAGTAGAATTCTAATGTTGTTTGACTAGTAATAATTATAATTATTAATTATTATTACTAGTTAACCAACATTAGAATTCTTCTATAGCCTATGGGCTGAGAATTTGACCGTAAATGTCCGCTTGCGTATGTTTTTATCTGCTTTGTCGACTCTTCATGTCAAGCTATTTTCCTGCTCCTCCTCTTTGGTTACTATCAGCCATCATCATCATTTTACTTCCCCCACCCATTCCAGCAGCGACCACTAACAGCTATTTTACTATTGTCTCTATAATGTTGAATCTTTTCTCTCTATGTCGAACAATTTTGGACTAATAGAGTTAGGTTAGGTACATTTGACCGCAGATTGCTATTGTCACTGTCATGTAGAATCTTCTGTCTAGCTATATAAAAATGTTGTCACAATGATACAAAAATATAATAGATACGAAAATAAAGAATTTTTTAGTTTTGAATTTTTTGGATGCCAGATTCTGCGCATTCGTTTTGAACGAACGTGAAAATCCCCGAAATTTGGACAAAAATGCATTCAGACGATGACGAATGCCTGTCTAGAAATGATCAGCTAGACTTTCGGTTGCTATAGAATCTTATAGTGACTATGGTATAAAGCCACATGTTTCCCTGACTTAGTAGTGCTGTGAGTAGTCCATGTTTGTGCAGCTTCTATAATCAGTTTTGTATTAGACCTCATGTACACTGTAGCTGCTAAACTGATGTTTAAACGCACATAAATGCAGCATGTGCAAGTGTCAAAATGGTTGTTTTTTAACGTTGGTTACTAGCTGTCAAGTTTCCAGCGTTCACAAGAGGTTGTCAAACGTTCTGTGTACATAAAGCCTTATTCTGTATTGTATGCATGTTTTTGCCATCCTGAACCTATTTGGCATTACTGATGCTAACTTTGCATCTATTTAATAAACTGCAAGTTATGGTTGCTTGATGTCTCACCATTTGTCCATTACCTATGCTGTTACATAGTTACTTCCCAGCAACTTCTAATGAGCCTGCCATCACCATGCTTTCAAAAATATAAGAAGTATATATATATATATATATATATATATGTATATATATGTATAAATACATATATATATATACATCCCTTGTCCTAGCCCTGAAACTGAGGAAGTAGTGTCTAGTATGTACAGTCTATGGCACAATTTATAAATGATCCCCAGTGTGTTTCCCTAAATCCCTGCTACAGACCAGCAGTTTTTTTACCACTCTATAGCCAGCCTGCTTGGCAGAAGCCAATTGTTGAATGTAAATTAAAACTAGTTGGAGTTAAGAAATATGTATAAGACATTTTCAGAAAAGAACGCTCTTTCAGATGCATTTCATGGCATTTTCTAGATGGCTGCACTTCAGTCTTTTTTTGCTACACAGTTGAATGTGACCTAATGACTGCTAACATGAAATCCACTGACTATTCATTTTAAAATATGAGAATTACAAATCAACCATGTGGCTCAAATCTAAATCTAAGTAAGGCTAAGTTTACACTATAAAGGCAGCCAGACAATATTGCAAACCTTCCATGGCCACACTGCCTTGTATCTCAGTGCAGTAGGAACCATACCCTCTGTCACGTTAGGCAAATAGTAGTACTGCCTACTTAATGCGACCCATTTAAGTGACTAGGGCCACTCCACAACTTCCCTGCAAGCACGTTAAAAATGGCAGTGAGGAGATAACACATCGCCTCCTTATGGCCTGTCAAATGTGTGCTAAAAAAAGCAATCCTTACTGAATTTAATCCGGCAGCCAAAAGATTTTATAGCTGATATGGATATTGGTTGTTTGTATGAGTTCATAACTGTTCAGCAGATAAAAAAAGAACCTTTTATTTATGTTTTAGATAACTATTCTACCATGATTACTATTATTATTTACTATGTAAAACAGAATATTTATTGCGTATTCTGTCCCCTTTGCTGTAAATTCCTGGTATCATAAAATATAGCCTTACAGTAACCACCATGCTGTTGATAGAAAATTGTTTGCAACAAGCGTCTTGCGTACACAGGATTATAAATGCAATTATAGGTCACCTGATACACATATACATATTCACTAATGAGGTTTTCTCTGCTGATCAGGTTTGTTTCATTAACTATTTATAAGGATTTACAAAACATTCATTGTCATATCATATGTAACTGAATGACTTGTTTTCCTGCACTTTTGCTTCCATTTGGAACTGTTTTAAGATGCTTTGTGAATCACTAAAAATGTAAAACCTTCAACTCTGTCACTTACATATTAGACATCAGGCAGTTTTATTTTTTTTTTAATGTTTATAAAGAATAATTATATTGGATTGCCTGCAAATGTGTATTAAAATAAGACTTGGACAAAGGGAATGAGACTGTCTGTTATATCAACATTCATTGCCATATTCTGAATATGATCATGGCGAAAATGCCAATAAATTAACATTTTGCCACATGAGGAATACATATTTTTAGATCACTATTTACCAATATCAGATTCCACATAAGACCACAATACTAAATTGCAGCCCTCTCTACAACATGCATCTTTTTCTTGTTTTATGCATTTAGGGATTCTTATTTGGACCCCGGCGATTCCTAGAAGACTAATACATGGAGCAAAGAGCACATCGGCATGTATGTCTTCTGCCTGGTTGAGACCTCTTTGGACATCGACACTACTTCAAGCAAGGAAGCCGTGAAGGTCTCTCACCATGTATGTTATGCAGTTGGATGGAGACCTATGATGCCCCAGGAATAACAGGGATCACTACAAGGCTTTCCATGCATGTAATAAAGGAAGGGGGCTCATGGCATGAACATATTTTGACATCACTCTAATGCCCCATTAGATTAGGCAGGCTACATTATTGGAAGATAACTTTATTTTTGTGTTTGTAAAAAAAAAGTGTTTCTGTGTTTCTTTGGCACATATGCTCATATTCCAAAAATGCACATCTACACACACCCACAACAGTTTTCAGTATTACTTTTTTGTGAATTAAACAGACTTCATGGAAATGAAAGCCCTAGTTTTTTTTTTGCATCACATCTCTAGCTGTATTTTGCTTTTCCTGACAGATGTACTTTCTGTTAAATCGTATTTATTTAGAAGAAGAGCATCAGCAACAATATGTAATATCAAAACCATGAATTCTATTGAGTAATGCCATATCCTCTCATAGGCTAGGGTTAAATTTACAGCTAGTATGTATTGTAGCCAGTAATAACCTTATGTATGAAAGTGCTTGTTCTTCTGAAGACGTCAAAGAAGTGTCCCATAACAATTCCTTTGTGAATCTGCCTCTCCACAGTCCTGCAAAGTCCCTGGCTTCTGTAGTGACTGTAGACTTCAGAAAAGTAAAATGTTGTAAGACATTACCATACTTCTCTTCCTACTATGCATCACTCCTTCTCATTACATCCCACGTATGTACAGCTTCATGTCATGACTGTTGTAGAAAGCTGCACCCCTGTTGTGCACAAGAGGGGGAACCAATGGGAGGACGAACAACAGTTTACACATGACCCAGAAAAAAAAAAAAATCAATGCTAAGAAACCAGTGATCAACTTTCTCTTGGGAATATTGTCTGTCACATTTGAGCTCTTGAGCATTGGTTCTTTTTTATAGCTGATATCCAGTCGTGTGACATGACGCTATATTTCCAAAAGACAGCTGCGTATGTCAACATTCGCTCCTCAGTGTAGGATTATCCTAACTTGGAAAATATATTGGCATTATTTAGACATTGCAAAGTCTCTTCAGCACAGTAAAAAGACATAAACAAGATCTTATTCTAACACATACATAAAAGCAGAGGTCCCAGTGACCTACATTTGCAAATGCTGAATATGTGGAAGTATTTCACAAAAGAGTAATCCTAAATTAAAGATGAATTCCAAGAAAATATATTAATACAAATATCCTGAGATTTGCACAGTCCCATCTTACAGCAGAGAGAGGAGGTTGACACTATGGGGTTGATTTACTAAAGGCAAATGGACTGTGCAGTTGCCCTCTGCAAGTTGCCCTCTAGAGCTTAGTAAATGAGATAAGATTTCACTTTGCAAAGAGCACCCAATCATGTTCAAGTAAAAAAAAAAAATGTTTGCTTGCAAATGATTGGATGATTGAAATCATCTGTCTGCTGATTTACTAAGCTCTGGAGCAACTATATTTGCAGAGTGCACAGTCTTTTTGCCTTTAGTAAATCAACCCCTATGTTGTTTCTTACAATTAAAGACTAACTCCATGAAATGTTAACCCATTCCTGCCGAGCATACGCAGATGTGTGTGCTTTCAGGGGTTATACAGGGATGATGCCCACAGCTGCAGGCATCATCCCAGTGGTGTTGTTTAGAGCAGGTGATTGACTTTCCAGGGATAACAACCGATGTGGCTAAAAGCTGCTCAGCTGTTATACCAGAGGGGTGGGAGGGTATCCCCCCTCCTGCTGCCTTCCGCTGTTCTTCCCAGAAGGCCCGATTGAACATCCGCCAATACTGGCGGCTAGTTACAGACTGGAATGAAGCCGGAAATTGCTTCGTTCTAGTCTCCTGGATGTAAACACAGAAGTGACGTCGCAACGTCACTTCCAGTTTACTTTGCTTCCAATGGCGTCAGATTTTAAAAAATATACAGTATTCAGTGATCCTTGATGATGATCCCCAGACCACTGGAGCTTGGGGGAGAAGACACCATGGGGATTGCTCTAGCAGCGCATAGAATCAAGTAAATAGATTTTCTTTTCTGTGTCCCTTATACTTAAACAAGCAATTATCCCTTGCAGTGTCGCTACACTTCAAGGGATAATTTTAACCCATTCATGACGTGGCCTATTTCTGACATTTGGTGTTTAAAAGTTAAAATCCATATTTTTTGCTAGAAAATTATTTAGAACCCCCAAACATTATATATATATTTTGATCAAAGAATCTAGAGAATAAAATGGGGATTGTTGCAATATTTTATGTCACACGGTATTTGTGCAGCAGTGTTTTAAACGCAACTTTTTGGGAAAAGGGACACTTTCATGAATTTTATAAAAACAAAACAGTATATTTATCATTTTTTTTGTATAATGTGAAATATGATGTTATGCCGAGTGAATAGATACCAAACATGTCATGCTTTATAATTGCACGCACTCATGGAATGGCGACAAACTTTTGTACCTAAAAATCTCCATAGGCAACGCTTTCATTCTTTTTACGGTTACAGTTACAGAGGAGGCCTAGTACTAGAATTATTGCTCTCACTCTGGCGATCGTGGCGATACCTCACATGTGTGATTTGAATACCGTTTACATATGTGTTTGCAACTTCCGTATGCGTTTTCTTTGCTGCACAAGCTCGCGGTGACGGGTGCTTTCAAAAAAAATATTTTTCTTATTTATTTTTATATTATTAAATTGTGTTTTTTTTTTTAATTATCACTTTTATTGCTGTCACAAGGAATGTAAACATCCCTTGTGACAGTATTTAGTGGTGACAGGTACTCTTTATGGAGGGATTGGGGGGTCTAAAAGACCTCCAATCCCTCCTTTGCACTTCAAAGTATTCAGATCACCAAAAACGGTGCGCGGTGAGCATGCAAAGGGGAGGACGTCTATTATCCCAGCAAAGCAGACCCACGCTGTAACCATCATTCGGCTATTGCGCAGATCTGAAGGGGTTGAGAATGTCCTGATGTTGACACCATTGCCTAACAATTGGTGTCATCATCAAAAATATATTTTACTCTGATTGAGTTACCTATAGGAAGATTCCTTTATAGATAAACTAGTTGTATTTATAAACAGGTGAACCCTCAGTGGCTCATGGACCACAAAATACACTGAACTACAATTCTATAGCATTGTCTTCTATGTAGACATGAGCTCTATTATCCCTATGAAAAAGATGATCTCTTTATACATTATACTTTATAGGATTGTATTCTTCATCAGTCTATGAGTATTTCAGTCAATGAACACCAGACTGAAGCATTAGATAATCCAATGTTCTTTCCTGAATAATAATAAAACTGTGTAGTATAAAAGAATTAATGTTGCTGCAAGGACTCACTAGCTTACTGTTCACTGAGCTAATGGTTTGTGTGGACGTCTATGTGCTAGTGTTATTTTTCTCTTTGCTTTAGGGAATTGGATCAGGTTTCATTGAGACAAATGAGTGGGCTAGCTAGAACCGGGTGCTGATAAGAAACTGGGCTACATATTACTCAGAACTCCTGTGGGTGTTGAAAACGCTTTCAGCTTCATTGTATTTTTGGTTTGTTTGGGCAGGCACTTTGTTTATAGCTTTCCACCAGCCGAGACATGTAGATCTATTTTGGCTTCTGAGTGTTGTGGCAAGCCTACTGTTATTCGGTATAGAAATATAACTAATTACTAAATTATAATTGCATTCTGACTACTGAAAACACAAGTCACACATTCGACTTGTTTATGACAGCTTAAAGAGAGCTTACATCACACTGAAACCAGTAGTGTCACTTGGAAAACTCTTACCAATATGACCCCTGTTTAGGAAGCCATTTTTCTAATCCTTGGATTTCTCATAAAATATGCAAATCTAAATTCAAACCTCAATCTATGCATTTTTTTTAGTTTTTGATAGCAGTGAAAATATAAATATAAATATAAAAGCCAGTTTTTATTTCTGTGTGGGACGCTTTTGGGGAGATTTTCCCTCAGTTTCCTTACTACTGTGATACCCGTACAAGAAATGGGGGAAGCAGGTGTAATAAGAAGTTATGAAAACACTGGCAGAGTTTCAAACCCTTCCCCACTATACTAAAAATATTTTTCCGTCTATGTTTACATTTGAGAGATTTGCCATCACGTATTGTCCTTAAAAGAAGTGAGGTGAAGTCCCCCCAAAGGGGAAATAGGCAGCAACAAAACAGAGACCCTAAACATTCTCTGTTCAATCAAAAACAAAGTAAAACATTAATCTTTAATATATGTTATAGTAGCTAATATAAAACCAATATACAGATTTAATAATTTATTATTTGTCCATATCAAGGTCTTTAATGGGCTTTTCCAAGCAATAATGCAGTATACATTTGCAAATCCCCTTCTTCAGGATCTCATCTCTAATAATATAAATTCCTACCATGCACACCAGCTTTCTATATAGTTTTATAATACCTGCTAACTGACCCAGATCCCTGTAAACACTGTCAGGGGAGGACATCACTTGTCAGAACCCAGAACTAGGAGTTCTCACCAGTTTGATTAAATAAAAACTAGATTAGAGCATCTAAAATAGCACAGTATTCCCTGCTTCCATATGCTTGACATATGCAATATGAAAAAAAGCTGTAAGTGTCTGTATATGGATTCCAACTGCTGAGTTCCAGTATACATGTCAGAAAAGTGAGTGTATAAGTCAGCAAGCCCTACCCATCCAGCCATTTACCCTTTTCACTGACCTACCTCAACTCACCCTTTCTAGGATTGTGGTAAAAGAGGACCTTGTGACTCCCCTATGCCCTTAAATCCCACTTACAGGAAATGTAAATTTCCCACCTGGCATGTCTCCCCACTTTTTATGAGTTTGGAACTTAAAATACCACCTTAGGGTTTTTGATTTCACCAATGACAAAGGTCTCCAACTAAGAAATGCTCTTGAATCCAAAGATCCACTAGTACAATGGTCTTACCTTCAACTCAAAAACATAATTTACAACCACAGACGTAAAAAGAAACTCCTCCAGACACCCTTTGAGAGCCTGTGTGCTAAAGGTGAAGTCTCACACATGTCATGTCTCAGGTCTACACGTGACTAACATCCTCCCCAATAGGACAACAAAAACACTGAAAAGTCTGTGAGAACATGAACATGACGGACATCAACAAATATCCAACCCTTTTGGCAACAAATAAATCACACAGACAATGGGAGATCCTCACCTACTTGATCCTGACAATCACCTTTTATACAACACTTCCGACTTAATCTACTAATCTTTTACACTGGGGATCCATGACCCCCCCTCCCCACTACAGACTGGAAGACTAAAGTACACCATATAGCCCAGATGGAAAGGGCTGGATACTGATACTTTAGAATGTTTTAAACGTATTAGGTCAATCTGAAAACATTACAGCCTATTGATTCATAAAGCAGCATCATTATACTTTTCCAACACAAAAGACAACCAATCACATACATGGCTGCAACTCACCTTCTCAAACACTCAGTGAAATAATCTAAGAACGTAACTGCTCTCTCCTTTTCCTCACCACTACATTCCTTCTGGCGCTATCATACATTTACTGTATAGTCTTAGTCCCATTTTAAATATTCCCCTCCCTTACGTCTTTGGAGGCTCAAGATTCCCAAACCTCCCTTTTGCACCCTCCCCCCACTCCCTTTTTAGAGTATAGCCAAAGCTTTTTTGTATATAAGTCTCCCATGGATCACAGGAGTGCAGTTCATTCTGCACTCTTGTGACACCTTTTTTAGCCAACAGTGGGCTCAGACAGTCCAGGCTTGGAAAAGATCCAGACAATATGGTCAGCATCCACTCAGATGTCTGGAATGGCACCTGGCTCAGGTGAGAGCCTCTCACCTCCTCCATAGCCCAGCACTCCAGTGAGCACTGGAGGGGATAGCAGAGAGCTGCTTACCGACAGCCATGGCTCTCTGTTTAGAGCAGAGAGGGGGACCTTTCAATCCTTCTCCCTTTTTTTCTTTCCTAAATATTACTAGGACTTTCCTTACTTCTCTTTCCTCCAGCGCCTTGTCACTCTATTTATACTCTATTTATTTCTTTCTACCTCTGTTATTTAAAGGCATACTGTAGTTTACCTTTATCAATAATAACTGACTATGCAGGTAAGGGGAGTGTATAGATAAACAAAACTCCCATCCTGCTTTGTTGCTGGCACATTACTAAGACATGCCCAGCTGTTACTGTTTACTTCCACCATCACATCACATGAGCAAGCTCCTTCTCTGATTTAAACCCCCTCACATAATGCACTTTCTCTCCTGTGATGCAGTAGCTCTGCACTCAGCATTTGAAAGCATACTCCTGTAGTGGTGAGTATTGGGAAATGCAATCTCTTGGAATTTTGTAGTCAGGCTTCATGAGGTATGTACATGGTCTACACCAATGGCAAGAGCAATATTCAAAGTTGGTCAAAGTTGCACAGTTTGTTTTTATATAAAGATGCCCCTTATCTACGGCATTTTTTTGGTAAAGGTGAACTATTCCTTTAAATCAGATCCACCCTGAATCCCATTTTAAGTTCTGCGTGTCTTGGCGGAGAAAGGAAATTTCTGCTTTTACCGCCTTAATTTCTGATGTAAGTTCTGTGATAGAAGAACAGCTGATAATAGGTCCCTCAGGGTAAGTTCTGGCCGCTCTGGGTCTGGAGTCTGAGTAGGCTCCATGGCCAGGGTGTCAGTAGGAGCACTCATTGTGTCTCAGTCTAGCAGGGATTTAGTCAGATCTTCCAGCGGTACAGTATCATCCACATCGGACTGATTACCGATAAGAACCTCCAGAGGGTCGAATAGTGTGGGTTTCTCTCGTGGCGCTGGTTTAGTGAAGAACTTCTGGGCTGCCTCCCTGTACTTTTTCTTGGCCAGCCGTGGTGGTAAGCCACCATTTTGGCCCTCATGGTCTGTGGCCGGACGTGTAGTAGAACCACGCTTATGCTGCGTACACACAATCGGATTTTCCGACAACAAATGTTTGATGGGAGCTTGTTGTCGGAAATTCCTACCGTGTGTAGGCTCCATCAGACATTGTTTGTTGGAATTTCCGACAACAAAAATGTGAGAGCTGGATCTCCAATTTTGCGACAACAAAATCTGTTGCCGGAAATTCTGAGTGTGTGTATACAGCATTAGACATTTTAAATACAGACAATTCAAACCAATACCTCTAATATTTTTTGTACCTTATTTGTAAACTGTGGAATTGATAACTACACCTCCTTCCATCACTTTACAGTCCCTATTTCTAAAAACAAATGTACATGTCAAGACTGCTTATACGATAGTCTTAAAGGAATATTGAGAACAGATATAAAACACAACCTATGCCGGAATTTGTTTTCATGCAGCCAACAAAGTATTATATTTTATGCATACCATGGGGAAGATCTTTTCCTTTCTGTTTCTGTTTTCATGCATTCTGCTGTCTTGAACACTAAATAAAGTTAAAAGAGGTGTGTAAAATTAAACTACAGATACTTCTACAAGTTAGTAAGTTACTCCCCACTTGAAAATTTTGAAGTGTTTTAAGATGCAGGAACAACCAGTTTTTGAAGCATCTCTTGTGTTTTTACTTTTTACTTTTTTGTATCATTTCCTCCTCACTCTTTCAATAACCCTTACCTTGCTGGTTGCAGTAGCAAGAAATATATCCAACTTTCAAGTATTTAATTGTTAATTCATCTATTTCTTCCTTTACCACTATTATTGCTTTGTATTATGGATACTCTATTAACACTCATTTCAGCACCTGGCAGAGAATCTATTTAGGCAGAGTCAGGATGAGTTGCTTACTGCTAGACAGTGTCTTCATAGTTCTGATGCTCATGTAACTTGTTGGGAGGAGACAGAGCACAACAAGAGACTCTCGGGTACAGTTTGTACACCACCGAACACCACATTTTACAGAGCTCGAAGTAACAAGTTAACCACTTGCTTACTGGGCACTTAAACTCCCTTCCTGCCCAGGCCAATTTTCATCTTTCAGCGCGGTCATGCTACACTGTACTCAAATTAAATTTTTATAATTTTTTTTCACACAAATAGAGCTTTATTTTGATGGTATTTAATCACTACTGGGGTTTTTATTTTTTTGCTAAACAAACAAAACAAGACCGAAACTTTAGAATGAAAAACTGTTTTTATAGTTTGTTATAACATTTTGCAAACTGGCAATTGTTCTCCTTCATTGATGTGCACTGATGAGGTTGCACTGATGGGCACTGGTAGACACTGGTAAGGCAGCACTGATGAGCACTGATGTGGCACTGATTGGCATTGATAAGTGGCGCCAATGGGCACCGATGAGGCAGCACTGGTGGCCACTAATCAGAAGGCACTGATGAGGCTGCACTAATAGGTGGCACTGATGAGCACTGATAGGCGGCACTGATGAGCACTAATAGGCACTGGTAGGTGACACTGATAGGTAGCACTGATAGGTGGCACTGATAATGAGTCACTGATGGGCACTGATTGGCAGCCCTGATGGGCATTGATAGGTGTCACTGCTGGTCATTTACAGATGTCACTGGTGGGCACTGGTAGATGGCACTGGTGGGCATTTATAGGTGGCACTGCTTAGCAGCAGTGTGTATAGAGTGTGTGGGATTGATGTCCCATTTACACAAGCCAGTAATCAGCTTTTTTTTTCTCCTCACGCTGTCAGCATGAGGAAAAAAGTGCAGATTATGGCTTTTATTTATTTCAAGTTATCAGCTGTCATTGGCTGATGACATGGTAAGGGGCCGGGATCTGCTCCTTACTCCCATCTGTGATCAGCCCAGTCTCATAGACTTGCTGATCACAGAGCACGCTGCCCACGCCCTGCAAGCAGCACATACATTGGAGGATATACATGGACGCCATGCCGCCAATTTTGGCCCACGCTGTTGCCGTATTTTGGCTATAGCGTGGGCGGGAAGAGGTTAAAGAGATCACTGGAATCACTACTGGTGAGGGTTTTTTTTACCTCACTGACACCACTATTTGAGTGCCCCCCCACCCCCTCTACTGACCCTGGGGCATTCCCCCTTCCACTGACCATTGATGCATTGCTGCATTCTTCTGCTGCTTATGCAAGGACATTCTTCTTTACACAGTGCTTTAACTCTTAGCCCTTGTACACACGGTCGGAGATTCCAACAGAATGTGTCCTATCGGACCATTTTGTCAGATATTCCGACTGTGTGTGGTCTCCATCGGACTACTTCCATCGGAATATCCGACAGACCAACTTTTCCAACTTGCCGGTAAAATTCTCCTACAAAATGCTCCGATCGGACATACTCTGATCATGTGTAGCCTACTCAGACGGACAAAGTGCCACACATGCTCAGATCAAATTCCTAGACAAAAGCTATTGGCTTTTCCGACAACTTAGTCCGACCGTGTATATGCAACATCACTTCCGGACCTTTTCCGGAATTACTCTGACGGATTTGGTTGTCGGAATCTCCGACTGTGTGTACAAGGGCTAAGACATTTTTCCTTCCAAGGGCTGTTGATAACAGATCATTATTTCTCCCACTAACCAGCAGTTTAGACTAGATAATATTCTCTAAACCAGGGGTTCTGAACCCCTGGCCTGCGGGCCACATGTACCAATGCTTCCTCTGTAGCATCAGCTCCTGTCCCAGGTGGAGTGATTTAAAGTGTACCTCTGACCTTTATAATAGTAGCCTGTAAGGCGATGCCAGCAGAAGCTGGAAGAGTAAAAGGTCAGTGCATTCAACATCACATGCGCTGCACTTTTGCAATGGATATATTAGCACTCTCCTGTGGGTTGGTTGCACTGAGCCATAGACTTCTATTATATCTGGAGTTTTTTGGTGCGCTCTGAAAGCACAAGACAATATAATTCTATGGCGCTGTGCAGCTAATTTGCAGGAAAGCCACAGGTATACTGTGCTGTACCCACAGTGTTGGTAAATTAATAGTAAAGGCTCATTTATATTTTCAGTTTGGGGTGGTGGTAAAACCCATTAGTTCCTTGTGTCCCGTGACCGATTACCAAATCACTTGAGTGGCCCTTGCACTTGAAAAGATTAAGCACCACCATTCTAGACTACTGCTCTCTGTAAACTGTGCTCTCAACAGTCACTGGTTTCTAAGTAGTTGATAAATAGTTCCCAACTGCTTTAATGAAAAAAGCTCAAGTAATAAATGTTCAATAAATGTTAAATTCTTATACAGACCAATATTATTTTCTGCAGTGTTTTCATTTACATTCTGCCTACTAGTGCATGTGCAGTGTATGCTATATTATTGCCACTTGTGACATCTGTCACAGTTGCCAGTGTGCTAATGTCAGTTTTCATTTGATTTTGTAAACTCTCCAATGGCTGGTGTAATAGTGTATTGTAATGTAAAAGTTTCAGTCTTAAAAATATATCCTTTGTCTTAAGTGTATATGAGTGGGAGGCTTGCTGAACCATGCTGAAATTCTGAATAATAATCCAAGCCTCTATTAAATTCAAAGGGAGACACATATTTCAAATCAATGCTGGTCATTTTTAAGACTAATAGGTAAAGGATTGTTAAACAAAGGGCATGGGAAGCTGAACATTCCCCTGGGGGACATGTACCAATGCCACTTTTTTCTTTTCTAATTCTTTTTTTGTTTGGTGGAGGCAGCAGTTTTAATATTGCCCAAAGTGAACCCTAAGGCCAAATAACATGACTGGGGAAAAAATAATTTCAAATGCTGTTAAATTAGATTTCCCTGCCACTTTGTTTTGATTGAGTGGTTTAACCACTTTCAGACCGGACCAATTTGCTGGTCAAAGACCAGACCACTTTTTGTGATTCGGCACTGCGTCACTTTAACTGACAATTGCGCAGTCGTGCGACGTGGCTCCCAAACAAAATTGACGTCCTTTTTTTCCCACAAATAGAGCTTTCTTTTGGTGGTATTTGATCACCCCTGCGGTTTTTATTTTTTGCGCTATAAACAAAAATAGAGCGACAATTTTGAAAAAAACACATTATTTTTTACTTTTTGTTATAATAAATATCCCCCAAAAATATATAAAAAAACATTTTTTTCCCTCAGTTTAGGCCGATACGTATTCTTCTACATATTTTTGGTAAAAAAAATCGCAATAAGCGATTATTGATTGGTTTGCGCAAAAGTTATAGCGTTTACAAAATAGGGATAGTTTTATAGCATTTTTATTAATAATTTTTTATTATTTTTTTTTTTACTAGTAATGGCGGCGATCAGCGATTTTTATTGTGACTGCGACATTGTGGGGGACCCATCGGACATTTTTGACACATTTTTGGGACCATTGTCATTTATACAGTAATCACTGCTATATAAATGCAGTGATTCCTGTGTAAATGACACTGGCAGTGAAGGGGTTAACCAGTGGGTGGCAGTGTAGGGGTTAAGTGTTCCTAGGGATGTGTTACTAACTGTGGGGGGGTTGGGCTTTCATTTAGTGAACACTGATCTCTGCTCCAATCACATGGAGCAGAGATCAGCGTCACTAGTTGCTAGGCAGAATTGAGAAATGTTGTTTACAACGGCACTTCTCCATTCGGCCGCTCCGTGAGACGATCGCGGGGATGCCCACGGCGATCGAGTCCGCGGGTCCCGCGACCGGACTCACGGGGGTCCCGACTAGCGCGGGGGGGCCGCCGGCGGCATGCTCCCGATGGCAGGGCGGCAAATTTAAAGGGACGTACATGTACGCCCATTTGCCTGCCCGTGCCATTCTGTCGACGTACATCGTCGTGCACTGGTCGGCAAGTGGTTAAGATTCCCTTAATTTTTGCCAGAACGTTGAGGGCATGGTATAGATTTTAGGGAGAGACCACATGCAAAAAAAAGGCATGGGGCTTACTCTAAAATATATATCAGGTCCTTATCTTTGTTGAGGGTCTGGAAGAAATTTTATAGGAGACCCCATAAACAAAAAGTGTGGGGGCACAAAATCCATACCAGACCCTTATCCATGAATTCAGCCAGCCTACCAGGAGAGGTGAGGTAAAAAAACATGCACCCACCTTCTTGAACCATACCAAACCACATGCCCCCAACATGGGGAGGGTACCTTGTCAAGATATTGATAAAGTTAAGGGGCCCTTTCCCCACAACCCTAGCCTGGTGATTGTGGAGGCATGCAAGCAGGGGGCTTATAAGAATCTAGGATCTTTTTCATAAAAAAGGGGGCACTCAGATACTGTCATCCCATTACTGGTTACTCAATTAAAAACAAAAATTCTATGTAATTGCCACACAGATACCCTTAACAAGTCCTTTATTTAAAAAAAAAAAAAAAATTATACTCAAAAGCATATCCCACAATATAAATACATTGTTATTCATGTTGTGCAGCGGTGCAGATCCTCGTCAATCAGGATTAATCAGGATGGGAAATGTTCTTGATGACCCATCAAAGAAAAAACAGTGACTATGTGGCCAGTGATTATGCCTAATGAAGCCTTTCAGGTTTCATATCACAACTGACAGCTAAATGTAACCTGGGAGCTGTCTGAAGTTATTGACCAAATATGGTAAATTTATGAGATGTCATCAGCACTCCATTGCGAACATACACACTCATTAATTAGTGCAATGTCACATTAGTAAAAAAAGTCACATTTTGGGGAGCAGGAAGGGTCGCTTCCTCAAGGTGATTTTATCATTATGTCACCTGCAAGAAGGAGACCCTGCAAGACCCAAAAATGTTGGCTTATTTGACTAATGTACAATGCACTAATAAATGAGTTTATATGTTTGCAATGGAGTGCTGATGACATCTCATTGTTTTACTGTGATTTGCACCATCCACTACAGTCACTACAAGCACCCATCTTTCATCAAGGTAAAACACAGAAAGGAATGCAGTCCTCATCCTTTGATTCAGTTGTCCAGATATGGTCACAACCATATTTGGTAAATCAAGTTTCACAGGATGCCCTAGGCCTTGTTTACAAGCTGGTGGGCAATGGGGTGAAAATTGTGATTTATTAATATAAAGCAAACCTTAGTCATTTATTAATTGATCAATTACCAGAACAAAAGAAAAGTGTCATTTTCTCTAGTTCAAAACAACTTTTATATGACTAAAAATCCCTAAAGTGGAATTATGCTTTAGTATGATACAGTGGTAATGGAAAAGATTCACAGTGCAACATTTTGTTTCAAAGTATGAAAGATTGCTATTGCTATCACAAATTTAAATTAACTGTATTCATTAAATGTCAAATGAACCATTGATTTATTACTAAGAAGGATAATTAATTAACTGATGCTTCTTCTTGAGAGCCTTAATAGTACAGTGTGTATGAGAAAGTACACATGTGAGCATGTGTGTATATTCTCTCTGTGCCTCTCTATGCCTTCCAGTCTATGGCTAAAATGCTCACATCAGCTGCTTCATTGTGGATTTCTATCTTTGCTTGGTTGCTTTTAAATTGCTCTAAGCTCTTCATTCCCTCTGAACTTGTATAGCTCAAGCAGAACATCTGTACTTCAGGCTGTTCACAGTGCACCTCTGGAAAATCTTGGAGCGCGCAAGACTATTAACTAGAAAAAGAGTTAAAAGTTTGAAAAAAAAATGAGCTGAGCATGAATACTGTTGGGAGAGAAAAGTAATCATTTGAAAAATAGTACATTTCTCCAGGGTATTCAGACCACGAAGAATTGAATCCCTGATTGATCCCTGAGGGTGTCAGAGGATATGTAAGCATGGCCAACAGAGTGGAAAACCAGTGAGTGTCAGCACACAAAATTATGATGAAATAAAATTACAGTCCGTTCTTCATAGGCACACTCTGCCTTACACCATAACAAAACTATATGCACAGAGATAGATAGATAGATAGATAAATAGATAGATAGATAGATAGATAGATAGATAGATAGATAGATAGATAGATAGATAGATAGATAGATAGCCATTAGTACACAGACTATAGAGTAACCATAATTTACATAAAGTCCAAGATTTATACAGGTCAGAATTGATCAACAACATAGCTGAAGTTATTAATATGATGGTACGTGTCCAGTTACTACATCTCCAGGGTTTCACCTCTGCATATACAGCATTGAGACATGTGGGTCATTCAAAAAGAAGTATTTTGCTGCTGTAAGAAAATTTAAAAAATGCACATTTATATACAAATTTGCTCTGCGCTTCCAGCTTTAGTACTCTGAAGCTGATGGAACGCAATGGAACTAAATAAAAATCAGGAGAAGAGCCAAATCTAGTTCAAAAACTGGTGACCATTTCTTCCGAGGTCACAGAGCTCTCTCTGCTCTGTTTAGCACAGATAACTCCACTGGACCCCGCGAGTTACATAGCATGACCTAATTCTTATGAATGTGATGGGCCACAATATGCATAGGAAAGTGTGGTGTTCTGGAGAATAGATAGCAATATCGTTCTCCATTATAAAAGATCTCCATGATCTCAGTCCAGCTGTGGCTGATCATGTAATAGGAGCTGAGAACCATTAGAATACTGCATATATATTACCACCTATCACATGTATTAAAGGGGAGCTCCGGCCAAGACTATTTTTTTTTAAGTCAGCAGCTACAAACACTGTAGCTGCTGACTTTTAATAAGGACAATTACCTGTCCAGCAACCCCGCGATGTTGGCTGCCCCGAGGCTGATCCGTCCATCGGATCGGCTGGTGGCACCTCCATCTTAACGAAGGGAAACAGGCAGTGGAGCCTTGCGGCTTCTCTGCCCGCTTCCTACTGCGCATGAACGAGTCATGTGGCACTTTGTGAATGGCCCCCGTTGTTTTCTGGGATGCACACATGTCCCAGAAGGCAACGGAGCCGCTCACTTGTACCAATGCAAGTGCTGCTGAGCTTCACTATTTGGTTCCAGCACCCTTATTTTTGGTAATTAATTTGCCATCACTGGAGTTCCTGTCCTGGTACCGCCTGCAGTGTCCATTATATTAAGTAAGGCCAATCCAGGAATTTCCTGACATCGGATATACAGTCATCGTGGACCTGTCCCATGAGTGCATTCATGCTCGATTGTCTTATGATAGTCGAGTCCAACATCTCTGGTAAGCGTATATGAACCTTGATGTTTATTTTGAAGACGCCTACAGTTTGATGATTTTCGGGGCTGTGTGACATCCTGTGTATTCACCTACGTGTCTAGATGGACATTTGTGTTTCCTTTACTTCTATGTGGACTTTTTCTCACTTATTTTTTGTTTGATTATTCTCACTCACAAGTTTGCACTGTTTATATGTTTGGTTTAGCGCTACATATTCACCACTATTACTGATTTGAATTTTTGTCACATTCTGTGTAGCTGCTTTTTCCTTGATTCAGTTTTATTTTATAGGAAAGGTGCAATAATTGTTTGTATTTCACATAAATAATAAACACACAGCTGGTATAAAGTGCAGGTGCAATCTGTGGCAAGCAAATAATGCGCACACAAATGTAAACACACAACTGGAAAAAAGTGCACAAGTGCAAATCGTGCCAGAACTACACTCAATAAATTTGATTAAAATATATAAACTTAACCATTATGTGGTGCCCCCATATACATATAACACAAATTAAAATAAAAACAGATAGTGCTTAATGCATACCAATGTGACAACAAAATTGCAAAAAGTAAATAAATAGAAAAAAAAAAACACTAAGTCAAATCACGCATATGAACCACTATGGGTTTCTCAGCTGTTTCCCTGGATCAGAAGTTTCCTCAATGCAGTATTCAAAAAGTGCATGAAAAAGGAAAAAAACTGATGTGCCACTTTAAAGTGTCATTAAACACAGATTATGAAAAATTCTCATTACATGCTATATAACAAAGTGTGCATACTCACTAAGCCACTAAAGAATTTGTTTTCTGTAGCGTGAAATATACCTAGATGCTCCTGCCTTCAGCTGTCCCTCCCATCTTCTCCGTGTCCCCATTGCAGGCTGGGATTGTGTAGACCAACTGGTGTCATCTACTGAGCATGCTCAATTCCAGTTCCCTTCTAAGCTCTTCATTTCCTCCTTTTCCCTATCAGTGCAGCCCATGTGACTATAGAGTCACGTGTGTGGGTGTATACACAGTGGTAAATAACACTCCCTCCTCTTCCTCCATGTCTTCTTATTGCTAAACACTATGGGGGCAGGATATAGTATGCAGATTGACTGCATTCGCTAAGAAACTAACTCAAATACTTAATTTCAATATAAATCAGTATTAAATATATCAAATGTAATTGCTAATACCTATAAAGTAAAAAATAGCCTTGAATGCAGATGCTGTTTGAACAAAATGAAAGCTAGTGTCAATCATCTCTGACTCTGCCTATACCATATTAATGCACACAAAATACACACTGGTGTCCAATAAAGATATATATTATTTTATATTTATAATCTAATTTGAATTACTCTTATGAAACTGCTTTTTTAAAATCAAGTGACTGACATCATACTGTAGAGAGCATACTGTACATGAGCAGAGTAATAGAATACCCTCCCAAGGATCTTTCCTTGCAGATACCAAAGGACAGGGAAGGATCACGTGACCACACAACAGCACAGAAATGAGGTACTTAGAGGTTTAAAAATAAATAGATAAATAAAGTGGCACGATATGTAAGATTTATGTGAATGAATTATGGCATTTGACACTTCTCTGTGAAGAGCTTGTTCACACTTGCTCAAATGGTAAAGGGAAACAGTTTACCACGCAGGCAGCTGTCAGTTTGAGGTTAGAGGGTGAAGGGCTAAGTAATTCCGTGCATCACACTGTTATTTTTTATTTTTTTAAGTTCAATAACTTTTATTGACACAAAAGGTAACCGATACAACTGTTATAGTGATATCAATATGGTATTAAATGGAAAAAGATAAGCATAGGCAAAGGAGCTTCATGCACCATAGGAAATAATGCCTTTCTACAGTATCTGACAAAAGTGAGTACACCCTTCACATTTTTGTAATTATTTTATTATATCTTTTCATGTAACAACACTGAAGAAATTACACTTTGCTAAAATGTAAATTAGTGAGTGTATAACAGTGTAAATTTGCTGTCCTCTCAAAATAACTCAACACACGGCCATTAATGTCTAAACCACAGGCAACAAAAATGAGTACACCCCTCAGTGGAAATGTCCAAATAGGGCCGAATTAGCCATTTACCCCACCCCCGCCCTGGTGTCATGTGGCTTGTTAGTGTTACAAGGTCTCAGGTGGGAATAATAAGCAGGTGTGTTAAATTTGGCGTTAAAACTCTCACTCTCTTATACAGTACTGGTCACTGGAAGTTCAACATGGAACCTCATGGAAAAGAAATCTCAGAGGATTTGAAAAAAATAATTGTTACTCTACATAAAGATAACCTAGGATATAAGAAGATTGCCAAAACCCTGAAACTGAGCTGCAGCATGGTGGCCAAGACCATACAACAGTTTAACAGGACAGGTTCCACTCAGAACAGGCCTCGCCATGGCCAAAGACGTTGAGTGCATGTGCTCAGCATCATATCCAGAGGTTGTCTTTGGGAAATATGAGTGCTGCCAGCATTGCTGCAGAGGTTGAAGGGGTGGGTGGTCAGCCTGTCAGTGCTCAGACCATAGGCCGCATACTGCATCAAATTGGTCTGCATGGCTGTTGTCCCAGAAGGAAGGCTTTTCTAAAGCTGATGCACAAGAAAGACCGCAAACAGTTTGCTGAAGACAAGCAGACTAAGGACATGGATTACTGGAACCATGTCATGTTGTCTCATGAGACCGAGATAAACTTATTTGGTTCAGATGGTGTCAAGCATGTGTGGCAGCAACCAGGTGAGGAGTACAAAGATAAGTGTGTATTGCCTAAAGGCAAGCATTGGTAGGAGTGTCATGGTCTGGGGCTGCATGAGTGCTGCCGGAACTGGGGAGCTACAGTTCATTGAGAGAACCATGAATGCCAACAAGTACTGTGACATACTGAAGCAGAGCATGGCCCCCTTCCTTTGGAGACTGGGCCACAGAGCAGTTCTCCAGCATGATTTAACTTTAACATCCACCAGCTCCGGGATGTCATCATGGAAGAGTGCAAGAGGACACCAGTGGCAACCTGTGAACTCCATGCTCAAGAGGGTTAAGGCAGCGCTGGAAAATAATGGTGACCACACAAAATATGGACATTAATGGCTGTGTGTAGAGTTATTTTGAGGGGACAGTAAATTTACACTGTTATACAAGCTGTACACTCACTACTTTACATTGTAGCAAAGTGTTATTTCTTCAGTATTGTCACATGAAAAGATATAATAAAATATTGTGGTGTACTCACTTTTGTGAGATACTGTATATGTACACTTTCAAATATATAATACTCTACATTGCTCACGTATGGGTTTTAGGCTTTTAAAAAAATGAACGTCATTGTGCTACTTCATTCATGTCTCTGAACAGTAAGGTAGAGCTTTCTGCTGCAGTATAGTGCCCACTATGCTGCAAAAAAATTTTCTGCCCTGCATCACACTGTACATCACACGGGTGTCAGCGTCAGTATGTGAAACAGTTTTAATGTGCTTTTGCTGTGACTGGTGTATAGAATAAAGGGTTTCTTGTAAGCCGCATATCGCTGTGAACCAAAAGCAAAAACTGTGGGTGCCGCTCAGTTTTCAAAGGATCCTAATCTGTGGTAGGACAGAGCTCACCCCAGGCTCCAAACGTCAGTGTATAAAAAAGTAAGTGTCCTGTAAGCCACACATTACTGCAAGCCCTGTGTAGGGATGTGTGTACCAGTTCCAGCCTGGACTCCAAACGGGTCACACCTCCCAACATGTTTTTCTCCACCATGGTGGTTAATTAGGGAATCTCCCATGATTAACCTCCCGGCTGGAGCGAAACATGGTGGGGGGAGTGGTCTGGTTGGAGCCCAAGCTGAGGCTGTTACGCACATTCCTACACAGGGCTTGCAGTGATGTGTGGCTTGCAGGACAGTTTTCCATCACTGGTGTTTATCCCGTGCACAGTGCAAAAAAATGCCAGCCACTAAACATAGTGTGAACGATTTATTGGTTTTATGTAATAAGTTTCACAATACTGATAAAAGCTCACTGTGCTTTGTTGTTGTTTCACTGGCTATACTGGTTGCATCTTATATATGACTCCAATCAGCAGCATACCAGATGCTGTGACCCAGGATTTAAATTCAGATTGTTCATGTATAAACAAATCCACAACACTACACAAAAAGGGAACTGTTAGAGAAAACATATGAGAGCTGCCACTGCTGACTTGTTTTTAAAGGTGCAAGGTCCAGCACTGTCATCCTGAATCAGGCTTTACTAGCTAGTAGGTCAGTCACCTGAAACAAAAATGAGCATACCAGAGGTTTCTATATTTTACTGGCTAATTTTGTTTTCTGAGTCCATCCACTAAGGCTTAGGCTGTTTGCTTAGTAAATAAGGTTAAGATGTGCTCACAATCACCCAATCCTGTTTTATTAAAGGAGAAGTAAGGCCAAAGCTCTTTTGGCCATACTTCTCCTGTAGGTCACAGGAATGCACTTCAGTTCCGTGACCCAGGCTCAGATGACCGCTGACATCACAGTGGCAGTCCAGGCTCCACAGGGATTCGGAAATAAAATGTACCACAAAGTCCCATACTCCTGGTATGAAACCTTTTTTCCACTAGGTGCAGACAAGTGTCCTGTAGCCTCAGGCATAATGGGCAAATTAACTGTAATCTTATTACTAGCAGAAGACAGGAAAGCCAGTTCTTACATATACATGTATTCCTTCATGGTTTGCTGTAGGATCTTTGAGTTCATTTCTATTCACATCCAGTATTTAATATTTATTTGTGTACAAAAGGCTGCCAGATTTCAGTATGTGCTTTACTCAGCAGCACATGGTTGGATAGAGATTGTGATCAAATTATTAAAGTGGTTGCTTTTAGCTGTTTGTTGGATGGCATGGGCAGAAGGCTGCCGGAGAAATATTTTGCATAAAATAAAGATCATTGTGTCTGTTTGTATTAATTTATAGCCCTGGAACACAAGTCTGCAATGACCAGTAACCACAGCAAGAAAAGCCTCTGCCACTCTCTTTAAGTGTGTACGAGTGGCTCAGAAATAGGCGGATTAGCTATTAAATTCTGAAATGCTGCATGCTTAAGCTTTAAAAGCCTTAATGCCAAAGAAAATGATGTGCTAATGAGCAATATATCAGTATAAAATTAGAGCTGATAACAATGCAAATGCAATGCATATTTGGGCACTAAAGTACACCTGGTCTGATGATGAAAATTATTTATTCTTTCAACAATGGGTCAGGAGAGACAATACAGACTCGTGTAGACAATGATAATAAAAACATTGCGATAAAAAGGACCTGTTGTGAGAGCATAATTGGAAAAATTATTATTCACAGTGAAAAAAGCATGGGTTTATATGTGTTGGATTGCACTTGGTGGTGTTTTGGCCTTCTTAATTACTCACAGAAGCATTTTCTATAGTGTGTGTATGTGTTTGCCTTTCGGTCTGTTAAATATTTGGCTGTAAAACTGTGTAACATATCCATAATTGAATAGTTAGACTATATACTTGCTGCTATCAGGGATACAGTTATGCCTCATATACACAAAAGGCCATAAATCAAAGACCATTTTAAAGAAGATAGACCAGTAAAGGCGCAAAACTAAAAAATATATATTCCACAAATATAATATATATATAAAAACAGTCTAAAAAAGACAGTCTAATAAGTCCATAATAAGAGGGGAGTAGAGAAAGTCCAAACACTCAGGAACAGAAACCAGGTTCCAGTGAAACTAAAGGAGACAAGCAAAGAGGCATCTCTGGGTATAGAATTAAGACAACTTTAATTACACTTCAAAATGGCAACTTAGATTTAAGAAGTATATGATAGACACATCAATGGTATGATCCCAGCAAGGGGTGGGGTTCATCTGCAGACAGTCCAGACGTAATACTCCATTGTAGGACATCGCTGGACACCTCTGTGTGGAAAAGCCGGCTGCGATGGCGAACACTCAAAGCAAGGCTTGGATCGCAGATGGTGTGATGACTGGTTTGATAGCGAGAAAGGGTGGTGTCACTTGCGATGTCATCCTTTCTCACCATCATGCCCCAGCTGGCTTTTCCACACAGCAGTCTCCACCATGAGCACAGCGCTCTTCTACAGTGGAGTATTAGGACTGGACTGTCTGCCTCATGACTCCCTCCCCTTGCTGGGACCATACCATTGATGTGCCTATACTTCATATACTTCTTAAATATGAGTTGCCATTTTAAAGTGTAATTAAAGTTTTCATAATTCTACACCCAAAGGTGTCTCTCTCCTTGTCTATTTCAATTTAGAGAAGAACTAGTGCTTTTTTTTAAACTCCCCGGGGGACCAAGAGATTCCAGCATTGTCCACAAAATGTACCTCTATATGCTGGCTGTAGCTCCATGCCCTTTGTGAAATCCAAATTATGGGAGTTCATGTGGGGGGGGGGGGGGGTACAGCCAGCCAGAGCCCCCCCCCCCCCAAATGTGAGTGATCTGTCATTATTATGATTTAATAATCAGCACTGCTTGTCCATTCATAATGGTAAAAGATTCCTCAGGACTTTGGCTCTGTGTAAAATATCTTCTAGCACCTTGTATAAAGTAAAAGCAACCACAAATAGATTATCTTACTATTATATTATATCTAATAATATTACTATTATTAATCAACTAACAGTGCTGATCATTCATAGTAGTGATAGATCAACAGACTGAACACGGAAAAATGAGCCAATTCCCCTTTCTATAAATTTGATATGGATGGAGGAATCCTTATCACTAAGCTATTGTATTCTGACAGCTGGGACACTTCTTTGCCATCAGAATACAATGATCAATGTGGCTAGAACTAGCCACACTGATCAATCGGCAAAAACCCAACAGACTAGTCTTACACAAGTCGATCAAGAGATCAACTTGTGTACAACCAGATTGCCCATACGTGGATTAAAATTTTGATCCGTGTATGGCCTGCTTAGAGCTTTCAATAATCGAGCTTCCAGGTTAAATTTAGAATAGTGAAACAAGTAATGGTTCTTGGATAGTGGCTATGAGCTAACAACATTTGTAAATTGCTTGTTTCCTTAATAAATTATGACCATTTTTTTATTTTATAGATACAATTAATTTGCATATTTTATATATTGAACGTTAAAGTAACATAAAAATACAGATCAAATACATTTTAGACACAATGATGGCCAAACCTTAACAGCTCATGGACAGTCTGGTGATCGGTGGAGATTTTGCACTTGTAACCTACCTGTGCAAAAGAAAAAAGAAAAGAAAATTAGAATGTACAAGATGTTTAGTAAGTTCTCAGTTGCATACACATAAATGTTTATATAACTCTTCTACTGTGTACACATACAAGGATCATTTAAAAGATAAACACATTCTCAACAACTGTAAATTATGAAAAGAGGTAAAAACGAAAACTTTCATAAATGAATAGTGGACAGCATAATCTTTAAGAGTACTATCACAAAACTCTGCCAACGTAGTAATCAACTACTTTCTATTGCCCCCTTTTGCCCATGTGACACTGGTCGTAACTGCTGATAATTTGGCACTACAATGCAGGAGGGGGGGGGGGGGGGGGCATGAGTACTGCTAGTAAACGTTTATTGTTATAAACACCACAAAGTACTCACACAATTAAGGACAATAAAAAGCATTCATACTGCATGAAAGATATTACACGTTTGTGGCACCGCTCCAAGTAAACATGTATTAGAAGTATTCACACTATATGCGGCCTATGTTCCTTTTCCTCTATGGTGCCTGTCTGAGTTGGACCCAAAGTTGTGATGTTGGTATTGGGGAATATCATATGGTAAAACCCAGTGTATCATGCTGATCCCATTTAGCGACACCCGGAGGGGTCCATTATTTCTCATGTGTGTTTGATCTCTGTAATTGGTGGTCACAACCATCTGCTAAGAGGCTTGATTACGGTGGAGGGCATGTGTGTATGGTGGAATTTCTTGACAATTGATGTGATTTGCCACCCGGTGGGATATATCATTATCTTGAGAAGAATTAGATACACCTTCATTCCACTATATGCTTTCATTGCTATTGGCACATTTGTTTTCAATTATTTCCATATTGAACTTTATGGACTATTCAATTTACTGTTTGACTGTATTTTCGGTATTTGAGTATTCATTTTCAGTATTTCATTTCTTGCATAGTAACCAGAAGCACACTATTATGTATTTATGTACAGTATGAGCCATACTTGTGAGATCCAGCTACTACAATGATCTCAATTAGATTCTGGTTCCCATGTCAAGTAGCTGCCCTGCTGCATGCAAAATGTGGAATGCAAAATGTTCTTTGATTGGACAAAGTGAAGATTGTGACTTTGCCTGCCTGCCTCTCCACCTTATCCAATCAGATAATAATTTGCAGGGAAAATGCAGTGTGAACAGTCCGCCCGTGTGTGGGCTTTCAGCGGACAGTTTCAGTGAACAGTCTGCTGAACAAGGTTTTTCGGAATTTCCGAAAAACTGTCCGCTGAAACCTTGTTTCAGCGAACAGTCCCCTCGTGTGTAGGCTTGTTCGTCAAACAAAGTTCCGCGCATGCTCAGAAAGAATTTATACGCCGAAGGTTGCATTGCAGTGTATAGGACGTCGTTTTCTAGTCCCGTCGTACGTGCCGTTCACGTCATCGCGCACGGTTTCAGCAAACTGTTCGTTCATCGTGTGTGGGCAAGTCCGTCCATTCTTAGTTTGAGCGGACTGTTTGCTGAAACTGTTTGACGGACAAAGTTGAGCGAACAGTCCCCGCGTGTGTACGCGGCCTAAGATTATGACCCATTCAGTTTGTGCATAAATATGCAGTGTGGTCACAAAGGCATTCATCCAGTGAGCATTCTTAATGCTAACCTGAAAAATGCCATATCAGCTTGTTTTGGGTTTCAGAGGGAATCCTTTTCTACTTACGATAAAATGTGTTAGAGAGACATAGCAATGCCTTCATAATCAAATTTCTAACTTTATCCTTATATCAGGAAGCTCTGGTTCCTGTGATTTTGGTATTTAGATAAGGTCACACCTGATTCAGCATCCTAGCCAAAGTACCATATTGGATTAGCAAGAGAAAAGATCGTAAACAACTCATTTATGAAAGTGCTGAGTCTTAATTTATATCTCAGTTGCTGTGCTGCCATAGTGGATCTAGGCTATTGAGCATGAATGAAATGTCCCCTGATATATTAATAATGTGTCAGAAAAGGGCAGATGTAAGGCTGCTTTTAGCTTATAGCTCTTCAAACCATCTTTGTGATCAGTGCAGGAAGCTGCTCGTTCAGTACATTTAGATATCAACAAAGTGTATGAACTATTGTTCTCGCTCAAATGTGTGACAGATTATGATTATAAACAAGGACAGACAACTCATTGTTGGATCAGTTTTTTTTCATGCTGCAGTTTCAGTATATATCCAGTTGGGCAGGTTATATGCTCTTCACAGGTCAGTTATTGGTTTAATAAATCTACAAAAAGTTCCCATTTATCAAATAAGTGGTCCTTGTACGATAGCTTTAGGCAAGCATTCTGGAGTTCCATCTATAAATGCTTTAGCGATTCTGCACCTCATGGGCATCAGCCATTGAGATGAACAGTGACTGAAATGAGTGTGTATGTAAACATTTGTGTTGATGTACTGTGTTATGAAAGCTTTAGTCTACATAAATCATCTGTTTTACAATAATCATCTATGTTTACATGTTAATGACACTGCTTCATTTACATTTTATGAAAAAAAAAAAAAACAGCACTTGTCATCATACCAGCTTTAAAATGCTGTCATTTACTAGGTATTGCATTAAAACCGAGCTTTCAAAAAAATCAATATTTTTGCCAAGTATACAATTATGTCTGAATTGCACAGGCTGAAGCACAGTAGATCATGGCGATTTTGCACATCAGCACTTTTTTCAAGAAACCTCTGTTTAAATCTGTCAAGCTGCATTCCTAAAAAGCAGATATAGTGCCGTTTTTAAATAGAAACTATCATCAATTTATTTTATAATCCTGTTTACAGCAATGTAGGGTAGCTTGGGGTTTTATATGGGTGACAGTTGGCATGAGAAGTTATATTCTTGCTTGCTGCACTGTTTACACATAGCTCTTTACACTTTGCATTTTGTTTCCAGTCTTTACTAATAAATCTGCCTGCTGTCTTATAGCCAGGCAACATTTAGCAAATGCAAATATCCTAAATATCAACAAAATTGGAACTTGCTGGGAAAAGTATAAGTAATATGTGATTTAATTCTTGAACAGCAAGCCCCCAGGAAGCAAACAACAGTCTAAAAAAAGAAACGCTTATTCTTAAGCCTGAACTTTAACCAGAGTGGGAAAGAGCTAACATTTTAATCATGTTTTTATTTTTTGTTGGTGATGTTATTTGGGAGATATTTTATGGTTTGTTATTATAACATGTGATAGGGTGCAATTGTCACCAAGCCAAAAAGGTTCACATCAATTAAACCATTGTTAAAAGTTTTTACACTTCCCCTATCTTTTAAACTTTTTCCCAGGGTAATCGCTAGCGTTTCACCATCACTTCCTGTCCTGGAGGGGAGATCTTTCCAACAAGGACACCAAGAGCAATAAAAACCCAATAGAGACTTTATGACTTCCCTACTCTAGCCAAAATAACATGAAAAGTTTAGGCTGGAGCCAGTCAGTTGTCTAACAATTGCAATAGTAGCCCAAATCCCTGCTATGGGCCTTGGGTAAAAGGGAGCCCTGTTAAGGAGGCTGCTAGGGAAAACAAAACATTTATGTATAGAAGAGCTGATATCAGATCTCAGGGTCACTGATAGGTATACATGCTTGTTTGTGAAGAAGCATTTTGCTGAGCATTGTAGATTTACTACAGACCGGAAATAAACTTGAATGCCTAATGTAGTCCCAATGTTTCTTCTTGTATAAAACCATTTAATAAAGCTGATATAATTTTGTTTATTGTTACTGCTTTTATTCACAGCATTGGTCCCTTGGTACTAACTATGCTGATGGCTGTCCTACTGTCTGACTTTGGTTTAGTCATATTTTATGTTGGGATCAATAGCTCATACTGTCACAGTTGATATTGCAAGCTGCTACAGAAAGAGGTAGTTAGGGGCGCTTATCAATGTATTACTATAGGACCCCATAGTAACACCCCTCTAGGGCTTTAATGTCAGTTATTAATATATATGGGAAGGTGGGTATATATATATATATATATATATATATATATATATATATATATATATATATAGTACATTTCCAGTAATAGAAGAGCTGTTATATTCAACTCTGGTGGGGGAGAGGATCAGATAATGAAACCACAGTATTGGGCAGGGGGACAAAGGCAATCAGTACACCTAAAGTGTTGAATGCTGGAGGTCTAACAGCAGCCATTGCATGGGAATCTCTCAAAGGTAATAGTAATGGACCCTTGGGGAAGAGAGTCTAATGCCGCGTACACACGACTTAACTTTTCGACGGTCTTCCCGATGGATTTTCGGTGGAGTTCCGACGGACTTTCCAAATGAATGGACTTGGCCACACATAATCACACCAAAGTCTGATGGATTCGAACATGATGACATATGACCAGACTAGAATAAGGAAGTTCATAGCCAGTAGCCAATAGCTGCCCTAGCGTCGCTTTTTGTCCGTCTGACTAGCATACACACAAACGGATTTTTCGACCAAACTCGAGTCCATCGGAAAGATTTGAAACATGTTCTAAAGTCTGTCAGATTTTTGGACAACAAAGGTCCGATGGAGGCCATACATGATCGAATTGTCCGCCGGATTCATTCCGTCTGAACTAGTCCTTCAAAAAGTCCGGTCGTGTGTACATGGCATAACAGTGGGCACTGCTCAGGAATGGGTCAAGGGTGAGAAGTATGGACCCTTGAGGAGATGAGTCTAACAGTGGCCACTGGGGAGGTGGGTATAACAGCTGTTCTGTTGTAGAAATCATTCAGGGAATTCCTAGAAGACGTCTTGCCTAAAGACATACACATGCACCCAACAGAAGTGTGCATGCACGTGGGGATACGCACACGCATGAAGTATCTTGGTGTCAGGTGGGCTATTTAAGGAGCACTCTGTCTGTGCTTTAATGCTGACTGGTCAACAGCTGTTCCCTGAATCCTGCTTACCTCTGATATGTTCCCTTGGTTTTTGACTCTGATCTTGGATTCTGTTAACTGGCTCCTCCTCCTGACCCCGCCTTTCCTGACTTGGCTCCATTCTTAATCCTATACCTCACTGCCCGCATGTTGATGACCTTGGCTATCCCACAACCATACTCCTGTATGCTGACTCCAGCTTTCCAGCTCCTCCAAGTGCCTGCCCAGCTGTCTGCGATTACGGTCCTGCGACCTGCTGAGAGTTCCTGCTGCAAGCCTGCCAGAAACTCTACCTTGCCATATATTCCAGTTTTGCAGTACAAGAAGAGTGTCTCTTTAACCTGAGCTGAACTATGGTCCACAGCTGCCCATCCTGACCTGATGGTTCTTCCGCCTTCTCAAAGTTGCCTCTCCTGCTGCAAGTTTAGGGGTTTACACTTGCAGGCACTCGTGTTCCACCTGTTTCTTGGCACCCTCTATTTCAATCTCAGTGTGACCTGGGTTGGAGATACAAGAGAGGCCAACCTCGTCATCTCAGTCTGCCTTCAGGTACATGACAGTGCCATTCAGAAAATAATGGAGTCTGAAGGAGGGTCTCTATTTCCATGGTGAGCACATCTTTATTCCAGAGCAGTTGTAGATGTCCTTTATATGTCATGACGATCCCCTGACAAAACATTTTGGAGTACATAAAACTTCAAATCTAGTTATTTGTTCTGGTGGACAGATATGATACAGAATGGCAGAGACTATGTTAAATCTTGCACAGCATGTTTACAGAACAACAAAAAAATTGGGGTCTGCTAGAACCTCTTTCTGTGCCTGATAGATTATGGAGCATGATCTCTACAAACTTTATTGTCGAATTGCCACCCTTTTTGTGATTGTGGATCATTTATTCAAGATGGCCCACTTCGTGCCCGTGAAAGGTACCGCTTCTGCTACAGAAACTGCTTCTTCTTTCATCAGGGAAATAGTATGTCTACACAGTACTCCTGTTAATATGACTTCAGACCGTGGGGTACAATTTACTTCCAGATTCTGGAAGTCCTTATGTGAAGTTGAGCATTAAGCATTGTTTATCATCAGCCTATCATCCACAGGCAAACGGTCAGACGGAGAGAATGAGCCAGACCCTGGAACAATATTTACATTGTTTTTCTTCTTTTGCACAAGATGATTGGACATCTCTTTTGCCATAGCAGAGTTTGCTTATATAAATTAAAAATGTTAGTGTTGCGCAATATACAAAAGAGTGGGAAGGGGGGGGGGGGAGGGAAGAAAAGAGGGAGAGGGGAAGGAGTAGAGAGAGGGGTGAAGAAGAAATAAGGGATGGAGGGGGAAAGGCAAGGGGGCAAGGGGGTTACAGATGAAAGGATACTAGAAAGAAAATAGAGATATGCATAGTGACTAAATGTAAACAGTGCCTTAAGACTAATAAAGTGCGTGATGGGCTAAATAAAAAGATGATAATAACAATCATAAGTAAATGCCTAGGCACATACATATTAAAATCCAAAAACTGTGCAAAACTGCAATATAGCGTGCCAAGTGAATATATAAATAAAGTGACAATCCAAGGTATATACCAAATACCAACAATCTATATGCACTCACATAAGCACAATACCATGTGGCATGCCAGGTGGATATGTGAAAAAGAAAACAAATCTCAATAAATCCAATAAACATATAACAAAACATAAAATGAATATTCCATGCAGTGTATTACGTTGTGCAAATGATGCTAGCAGCAATACAGGACGTGACCATTGCAGGTGAAAAAAATTAATAAAAGTAAAAGCGGATAAAGTGCTAGTAGTCAATATGAACTGTTCAAAAATGTAAACGTGCAGTATTCTGAAAGTAAAAGTTCTTTGCTTCAGACTCCAGTGACACGTGCAAACATATACGTGCAGTGACTTTTTCTTTCTGTCATCCAATGAATGAACGGATGTGCCCTTACCTCACGGCTGTGAGGTTACAGCCTTATTGAAATAATGATGTATAGCTTGCTCCAATTCCTATGACCTTAGGGTAGGTGTGCCTCACAAAATAAGGAGATGGTAATCCATAGTGTAGTAGTTTAGAAGAAACCAGTTTATTAAGTTAAAATAACAGGGTACTCACATTGAGGAGTAAACATGTAAAGCGGTATATAGAGCAACGGACAGTGCGTTCCAGTGTCCTTCCTAGTGTCTCTCTCACTTCCTTCCTTGCGCATTCGTCACCGTCACGTGACTTCTTCAGGGAATCATTCCCTGAAGAAGTCACGTGACGGTGACGAATGCGCAAGGAAGGAAGTGAGGGAGACACTAGGAAGGACGCTGGAACGCACTGTCCGTTCCCTGAAGAATCATTCCCTGAAGAAGTCACGTGACGGTGACGAATGCGCAAGGAAGGAAGTGAGAGAGACACTAGGAAGGACGCTGGAACACACTGTCCGTTGCTCTATATACCGCTTTACATGTTTACTCCTCAATGTGAGTACCCTGTTATTTTAACTTAATAAACTGGTTTCTTCTAAACTACTACACTATGGATTACCATCTCCTTATTTTGTGAGGCACACCTACCCTAAGGTCATAGGAATTGGAGCAAGCTATACATCATTATTTCAATAAGGCTGTAACCTCACAGCCGTGAGGTAAGGGCACATCCGTTCATTCATTGGATGACAGAAAGAAAAAGTCACTGCAAGTATATGTTTGCACGTGTCACTGGAGTCTGAAGCAAAGAACTTTTACTTTCAGAATACTGCACGTTTACATTTTTGAACAGTTCATATTGACTACTAGCACTTTATCCGCTTTTATTTTTATTAATTTTTTTCACCTGCAATGGTCACATCCTGTATTGCTGCTAGCATCATTTGCACAACGTAATACACTGCATGGAATACTCATTTTATGTTTTTTTATATGTTTATTGGATTTATTGAGATTTGTTTTCTTTTTCACATATCCACCTGGCATGCCACATGGTATTGTGCTTATGTGAGTGCATATAGATTGTTGGTATTTGGTATATACCTTGGATTGTCACTTTATTTATATATTCACTTGGCACACTATATTGCAGTTTTGCACAGTTTTTGGATTTTAATATTTATGTGCCTAGGCATTTACTTATGATTGTTATTATCATCTTTTTATTTAGCCCATCACGCACTTTATTAGTCTTAAGGCACTGTTTACATTTAGTCACTATCCATATCTCTATTTTCTTTCTAGTATCCTTTCATCTGTAACCCCCTTGCCCCCTTGCCTTTCCCCCTCCATCCCTTATTTCTTCTTCACCCCTCTCTCTACTCCTTCCCCTCCCCCCCTTTTCTTCCCTCCCCCCCCCACTCTTTTGTATATTGCGCAACACTAAAATTTTTAATTTATATTTCTTACGGAGTAGGTTAAGCTCTTCTCTAGTGCTTGCAGCAGTTTTTCATTTTTCCTGTTTGGTTGGTTGGCGCAGAGGTATTTTATATATCAGAGTTTGCTTATAACAACTCAATATATCCTGCTATCACACAAACACCTTTCTTTGCAAACTATGTATTTCACCCATCCTTCTTGCCAGATGTTCCCCAAGAATCTCCGGTACCAACAGTACAGGATCGGCTGGAGTTCTGGAGATCCAATAACCAGTTCTTGCAAGAAGCTATTACCAAATCTCAGGCAAATAATACAAGGTTCTATGAAAAAAGCAGGAGGGATAATCAAGACCTGAAACCTAGGGATAAGGTATTGCTATCTACTGCAAATTTAAACCTGGCTTGCCCCTCAAAGTAATTAGGGCCAAGGTACATTAGGTCATTTACAGTAAAGAAGAGAATTAATTCAGTAGCCTTTGAGCTAAGCTTGCCAGTGAGTTTGAGGATCCATCTGGTTTTTCATGTGTCCCTCTTAAAATGGTCTGCTATTGATCCTTTTCCTGATTGGGAACCTGAATTTGAAGTTGAAACTATCCTGGATTGCAGGAGAAGAGGGGGCCAAACTTGGCCCTGAAGATAATTCATGGGAACCTCCTCCAATGTTCATGCTCCACCTTCGATTCAAGCCTATCTTCATCTTCACCCTGCGAAGAGTTCCTTAGTGGGCATCCGGAGGCTGCGCTTAAGGGGGGGGGGGGGGGGGCAATGTCAGGGAATTCCTAAGAATTCTATCATGGATACTATAGACCCTTTAATTGTGGCCATCATCTATAGCAGGGATCTCCAATCTGTGGCCTTCACGCTGTTGCAGAACTACACATCACATGAGGCATTGTAAAACTCACAGACATTCACAGACATTCACAGACATGACTAAGCATGATGGGAATTGTAATTCTGGAACAACTAGAGGGTCATAATTTGGAGACCCCTGATCTATAGCACTCTGCTTGCTTGTAAGACTTGATATGCCTGCTGATTGCCTGCAGTCAGTAAATATCCTAGGTTTATATGCATAGCTATAAGATATGATCATGGATAACGGATAATTAATAAATTAAAAAAAGCCCAAAAGGAAAATTTGTCAAAGTCTAGTGTGTGCCAAGGGCCTCAGTCCAGTTCAAAAGGCTATGATAAACTAAGAAAAAAAAATTGCTATGGCAGGAAGAATTATGGGTAGATATGAGTCATGGATGGAGAATCACAAAATGTACTAGAAACAGCCTTGTAAGCTCTGATATGGGCAATGATATAATGAGTGTCAAATATTTTTAAAGGGTCACTGATAAGGATGCCTGCAGTTTGACGCAACTGTGTGTTTCTTTAATGTACATAGTAGAGATGATCATGGACATGACCTTCCAATTCATATGCTTTCAATTTGTGAGATAGAGTGTGTTTTTAAAATCCCCTTATCCTTAGTACATAGCATTTATGCCATTACTTTCATTGTTAGGGCATTTTAACGATATGAGTCCCAGGTAGGGTTTTAAAACAGCCTTGGATTTACATTTATTAATTCCAACACCACTTTCAAGGGATCCAGATGGGTGTTAATGATGAAACGGTTAGCTATAAGTAAAGGGCTGAAATACACAGATCAAGAGCTCAATTGATTTGCTTTGGGGCTTATTATCCTGATAGAAAGCACTCCCAAAAAGATTTATGTAGGAGAATAAGCCAAATTACTGCCTCATTTGTGATATGAAAAGGATATGCCATACCCAACATCATTGTCCTTTCCAGTGATTTGCATGATCCAGCTACTCCCCCCCCCCCCGCCCTCGCATGAAATGATTACACTTAAGGCAATTTATTGCTCTTTACTAGGGATCAACACCCCCCAGTTCGGTTCACAGCAGAACATGCGAACAGGCAAATAAATTGTGCGAACACTGGTAAAGTCTATGGGACGTGAACGTGAAAAATCAAAAGTGCTAATTTCAAAGGTTATATGCAAGTTATTGCCATAAAAAGTGTTCGGGAACCCGGGTCCTGCCCCAGGGGTCATGTATTAATGCAAAAAAAAGTTTTAAAAACTGTATTTTTTTAGGAGCAGTGATGTTAATAATGCTTAAAATGAAACAATAAAAATGAAATATTCCATTAAATAATATGCATAGGGGGGGGGGGGGGGGGGGGCATGTTGTCCTTTGTATGCCTGTACAGTAGCCAGTAGCACATCTTTCCCATCTTTATAACAGTGCCACAGGAAAATTATATTTCTAAAGGAAATGTCATTTTTACTGCTCACGGCTGTAATGTATTGTAGGATCATGGCAATATAGATAAAAATACCAAAAATACAAAAAAATAGCGTAGATGTCCCCCCCAAAATCCATACCAGGCCCTTTAGGTCCTGTATGGATATTAAGGGGAAGCCCACACAAAAATGTAAAAATTATGTGGGGGTCACCCAGGCTCCAGGGCACTATATACTCTGAACAGCAGTATATATACTATACGGCCTGCCCTATATACTCTGCAGAAAATTGAGCCTTAGCTGTTGGTGGTACTAGAACACTGTAAGCCCCCACAGTTACTCTTGTTGGGTGCAGGAATGGGCCCTGCTGTGAAATATTATATCAAGAATTGTAATTGCAACCCCCTATTAAACAGGGGCATAAACACTGGGCCTATGGTTTTGGTGGCACCGAAACACTTTAAGCTCTCACGGTTAGTCGTGTTAGGTGCAGGACAGGGCCCTGCTGTGAAATATTAGATCAAGAATTGTAATTACATGCCCCTGTTAAACAGGCGCAGAACAATTGGGCCTTTGGTTTTGGTGGCGCCAGAACACTGTAAGCCCTCACAGATACTCTTGTTGGGTGCAGGAATGGGCCCTGCTGTGAAATATTATATAAACAAAATCATAATTATATGCCCCGTTAAACAGGGGCAGAAAAATAAGGCTTTGAGTGGTGGTGGTGCCACAACACTGTAAACTCTCACAGATACTCGTGCTGGGTGCAGGAACAGGTCCTGCTGTTAAATATTATATAAAAATTGATAATTACATGTCCCTGTTAAACAGGGTCAGAAAATCTGGGTGTTGGGTGGTTGTGGTGCCACAACACTGTAACCCCTCACAGATCCTCTTGTTGGGCACAGGAACGGGCCCTGTGTTGAAATCCCGTATCAAAAATTGTAATTACATGCCCTGTTAAACAGTGGCAGAAAAATTGGTTCTTGGGTAGTGGTGGTGGAACCACAACACTGTAACCCCTCACAGATACTCTTGTTGGGCATAGTAATGGGCCCTGCTGTGAAATACTAGATCAAAAATTGTAATTACATGCCCCTGTTAAACAGGGGCAGAACATTTGGCCTTGGGTGGTGGTGGTGCCCTAAACCAAAAATATTGATGGGAGCTATCATCATCAAGATTGAGGAGGAACAGGATAGTCAGCATAGGCAGTCTTCAAGGGATCCCACATCCATAGCAAATTTAATCAGTTACATCAGCATCATGTGCTCGATAGCTGCTGATCCAAGACTGAATCATTTTTATGAATGTGAGCCTATCAACGGAGTCTGTGGACATGTGCACTCTTTGATCCATTACAAAACCTCCAGAAGCACTGAATGTGCATTCAGAAAGCACGCTGTATGCAGGACAGGCCAGTCGCTCAATTGCATATTAAGCAAGTTCTGGCCAGTGGTCCATCCTCAAGACCCAGTAACCCAGAAGTCTGCTCTTGCCCCTAGATATCCCGGCACCATATAATGCAGACACTGGCAATGGTTGTTTGAACCGATCAGATCTAGGCACCGAGGACTGAAAAATTGTTTAAAGCCATCGGTCAGATGGCCACCTTCTCCACCGCTCTTCCTCTGACTGAAGGAGGCCTCAGCAACATGTTGTCCAGCACCAGGAAATGGTAACCTCCCAGGGTCTGGAAAAGCATTGCAAAAACCTTTCTAAAGGGAGCCTTAAGAGGTAAGGAAGTCCTTCTCTTCCTCTCACTGTTCTGCCTCAAGCGCCCTGTCCATGAATCCACAAAGTGTATGCTAAACAGGAAGACTAGAGGGACAGTGTCACTGATGTATGCATTGTTGCTGCTCACCGTCCCTGTGGCCTCCTCAAATGGTGACAGAACAGTGCATGCATCCTTAAAAAGTAGCTACTGGTGTGGCGAAAAGGAGCCAATCTCCCCTGACCCTGTCCTGGTGTCATACTTGCACAGGTACTCATTGATGGCCGTCTGCTGTGTGTACACCCAGTGGGCATGTCACAAATGAGGCAGTTGGTGGGCAGGTTGCATTCCTTTTGAATGTTAGCCAGTCGAGCACTGGCATTGTATGACCAGTGGAAATTACAAACATGGGTCCAGTGTCCCTGTCGGAGGGCTGAGAGAAGGTTGGTGCCATTGTCGCATACAACCATTCCTGGCTGAAGCTGGCGTGGTGTCAACCACCTCTGAGCCCGCCCCTGCGGAGCTGAAATAATCTCTGCCCCAGTGTGGCTCTTGTCCCCTAGGCAGATCAACTCAAGCACCGCATTACATCTTTTAGCCTGACTGCTTGCATAGCCCCTTGAATCTGCAGAAGAGGCCATAGAGGAAGAAGAAGAGGAGGGAGTGGAGGAGAGAGCTGTGGCAGAATCACCACTAGCATTTTGGAGGCTTGGTGGTGGAACAAGCTCCAACAACACTGAACCCTGTCCTGCATCCTTCCCAGCTGCCAGTAGAGTTACCCAGTGCACCATGAAGGAAAGGTAATGTCCCTGCCTGCTGGACCATGAGTCAGAGGTAATATTAACCTTACTGCGGACCACCCTGTCCAACGAGGCCAACATATTGCCTTCCACATGCCATTAGAGAGCCGGAATGGCCTTCCTTGAAAAGAAATGGCGTTTTGGAACCTGCCACTGAGGTACAGCACATTCCACAAATTCACGAAAGGGGGCAGAGTCTACTAGCTGAAAAGGCAGCAGTTGCAGTGCTAGCAATTTGGCCAAGCTAGCATTTAGACGCTGAGCATGTGGTTGGCTAGAACCAATTTTCTTTTTACGGTTCAGCAACTGGGATAGGAAAATTTGCCTGCTAAAATCAATTGGTGGTGTACTGCTAGCAGATTGGCTGCAAGTACTTGGGAAACCAATTGCTATACCTTCATTCCTCTCAGTGCAGGTTTTTGAGAGGACTGGAGGTATAGTAGGGTTGGATACCCCAGATGAGGAGCAAGGAGAAGTTTGCCTTTTTCTTTGATGTGGGTCTTTCAAGTGCTGTTGCCAATGCACTGCATGGCAGGTCATCATATGCCTGGTCAAGCATGTGGTGCCCAAGTGGCTGCTGTTCTGGCCACGCTTGATCTGCTTCAGACATAGGTTGCAAACAGTAACAGTGCGATTTGCTGCACATGTGTCAAAAAAAGGCCCACACCAAGGAATTTTTAAAAGTCAGCGGGGAGTCAGCAGGGCCCTGCACTTGTGGACGGCTGTCCCTCTACTTCCATAGCTGGGTTTGTTAGGTTAACCCTGAGTGGGAACTTGTCACATTTTGTGGTAGTAGGGATACCATTTTTAAACAACTATGATTATTTACAGACAAACCCTGTGTTGTTGCAAACTTGCTTCCCTAAATGTCTCTTCAATACCTTCTTTATATGTTTTGCATAAGCCTACCAATAAAAATATTATTTCATTATGTTTAATGATGGACAGATTGGTATGTTATTATTATTGTCATCACTTTTGTATTTTAAAACTTCAATAACAAGATAATTAAAAAAGAAAGAAACCCATGCTTGGTATACTAAGTACTAGATGTAATACCATGTTTTATTTAGCAGTCGACGTCAAATCGGTTGATTTTTCCACTGGTAATTAACCAGCAATGTTTTAATACATTTTAAACCGTAAAAAGGCAAAGCTTGTTTTTTTTTTCCATTTTAGATACAATGCTAATTTTTCTGCATGTCTGACAATGTTGCTATATGTGAAAAAAATGTATATTGCTCAACACTTTCTAATACCTATTTGGGTCTTCTTTTTCTGTGACCAATATATTGGTGAAACACAAAATCCTCCTCGTTTATATTCTCTGTTATGTTGTGCTTTTGCTAGTTACTATTTGATTAATACTATCTTTTATGGAAGCGGGACCAAATTATATTTCACATTCAGATTACATACAACATGCTATGAGATTCTTGTTGCTAGATATGTATTACTATCACATTATTTCTTTATTGTGCAGCACATAAATCTAACAAAGGATGCCATGACATTAAGGGGAATTACAAGATGTTTACTCTTATTAGATGTGTTTTCTTTTACTCCGTATGACATGCTGCTCCCCTGCTTGACCCTCTTATAGCTTCTATTAATGCCTCAACCCATTCTTCTTAAGCATGTGTATTCCCTAATAATGTCTGATATTCCCTAAGGCTCAATTAAACACTCTCATTATACTTTGAATATACCACTGTGTCCTCTTTCACACTACTACCTTGTCTGATTAATTTGTATAATGTCATTCTGCAGAATTCTACATATTCACTGGCCCCAGATAGTAATTTAAAACTATATATATATATATACAGTGGTGTGAAAAAGTGCTTGCCCCCTTCCTCATTTCCTGTTCCTTTGCATGTTTGTCACACTTAAGTGTTTCGGAACATCAAACCAATTTAAACAATAGTCAAGGACAACACAAGTAAACACAAAATGCAATTTGTAAATGAAGGTGTTTATTATTAAAGGTGAAAAAAAATCCAAACCATCATGGCCTTGTGTGAAAAAGTGATTGCCCCCTAAACCTAATAACTGGTTGGGCCACCCTTAGCAGCAACAACTGCAACCAAGCCTTTGCGATAACGTGCAATGAGGCTTTTACAGCGTCCTGGAGGAATTTTGGCCCACTCATCTTTGCAGAATTGTCCTAATTCAGTTACATTAGAGGGTTTTTGAGCATGAACGGCCTTTTTAAGGTCATACCACAACATCTCAATAGGATTCAGGTCAGGACTTTGGCTAGGCCACTCCAAAGTCTTCATTTTGTTTTTCTTCAGCCATTCGGTGGTGGACTTGCTGGTGTGTTTAGGATCATTGTCCTGCTGCAGAACCCAAGTTCGTTTCAGTATTATTTATTGAATAATTTAATAAATAAGGCCTGTGGCATATATATATATATATATATATATATATATATATATATATATATATATATATATATATATATATATATATATATATATATATATATATATATATATATATATATATATATATATATATATATATATATATATATATATATGCCACAGGCCTTATTTATTAAATTATTCAATAAATATTCAGTCTTAGGGGAGACCTGTTCAGGATGGATTCTGTTTGATTGCTATAGGTTACTACACCTAAAGGGTTTGTAAAAACTTTTTGGGGGGGGGGGGGGGGGAAATAACAAGCATGTCATACTTACCAGCTCTGTGCAATGGTATTGTACAGAGTGGCCTGAGCTTCCTCTTCCGGGGTCCCCTGCCAGAGTTCTTGGCTCCTCCTCTTCTGTCGCTTGCTATGGGAGCACACCTGTGGGCTCACTCCTGGGGTGGACTGCGTACATCTATTGACAGTATATGAAAGGATTGATTAAGTAAAAAGAAAAGCCAAAATCCACCTTGTTTTACTTTGCCTTTGTTTTTCTTTTACTTTATTCAATATTTTCATATAATTATTGGATGTTGGCATAGTGGGGGGTCTCTCCTTTCTACCTATCGACACAGGATTGATTAACAGTTGCATGAGACAATGGCTCCCACTGCAGCCACGAGTGGGTGATACAGTTACTGGGACATGTTTTTACCTTAATGCAGAGAAAGCATTAAGGTAAAAAAATGTGGAGCCTTTAGATCCACTTTAAAGTGCTGTGGGGTTCCCAGGAGATTGACACTTCCAGAAATGTTGATTTGCCTGTGGACTTCATTGGATGATTTCCACTAAATGGAGCAGTGTTTGGTGGTGTGAGCAACAGGAAAGGTGAATGTTAATTGTCTTCTTTTACAGCTTTATCATTGTCTAGGGTACTTTACTATAGGGAAAGGGTCAGCAGTCAGCCAAAATCCATCTACTTCTATCGACTTCAGACTGAGTGCTATTTGGTATGATTTATGCACTTAAAATAATTTTTTTGTGTCTGGTTTTAGTTAACAGGGAAATCAGGTTGTCCCTGTTTTGGCTGTTTACTCTTACTTTCTATCCTAGTGACCTTTTTTATTGGGACAGAAAGTGAAGGGAAGTCTATAGTTTTACATTTGTCAATGGTACAGTAGTAATGGGCCACAGCCACTCTCACTGTGTAGGTAAAATACAGTACAGACCAAAAGTTTGGACACACCTTCTCATTCAAAGAGTTTTCTTTATTTTCATGACTATGAAAATTGTAGATTCACACTGAAGGCATCAAAACTATAAATTAACACATGTCCAATTATATACTGAACAAAAAAGTGTGAAACAACTGAAAATATGTCTTATATTCTAGGTTCTTCAAAGTAGTCACCTTTTGCTTTGATTACTGCTCCGCACACTCTTGGCATTCTGTTGATGAGCTTCAAGAGGTAGTCACCTGAAATGGCTTTCCAACAGTCTTGAAGGAGTTCCCAGAGATGCTTAGCACTTGTTGGCCCTTTTGCCTTCACTCTGCTGTCCAGCACACCCCAAACCATCTCGATTGGGTTCAGGTCCGGTGACTGTGGAGGCCAGGTCCTCTGGCGCAACACCCCATCACTCTCCTTCTTGGTCAAATAGCCCTTACACAGCCTGGAGGTGTGTTTGGGCTCATTATCCTGTTGAAAAATAAATGATGGTCCAACTAAACGCAAACCGGATGGAAAAGCATGCCGCTGCAAGATGCTGTGGTAGCCATGCTGGTTCAGTATGCCTTCAATTTTGAATAACTCCCCAACAGTGTCACCAGCAAAGCACCCTAACACCATCACACCTCCTCCATGCTTCACGGTGGGAACCGGGCATGTAGAGTCCATCCGTTCACCTCTTCTGCGTCGCACAAAGACATGGTGGTTGGAACCAAAGATCTCAAACTTGTACTTATCAGACCAAAGCACAGATTTCCACTGGTCTAATGTCCATTCCTTGTGTTCTTTAGCCCAAACAAGTCTTTTCTGCTTGTTGCCTGTCCTCAGCAGTGGTTTCTAGCAGTTATTTTACTATGAAGGCCTGATTCACACAATCTCCTCTTAACAGTTGTTCTAGAGATGTGTCTGCTGCTAGAACTCTGTGTGGCATTGACCTGTTCTCTAATCTGACCTGCTGTTAACCTGCGATTTCTGAGGCTGGTGACTTGGATGAACTTATCGTCCGCAACAGAGGTGACTCTTGGTCTTCCTTTCCTGGGGCGGTCGTCATGTGAGCCAGTTTCTTTGTAGCGCTTGATGGTTTTTGCCACTGCACTTGGGGACACTTTCAACGTTTTCCCAATTGTTCAGACTGACTGACCTTCATTTCTTAAAGTAATAATGGCCACTCGTTTTTCTTTACTTAGAATTTGTATTATGGCAAGAAAAAAGCAGCCAACAGTCTATTCAGTAGGACTATCAGCTGTGTACTGTATCCACCTCCTGCACAACACAACTGATGGTCCCAACCCCATTTATAAGTCTTAAAATCCCACTTATTAAACCTGACAGGGCATACCTGTGAAGTGAAAACCATTTCGGGTGACTACCTCTTGAAGCTCATCAACAGAATGCCAAGAGTGTGCGGAGCAGTAATCAAAGCAAAGGGTGGCTACTTTGAAGAAGTTAGAATATAAGACAAATTTTCAGTTGTTTCACACTTTTTTGTTCAGTATATAATTGGACATGTGTTAATTCATAGTTTTGATGCCTTCAGTGTGAATCTACAATTTTCATAGTCATGAAAATAAAGAAAACTCTTTGAATGAGAAGGTGTGTCCAAACTTTTGGTCTGTACTGTATATGTTGTGCAGTCTTTGCTCAGTGGCACCTCCCTACAAACCACCATAACAGGGGGTGCAATGTATTTGGACCTACACAGTGAGGGTGCCTGTGTGCACTCTGACAGCTGTTTTTGGTCTGGTTAAGTTACCATATTATTGAAATTATTTGCAATAGGTGTTAGAGGATTGGACAGAACAAAAAAACCCTAAATCCTCTAAGGAAGCCCTTCCCATGTGTAATACGTTGAGAATTATGCTATGCAATGTCTATGTTTCTATCAACACTCTATGGACCAAGTTAAGACAACTAAAGATGTGGTGCAATACTATTTTAAATGAGTAGTGTTGATTTAAAAAAAAATACTAAGTATTCAGGGGTTAATGTTCTCTATAGAACTGGGCACAAATGTGTGTTTTGCTTTTAAAGAAAAGGGGTAGGTATGTCTCTAATTTGTTTTAAAAAAAAACTATGGAATTAAAAACAATTTATTTTTAAGTTGGCTGTGATGTTCTTCTTAGAAACCACCCACCTTTAAAGTCCACCATTTCGAATATCACAGGCTATCCTATGATTAAAGTGGTTGTAAACCTCAGTCAAGAAATCTGAACAAAACACATAGTGTATGTTGGTAGTGTCTATCTCTAGAGTGTCGTTTCTCTCTGATGCTTCGTTCCTCTGTTATCAGCATGAGTCACTTCTGAGAAGTTTTCCCAACACAGATATGAGATACATTTGTGATGGGGAGGGAGCTCTGCACTCAGCTTGTCTATTCAGAACACAGCTCTATATCCTTCCTTTGTTCCTGTGCCATGTGTGAAGGGGGTGTGTCCCTTTCATCCAATCATTTCTCAGACACTATAACTGCAGATCACCCCCTCCCCTGTGATATTTACAGATACAGAATCTCTGCACTTTTGAAGGGATATAGAAAAGAGAAGACTGCAGATAAAAAAGTTAAACTTATGTAAGAGTATTTGTCTCATCACTATGTATCATCTGAGGCTATTCACTTCATTGGGTATATAGGTATATAGCTTTACAACCACTTCGTTAAGGTCTGAATGAGCCCTAAATCAGTAAACATATTTATTTTTCAACTATGTTCCACTCTTAGAATACTTAATTTATTTCTAATGCAATCCATCTACCTGTGATTGAGCACACATACACACACCTAAAACGTGTTAATGACATAAAATGTGATTTTAAAAGACACTGTCAACATGTCCATACAAGACAATGACACAGTGCATCCAGAGAGTTAAAATAAATTCCTGACCTCCGTCAACTTACCTAACTTGTGTTCCCTTGCACATGTTTGCTCATCCTCAGCTGATGACACTACCACGTACATAGTGGGTATGGAGAGGCATGTGACCTCCACCCCTGTTACTTGCCCCTAGAAGACATAATCTGTGATGAAGGGGCATAGGGAGGAGTGGAGTGTTGCCGTCACCACATACCGCGCTAGTCCCGGAAGCTATGGGCAGCGATCGAGAGCCGACCAGCTCGATACTTGAGATGCTTTTTATCATACAAATACTTGTAAGTGCATTACTTTTTTGTTTTAATAAATGTTTTAAGAGTTACACTATGGAGGCTTCTTTGTTTCTTACATGGGGGATGAGCAATTGCCTAATCCATTGAAGCCAGTTTTAAACGGTACAGCAGGGATCATTATCCTATCCTCATACAGAGACCCTGGGCTGGGGAAAGAGCCACATGCTCTTGTAGATCTCCCTAATAAGAGATCTTAAAATCTGGTAAGTGGCAGTGTTATCGGTGGTGGAGGACCTTTTCTATCATATCCTGTCACTGCTTCTTGGGTGCTACAGTGTTATGTCACTAGTGAATAGAGCGCTAAGGACCCTCCATTACAATATATATCACTTGGTGGAATACTGAACACAGTTATTTTGGAAATTATTGGACTCTTTGGACATCCTTGTTTATTTATTTTTATCACAGGTTTTGTCATTATATTATTAATATTAATTTTAATGATTGAATTATCTGTATATTTTTTTTTCAGTCTAGTCATTTGTTATCACTTATTATTTTTTCAGCGCAGCTAAAACCTCTTTCCAGACTTGCCTAGGTCTAGCAACCATTCAGTAGGCTTGTGCACTGTGACTGAGGATGTTAGGTCTTCCTGGTGCCAGTTTCAGGGCCAGCTGTGAGAGAGCAAGGAGCAGCAAGGAAGTTCAAGGAAGTTCAAGTAATATGATTATATAGGGTCCAATTTTTAGAGACATTGTCATTCGCCCTGCACTGGTAAGGGGACAGTGTTTCTTTAGGTCCTCAAAAAGACACACAACAAAGAAAAAACACACTGGGAAGACTGCAACAAATATCAGAGAAACAACCATTCTTATAGCCACCAATCAGATATAGCATCTTATTTGCAAACCAGTTCATAGAAGTGACAGTCAATATATGCACGTTACTGTTTTCTAATTGTATTTCAGCACTACATACTAAATTGCATGTATCTATCTGTTGTTAAATTCAAAAGAAAAGATGGTTCTTGAGCTGAATTAAAAGTAAAAAACAATGTTGGCTGCAATATTTACCTTCTCTCCATTCTCTCTGTTCTTTGCAATAACCCCTTTTTGCCACAATCTGCTCTCAGTCTTCTGGCTAGAATGACTCCCAGTGAAGACTGAGGACATACTTTGAGTGCAGGGCCTTTATGGATCTTATCTGGCATCATCACAGTGACCTAAAATCACAGCTTAATGATGTAGAAAGAGCATCTGACATGATCACATCAGCAATGCCCTCTGTATCACTGGGGGCAATTAACCAATAGAGAAGAGGCAAAGAGAAAGAGACATCTGCCACCCTGAAGGCGCCCAGAAAATGTAAGTATGAAAAATGTATATGATATTGCAGAGGGATACTCCAAGGTGGGAAGGGGTGGACAGATGAGTGTCTGTGTGCTGTGATTCATGCACTTTAGAAAAGGTGTAAGGTTGGTTTTACTGGATATGATATTGGGGTGCCATTGAGAATAAATGGCATATACTGCAATGCCCATATACTGTGTGTTTCAAACTCTGCCATAAATAAATTAATAAACCAATTAATACATAAATAAAATATCACTAAACTGACCCTTAAATTATACCAAACAATATTTGAAACATATAGTATTTCATAATGCAACATCTAAAAGCATGACAAATGTAGCATCATTCAGTTCTTTTGTTACTCTATATTCTTTAGGCATACTAATTGCTTTTTCATATGTCTTTCATTATATTGCAATTAGGACTCATCCATATGGTTGTAAGAAGCGTGTTTGCTCTTTTTTTTTTTTTTTGCATGTTACTTACAAATTCATAAACTCTACTCAGATATTTGTCTTATTTAATTGATCTCTGTAATTCAGCCTGTGTCAGCAAACAGTGAACATTTCCTTATAGTCCTAAGATTATTTTTAATAATATTTTTGAATATTACACATAACAACAAAAAAGAATAAATAAACATTTAAGGGTCAGCATGCTAGTAAATAAATATTTTTGTTACTTTATGTTTTTGAAAAAAAAAAATTTCATATTTTTTAAGATAATCCCCAGGTCAAGCAAAAGGGTTGCACACCTATGAGTCACTCTCAAAACAACATTATTGTTGTACCGGTCCAGAAGTTGTTGCTGACTCCATGGTCCTGGTCCTCCTGACCAGCCCCTGGGGGCCCCCATGGCCTGGGATGTGGATCCATCCATTTCCGAGCCTCAGAACTGGCTAGTTTGAGGCGCAGTAACTGGAAAGAGGATTCTAAGGTGTTCATGTGCTGTCTCGGGTTTTGGAGAGGCCCAGCAACTCTACATGCGACCAGGGGAGGACTCTTCGGTAAGAGAGCCATGCACAAGGCCGGCTGCTCAGTAAGAACCTGGAAGCAGAGCTGCCATGGACATTGATTGAATTCACAATTCTTACGGTATCCCCTGGCCCGGCTGAAAGATTCTGGTACAGTAAGAAAAGTTCCTACTTCTACCCTTCAAGTTGTAATCAAATTTCCAAGTTTCCAACCAAGTCTGCATGAGAGACTTTAAAAGCTAGAATTACCTGTTGGCTGCTAAACCCAAAGCTTAAGGATTTATCCAACAGTTAAAGAGTCCAGTTGCGAGCGGCTGTTCCCTGGACTGTGTACATAGAGAGAGACTTTTATTGGAGTCAACAGTTCCAAGCACCTGAGCTAAACTCTACCCTGATACCCTCTATTCCCAACTTAGAGACTGAGTTTGTTCAACTGTTTTATGCAAAAATAAAAATCCTAACAAGGAATTCAAGTGTCAGCCTCACCAGTGTTCATCAATGAAGCCTGATCAGTGCCCATCAGTGCAGTCTGATTACTGCCCATCAATACAGTCTGATCAGTGGCCATCAATGCAGACTGATTAGTGCCCATCAATGCAGCCTCAGCAGTGCCCATGCAATGCAGCCTCACCAGTGCCCATGCAATGCAGCCTCACCAGTGCCCATCTATGCAGCCTCACCAGTGCCAATCTAAGCAGCCTCAACAGTGCCCATGTAATGCAGCCTCAACAGTGTCCATCAATGCAGCCTGATCAGTGCCCATCAATGCAGCCTGATTAGTGCCCATCAATACAGCCTGATCCATGTCCTTGCAATGCAGCCTCACCAGTGTCCATTAATGCAGCCTCATCAGTGCCCATTAGCTCAGCCTCACCAGTGGCCATCAGTGCAGCCTTACCAGTGCCCATCAGTGAAGCCCCACATTTGCTCATCAATACAGTTTCACCTTTGTCCATCAATGCAATTTCATCAGTGCCCATCAGCTCAGCCTCATCACTGCAGCCTATTGGTGTCCATCAGTTCCTCCTCATAATTGCCCATAGAATGTATGAAGGTGAAAAACCTTCAGACTTTACAACCACTGTAACCATTTGGGGGGTAATTAATCTACATTGGTATTTGTACAATGCAGCATGGAGGGGGTTAATGTTTTACCATTGGTCACTGATGCATTAGTGACCAGTGGCAATGAATTAACTTCTTTGTGCTGCATTAGTGGTGCCACTGTCAGTGTTAATTAACCCCTGCATGCAATTAACACTGACACTGTTGACACTAATGCAGCACAAAGGGCTTAATTTATTGCCACTGGTCACCAATGCATCAGTGACAAATGTCAAAAAATGAACACCCTCCATGCTGTATATTACAAATACCAATGTAGATTAATTAATACCCCTCTCCCCCCCAAAACACTTCAGAGTAGGGTCATACAGCAGTGCAGCAATATTATCAGCCTGAGCCTCTGCTCACTCACTTGTCCATGGATCACAGAGGCAGCACTCCTCCTCTTCCATCCCGTGCTCCTGGCCTCTGAATGAACATCATGCCAGGTGGGGCCTAGGAAGCTCCTCTCCACCTAACAGGGAAGTGATTGAGTGTGCCGGCACTCAGCACACTCATACTGCTCTGCTGCAGCTGCTCTGCACATAAAAAAACACTGGGTAGTGGTGGCCGGAAGCTGTATATAGTGTCTGTTGGCCGGCCACTGCATTAATCCAGCCCTGAGTGCGGCCTTTTTACCCAGCATCAGAGCAGCCTGGGGTGCCATTGCCACCCTGTCCCAGCCTGCCCCTGCTGATCATAACTGTTGGATTGTTTCTGGTCATTTAAGTCACAAGTTAAATTTGCTTCTTAGATATATATATATACTCCCCAGTATAATTGTTTTTTCATTAGTACCATTAATCACACAGTGGATGGATTAAAAATGTATTGCTAAATACCTGTTTTTTCTCTGTGTAGTCTGCACTCCCTGTCCCGGCTGCCTAGACGATTCCATCTTTAGACAATTTCCTAGGAGTCCTGGGATATTGGCATAATTTACACCAGAGGTTCTAGGGATGGCCAACAGTATAATCTTCTAGTATTTTGAGAAAGGAAGATTTTGTGTTGATTGACAGGTTGCCATAACAATGGGGCGGGAAATGCTGCTGAAGTTACCATTGTTATGGCAATCTGTAAACAACATGCCGTGCAGTGTCATCACTGCGCAGGTGCAAGCCAGCTGCTTGGAATCCCGGAAGTTTATAGGAATGGGTTTCTGATGGCCACATCATTAATATTTGCTGCCTGCCCTCTGGGACCCCATGGATAATGACAAATTGATAAGTAAGAATAAAGATTACACTGACAGAAGTAGCCTAATTATATTGTACAACTAACTAGAATGTTTTTTGATATAAATTGCCAAAGAGGATGAAGCTCCGCTTTAATGCATTCCTTGCATTAAGGTAAACATGTTTGGGTATTATTATCTCCCCTCACCCCCCCCCCCCCTTACATTTACCTTATCCCACATTTAATCCTCATTTAAACTCCCTGGTCTCATGGGCTTTGCTGAAAAAAGTAGAATGCATTGGCTCCCGATGCTGTATATCAAAGCCAGTGATGACGGGTGGTGCTGAGCCCTGCTGTCTGTGTCTATGGATGCATACAGCAAAGCATGGGAGTGGCCCCATATGACTACACCTATAGGAACCCACTTCCTTTGGGGGCACCCAGAGAGGAAGAGCCAGAAGCGCCAGCAAGGGACCCAAGAAAAGGATTGCATTGAGCAGGTTATTTATTTTTTTAATTTGAATTAACTATCAATTTAAGTAACAAGTAACAAAGCTTAACCACTTGCCTACCACGCTATAGCTGAATGACAACTACAGCACAGTTGTCCTGTTCTGGGAGAGCATCTATTGATGTCCTCCCAGAGCCCCCCCCCCCCCGCGCACCCGATGCAGTGTGCATCCAGCACGCTCTGTGATCAGGGTAAAGGGCCAATCACAGGGGCCCTTTGCCACATCCAATCACAGCTGATCACAATGTAAACACACATTTGCCAGTTATCGGCATTCCTTTCCTCACACTGACACGGTGTGAGGAGAGGAAAGCCAGTAATCTGCAAGTGTAAAGGGGACATCTGCACTGATAATCAGTGCAATGATCATCAGTATCCTGATTATCAGTGCAGCCCCAACATTTCCCACCAGTGCTGCCAATCAGTGCCTATCAGTGCCTCCTCATCAGTGCTGCCTATCAGTGTCCATCAGTGCTGTTCATCATTGCTCATCATATGAGTACAGTGTTACATGACCACGCAATTGTCATTCAAAGTGCAACAGCACAGAAAGCTGAAAATTGGCCTGGGCAAGAAGGGAGTGAATCATAGCAATGCAAAGTTTTTGCATGACTGTGCAATATAGAAATTATTTTTTGATAACAACCAGAGCTAATGTACTGCTTACATCAGGACAGCCAACCAGAAGGATGAATCTTATTGCAGATTTGTGTTTTAGCTCCTGCAATATTTGAACAATCTTGACTTATTTGTTAAAAAAAAAAAATCTTACAGCAATTATAAATTTAATTAATTGAAATCATGTTTTCAAATATTATTAGTTGCATTAAAATATTTGTGCATGTCTCATCATCAAATGTTTAAAATAATTTACTGACAACAGGTTGCTCTTTCTAATCCCTATTAAATGTAAGTGTTGTTTACCTCAGTTGGCTCCCTTTTATCTCTATTATCTCCTTACTCTCTTTTCTAATGGTAATAGAGTCTCATGCCAAGCAACATTTGACTTTGCCAGCAAAGCCTCAAAGTTAATTCAGTGAGTCTGCAGCCTGAGTTTTTCTAACTATGAAACTCACACTTATTTGATTTACAGCTATTCCGAGTGTCAGCTTGCTCATTCACTTCATCATACAAGTCCCAAGTCATAGATAATTTAATTTTCTCAATTCAGCGTTTCCATAGGGATTAAACATGCTTTGGGCAAAACAACAGGGGTTAGAAAAAGGCTCACTTTGTCCTTTTTTCTCATAACTCCTGAGAATCTTTTTATGCACATTCATAAAATGGTTTAGCTTCTGTAACAAAACAACGTGCAAAGAGTCCTTGATTAATCACAGTCATTAATCCAATAAACATCCTTCCATACATGTTTCATTATAATGGCCTATCCTCCCTGGAACTGGCTTTTCATAGCTATGGAGTGCTCCGTTGGAAATGTAATACATTTTCTTAATTCATCGGAATAAAATCAATGCCTGCATGTTTATATAAAACTTCTTCTGAATGTGCTAGAGGTTTAATTTTCTAGCCTTTGCATATAAAATTTCAATTATATTCGTACCTTGGCAAACAGATGTTTATGGATCAAGTCAGCTTTATGGGAGGAATTTACAGGGGTTTGTGGATAGGTAGCATGCTTTCTATCACCTGTGTTAAATGCCTTCAGTTACCTTAGGTTTAGCTGTGGACTGTGCAGAATGTACTGCAGATTAAAATATTTAGTCACTATAAGTATGCAGTTACAAGCATAGTTTCTCAGAATTTACTTTTTATTCTAACAAACAGATTTAGTTTTATATTGCTTGAAATAACGGAAATTTGAGAACTGCAATGGCCAACTTTTATAAAAAAAGGGCCTATCATTTACCTTTACTTCCTTGTTCGCTACTACTACTTCACTTTCCCAAAAGGTAAGCAATTGTGATGCTGCTTTAACACCACTTTTAAAGTATAACTAAGCACCCACTTGTCTCAGGTGCTCTTTCCATGATGCCCAAGTAAACATAGCTTATTTGCACAGTATGACAGATTTGACTATTACGTTGTCCTCCTCCAGTACTGATAGGCCTTCGCTCTCTGAGGCAGCTCTATCTGCCACTGCAATCATATTCTGCCACTTCTTCTGGCCAGGCATTTTCTTTATGTGGCCACTGATGATAGCACACCATGGTTGCTGGAGTTGCATTATTCGGCCACCCAGCTGCACTTTCAAAATTTAAAGATGTTGATTGTACATTTTGCTGGGCATGCACCACAGTCAGTATCATTTTTTTTTCTTATTTTGTTTTCATTGTTAGGCTTTTTCTTTATGCAAAAGAGACATAAGACCCAATTCACAAGCTTTAAAGGTTAAGTTCACCTTTTCCAGAAAATAGCCTATGCAGTCAATGGGCCGCAGTAGATATTAAAAAAATTGGGCAGCTTTGTAAAACGATCATTCATTTTTTTGTTTTACCTGTATGACATTTGTGCCCTGTCAGATGCCTGGCTAACAACTCCTAGTTGGCAATCCCACATCCTGACTTGATGCTAGGATGTGAAAACCATCGGATACCCTCTCCAAGCATCACAGAACTCAAAATCAATGTTTTTCATATTCTAAAAATGAGCCAGAGCGTGCAAGGTGATAACTAGAAATGTATTAGTCAGGCTTCTGATGGGACACAGATGGCCTGCAGTTAAAACAATAAAACAAATGATCATATTACAAAGCGGCACTGATTTTAAATATCTACTGGGGCCACTTGACTACATAAGCTATTTTATGGAAAAGGGGAATTTAGCCTTTTCACCAAAGCAAAATCGTTAGCTTGACAAATAAATGTTTTTAATTTTTCTAATAGACTTTTTTTGTAATTTGACAATGGGGGTTATTTACGAAAGGCAAATTCATTTTGCATTACAAGTGCAAACTTCAAGTGCAAAGTGCACTTGAAATTGCACTGGAAGTGCAGTCGCTGTAGATCCGAGGGGGCATACAAGGAAAATATAAAACAGCATTTTAGCTTGCACATGATCAGATGAGAACATCAGCAGAGCTTCCCCTCATTTCAGATCTACCCCTCAGATTTACAGCGACAGCACTTCCAAGTGCACTTACAGTGCAATTTGAAGTGCACTTTGCACTTGCAGTTTGCACTTGTATTTAGAAAATGCACTGTGATATACAGTAATTGACTGATTTGAGAATGACAATGAATGAGAACCACCCATGATGAATGCTGTGTATGACAAATATTGGTTCTACAAGCAATCAAGAAAGTGCTATAAGAAAACCGCTTTAACATTTCTCTAGTAGTGGCGTTTGTGTGTACACATAAGATTTGAGACGTAGCACGGCACCATGTATACAGTAATAATAGCATAGAAAATATCATTTTTATTAGAGAGTATATACGTACACACAGAATAATTCGAGTTAGTCCACTTAAAAGTGATAGCCCCCTAGGCTCCAATTATAACTAAACTGAGTCAGGTTTCTAACATGACTTGGTTACAAAAGAGAGATTTCCCTGCTCTAATCCCTGACTTTGTTCTTGTCCACCTGGGAGCTTTTGGTGCTCCTGCCCATCATTATGTTCTTCATCTCCTCCAGGATATACATTGGATTGTGAATCACAACAAATGTATACAGGAAGAAAGCAGAGATCTATGTATAAAAAAGCTGAGCATCATTGTTCAACTGGAGGATTACTAACAGGATTAGCACTGTAATTCTATGGTGCCAGATACCAGCTCTGCCAGAGAGAGGGTGAGGTCTGTACTTGTAGAGTAGCTGCCAATACCCTTGTTTGGAAAGACAGCATTTGTGATGGGAATTATCTGAACACCCCTTTCTTTTTCTATTTTAAAACATTTCAGTGTTACATAAGATAAACATACACAGACTCTGAAATATACTGCTGTGTGCAAAGTTTGCATCAGTATAGATCATAACTATGTATATCATGTTTCATGCAAACTGAATATTTATATCAGCTATAAATAGAAATAATGGTATATATTGTGAAAAGACTCTAAAAGGTAAAATAAAAGGTAGAACATTCTGACAGATTGAAAGGTGTAAAGAGAGCAAATGCATTTAGCTTTATATATATATATATATATATATATATATATATATATACTTCCATAAATAATATAAATGGGAAGTTAGGTCTACTAGACCGCCACAGGCAAGCTGTTTACAATCACAGACAGCTAATAATGGTAATTTCAGTGTTGTGAAAGGGTATCAATTATCTCCTGACTTTGCAGTGCCACAGAGAATATAAAATGTAACAAAGCACCTGGCTATATAGAACCAACCACAACAGTCACTAAGGTATTGATGATGAATACCAACTAGCAGTATGCAGCGGGTTACCAAGAGATTATGAATAACAGATCTCACTTCTTCTAAGCTTGAGGTGCATCTATCACCTGCTAAGAAATGGGACTACTTGAGCAATAGCTGGATTGTTTTTCACATCTATATTTGAAGTTTGTATGTTTTATGCATCTAATGCTTTGAAAGGATCTTGAGGATCTTCTACTTTAGTAGAAAAAGAAAAAAAAAGGACTGAAGAACAAAGACTGTTTCTTACATTTCCTAAATGTAGTATTACAAAGGATGTCCTTCAATAAGTGTGTTGCATAGGATATTCCTTTTAGTCAACATGGCTGCTAATACATTAAACAAAGTTAATAGCTTTTCTTTCTTTTTTATTTTACCATCAAACATCTACAATAGAATCTGTGACCAAGCTGAATGCCTGAATGCCCATAATTCATGAATGTCAATTTTGAAAGGAAATGCCAAGCTTGTATGATACTACCGATTCTTATATTTCTTCAATGTCAATGAGAGCCCTCTCTCCTTATCAACTGTGACCCACAACAAAAATGTCAGGTGCCACTCAAGGCTCTACAAAGTCCTCTTGCATGACAAACTGCCAATAGTGCTGATAAGGACAGAGCTCATCCCAGCTCAAAATATATAGTAGGAAGGAAGTCCTAAAAGTTGCACATCACAGCAAAACCCTGTAAGGAGATGTATGACAGCCTCAGCCCAGTTTTCAACCAGGCCACCCCCCACAACACACTTCACTCTACCTCTGGAGCGTAATTATCCTCGTTCTTCTTATGGCAAGCACTAAGTAGACACAGGATGCAAGAGAAAATAGGACCAAAAATATATTCAGGATATGAATTCCCATTTTGTGTATTCGATCATGCAGGTTTCAGGGTTTCCAGTGAGATCCACATAATATATGACCATGTATGCCTTCACCACTAGTGGCTTGCCATACATGGCTGCCTGCAATTTAGAGGCGTTGAAGAGGACACATGTTTTTGTGCCTGCAGTGTTGCTTATGCTGCAAGACCATGTGGTTGATTTACTGCCCCAGAGTGAATGTGGTGATGTTTCACAATGCAAAGAATACATGCACTATGCTATAAGGCATAAGTCCTTACAAAGTGCAACTTCCCTCGCAAAAGTAACTTCCATGAATCATGATCATAGTTTATCCACACTGGATGTCATTAAATTGAATGTAGAAATGTGTTCAGTTTAAGAATGCTGCCATGTGTTTTGCAATGAGATTATGAAATCATATTTTAAAAGTATTATCCGATGCATCACTATAGTTCAATTGATACAACTGCATTTAACAGGCATTTTCCTATCAGCGCACAATATGGTGCCATTGATATAACTGCATTTTAACAGGTAGTTTCCTTTCAGTAAAGAATATGTAATTGAACTTGATGTGAAAGGACCCTTCTTATATTTTGCTGGGGAAGTATTAAAACTATAGCAGACAGGATCCGGAGCGGCTCTGTGCAGTAACCAATCAGTTTCTCTCTTCAACTTGTTCAGTTAAAGTGGTTCTGAAGTCATAAAACCTTTTTTACCTTAAGGCATTCCCTGCATTAAAGTAGCTGTAAACCCTCCTGGGGAAAAAAATCAAAACATCCTGCAAAATAAAGGCATAATGAGCTAGTATGCATAGCATACTAGCTCATTATTATTTACTTACTGAGAATGAAGCCCCCACAGCCATTCTCGTCTCCCCCTCTTGCCGGTGACATCTATCCTAGAGGTTACTTCCGGTTATCACAGCTCCGGCGCTGTGATTTGCCAGAGCCCCGATGACGTAACTCTAACACATGTGCGGGAGCCTTCAGGAATGGCACAGTACAACTAAAGCAACGGCACGTATGTGCCGTTGCTTTAGTTGGCTTAAGTGCACATGTGCCGCATGACATCAGCACATGCAAATACAGGGATATCTCCCAAACCGTGCAGGTTTAGGATATATCCAGTGCAGCTACAGGTAAGCCTAATTATAGGCTTGCCTGTAGTGTAAAGTGGTTGTAAGGGGATTACAACCACTTTAAGGCAAAAAAAATTCCAGTAGCAGTATTTTCTCTCCCTTTCCCCCAACTCGATCCAGAGCTGTGCCCATCTGTAGTGACTCTCTCCTCTCCCTGCATTCACAGGACAGAAGCAGTAGCAGGAGCCATTGGCTCTTGCTGCAGTCAATCTAATCCCATGAGCAGAGAGAGGAAGGCAGGGCTGAGCTACTGTGTATGTTTCGTTGGATGCACACAGCCTGGTCGGGAGCAAGTTTACACATCTGTGGCTGGCTATGGGGCAGACACAGAAGAGAAAGAACAGAGAGCTCCGGCTGGGGACCCCAGAAGAGAAGGTTCAGGGCAAAACCATTGCGCGGAGCAGGTAAGAATAACATGTTTTTTATTTTCAGTAAAAAAATAAATAAATCGTTAGAACCATTATAAGCTTTTAAAATGAAAGCTAGAAGCTATTTGAATGCCATACACAGTTGCTCCAAATTCTTGCTGCTCCAGCCATCGTAAAATTCCCCTCTGCTTGTTAGTAAATGCCCCTGCCTACTACATGTAACACAGATAGTCCATGCAGATATAGGATACAGAAATCTCAGACCTTCCAATGTCAAGCAGAGATGGGAGAACAATTAAGAAACAACAGAGAAAGTCAAAACTGATTCCAGGTGTTGGATGGTAACACTCTGTATTTAGTATAATGGGAAGAGACAGCGTAACTAGGGCTCCTGATGTCATCCCCTAAACCCATTGACATTTATTTAGTTAAAATATCGTAAGTTGATTCATAGACTAATATTCAAGAAAAAGCTAGGATGTTTTTGTTTATGTAATTATTAAATAATGAACACACAATATTATGATGGAGGTGCAATCAGCATTTGTTTGTTCTATTAATACCAACTGTCAGTTTCTAATATAAAAACAAATAACAGATTCAAATATGCGATTAATGAATCGCTGCTTGTCTTACCAAAATGTAAATTATAAAAGAAAAAAGTGTCCAAAATGTATCATTATTATTTTTGTTAAAAAAAAAAAAAAAAAAAGATCTCACCAGAAAATGCAGGGCCAGTGTCAACTATCATCCGCATGCATGTATTCATGTATTTATTTATAGGTAGATGGGGGGGGGGGGGGGTTAGCTTTCACTAAGAAAAATAAAGTTCCCTGTCTAAACTAACAACTTTCACATCTAACTGCAGTCATCCTTTTCATAAGAGAACATTGATGCACATTTTTTTTCTCTATTAGTCTTGGTAACATTGATAAATGGGCAATTGTCTCAAATAAATCTGTCAGAAAGGTTTTTATTACAAAAACTGTAATAGAAAAGAATCTACAGTATGCTTTTAAAAAATATGTCCAAGCTGCGTCTTAGCTATTCCCATATGCTTTTTTAAGGGCAATACAATATCGCCTTAATGTCCTGGAGGCATCAGGTTGTTAGACGGCCAGATCATTTCACTTTTGAGATATTGCACAAGATATACTAACAGCATTTCATTGTGATACCATCAATTTTCAAGTCATGAGGTTGCCATGGGTATTGTTGAAAAAGCATCACATATTCATTTCCTGGCCTGTTCTCTGTCACATATGAAAGACCATAATCTTACTGTCATATGCGAAGGTCAGTTTAGTTTTCTATATGACTTCCTTGGAGTTTTCTTGCTGGTAGCTACTCTTGCTGTTAAAACCTCGTCACTAATCCAAGGCTAACATTATATTCAGGCAGAGCTATTTTTCAATGGCTTTATTCTTATTGTTAGCTTCCTTATGAGCTTTAAGCACAAAACTGTACTCCCTCTTTCCCCAATATAAAACATGTAGTCAGTGTGATTCCCAGTCTGTAATTAGCAGCTCTGTTGCTGATTTCAGAGCTAATGCATTCTCTAACGATATAATGGCTGTACTACCGTCAATTCTACCTTTCTGAGACATTGTTCAGAAAAAGGAAACCTGCATGGCAGTTTTGCGTCACTGAATATTATTTCATAGTAGGTTATTATGGAAATAGAATGGAAATGTAGTAGTAAAGGGGGTTAACCAATAACCACAAATGTATGAACCATATGCATTATGTAAATGTTTAGTCTGTTGTTTGCACCTTGTTTTTGAAGTCGAATTGTAGCCTAAGCTTTTACAACTTAGGCAAAGCCATGAAGAATAAAAGGTTAACTCTTTTAAAGTCTTACTTTTTTTTGGTGTCTATAATAGAACTCCTGTTCTACCAAAAAACTCTTTCCCTGGCAGCTTGTTGAAGTGAGGAGCAGAAAAGTAGTCTATTTCCAGTAGTCTAAGACCCCTTACACACAGGGGCACTTTGCAGGCAAAGCATCCTGAAACATCTGCTGCTGTCTCTCCAATCTGAAAACCCCGAGGGCATCTGTATACACCGCTCCTGCCCATTGAAATCGATGGGGCAGAGTGGCTATACTGCCATCTGTAGCAGCCTTTTGTGTTGGTTTTCAACCCTTTACACCCTTTTAAAACCACCCTGCTAGCGGCCGAATAGCGCCGCTAAAACAACGGAAAAGCGGCACTATCTTTACCGCTGACGCCCGGGCACCGGCAGTGTGAAAAGGGGCCTAGCACAATCTGCATGCTCCCAGTACACAATAGTTGACTATTCAAGGGTTGTTCAAGACCACTGGAGGTAGACCATAGCTCCCACACATAGTGCAACAGTCTTTATTTTCAGCAGATTGCAGGGGAGGTGGCAACTGGGGTAGCACAGGAGCACTTTTAAAATATAAATGAAAGCAAAGCTATTTAAACAGAAACTTATCTAAATTGATGTTCTGGCATTAACTCAGCTGCAATACTCTGCCATACCCTGCAATACCCTGCCATACTCTGCCATACCCTGCAATACCCTGCCATACTCTGCCATACTCATCCATACTCTGCAATTCTCTACCATACCCTGTAATACTCTGCAATACTCTGCAATACCCTGCAATACTCTGCCATACCCTGCAATACTCTGCCATACCCTGCCATATTCTGCAATACTCTGCCATACCCTGCCATTCTCTGCCATACCCTGTAATACCCTGCCATATTCTGCATTACTCTGCAATACTCTGCAATACTCATCCATACTCTGGAATGCTTATCCATCAATCCATACTCTGCAATACTCATTCATCCATACTCAGCCATACCCAGCCATCCCACACTCAGCCATACCCACCCAGCCATACCCAGCCATCCACATCCATGGCTCATCCATGCCACATAAGTTTGCATCCATGCTACTACAGTGCCTCTAAGTGTAATTAGATAGTCAAATTAGACTTGAAATGTATGCCCCTAGAATGCCTGCTGGTGCTCCCTGCATGTTAGGCCTCTATATGTGGCCACCCTGTGTAAAAGTCTCACACATGTGGTATCTCCATACTCAAGGAGTAGCAGAATGTATTTTAGAGTGTAATTTGTGGTATGCATATGCTGTGTATGAAAAATAACCTATTAATATGACAATTGTGTGGAAAAAAAAGAAAAAAACTTGATTTTGCAAAGAATTGTGGGAAAAAAATACAACTTCAAAAATCTCACTGTGCCTCTTTCTAAATACCTTGGAATGTCTACTTTTCAAAAAGGGTACATTTGGGGGTATTTGTACTTTCCTGGCATGTTAGGGTCTCAAGAAATTAGTACTTCAGGTGTGATCAATTTTCAGAGATTGGCACTATAGCTTGTGGACTCTATAACTTTCTCACGACCAAATAATATACACCAATTTTTATTATTTTTACAAAAGATATGTAGCAGTATAAATTTTGGCCAAAATGTATTAAGAAAATTATTAATTTGCTACATTTTAACAGAAACAAAGACTTTTTTTTTTATAGAATTTTCAGTATTTTTTGAATTTATAGTGCAAAAAATAAAAAAGCAAGCGGTCATTAAATACCACCAAAAGAGAGGGGGCGTGGCGTCCGAGCTCCAAGATGGACGTGTGATCTAGGAGCTCCGTTCGGCCGCCGGAGAGAACCGACTAACCTCACGACCATCGACAACTTTAAACAGAACGCACTCGTTCGCCAATCTCCGCTGACACCGAATATCCTGTCAGCCATGCCGAAAAACAAGAAACACCCGCAGACTCCGCGGAAACTTCCGAGCTTCTTCGGAACGCGCGGACCGCCACAAAATGGCGCCGGAACACCAGACGATCGCTCCGCTCTCCCGCCTGCTATGCTCAGTCAGAAACCGCCGACTCACCTGCATACCGGAGCAGCCTCTTTCAGCGAATCCTCATCGGGGACTGCTAGCCCCTCCACAAGGAGTCCAGTGAAACAAAAGCTGCGGATCTCCTCACCAGAAGGCCGCGACATGGAGGTAAGCGGGCCCTCTGCTATAGGCCTCACTCCTCAGTCACACATCGCTGACCCCATTGCGACCTATCCCACCTCGGACAGGCCGATCTCTGACACACTATTGAAGGAGATGTTGCTATCCCTCAAAATTTCCATACAAACTGATATTACTGCTGAAATTACTAAATGTCATAGAGAAGTTATGGCTCTGGGCAACAGAGTGGATCAAGTGGAAAACTCATTAGGGAACTACACTAATTCCTTCAATGGCTTAGTAGAGGCCCATAAATCACACGGAGAAGAAATTGCTTGGCTAAAAAACAAGGTAGCTGACCTTGAAGACCGCTCCAGAAGGTCAAATATAAAAATCAGAGGTATCCCCGAGGTCATACCTCCCACCCAACTATTACAGTATGTACATACACTGTTCTCCACCATTATTCCTACGCTATCCCCTCAGGACTTGACTATCGATAGGATCCATAGACTACCTAAGCCAGCATTCCTGCCCGACAACTCTCCCAGAGATGTGTTACTAAAGATGCACTACTACCATGTTAAAGAGCAAATCTTAATTGCCTCACGAAAATCCGACAATAAACATCCACAATATGCAGAAATAATTCTTCTCCCTGACCTGTCACGGCACACTCTCCAGCAACGCCGTAATCTAGCCACCATAACGAAGGCGCTGAGGAATCACAGTGTTCCCCATAAATGGAGACACCCGGTGAAACTGGTCATTTCCCATGAAGGAACCACTCACAGCGTTTCTACCCTGGCTGAAGGGATTGCGCTCTTGCGACAATGGGGTATAATACCCCCACAAGACACATCTGGTCCGCATATACCGCCACTGACCAACACTCCAGACGAGTGGCAAGTGGTGTCTCGCAAAAGGGCTCCTAAAAAAGTTGCTGATGGTTCTACTTAATCCTCACTACAACGTATAAGGTTCTCTCCTAGGTCACAAGGGTTGTTCACTTTATTGCAACCTTTGTTGTATCCCCCGGATTAATATCCTTCCTATGCAGTTACGTCTGCACATGAATCGTTTCTCAGATTCTATTCTTAATATTTTGCTTATTTTTGTTGGTTATTGTTCTGTTCTTTGTTATGTTCTCAGTTCCTTCCTAATTAGCACAGACTCTGCATGCCCTTACTGGCTACCTCCTGTCCTTGTACATTCCCAGGGATGTTGGATACTTACTCTGACCCGGCTTTGCTCCCACCACTCATCGACTGACACAGTGAGTACGACCCCTCCCAGCGTACTTTACTCCTGCTAAATGACTATTACATGTGTATCTATTAACGCTAGGGGCCTTAACCACCCTGCAAAGCGTCACTCTCTGTGGTCTGAAGCCCTGAGGCAAAAAGCTGATGTTCTGTGTGTGCAGGAGACTCATTTCCAACTCAACAATCATCCTTCATGCACACACAGGAATTACCCGCATATATTTCTAGCACCTAATCCGAAAAAGAAAAAAGGCGGAGTTCTCCTAGCAATCCGAGATACAGTCTCCTTTAACCTTCGCAACTCCTGGATAGATGAAAATGGCAGATATATTATCATCCAAGGTGACATTAATTCTAAACCATACACCTTCGTGTCAGTGTATTCTCCGAACACGCACCAGATCAGATTTCTCAACAGGTTACTCCGAAAGGTAAAGTCTGTCCAATATGGGAACCTTATTCTGGGAGGTGACTTCAACCTAATTGTGGATCCTAAATTGGACACCTCTTCCACTGCTCAACACGGCAAGACTTACCTACACAGAACCCTTCATGTTGCAGACTTATATGATGTGTGGAGATGCACCCACGGTAACGAAAGGTCTTATACCTTTTTCTCCCACAGACACCTCTCTTATTCAAGAATTGACATGTTCTTAACAGATAAATGGACTCTGCAAAATGTCTTCTCCTCATGTATTCATGACATCACGTGGCCAGACCACGCTGTTATTTCATTATCCCTCCATGAGAAGGGTGTCTCCCCCTCTCCACCCATCTGGCGTAGTAATGTTAGACTGCTACAAGACCCCTGCACTAACCAATTGATCTCCCAGCACATTCATGAATTCTTCCAACATAATGAACACTCTGTAGAGAGCCCCTTTACACTATGGAATGCCCACAAAGCTTCAGTAAGAGGTCTTTTAATTCAACTAGGAGCTAGAGCAAAGAAACGATACACAGCAACCTTAGACTCTATTACATCTGACATACATAGGTTAGAAGCGTTGAATATGGCGTCTCCATCACAATCTCTAACTGATCAGCTTTCTGCACTTAGAGAGAAGCTGAGGGAGCATCTCACCCAAAAATATGACTCATACTTTCGCCGTCTACAGCTGTCCTCTTATGCCAATGCGAATAGGGCGGGTAAATACCTAGCCAACAGAATCAAGACAACACGCACTAAAACTAAAATCTCCCACTTACTTCACCCTGTGTCACATCACAAAATTCTTAATCCTCAAGATATTGCTAATCAATTTGCACAGTATTACAGTGCATTATATAACCTTAAATCTGATCCACATACTGTACAGCCCACCTTACCCGCCATACAACGTTTCTTGAAGGATTTGAACCTCCCTCTGCTATCGGGTACTCACTTAGCTTCCCTGAACTCCCCATTCACCACAGGTGAAATAGAATCTGTTATCACCACGCTTCCGAATGGGAAATCCCCAGGCCCTGATGGGTTTTCTAATGAATATTTCAAAACCTTCCCTAAACTTCTTTCCCCATACTTACAAAAGGTCTTTACCCAAGCGGCGGAACGGGCATCATTTCCCCAGGAAATGCTGACAGCATATGTTGCTACGATCCCCAAACCAGGAAAGGACCACACCACCCCAAGTAACTTTAGGCCAATTTCTTTACTAAACTAAGACATCAAAATCTACGCCAAACTCTTAGCTAAGCGCCTGGAAGAATTCATACCGTCCCTAATAAAAAACGACCAGATGGGTTTCATAAGGGGGAGACAAACTTCTGATGCAACGAGACGTATCATAAATGTTGTTCATCACGCTGCTCTGTCTAGGACGCCTTCTCTGCTGCTCTCCATTGACGCAGAGAAGGCGTTTGATAGAGTAGACTGGAGTTACATGAGAGAGGTACTCTGTAAATTCGGTTTTCAGGGCACTATATTCAATGCAATGTTGGCCCTGTATTCCTGTCCCTCTGCCCAGGTGCTAACGGCTGGTATGCTGTCCCATACTTTTTTGATTACGAATGGTACCCGTCAGGGGTGCCCACTGTCCCCTACTATATTTAACCTGATGATAGAACCCCTGGCGGAGACCATCAGGTCTAATGTCGACATATCTGGCTTCGAAATAGGTTCCCGCAACCATGTTATCAATTTATTTGCAGATGATGTCATCCTTATGCTAACAAATCCATCCAGATCATTACCGTTAGTCCATGACACTCTGTTGAAATTTGGTGATATTTCCTATTACAAAGTCAACTTTGCTAAGTCATTGATATTAAACCTGGGTATGGACAGGCGTATACAGGACCAACTTAAAAGAGACCTACCATACAAATGGCAAGATGATGGTATACCATACTTGGGTATTAAGATAACTAATTCCACTCGCACCATCGTTACCTCAAATTTTAGACCACTGCTTGCCAAAATTGAAGAAACCCTTAAACACATAGCTAAAACTGAACTTGCGTGGTTGGGCAAACTAGCTGCTTGTAAGATGTTGGTGCTCCCTCACATACTCTATTTGTTTAGGACTATTCCATTACACATTCCCATTTATTTTCTTAAAGCTATCTCCAAGCTCATATGGAACTTCTTGTGGAATGGGAAAAAGGCACGGTGTACTCCCCGTAGCCTAATTCCCCATAGACTGGTGGGAGGGGCAGGACTGATAGATGTTTATGACTACCTGTGGTCCACTAGACTAGACCAACTCCGTCAGTGGTTTAGAACCACTAATACTCCTCTTTGGGTTGAATTAGAGCGAGCCATGGCTCCAGTTCCCGATCTCGTAGCTTTCCTTATGGGCGACATTTGGAAGCCTTGGGACTTACGCCAACTCTCCCCCATAATACAAACCTCCATACAAGCATGGAGATTCCTCCTTAATCAAGATCACCGCACCCTCCAAACTATCGATTATCAATTTCCCCTGAGTCTTCTAGCAGCTCGTATCCCGATGCTGTCTTTGAAACAGTTTCCGAGTTACGGTATACACAATGTCCAAAATTTCTTTATTGACCACAGGGCCCTTGATAGTGATCAAATAATGGCAAAGTTTGATCTCCCTCGCCATCATTTCTTCACGTGTATCCAAATCTCCCAATTCCTGAAGAAAAATCCTCTTCCTACAATTAAACTACCACCTTCTGTTTGGCACTATCTTTCATGCGAATCTTCAAGAAACAAAGGCATTTCGATCTTTTATGCTCTTCTACAGGATAAAAAATCCTTCACGAAGACAAAACAGATCAATGCTTGGGAAGCTGATTTGGGACTCACTTTTCCAGAGGATCAATGGACCACAGCATTTCGTGAGATCCAAAAAGCCTCTCATTCCATTAGTTATTGGGCAATGTCTATCAGAATCGTCAATAGATGGCAATACACGCCTTGTAGATTGTCGAAAATTTTTCCGCACACTTCCTCACTTTGCTGGAGGAACTGCGGGCAATCAGGCCACTTACTACACATGTTCTGGGAATGCCCCAACCTGATAAGTTTTTGGAATCAAATATTCCAACTCATAACTTCCATTACGGGTATAATTACTCTCCCCAACCCTGCTTTAGCGATCCTACATATTGGTATTGACCAATTCCCCTACAACATGAGGGTAGTTGTTTCTAATATTCTCCTGGCAGCAAGATCCTTGGTTTTATTACATTGGAAATCAGCCACAACCATAAACATTACGGATCTGACCAACACAGTTCATCATCACTACACCCTAGAACGAGCGTTAGCTATCAACACTTTAAAATGCAAGCAATTTGATAATATGTGGAGTATATGGAGTGCTCGATATCAGAAGTCTTAAGTTTTGTTGACATTCCGTTCTCTGTTTATTTCTATACATCTCTATGTTCATTTTGAGATTGTATTGTATTCTACTGCATGATGACTCTTAATCGATACAGTAGTGTGTGCTAATGTTTTTGTTTTGTTTTTTTCTTTTCTTCCCCCTATAATTTGTATTATCTCATGTCCTCTTTTTTTTTCTGTATCATCAAAACTTCAATAAAAATTGAATGTTTAAAAAAAAAAAATACCACCAAAAGAAAGCTCTATTTGTGTGAAAAAGGACAAAAATGTCATATGGGTCCAGTTTTGCATAACTAATTGTCATTCAAAGTGTGAGAGCACCGAAATCTGAAAATTGGTCTGGTTAGGAAGGGGGTTTAAGTGCCCAGTGGTCAAGTGGTTAATAATAAAAGAAGAACAAACGTATTTAAAACATTGCCAAAGTTCAGTAACTGGAATGGATAGTCAGCCAAGCCAGAAGTCAGGGATCAATCTAGTGGAACAGCAAGAAGTCTTGAAGAGGATCGCAGGAGATACTTTCTGTGATGTTGACCAATGACCAAGACAAAGGCAGAGATCCTCTGGACTGGACGGCTTAAGTAGGCAGGACTGATGAGCAGGATATCATCAACAGCTAAGTAACTGTGGAGAGATAGCTCGCAATTAACCGACAGCTGAGCGGCCAGCTCAGAAGGAAGGGCTGAGCCCAGCCCTGACAGTAAACCCTTCTCAACACCCCCTCCCCCTTGGAGGACCACCAGGCTTGAGGGGAAAAGATCTATGGAAATCACGGAAGAGGACAGGGGTATGTACCTCCAAGGATGAGACCCAAAAGCGTTCCTCCGGACCGTACCCTTTCCAATGCACCAGGTACTGTATGCACCCACGGAACCTACAGGAGTCAACAATGGACTGTAATTCATAGTTCTCATGGTTCTCAACCTGTACAGGGTGAGGACATGGCATGAGGTGGTCAAGCAGTTGCAGACCAAAGGTTTTAATAATGAGACATGAAATACATTTGAAATACACATATTAGAAGGAAGGTCTAATGCGTAAGCCACTGGGTTAATCCTGCGAAAAATACTGAAAGGCCCAATAAACCGAGGTGCAAAATTCAGTGAATGAAAATGAAGTCGGAGGTTACGAGATGACAGCCAGATCCCGTCCCCAACCTGGTAGGATGGCACAGACAGGCATCAGTGGTCAGCATGGAGTCTGTACCTCTCATTAGCATGTCACAAAGCCTCATGGACTGGTGCCCAAGTGGAACGAAGACCACAGAGATGCTCCTCTAATGCAGGAATACACTGTGGAATAAACAAGTCAGGCAACATGGAAGGTTGGAAAGCATAATTCACCATAAACAGGGACAATCGGGAAGCAGAATTCAAGGCACTGTTGTAAGCAAACTTTGCCCACGGTAATAGGTCTGACCAGTTGTTATGATGGTCAGAAATATAGCAATGTAGGAACTGCTCCAAGGACTGCTTAGCTCGTTCTGCAGCCCTATTAGACTGCAGGTGATATGCAGAGGAGAAAGCAAGCTTAATTCCCAACTGTGCACAAAATGGCTTGCCAGAACTGGGACACAAACTGACTACCCCTATCAGAGACAATCACCTTTGGTAGCCCATGTAAGCTAAAGATCTCCCAAGCAACAATGGAAGCCAGTTCCATTGGGCAACTTCTTAAGTGGAATACAATGGTACATCTTTGAGAATCGGTCAACTACCATAAGGATAACTGTGTTGCCCTGGGAGTTGGGTAACTCCACAATAAAAATCCATAGACAAGTGGTTCAAGGGCTTCTCTCCATTGGCTATGGGTTGTAGGAGGCCCACTGGAAAGTGTTGTGGAGTCTTACTCTGAGCACACATGGAACAGGCAGCTATGAAGGCAGTTACATCAGCACACAGACTAGGCCACCAGAATTGTTGGGAAATGGCCCAAAAGAGTTTATTCTTCCCAGGGTGTCCAGCAGCCTTGGGAAAATGGTAAGTCTGGAGCATGGCAATGGAGACTCTCTGGGACAAAGCAGCAGTCACAAGGTTTCTCAGTGGGGAGCATGAACAGCAAGAATTTTGTCAGCCAAAGGAGAAGTGAGACTGGTGCGAACCATAGCCAGAATATGATTAGGAGGAGTCACAGGAACAGGGACCGACTCCAACTTGGAAATGGAGGAAAATTGTTGTAACAAGGCGTCAGCCCTTACATCCTTAGTACTGGGTAAGAATGAGACAATGTAATGGAAACTTGACAAGAAAAGAGCCCATCAGGGAGAGAGGCATTTAGCCTCAGACAAGAATGTGAGATTCTTATGTTCAGTAAGAATGAGAACCGGCACAGTGGTACCTTTGAGGAAATGTCTCCATTCTTTCAGGACTAAAATGAACACCAACAGCTCTCTGTCACCAATCTCGTAATTGCACTCCGCAGGTGACAATTTCTTGGAAAAGTAGCCACAAGGATGCATAGCGCTCTCAGAGGTAGGACCTTGAGACAAAAGGGCACCAACACCAGAAGCATCAACCTCAAGGATAAGAGGTAACGTAGGATCAGGATGTGCCAACACAGTAGCAGAAACAAAGGCAACCTTGAGACTCTCAAAGGTTTTAATGGACTCCGGAGACCAACTCTGTGGGTTACTGTCTTTTCTGGTCATATCAGTCAGGGGCTTGACCAGAGATGAGACGTACGAATAAACTTCTGATAATAGTTGGCAAAGCCCAGGAAACACTGCAGAGAATGTACACCCATGGGTCGGGACCACTGTAGAACTACAGAAAGTTTCTCTGGGTCCATCGAAAAACCAACAGTAGAAATGTCATAGCCTAGGAATTTAACCTGTTCACGATGGAACTCGCACTTCTCCAGTTTACAATAGAGATTGTTCTCCCTTAGTTTCTAAAGCACATGGCAAATATCTGTGTGGTGACTCTCCAGAGACTTGGAAAATATGAGGATATCATTGAGATAAATCACCACACATAATTGAAACAAATCTCAGAGAACAAATTCCTGGAAAACTGCCAGGGCGTTACAAAGGCCAAAAGGCCTTATGAGGTACTCATAATGACCTATTCTGGTATTAAAGCGGGGTTCCACCCTAAAGTGGAACTTCCGCTGATAGGAACCCTCCCCCCTCCGGTGTCACAATTGGCACCTTTCAGGGGGGAGGGGGGTGCATATACCTGTCAAAGACAGGTATTTACACCCACTTCCGGGCATAGACTCCCGTGGGAGTCTATGCCTCTTCCTGTCCTGCCGCGCTGTCTGCTGGGACACACACGGGTCCCAGAGACAGCGCGGACAATTCCTATTGCGCTGCGCGACTCGCACATGCGCAGTAGGGAACCAGGAAGTGAAGCCGATTCACTTCACTTCCTGATTCCCTCACCTAGAATGGTGGCGGCAGCAGCCGAGAGCCGAGCGATCGATCGGCCTCGGCTTCCGGCATCGCTGGACCCCGACACAGGTGAGTGTCCATTTATTAAAAGTCAGCAGCTGTAGTATTTATAGCTGCTGGCTTTTAATATTTTTTTCCCCAGTACAGTCCTGCTTTAAACACAGTTTTACACACATCGCCCTCCTTAATCCTCATGAGATTGTATGCCCCTCTCAAATCAAGCTTCGTGAAAACTGTTGCTCCCTTGAGGCGGTCAAATAACTATGTAATAAATGGAATCGGATAGGCATTCTTAATCGTGAAACGATTGAGATTCCTATAATCAATACAAGGTCTCAGTTCACCACTCTTCTTCTTTACAAAGAAGAAACCAGCACCAGCAGGAGACAAGGATTTGCGGATGAAACCTCGAGAAAGCGTGTCTGCAACATACTCCTCCATGGCCTTATCCTCCAACTGACAAAGGGTAAACCCAGCCACGAGGGGGTATGGCACCAGGTTGAAGGTCAATTGCGCAATCATACAGTGTGGAGGAAAGCTACCGGCTTGACCTTTGTCAAAGACATCACTAAAATCGCGGTACTCCTCCGGCAGGGAGGAGAGTGAAGAGATGCACAGGACCTTGGCTACCTTCTGGAAGCATGTCTCACTTGTGGAAAAATTTATGAAGATGTATTTTAATGTATTGTCATAAGATTCTCCCAGTGTTAGCACTCCCGCAGGCCACTCTAAAGAGCTGACTGGGGCAGACTGATGCTGGTTGAGATCCGTTAGGTAGTGGAAAACTTCCTGGGATTGGAGAGAGGTGTTTGCAGAGTGAGGGTATGTCCGCCAGCGAAAAGGTCCCCTGTGTATTGCACAGACGATTGTCAGAGGGGAACGATTATGGGCGGATGTACGCTCTTTGTCTTTGCTATATGTGATAAGCACATGTCAAGATTCGCAGCGTGCACCTGCGTATAGCCTTCCCTCTACAAGGACGGGTAGCATAATCCAGGTATGCATTGTTCTCTGGAACAATGCATAATAAGGATTGCTATCAGCAAAATTGTAGTCATCGTTCATTGGTTATTGTATAAATTAATTTATTCTGTGTCATGTCTTTATTTGATCATGTTCTTATATGGTCATTCACATCCTGTGTTGTTCATTTCCTGTGAGATCACAAACGGTGTAGGAAGGGATTAGCTGTTGGAGGCAAACCCTCCATGGTGTGGCTTCCTGTTTATGTGTAAATAAAAGCAAACGCACAACTCAGAAAGGCCAGCCATGCTGAGATGAGGACATAAGAATGTGGTCATGTCTGTTTACTGGGGAACTGGGGAACCAGAGGGGAGACATATGATCAAAAGGTACATTATATCATTAGATTGAAGGGTGCTTATTAGCACAAGAGTGTGGTGGAATATCCACGACACACTGCATTGTGGTGACAGGAGAGAACTTCAGCATGGAGTCAATCAAAAGAGAGGTTGTGCCTCTGTAACCAAGGATTACCAATAACCAGTGGAAACTTAGGTGAGGATATAACTTGGAATTGGATTATCTCATGGTGAAGAGCCCCTATGACCATGAACAATGGAACCGTCTCATGAGTCACATGGGAAGGCTGTAGAGGTCTCCCATCAAGAGCCTCAATGGCAAGTGGAGTATCACGGAGCTGCAGCAAAATTGAGTGCTTCGATACAAAGGCAGAATCAATCAACAGGCCTGCAGCCCCAGAGTTCATTATCTATATCTCGACGGACGACAGGGGGCTTATCCTTCTGGATAACTGGGGATGAACAATGCCACCTAAGGTCTGTCCATGACAGGACCTCAAGGTTCGGGCGTTCCGTGGACGGGCAGGACAAGATTTCAAAAACGGACCTGTCTGGCTACAATAAAGGAACAATCTCTCCCTCCTCCTAAGGCCCCTTTCACACGGGACGGATCAGTAATGATCCGCCCATGATGATCCGCTTGCTCAGCGGGGATCACTCCGTTGTCCCCGCTGAGCCGGCGGATAACAGGGGGGTCCCAGCACATTGTGCAGGGACCGCCCTGTCAGCTCTCCGCTCTCCTCTATGGGGGATCGGATGAACACAGACCGTCTGTTCGTGTTCATCCAATCCACTCTGCAGACGGATAGAAAAATAGGATTTTCCTTCATCTGCAGAATTGGACAATAGCGGAGGCGGACGATAGCGGTTGTCTGCGGATGTTTATCCGCAGACACCCGCTATCCCATAGGGATGCATGTATGTCCGTATTTCACCCGCAAACGGATGGATGAAATACGGACATAATGTCCACATGTGTGAAAGGGGCCTAAAGGTTCTCTCATCCGCAGAGAGACGCATGAAACCCAAATGCATGGGTTCACCTTCACTGACTGACTCAGTACCAGGAGGCATGGGAGGTGAGGGAGGCATGGGTGGGACTGCTGGGAGACAAAAGTACAGGAGGCTTCCATGAGCGCTCCTTAAAAGAGTCTTTCTCTGAGTCTGGAGTCAATGAGGATGGCAAACATGATCAACTTCTTCAGCTCAGCGGGTATATCCAGGGCTGCTATCTCATCCTTGATGGTATCTGAGAGATCATGAGAAAAAGCAGCCATGAGGGCCTCATTGTTCCACGCAACCTCTGCTGCCAGAGTACGGAATTCAATGGCGTAGTTGGCAACAGTTCTTGTACTCTGTTCGATGGACATGAGCACTTGGCAGCAGAAGCAGAGCATACGGGAACATCAAATACAATTTTAAACAAAGCCCTAAACTCAGGGTAGCTCAAGACAGCAGATTTTTGCGTCTCCCATAGAGGGTTTGCCCAGGCCAAGGCTCTCTTAAAAAGCAAAGATATCACGAAACATACTTTTCTTCTGTCTGTGGAAAATGCCTGGGACAGCATTTCAAAGCATATCTCATCCTGGTTGAGAAACCCTCTGCATTGGACTGGATCACCCCCAAATCGCTGGGGAAACAGCACCCAACCAGACATACCTCTTATAGAGTTAATACTTGAGGCGGGTGCCTGCACAGAGACTGGAGCAGCAGCAGCAGGGTCAGCCTGCAACATAGGCTGTATTGGGGCAGCCCCAGTGGGAGATTCCAGGTGAGCCGCGTGACTCAGGAGTGTTTCAAACGCCATGGAAAACCAATCCATGCGGTGATCCAGTTCATCCAATCTGGAAAAATATAATACCAACAAGTGGATTGACTGCATCTTCTGAATTCATGACCTTCGCTTATTGTCAGAAACCATGAAATCAGGCCGCGACAGAAGTGCATCACACTTGTTTAATAATAAAAGTAAAAAGAAAAAACGTAGCCAAAGTTCAGTAACCAGAACAGATAGTCATCCAAGCCAGAAGTCAGGAATCAATGTAGTGGAACAGCATGATTGTTACATTTTCAGTTCTGATACATTATTTGGCTGTCTTTTTTTTTTATAATTTTTATTGTTTTCGTGTATATATTAGACTGCAATCTCCTGAAGAAGCGCTTAAGGTCGCATAACATGTAGAGTTTTCTTCACTACATTTCTACCACCAACCAGCTGCTCCTTCCATTTGACATCATCTCATTTTGAATCATTATTGATCGATCTGTTCCACTGTGGTAAAAGTTGGTTGTGTTAGGTGGTATGAACGTTGTTTAGACCAAACACCATGTTTTTTTTAACATGTCATGTCAATAATGCGAATTTTAAAGATTAATAAAAGTTCTTTTTGTATTTCAACACTACAGATGTGCCTCTAATGTCCATGTTTCCTTCTTTTAAAATACATTTTGCAATATCTGTAAAAAAGACTGCTAATACTCAACTTTTCCATCATTCACACTACTAAACACTGCTCCAATCCCAGTAAACCATCCATAGAGGAACCAACACTCAAGAGAGTACATATCACTTGGGTCCCCTACAGCTCTCACTACTTATTTCTGCTGACCACCCCATCATTACTGTTTCCTGTAGTGATGTGGAAGACAGCAGGAGGAACCCATGAGATTGACACCGTTGGAAGTTCCAATAGCTTCTGACATAATTTCTCAGGTTTATCATTATGTGATGCAGACAACAGCTGTCAGTTGGAAAAGATTTCAGGCTCACAAGCGTGCATATAGTAGGTGGAAATATTTTAGGGTCACTCTGATTTAGAATCAGGGTGCTTTAATTACATCCTGGCCTTCCCTCACTGAAAAGCACTATTGGCTTTTCTCTGTATCGTTCATTTCCACTGGGTCTTCCACCCATACCCAAGTATTACTGCTTATTCATACCATCAACAGAGATAAAGTATACTATATACGAGATTACATTGAAGGGTAAGATATGCATCACATCCCCATAAACATATAAGAGATCCAAACGCTGGAGCAGAAAATGGGACTTTAAAGGTGCAACACATTTTAGAGGAAAAATAAATAAAAACAAATTATAGATAAAAAAAACTCTTCTTTGTGATACATGAAGAGAGATGTAGCCTAACAACCAATCTGTACTCATGAGGACATCCTTCTGAAGTGAAATGTTTATATATCATGATGTCCATGTCAAAAATGTGTTATATACATATATAAAAGGGTGGGGATGGCTACATGTGGGTATTCTCTGTTATACATGTGGCTAGCTACATCTTTTTATAAAGAAGTACATTTGACATTTTAGAACAATTTTACAATAAATTTAGGGCTTTTTATCTCTAATTTGTTTGTATTTCTTTCTTGTAAAGTGCGTTGCACCTTTAACCACTTAACAACCGCCCATTGCCGATTAACGGCTTCAGGGCAGTTGTTTAACTCTGAGAGGCCGTTAATTAATGGCCTCCCAGAATTCTGCTCTCGCGCGCCCCCTGGGGCGCGCACACGAGATCATCCGTGACCGCCGGGTCCAGTGGCTCGTCGCGGCCGTTTACCACGTGATCGCTCCATCAAATGACAGAGTGATCACTTGTAAACAAACCGGCGTCATGTTATGACGCCGGTTCCTCCCTCCCCCTCTCTGTACCGATCGGTACAGTGGAGGGGAAAGAGATCGGTGTCAGCAGCGATGTGGGCTGCATCTGCAGTGCCCACATCGCTGCTCACCGAATTTAACCCCTCAATTCCCTGCCAATACTCTGCAATACCCTGCAATACTCTGCAGTACCCTGCCATTACTCTGCAGTACCCCCCATTACTCTTCAGTACCCTGCCATTACTCTGCAGTACCCCCCATTACTCTGCAGTACCCCCCAATACTCTGCAGTACCCCCCAATACTCTGCAGTACCCGCCATTACTCTGCAGTACCCCCAATACTCTGCAGTACCCTGCCATTACTCTGCAGTACCCTGCCATTACTCTGCAGTACCCCCCAATACTCTGCAGTACCCTGCCATTACTCTGCAGTACCCCCCATTACTCTGCAGTACCCTGTCATTACTCTGCAGTACCCCCCATTACTCTGCAGTACCCCCCATTACTCTGCAGTACCCGCCATTACTCGGCAGTACCCCCCCAATATTCTGTAATACCCCCAATACTCTGCCGTACCCCCAATACTCTGCAGTACCCCCAATACTCTGCAGTACCCTGCCATTACTCTGCAGTACCCCCCAATACTCTGCAGTACCCTGCCATTACTCTGCAGTACCCCCCATTACTCTGCAGTACCCTGTCATTACTCTGCAGCACCCCCCATTACTCTGCAGTACCCCCATTACTCTGCAGTACCCGCCATTACTCTGCAGTACCCCCCAATATTCTGTAATACCCCCCAATACTCTGCCGTACCCCCAATACTCTGTAGTACCCGCCATTACTCTGCAGTACCCTGCCATTACTCTGCAGTACCCCCCCAATACTCTGCAGTACCCCCCAATACTCTGCAGTACCCTGCCATTACTCTGCAGTACCCCCCAATACTCTGCAGTACCCTGCCATTACTCTGCAGTACCCCCCATTACTCTGCAGTACCCTGCCATTACTCTGCAGTACCCCCATTACTCTGCAGTACCCCCCAATACTCTGCAGTACCCGCCATTACTCTGCAGTGCCCCCCAATACTCTGCAATACCCCCCAATACTCTGCAATACCCCCCAATACCCCGCCAATACTCCTCCAATACCCCTGCAATACCCTGCCATAAATTGCCATACCCAGCCATACTCGGAGATACCCAGCCATACTCAGTGATACCCTGCAATACCCACCCCTCACCGCCCTCCGGTGCTTCTACCAACTCGCCAGTACGATCAAAGCCAGAATCTTTTTTTTTTCAGGCTTCCCAGCCTAGAGGTGAGATGTGGGGTCATATTGACCCCCAGATTTCACTGTAAAGAGGACCTGTCACCCCATATTCCTATTACAAGGGATGCTTACATTCCTTGTAATAGGAATAAAAGTGATCAAAAATTTATTTTTGGGGAAAAAAATGTCTAACTAAAATAAATAAAGTAAAATGAACAATAAAAAAAAAAAAAAAAAAAATTTAAAGCGCCCCTGTCCCCATGTGCTCGCATGCAGAAGCGAACGCATACGCAAGCCCCGCCCACATATGAAAACGGTGTTCAAACCACACATGTGAGGTATCGCCGCGAACGTTAGAGCGAGAGCAATAATTCTAGCCCTAGACCTCCTCTGCAACTCAAAACATGTAACCAGTAAAAAAAATTAAAGCGCTGCCTATGGGAATTTTTTAAGTAGCGACGTTTGGCGCCATTCCACGGGCATGTGCAATTTTGAAGAGTGACATGTTCGATATCTATTTACTCAGCATAACTTCATCTTTCACTTTATGCAAAAATTGGGCTAACTTACTGTTTTTTTGTTTTTTTTAAGCACAAAACAGTTTTTTCCCCAAAAAAACGCGTTCGAAAAATTGCTGCGCAAATACCGTGTGAGATAAAAATTTGCAACGACCACCATTGTATTCTCCAGGGTCTTTGCTAAAAAAATATATATAATGTTTTGGGGTTCTCTGTAATTTTCTAGCAAATAAATGATGTAGGAGAGAAATGTCAGAATTGTCCTGGGTGCTCCAGAATGCCTGATGGCGCTCCCTGCATGTTGGGCCTCTGTATGTGGCCACACTGTGTAAAAGTCTCACACATGTGGTATCGCCGTACTCGGGAGTAATAGCAGAATGTGTTTTGGGGTGTAATTTGTGGTATGCATATGCTGTGTGTGAGAAATAACCTGATAATATGACAATTTTGTGGAAAAAAAAAAGGAAAAAAAATCTTGATTTTGCAAAGAATTGTGGGAAAAAATGACAACTTCAAAAAACTCATCATGCCTCTTACTAAATACATTGGAATGTCTTCTTTCCAAAAAAGGGTCATTTGGGGGGGTATTTGTACATTTCTGGCATGTTAGGGTCTCAAGAATTGAAATAGGCTGTCAGTCCTTCAGGTGTGATCAATTTTCAGATATTGGCACCATAGCTTGTGGACTCTATAACTTTCACAAAGACCACATAATTTGTACTTATTTTTACCAAAGATATGTAGTAGTATAAATTTTGGCCAAAATTTATGAAGAAAAATTAACTAACCTGCTAAATTTTATAACAGAAACTAAGAAAAATTCATTTTTCGCCGAATTTTCAATCTTTTTTCTTTTATAGCACAAAAAATAAAAAACTGAGAGGTGATTAAATACCACCAAAAGAAATCTCTATTTGTGTGAAAAAAAGGACAAAATTTTCATATAGGTCCAGTGTTGCATGACTGAGTAATTGTCATTCAAAATGTGAGAGCACCAAAAGCTGAAAATTGGTCTGGTTATTAAGGGTGTTTAAGTGCCCAGTGGTCAAGTGGTTAAAGTTTCAATTTTTGCTCTGGAATTTAGAGCTACCCATAAGGAATGTAATCACTGACAGAGAAGTGAGGATCTGTAGGCACTAATATTTAAGGATGCCACTGTGAAAAAAGAAAAAATCTCAAAATGCAGTATTAGGCTTCAGGAATCTACTGTATCGGTCTAGTAGGCATAATTTACCAAATTGTGATGGGTCTTGTGGTGAGATAAAGTTTAGTGAAGTGGTGGTTGCTTGGGACAGATTTATTTAACTGTAACTGAAGCTGAAATGAACCTGCATTCACCCCAAGTATTCAATCAATTGCAAGAGAATTTGAAAAGCAGATTGCTCATATGCTTAGATGTTTGAAGTAAGCACAAGTTCATTTTAGCTCACTACATAATTTAGTAAATCTGACCCAGTGTGTCATCTTTTGTCTAGATGTCATGAGCAACTTTCATCATACCATAGTGTATTTTAGCCTAGCTTGGTGAAATTCACGAACTATTTGCAGACAGCTAATAAAAACCTTTAGAGTATGCATTATAGTGCAAGTTTGCAAATTGAGCAATGATTCTTTAGGCAGTCACAGATAATTTCTGACTTGTAATTTGTACGCACAATAATGAAAGAGCTATTGAGACCTTAATATAGAAAAAAATAAAGCAAAGTCTGAAGATTGGAAAATGTGTGAATTTTAATGTGTGAAATTATCAACAATAATCATAACAGTCAGGTCCATAATATATATATATATATATATATATATATATATATATATATATATATATATATATATATATATATATATATATATATATATATATATATATATATATATACACAAACACACACATGTACACACACATACACATGTATATTTATATATTTTATTGTTTTTTTTTATTTATTTATTTTTTTTTTTCCTTACATAATACTTACTTTTAATTATGTATTTATTTTTATTATTAAAAAAAATGCTTTATAATTTCAGTGTTAGCTGGAAAATATGCACACACTGATAGCAGCTGTGTGGGATGAATTAATTCAGAACTCACAAAACGGGCTCATGGTCCGTTGAACCAATACAAAAGATTTCCCCAAGCAAACATGTATACACCAAAGAAATAGAATTAAGGCATCAAACCCACTGTAGCAAACATGAAATGCTAACGTATTATTAATATTGTTTCTCTTGGGGAATTTTTGAGTTACATTAATTTTTACTAATGTTTTTATTAAAGGTTTCCTCCACTTGGAGAACTACAAATGAAGAATTAACAAAAACCTGTGATATAATTAAAAATAGAATAATGTTTAGGATTTTAACCAATTAACACGTTTAGCTACTTTGCAAGAGTATATCAGCTAATATGCAAACTAACAATTTTCCTCGACCTAATATATCTAATAACTTCACAAATATGTGTCTGTGTCTACTTGCACTCAATAACATAGGCTGTATTGGAACAAAGCATCATGGGAGCTTATTTTATTTTATTTCAGCGTTATTCATCTATGATGTGTGGAAAAAGACCACTAAACATTCAAATTTATGTACATGTATTAGGCAGTTAGATGCAAGGGGGTTACTTTACAAAGTATTTTTTTTTTAATTACTGTTAATTAAAACTCATCAGTCAAGCACATAATCTAAAATAAGTCATTCTCTTCTGTTACTGATTCAGCACTGCTTCCTCATCCTCAGATATCTTATATAAAATATACCCATTTCCTTATCTTTTATTTTCATTCTTACAGTGAGGGGAAAAAGTATTTGATCCCTGCTGATTTTGTATGTTTGCACACCGACAAAGAAGTGATCAGTATATAATTTTAATGGTAGGATTATTTTAACAGTAAGAGACAGAATAACAACAAAACTATCCATAAAATCGCATTTGAAAAAAGTTATAAATTGATTTGCATTTTAGTGAGTATTTGATCCCCCATCAATCAGCAAGATTTATGTCTCCCAGGTGTCTTCTATACGGGTAACAAGCTGAGATAAGGAAAACTCTCTTAAAGGTAGTGCTCCTAATCTCATCACGTTACCTGAAAAAAAGGCACTTTTCCACAGAAGCAAACAATCAATCAGTTCCAATCTCTCCACCATGGTCAAAACCAAAAAAAACGTCCAAGGATGTCAGGGAAAAGATTGTAGACCTACACAAGGCTGGAGTGGGCTACAAGACCATCACCAAGCAGTTTGGTTAGAGAATAACAACAGTTGGTCTGATTGACAGTTATTTAGTGTTTCTTCCATTTGCAAACAATCTCTCTCGGTCTGGGGCTTCATGAAGGGTCTCACCTCGTGGAGTTTCAATGACCATGAGAATGGTAAGGAATCAGCACAGAACTACACAGGACAATCTTGTCAATGATCTCAAGGCAGCTGGGACGATAATCTCTCAGAAAACAATTGGCAAACTATACCATGAAGAGCTAAAATCCTACAGCAGGTCCGACTGCTCAAGAAAACACATGTACAGGCTCTCTAAAGTTTGCTACTGAACATCTGAATGATTCAGAGGAGAACCGGGTGAAAGTGTTGTGGTCAGATAAGACCAAAATCGATCTCTTTGACATCAACTCAACTTGCCGTGTTTGGAGGAGGAGGAATGCTGCCTATGAACTCAAGAACACCATCTCCACTGTCAAACATGGGGGTGGAAACATTATGTTTTGGGGATGTTTTTCTGCTAAGAGGACAGGACAACTTCACTGCATCAAAGGGACAATGGACAGGCCATCTACCATCAAATCTTGGGTGAGACCCTTCTTGCCTCAGTCGGGGCATTGAAAATGGAGCGTGGTTGGGTATTCCTGCATGACAATGACCAAAAATACATGGCCAAGGCAACAAAGGAGTGGATCACAAAGAAGAACAGACCTTAATCCCATAGAAAATATGTGGAGCGAGCTGAAGGTTTGAGTTATCAATTGTAAGCCTCAAAACCTTAATGACTTGGAGAGAATCTATAAAGAAGAGTGGGACAAAATCCCTCCTGTGTGCAAGCCTGATGGCCAACTACAAGAAATGTCTGACCTCTGTGATTGCCAACAAGAGATTTGCCACCAAGTACTAAGTCATGTTTTGCGCAGGGGTCAAATAATTATTTCACTTATTAACCACTTTCAGACCGGACCATTTTGCTGGCTTAAGACCAGACCACTTTTTGCGATTCGGCACTGCGTTGTTTTAACTGACAATTGCGTAGTCGTGCCATGTGGCTCCCAAACAAAATTGACGTCCTTTTTTGCCACAAATAGAGCTTTCTTTTGGTGATATTTTATCACCCCTACGGTTTTAATTTTTTGCGCTATAAACAAATAAAGAGCGACAATTTTGAAAAAACGCATAATTTTTTACTTTTTGCTATAATAAATATCAATACCAAAAATATATAAAAACATTTTTTTTTTCCTCAGTTTAGGCCGTTACGTATTCTTCTACATATTTTTGGTACAAAAAAACGCAATAAGTGATTGGTTTGCACAAAATTTGTAGCGTTTACAAAATAGAGGATAGTTTTATGGCATTTTTATTAATATTTTTTTTTATTATTAGTAATGGCGGCAATCAGTGATATTTATTGGGACTGTGACATTATGGCAGACACATCGGACATTTTTGAGGACCATTGCCATTTATACAGCAATCAGTGCTATACAAATGCACTGATTCCTGTGCAAATGACACTGGCAGTGAAGGGGTTAACCAGGGGTTAGCAGTGTAGGGGTTAAGTGTGTCATAGGGGCGTGTTACTAACTGTGGGGGGTGTGGATGTGTGTTTGTGAACACTGATCTCTGCTCCAATCACAGGGAGTAGAGATCAGTGTCATTTGTTGCTAGGCAGAACAGGGAGATGCTGTTTACTTCCGTATCTCCCCATTCAGCCTCCCCGTGATCAAGTCCGTGGGACCCGCAACCGGACTCACGGGGGTCCCGACCGACACGCACGTGATGACACTCTTAAAAGGGCGTACCTGTATGCCCATATGCCTGTCTGTGCCATTCTGCTGACGTACATCGTCGTGCGCCGGCCAGGAAGTGGTTAAAATGCAAATAAATGTATAACTTTTTTGAAATGCATTTTTCAGGATTTTTTTGTTATTATTCTGTCTCTCACTGTTAAAATAAACCTACCTTTAAATTTATAGACTGATCATTTCTTTTTCAGTGGGCACATGTACAAAATCAGCATGGTATCAAATACATTTTCTCTCAATCTATGTATCTGATTGTAAGCTAGTACAATGAAGTAGGGATAAAATGAACTCTGAAATATGGTCCACGGTATGGCATGTGGTTTCCCTGCAACTGATCTTTTCCCCATTACTAAATTACCATGCCTAGTTCTGCACTATGTCTCTGTGTGTAGCCATCTTGGGAGAGGCAGGGCATTTCTTCCTCATGTCAGAGTCTTCAGGAAGGAGCACAGTGAGCTGCATAGCAGTGACATTACCAAATCTACTGAGACTAGCAGTTAAAGGTAGTAGTGCCTGCATTTCACACTGCAGATCTATTGCTATAAGGGCTTTTTCAAACAGGCAGCTGGGGAACAGTAAACATAGGCAGCTGAGCTGCAGTTTTACCAAAAAAAAAGGAGGGCGCACTGACCTAGTGTATTACCATATACAGAGCTTGCTGTATTGATTATTCCTTTTATCAATACTCGTTTGTGAGTAGCCATTTTGCTATATGTTTGGTTTTGAATAAAGCTCTGTCTATGGTAATACACTAGGTCAGTGCGCCCTCCTTTTTTGTTTTGTTTTCTCCAGCGTTTGAATACCCATTATTCTGAGGAGGGCTGCAAGACTTCTAGACACTACCTTGTGAAGCTGCCTGTATCACATATTGAGGATCCCGACAACAGAGCACAGGAGAAGTTGTTTTCTTTTCTTGCAGTTTTACCACCCATAGCTGAATGATAACATTGCAGCTTGGCAAGACTGTACACATGCTGTGGTCACAATGCCTTTTTGCAGCTGCAGCAAATTTAAGTTGGGCTGCAGAGTTTGATAGGTGGCATTGCTTGTCAAACTCGTCTATTGAGATAAATGGGGCCACAGTGCAATCAATCAGTGCAGTTACAGCATGATCTGGCAATGCAAAAAAAAAAAGGCATCAGGGGGCAATGGTAGCACCTCCTAAATACCTGGTAGCGACTGCTGAGCAAACCCACAGTGTAAAAAAAGCCTTAATCTGTGAGCACATGAGTACCTAGGGACACTCATATACCAGGAAGTGCACTGCAATTTTTCCAAAAATCTCAGACAAAAGAACATTTTATTCCTGGTACTGGTTTCGCACACTTAACATTTTGGTTGTTGGAAAAAAAAAGTTTTAAAAACAGCCATGAAATCCTGTAGTGTTAGTAAACATTTTCAATATGTTTAAGGGGTGTTCATAAATTGTTATGTAAAGCATTTAAAGCATCTTGTAAAACTTTATTTTTTCTTTGCATTTTTTTTTTTAAGAGTGGAAAAAAAAAATGCTCGCCAATGCCTTACGAGTATCTGGAGCATGTTTGTGGCATGCTGCCCTCGAACTGAATTGTAGCATTGGCAAGCTTCAGAAGCTGCCAGCCCCAGACAAACATTGCAGGTAAGATAAAAAAAAAATGACAAAAGCAAATCAAGGAAACACATTCTGCTTTTTGTACATGTACTGAGCCATTCACTTTTATGTTATAGAATAGACATTGGCTATTTAAAGTGCATGGAAAGATGAAAAAAAAAATGTCCCCTTGATAACCGATCTGGTTTTCAGTGCTACTTTTTATTACTATGCAACTGTACAGTATATGCAACCAGAAGAATGTTATCTCTTTGATACACCCTTGTGTTATTTGTAACAATTTAGACATTATCATAGGCGACAATGTGAAATAAATCAAAACTGATAATAATAATGTGTTCTTTTTGTTAAAACGGTAAAGATTATGCTCTTTATATACAAAAAAAAGGAAGAAATTTGTTTTATCCTTGGGAGCATTTAAGGAGAAGCAGCTTCAATAACTACTGATTCATAAAATTGTAGAACCCCTATTGATAGTAAAATCAGGCAGAAGATCATCTTCATTTTATTGAACAAGTTGCCAATCATTAGATTCATAGAAGGAAGCCTGAACTGAATTACGTTATTCAGAGCAGTGGTGGAAAACCTAATCGTATTCACTTGCATCTTTTTCTTGTTTTTCCCCACAAAAGCAGCATTGTTCATGTTGAAGTATTCCCTTTCACTCATTAAGAAAGTCTGCCAAGTTGATGGTGAAAGTCACACTACATTCCCAAGTGAAAATTAGGCCAGAGGTACAGCTATGAAATTTGAATGCACTAGGCATAAAGTTCATCCGACAGGCGGCTTCATGCAAATGAATGTGAGAGAGCAGGACAGTATAATTTTATGGATTGGAGGCAAGCTGCACTGAAAGCTATTTATGTATGTTGTCTAAAGCATGTATGCTATGAAATTACACTTGTTAAATGCATCAAAGATTCTCAGTTCCAGAGAGCATAACTTATCCAAGGTGATAATATAAATGTCCACTTTCATAGATGGATGACTACCTCAAAAATAAAACACCTTTCTTAATGGGAACTAATTAAGACTGTAGATTAAAAGGGATTTGGTGGCGTAAAAGTGTCAGGCTGATAGAGAACTTTTTATAGTTTGAAAATGAAGAAACTGTTATAAAGTCATATTTTGAAACCTCTATATTTTTGCTAGTGGTGTGTTTAATATAAGACTGGTGAAACTGAAATTCAAGGACACTGCAGCCATCACAGCCATGAAGGTATATACCAGGTGATCTTTCCAGTTGGATAATTGTACATGACCCTGAGAATAATGGCATGTCATTGAGATTAAGAAGTCTAATAAAACTGTTCCCTTCTAAATTCTGGTAAAAAAAAATCAGTGATGACTGTAAAAAAAAAATGTGGGTGTTTTTATGAGAGCCATTTGGGTTGATTTACTAAGGAAATAGTGCGTGTTCACTTTGCAAAGAGATTTTTCACTTTTCTTAGTGAATTGGGTGAAGCTATATTTAACCAATCATGTGCAAAGAAAAATCAATTTATCTATTTTTCATTTTGATTGGGTACCGTATATACTCGAGTATAAGCCGAGATTTTCAGCCTCTTTTTTGAGGCTGAAAGTGCCCCCCTCGGCTTATACTCGAGTCATCGCCGTCTGACTGCTCGATCAGCGTATCGAGCAGACAGACGGCGGACATACTACAATTTGAAAGCCGCGCCTCCGCCTCCGCCTCCGCCTGTGATAGGCGGAACACTGAATTTCCCAGCAGCCTGTGTTCCGCCTATCACTGACATCGTCTCATCCTCGTCCGTAGTACGAGGATGAGACGATGTCCGTGATAGGCGGAACACAGGCTGCTGGGAAATTCAGTGTTCCGCCTATCACAGGCGAAGGCGGAGGCGGAGGCGCGGCTTTCGAATTGTAGTATGTCCGCCGAGGCGCCGACGAAGAGCGGCGATCCTGGCAAGGCACGGGACGGAGGCAAGGCAAGGCACGGCACGGGACGGGACGGAGGCAAGGCACGACACGGGACGGAGGCAAGGAGGCAAGGCACGGCACGGGACGGAGGCAAGGAGGCAAGGCACGGGACGGAGGCTCGGGACACAGGTAGGCTGGACACACACACACACACACACACACACACACACACACACACACACACACACACACACACACATGGACACACACACACAGGGATGGATGGATGGAGACACACACACACACAGGGATGGATGGATGGATGGAGACACACACACACAGGGATGGATGGATGGATGGAGACACACACACACAGGGATGGATGGATGGATGGAGACACACACACACAGGGATGGATGGATGGATGGACACACACACACACAGGGGTGGATGGATGGATGGACACACACACACACAGGGATGGATGGATGGATGGACACACACACACACACACAGGGATGGATGGATGGATGGATGGACACACACACACACAGGGATGGATGGATGGATGGACACACACACACACACACAGGGATGGATGGATGGATGGACACACACACACACACACAGGGATGGACGGACACACAGGGATGGACGGACACACAGGGACGGACACACACACAGGGATGGACAGGCATGTCTCACCCTCGGCTTATACACGAGTCAATAAGTTTGCCAGTTTTTTTGGGGGTAAATTGGGGGCCTCGGCTTATATTCGGGTCGGCCTATACTCGAGTATATACGGTAAATTAAAATCAACTTTTCAAAATGACCTTGCTCTACTCCTTTAGTAGATCAACTATGCTATCTCCCATTTTGTAGTATGTGACCATTTTTCTGTGCATTGTTGAGTGCAGCTTAAAATGGAACTAAACCCGCCTACTTTACGGTTTCCCAACATAAATTACATTTAAGGCACGCTTTGATGGATAACTGTCACAGTTACTAGTGTGCTTATGTTACCTCTTAGGCCCCATTCACACCTTAGCATAGTGCTTTCAGGCAGAAAATCACGCAATGTTACAGCGATTTTGCAGTGTTTTTGCTGTGTTTTTTACTGCAATTGTGCTGCGTTTTTTACAACGTTTTGCCACGATTTTGTGCAGGGCAAATGGTCACCAATGTAAAAAGAAGAAAAACACCCAAATCTGCCAAAAAAAAAAGTTCCAGAACTTGTTTGAGCTTCAGGCGTTTTTGAGCTTCTGGTTTCAGGCGTTTTGGAGTGAAGATGTGAACAATCTCCATAGAGAATAATTGATTTTTTTCCCCTCCAACGTTTTGTAGCTTCAGGCTTCAAGCTACAAAACACCCAGGTGTGAATGGGGCCTAAATGAAACCTTTGAGTGATCAAATGGCTGGTGTCATATTTAATCACATGTTCAGCACCATGACAACTGCAGATCAAACAGAGACTATGATGGCAGCTTGCTTGGTAGTAAAAGATAGGAGGGTTTAGTGCCACTTAAAAATAACCAGTACCCTTTATCTCCTGCTACTGCCTTAATCTGAACCTGTGACAAACCATATCTTACTTGGACATCTGCTAATGTCTATTAAAATTAATGAACACTTCATTTTGGGACTTTAAACTACAAGGGTGGTTTCAACTTATGCTAACATTTCCAAGAAATGCTATTTAACTGTTTTATGTCTTAGTTGAATATATTCATGTAATTTATTCATTTGAATATTCCATTTTTGGATTGCACTTAACTATCTATGCTGGTTTACTGTCCATATGTCCCTTTTCTGAATTGTCTGAGAAAGCAATTATTGTTTTAATTGTTCTCACACGTGTTAATTAAAGCTGTTTAAGGCCTGTGTCAATAGGATTTGGGTTTGTACGTATGGGCATACAGAATTCGCTGACAGGAGCAATTGAATGTATTCTGACCTCCATTGAACCTGCTTCAAGCTGTTTATGTATTTCTATTAACTTGTATAGGGGAGGAAGTAGTTCTGACACAAAAAAAAGCCACCACAAAAGGTCCTTATCTACCGTGTCTTGCAAATGTATTGATCCCCTTGGCTTTTTACCTATTTTGTTACATTACAGCCTTTAGTTCAATGCTGTTTTTAATCTGAATTATATGTGATGGATCAGAACACAATAGTCTAAGTTGATGAAGTAAAATTTGTAAAATATATACATAAAACAATTTTTTAGAAATAAAAAACTGATAACTGATAATTGGCATGTGTGTATGTAGTCGCCCTAGAGGCTGCAACACCTAATCAAGAGGCACCACTAACCAAACACTGCCATGAATACCAAGGAACTCTCCAAACAAGTAAGGGACAATGTTGTTGAGAAGTATAAGTCAGAGTTATGCCGCGTACACATGATCAAACAATCCAGTGGAAAGTCCGCCGGACAATCCGCCCGTGTGTAGGCTCCGGCTGACTTTTTTTACCCAAAAGTCCAGCGGACTAAGATTGGAGTTTTGTACATCAATCTGTCCGCCGGACTCGCATTTCGGTGGACAGTACGGCCGTGTGTGTGCCAGTCCAGCGTACTTTTGAAATGAACGGAAAAGAAGAAAAGTCCACTCATTTTGAGCGCGGCTCCAGGTACCCGGGACCAGCGAAGGAAGTGTCGCTGGCACCGTCACCTAGTATGGACTTAAAGGGCAATCCCTACACCGAAAAACCAGCGTGGGGGTCCCCCCCAGGTCCATATCAGACCCTTATCCGAGCATGCTACCTGGCCGGCCAGGAAAGGGGTTGGGGACGAGCGAGCGCCACCCCCTCCTGAGCCCTCAACATGTTGATGAGGACAAGGGCCTCTTCCTGACAACCCTGGCCGGTTGTCGGGGCCTGTGGGCGGGGGGCTTATCGGAATCCGGCCCCCACCCTATGTGAATGAGTATGGGGTACGATGTACCCCCTACCCATTCACCTGTGAAAAAAATGGGAAAAAAACACAACATACAAGGGTTAAAATAGTTTATTGCACAGCTCCGGGGGTCTTCTTCCGTCTTCGGGGGTCTTCTCGTCGGACTCCTCCGCTATCTTCTGCTAGCTCTTTTACTAGCGGAGTAGCCCGGCTTTCTTCTTCGCCGCCGCCCTCTTCTTCTGACTTCGGGGGTCTTGTCCCCCTCTTCAGTTCTTCTTGCCGGGCCACCGCACCTTCTTCTAGCTCTTTTACAAGTGGTAGCCCGGTCGCCGCTGCCGCTGTCTTCTGGCCTTCTGTTTTTCTCTTCTGGAGATGTTGCCTCGTCGCTGTCTCCGGTCACTATGACAGGACACACGGCGTGTGGCGACTTATATAGGGACATCGCCAGATGATGTCCCCGCCCATTATGATGTCACAGTCCCAGCATCCTAAGCCCGCTGGATAGTCTGATACGTGTATATGCGGCATTAGGTTATAAAAAAATCCAAATCTTTGATGATCCCTAGAAGCACCATCAAATCTGTCATAACCAAATGGAAAGAACATGGACACAACAGCACAACAGCACACCAAAACTCACGGCAAGGAGGGAATTATTCAGAGAGGCAGCACAGAGACCTAAGGTAACCCTGGAGGAGCTGCAGAGTTCCACAGTAGAGACTGGAGTATCTGTACATAGGACAACAATAAGCCATGCGCTCCATAGAGTTGTGCTTTATGGCACATTGGCCAGAAGAAAGCCATTACTTTCAGCAAAAAACAAAATGGCACATTTTGAGTTTGTGAAAAGGCATGAGGGAGACTCCCAAAATGTATGGAGGAATGTGCTCTGGTCCAATGAGACTAAAATTAAACTTTATGGCCATCAACAAAAACATTATGTCTGACACAAACCCAACACATCACATCACCCAAAGAACACCATCCCCACAATGAAACATGGTGGTGGCAGCATCATGCTGTGGGGATATTTTTCAGCAGTTGGGACTGGGAAATTGGTCAGAGTTGAGGAAAAGATGGATGGTGCTAAATACAGGGATATTCTTAAGCAAAACCTGTACCAACCTATGTAGGCTAGGTCTGAGGTTCACTTTCCAGCAGGACAATGACCCCAAACACACTGCTAAAGCAACACTTGAGTGGTTTAAGGGGAAACATGTAAATGTGTTGGAATGGCCTAGTCAAAGCCCAGACCTCAATCCAATAGAAAATCTGTGATTGCTGTTCACAAACACAAACCATCCAACTTGAAGGAGCTGGAACAGTTTTGCAAAGAGAAATTGGTAAAAATCCCAGTGGTAAGATGTGGCAAACTCATAGAGACTTATCCAAAGCGACTTGGAGCTGGGATAGCCACAAAAGGTGGCTCTACAAAGTATTGACTTTAGTGGGGTAAACAGTTATGCACGTTGACATTTTCTGTTATTTTGTCATAATTGTTGTTTGCTTCACAATAAAAAAAAAAACATCTTCAAAGTTGTGGGCATGTTCTGCAAATTAAATGATGCAAATCCTCAAACAATCCATGTTAATTCCAGGTTGTGAGGCAACAAAACACGAAAAATGCCAAGGGGGTGAATACTTTTGCAAGATGGATGGTGCTAAATACAGGGATATTCTTGAGCAAAGCCTGTACCACTCTGTGTGTGTGATTTGAGGCTAGGATAGAGGTTCACCTTCCAGCAGGACAATTACCCCAAACACACTGCTAAATAAACACTTGAGTGGTTAAAGGGGAAACATGTAAATGCGTTTGAATTGCCTAGTCAAAGCCCAGACCTCAATCCAATAGAAAATCTGTGGTCAGACTTAAAGATTGCTGTTCACAAGTGTAAATCATCCAACTTAAAAGGAGCTGGAGCAGTTTTGCAAGGAGGAATTGGCAAAAATCCCAGTAGTAAGATGTGGCAAGCTCATAGAGATTTGAAGCTGTGATAGCCACAAAAGGTGGCTCTACAAAGTATTGACTTTAGGGGGGATAGTTTTGCACATTGACTTTTTCTTTTATTTTGTCCTATTTGTTGTTTTCTTAACAATAAAAAAAAAATATTCAAAGTTGTGGGCATGTTCTGTAAATTAAATGATGCAAATCATCAAACAATCCATGTTAATTCCAGGTTGTGAGGCAACAAAATACAAAAAATGCCAAGAGGGGGGGGGGGGGGGTGAATACTTCTGCAAGGCACTGTATAGCAAAGAGTTTTTGTTCCCAGTTGGGGGAACAGTCCTATTTCCTTCTACCTGATGAACATGTATAATTATATAAGCAGGCGGAAGACAGGGCATGGCAACAGATCTGCACAAAGTTAGAATTTGAAACAGTTGTCATTCAATGCTGCAAAGCCAAAAAGAAATACAGGGGTGGATGGATTGCAGGAGTAAGTGCATTACTTTACAAAACATTGGTATGGTAAAATGTTTACGCAAATTGAGGCTGCCATAAAAGTGGGCCCTACAGTAAAATACAAGGTACACTTACATTGCCCCCCCCCCCCCCACTCTCACAAATTACTTTCTATTAGCAATTGTAAAATGTACCTATAAAAAAAAATAGTTAGGGTTTATGCATACCTCAACCTTGTGATGCCTAGGTGAGGATAACATCACATTCCTTGCAGCTAGATCTTGGGGAATACAGATAAGCCAAAACATTGGAAGAATATACGTTTGCAAAAAACTGAAGCATCTTTTTTTTATTTTTATGGAAAGACATGACATAAAGCTCAAGGATGCAAAAGACAGGGATATGGTATGTGTAACCTGGACTGTAATTTCTGTGACTCTTCCTTTGTTACTGCTGTATTATCCTTCTATAATGGGGACAAGGGTAAACTGAATATTCATTAATGCAGAAGCACAACAGCCATCTTTAGGAGACCACTTTAGTCATCTATGGAGTGTCTCCAATGCAGGGGAGCTGCCACCATGTTTAGGTCTGGATTGAGAGATTGGCTGAGGCAACAAAGCAAGGAGGACTTGTATGCAGGCCCCTGGGTAAAGTAATCCAAAAAGCAGCAGAATCCTGGGTTTGGGAGGAAAAGAGGGGGTATAGCTCCCAGAGGGTTGAGACAACTGATGGGCTCAATTGGAGAGGAAGTGAGAGTGGAGACATTGTGAAATAATCTGAGGGTGGGTAAGCACTGTTACTGTTGTGTGGGGACTGTGCCCCTGGGGAAGAATAGCCAGGAGACAGTGAGACACTGAAATGTGATGCTGCATAAAGAGTGCTCTGTTGTGCCACCAGCCTGCACAATGCAGGGATGTAGCCACAGCGGGCACTGTGTGCTGCTGCAACCATTTCCTGTGCTGAGCAGCTGGGAGAGAGCACTACAAGGTTGCAGAAGGGGGAACAGTGATGTGGCCAGAGTGTGTCAGAGCTATTTGATGCTGTGCTGCTCAGGAGAAGAGTGCTAATCAAAGACTACTGCTGACATCATACTCTGCAATGATACATGTGAGGAGAATTAAATTCTGAGAGCACACACTGGGGATCAGTATTTCATTTGCATGATGCAATGAGTAACCGTGACTATCAGCAGACCCCTCAACATCAGGAGAAAAATCACAGGCTACTAGTGCTTGGTGCCGTTTTGTAAGGATGGACCCTTTCATAAACCTACACTGAAACACCTGAAGTTTGAAACGAGTCTACTGTGGTGAGAATTCTCTTGGCCACTGAATTTTCTTGTTTCCTGGTTCTGTAAAATTGTTCTACCCCAGTGGGGTTACTATAATTCCCCCTTATTTTGGGAACAATCCAGTGTCCCTTTGGATTTCAAAGACTGTACTGGAGAGCACTTCTACCGCTTGTAAAGAATGAAAAGAGGGACTGTTTCATCAGAATTGAAAGAGAGATCACAGTAAATTCTATCACTGTCTGACTTAAAACTTGACTTTTACTGAATTTAGAGAATGTGTCCAGAGACCCAGAAGAGGGTGCCTTGGCACTTGTAAGAGACTGACATTATACAAGTTAATCTATTGTCAGCTGAGAACTGTTGTACTTTCTTCAAGGGCCCCAACTTTGCTAGTCAACTTTTTTTCCATCAATCATGGGCCAATGGAATAAAACTGAGACTTTTATAGCAAAGTAGGACTGTCTTTATATACAGCTTCTAGATAAATACAATTCAGTTCTGTTCATTACTACTAATCAAAATTCTGCTGATGTTTAACCATGAAACAGTAAAGTTAATGCCTTATTAATTGTTTGTATTAGTACACTTGATAATCATTTCTTCTTTTAGACTATGCTTGGCCTAATACATTCTTTGAAATTCTTCAAGGTGTGTTAGAAAGTGCTGGGTGAATGATATGTGTTATCTTCAGGTGTGCAGAAAAATCACAAAACGATTCACCAGCTCCTCTGGGGGTAGTGCTACATAAGTATAATGGCATTTTTTTTTAACAGGTACATTTCATGCCCACTAATAATAGCTTTGCGAAGGGGAAAATGCCTGGGCATTTTATGTGAACCTTGTATTTTACTGTAAGGTTCTGCTTTAACAATCATCTAGAGTGTTATCTATAGGATCTTAAAGTGGAAAGACAGAAGGTTACAGAAAGTTGGTTTTGATGAGGAACCATACCTCTCCCTCTTGGTCTGAACAGTTTAAATGAGGATACTAAGGCTCTTTGCTGATTGTGTTCCTTGTGGTTACATATGCAAGGCTTGTTGAAACCTAACATTTGCTTCATGTTTCTTTTTATTACGCTGCCTTTGATTTATGTTTCAGATGTTAGTACCTCTCATCTTTAATTTATAGGGTTTGCTTCCCATGTAACCTATTTTAAATGCATCTGTGCTATTACTAGAGGTCTGATATCAACACGAACGTTATTAAAGCAAATCAATCATTGATAGATTGCACAATCGTATTTGCATTTTACATATCCTAAGTATGGTAGTGTTGTGTTTTATGGAGTAAGGAATTAAGATGAATGATACCCAAAAGGATGAATGTTAGCAAACGTAGCACGTAACACAGTCAGCGTTATTTCCTGTGCAATTCATGGTACATTGCACAGGGGCTAACTTTTATATTAAAGCATATAAAAAAATATTTTAAACAGTGAAAAAAAATTGGTAGAGTTCAAGAATAAGCATACTAAACTTAGAAATAGTTTGGTAAAATGAGTAGTGTCCCATTGAAAATTCTGGTTAATACTATGTTTATATAAGTTTTCCATTCACTGGACTGTAAAGAAAATAATAAGATACAATAGTTTAAAGGAGATACTTTCAAAAACTTTGATCGACAACAGTTTTATCCAGATAGCTGTAAGCCAGGTTCAATTTTGAATGGAACTTAGTCAGTCACATAGCACACAGTAAAATAATCAAGAGCGAATGTTATGATTACATCATGTTTTTTGCTGGTTCCCAAGGCTTTAGAGAATTGAGTTTATTCTAAAAAATGATGTGCTGAAAGTAGCCAGCAGCTGTCCACAGAGGAATAATGACAATTGTAACTAGGAGATCCATGTGTTGAAGCCTTGAAGTGCTTAACATTTGTCAGTTAATCAATAGGAGTTTTGCTATATATGTTTGTTGGAATGTAATAGCTGTTAGTAGAGTTCTCCTTTAGGTTATAGCTAGTGTCCAGCTTGTTGGTGCTAAACTGTTGTTTTATGAGCGAACAGATATAGTATTACTCATGTAAGGTCATCCTTACAGTATTTAGAATTTAAAGCTTACTGCAGTCAGTCAACGTGTGAAAAATATTGATAAAATATTAACACCTTAATTGATATGTATATCCAAACCTTTTTATAGTTTTGGATTGAATGGAACTGTCTAATGTTATTTCTTTGTGTGTTCCTGCTAGGTGGAATCACCTTGTGAAGGGGTAAAAATTATCATTGAGGCAGAAAAGAATAAATAAAATCCAACATTTTAGAGTTGTCACCAAAACAAGAGCTGAAGGTAAATCATCAAATGGAAACACGTCTTCAAGGGGCTAGTATATGAGAGATGAACTCCTCATACTAAGTAGAGATACTGGAACTGATCTGGAGAAAAGGGTTAGTTATACATATACAGTAGTCTCTACCAGTGGTCGAACATAAGTGAGCACACGGGCACTGATAGTTCACGAACAATGTGACATGGATGCAACACAAATTTATTATGTGCAATTCTCCCTGGCCACCTCACCCCTATCAACTGTTTCTCCTTGACCATGTCCTTGCCATTCACACCGCTTTCCCTCTCCTCCTATCAGACTGCTCCTCTCCGAGTCTTCTCACCCCAGTCAAATAACTCTTCATTTCTACCCGTTTCCCCCAGCCAGATTATTCTTAGCCACCTGTATCCCTGTCCGACTGCTCCTCTATTAAACCTGACAAACAAAACAGATTGCTGGTATTAATGGGTTTGTTTATCTTCTGACCCATTCATAATTTATTGATGGGTTTTAGGGTAAACAAAGACGTTCATGTGCATGTCAGCAGGTGAACTAATGACAATGGTGACTATCCACTGTTCTCACTTCACAGCAGAGTGCACATGTTAACAAAACAAAGTTATGAAAAAGTTTATCAAATATTTTTTTTTTTTTGTTAAAAATAGATATCTTTATTATGTCTCCTCTCTAGGTATATTTTTGGTATAATTTTTCTCTGTAAGTACAAATAGCCGCTTTAAAAAATAAATAAAAATAAAGATACATTTGCACAAGCATGTGTCCAGTGTTAAAAATGCAAAAGTTGCTATTTTTATTACCCATTTTGGTATTTTTTTCTTGCCATTTTTTTCTTTATCAACTGTCAATAATGACAACAAAATATACCAGCTAACATGCAAAAACAACACAGGGCATTTTTTTTAACTGTCTCGGGTACATTGCTGTGGCTTCCTACGTGATTTTCGTATATTTTTGCTTAATACTGTCCCTTGTACCTATAAAATGAAAAATAAAAAAAAACAGCTTTCACTGCAACACTCACTTTTACCAAGGTGCTGTTTATCCAGTGTTTTTTGTCTAGACGGCTATAATGGACTCACCCCTAGGGATGCATTAGCAAATTTATAAAAACAAAACTCGTTTGGCCCTGCGGACACGTTGGGGGCTGCACTTTCTATGTTAACCACCACTGTTTTACAGAACAAATATGGAAGGTTGGGATATCAATTCTTGGTAATGCTGCATTTAAAGGATCTTTATACTAGAAATGTTGGTTGTGGGTATAAACCTTAATAATGCATTTCATTACTATAAATTGCAAGAAGATTTGCTACTGTGGGCTACACATTTGCACACAGCTATGTGCCATACAAAAAAGATTGATCATTTTGAAATTCCATAAAAAGTTGATAAGAACATAACTACAGATTTTTTTTTTATCCGGAACTGCATTTCAGTATGTTAAAAAGTTCAGTTCAAGTGTTAGTAAACAAACATTATCGCATAAATGTGGATGGCGTTGCATTCATTCACTGCCATCCTTGAAATAACTGACATGACATTGTGTCTTTTTTCCAAGCATCTTCTTTTTCTAAGTTGGATTATTTTGATATTTCCTTTGTCAATGCAAGCCATTACTTGTATTCTTTTATCTAAGAAAAGGAAGATGTTAGGAGACAAATTTGTCAGCAGACAAAACTTAAAATGCATGCTGTTTGTATTTCTAGTGTTGCCCTAGAGTGATCTGGTGCTTTTTTATTCCTAAAGCATTTTTTATTTTTTACCAATTCTTTACTTTCTCTACCAATACTGGAGGGTTAAAACATTCATAAAGAATAAGATGACAAGTCTTATTTTATTGCCCCTGAGAATGTTTTGAGTGAATGAAACAAACAAACCTTACTTCATAGTAAAAGTCAGAAAAAGCTTTTATTTCTTTAAAACCCATTTATGCTGAAATTCAGCATAGCAATAATAAAAATAATCATCATCATTAAGTTTTTAGATTTCGTGTTCACTGCTACCATAGCTGTAGATTTGCTTAGGAGATATTTTTTTTCTATTACCATAATTCACTTTCTGTTACCATAATGCCTTTGAACTATGACCAGGATTTAAAGGAGTAAATAAATGGGGATTATGCATAAGCCATCCCCTTACTATAAAAAAAGGGGGCACAGAGAAGTCATAGGGTCAGGGAATTGAAAGCTGTAGTAGGGGAAGCAGAGAGAATGATCACAAACTGCATACTGAGAGCATAGGGTCAGTTAGGAAACTGTACTTTAATTCTGATTGCAAGCTCTTTGAGAAATGAACCCTTATTCTTATTATTGAGGCCTTTTTGTGTTTCATTTTAATGTGTGGTTGATTTGAGGTCAGCAGTCATTATTAAGCTGATGTCTCATCCATGGCTTTTTTTTTTTGCCATGTGTGGTGTAAAGCACATGCTTTACTTGTTAATGACCATCTGTTCTTTAACTAATTTTCAACCACACTATACCCAAAAGACAGCTACAGCATGGTTATCCAGTTCTGGGAGGGCATCCATGGACAACCTCTCAAAACACGCCTTCTGCCACACCCCTCTGATACGCCCTGTAACTGATGTGTCCTTCGGACACAGCTGATCACGGATTGTGGTAAAGGGCCAATCACAGCAGTCCTTTCCTGCCACTCTGTGTCTGTGTGGGAAAAAGGAGAAATGGTAACTGGCAAGCTTGTCAGCACATTGTTAACACCGATAATTAAGGCACTGATCATCAGTGCCCTGATTATCAATGCAGCCCCATCAGTGCCAATCAGTGCCCATAAGTGCAGCCTGTCAGTGCCCACTAATGCAGCCTATCAGTGCGACCTATCAGTGTCACCTATAAATAACTCCAAATCAGTGCCCATCAGTGCAGTGCTGCCTTTCAGTGCCATCAGTGTTACTTATCAGTGCCAATCAGTGCCACCTATCAGTGCCTCCTCATCAGTGTCCATCAGTGCAGCCTATCAGTGCCTAACAGTGAAACCTCATCAGCGCACATCAGTGAAGAAGAAAAATTACTTATTTACAAAAACGTATAATAGAATCTAAGAAAACTTTTTTTTTCAAAAAATATTTTTTTTTTTTCATTTGTTTAGCAACAAGTGGTGATTGAAAAGCACAAACAGAAAGTTTTATTGATCTCAAAAAGTGATAACATTTTATATGGATACAGTGTTGCATGATTGCACAATTGTTATTCAAAGCGCGCACTGAAAGCTGAAAATTGACTTGGGCAGGAAGGTGTGAAAGTGCCCAGTATTGAAGTGGTTAAACTGCCTTTTATAGGCAGCATGGCACATCATCAGTTGAAATAAAATAAATGAACATTTAAACCTCCTCTGATTATATCAACCCATCCGTGTAGACAAAATAAAAATCAGATATAAACCAGTTAGACCTATTATCACTGAATACAATTTGCTTTCTTAATGTGTCATCATTCACGCAAAATTAATGAATAATACCTGTAATGTTTTTAATATATGTGTAAGTCAGTTTCTATTTGTCGCCCAGTGAAAGGCAACAAATAGAAACTGACATATTACAAACATTATGGGTATTATTTGTTAGTTTTGCATGAATGATTAAACATTTGCAAAGCAAATTTTTTTTATACATAGACCCCCTAGCTTCTAGTCCATTTTACCAATTATCCTGGATTATACAATTGTCCTGCTACTGGCCAATTTTTAACCTATAGCATTATAATCATTATTGTAGTAAAGCACCAGGCTATGTAATTTTTCACTAACAAATTTAGGTCTTGCCTTGCTGTTTAAAATTGTCCTGCTGATGGCAATTTTACATATGTTGTAGTAAAATACCTGCATGCACTTTTTCTCTGTAGCAAATGTTGCCTCTCATTACAAATGTCCTTCTGTAGGCCACTTTTACACTATTGTGTCATCTATGGTCTCTTATTACTTAGTGATAGAAATTTGCCAGTGGCAGGTTGGCTTTGCATCAGAGAAAACAGGCGACAGCCGGAGACTACTGGCCAATTTCTATCTGCTGGGTAAAGCAGACCTAGTACCATTTGATGGAAACACATGGAAAAGAGTGGCTGCTAACACTACCTGAAAAAGCCTCCGTTCAAACTGAAATGAATCAAATTCAGGCGATACTGCAGTATGTATACAAAGTCGATTGTAAAAGAAAGTAAAAATTCCAAAACAAAATATGCACTGTCAATGTAACACCTCCTGTGAAAATTGTACTGTTTCATAATACCATCTACTGCTTTAAGGCATCCCTCAAGCATGGTATGTATATACTTTGTGTATTTTTAATGTTACTCTTGAATCTGAATGAAAATAACCTCTCCACACTGTACGGTATTTTAACCACTTCCTGCTCGGCCTATAACAGATTGACGTCTGGGAAGTGGTTCTGTTATCCTTACTGGGTATCATATAACATTTCAGCACACGCCCGCGGGAGCACGCAGCAGGGCGATCATGAGTGTGGCATATCAGTCTGACACGCCACATCTCAGATCGTGATAAGAAGCGTCTCACAGAGGCTTACCACATGATCAGATGTGACCAATCACAGCTGATCATCGTGTGAACCAGGAAGTGCCTGTAAACGGCATTCCTCAGTTCATGCTGACAGGGAGATCCGATGCGCAGTTCTCCTTGTTAGAGGGGGGTCTGTGCTGATAATCAGCACACTGAATTATCAGATTATTATCCAATGTACCCATAAGCTGCCAAGCGGTGCCCAGTTAGTGCCCCATCATAACCCCCTGCCAGTGCCCAATGAAATGCCAATCAGTGCCCACCACAGTGAAAATCAGTGCCCACTACAGTGACAATCAGTGTTCATCACAGTGCCAATCAGTGCCTAGCATTAAGACCTGTCAGTACCTGCCCTATCAGTGCCATCTATTAGTGTTCATCAATGCCACCTGTCAGTGCCAATCAGTGCCACCTATCAGTACCAATCAGTGCCGTGTGTCAGTGCTCATCAGTGCTGCCCGTCAGTGCCCATCAGTGCCGCCTGTCAGTGCCCATCATTGCTGCATATCAGTGCCACCTATCAGTGCCCATCAATTCTACATATCATATCCTCCCCATCAGGGCCCATCAATGCCACCTTATCAGTGCAAACTCATCAGTGCCCATCGGTGCCGCCTTATCAGTGTCAACTCATCAGTGCCCATCAGTGAAGAGGAAGACAACATTTTATAATAGAAACAAAGGACAACTTTTTTTTTTTTTAAATGCCGGCCTTTTTTAGTTTGTTTAGCAAAAAATAAAAAATGCAGAGGTGATCAAATACCACCGAAATAAAGCTCTATTTGTGGGAAAAAAATATGATAAAAATGTAGTTTGGGTACAGTGTCGTATGACTGCGCAATTGTCATTCAAAATGCGACAGCACTGAAAGCTCACAATTGTCCTGGGTAGGAAGGGGCGAATGTGCCTGGTATTGAAGTGGTTAAAAACATTTGACACATGTTGCTGATGGCTGTTCCCAGCTAACTTTTTACAGTAGTTTGCCTATTAGCCAGAAAAACACAATTCTTCCACACCCTCACCTCTCACATAAACAACGGTGAGATTTGCCTCTAGGTTTGGGTTCACAAATTTCAAACACAGTTTTCTGAAACCTTGGCAGATCAAACCCAGGGATATTTGTCCATTTATAAAAATAACAACAGCAATATGATAAAATGTATTACACCTTATTTATCATCCCCTATAGTTAGTAGAACTATAGGCAAAACTTTTTTTTTTCATTTTGGATAGAGCAAGGGAGTGTTATAACCCCTGTCAGATTTTTTTCGCCATCTGTGTCCCATTATTAAGATTTCCCTTCACTTCCTATCCCATAGCCAAAAAGGAAGTAAGAAGAAATCCCTGAAAATTAAGGGATTTCCTTTGGGACCCCAGTTCATCAGAACTAGTGTCCCCATTGGAAAATTTCCCCTCTATTTCTTTTCTGGGGACAACCAAAATTTGGGTTTTTCTTTTACTTTCACTTTCAATTAAGATGGTAAACAGAACACTAGAGAGGGTGAATCTCTTTAATAGGGATACAGACAGCAAAAATAACTGACAGGTGTTCTAATCCCTATGCACTCTATCCGAAACTAAAAAAAAAAGTTTTGCCTTTAGTTATACTTAACAACGATTGAACCCTTGCAGTTTTCCAAAAGTTTGGCTTTAAAAAAAAATCCTTAAAATGAACCCTAACATTAACCTTAACTTGTAACCTGACATATAAAGGAGTTTACCATCCAATTGACCTAACTACAGTGCCTTGCAAAAGTATTCACCCCCTTGGCATTTTTTGTATTTTTTTGCCTCACAACCTGTAATTAACATAGATTGTTTGAGGATTAGGATCATTTAATTTACAGAACATGCACACAACTTTGAAGATTTTTTTTTTATTGTGAAGCAAACAACAAATAGGACAAAATAACAGAAAAAGTCAATGTGCATAACTATCCCCCCCCTAAATTTAATAATTTGTAGAGCCACCTTTTGTGGCTATCACAGCTCCAAGTCATTTGAATAAGTCTCTATGAGCTTGCCACATCTTACCACTGGAATTTTTGCCAATTCCTCCTCCCAAAACTGCTCCATCTCCTTCAAGTTGGATGGTTTACACTTGTGAACAGCAATCTTTAAGTCTGACCACATATTTTCTATTGGATTGAGGTCTGGGCTTTGACTAGACCATTCCAACTAATTTACATGTTTCCCCTTAAACCACTCAAGTGTTTATTTAGCAGTATTTTTGGGGTCATTGTCCTGCTGGAAGGTGAACTTCCGCCCTAGCTTCAAATCACACACACAGGGTGGTACAGGTTTTGCTCAAGAATATCCCTGTATTTAGCACCATTCATCTTTCCCTCAACTCTAACCAGTTTCCCAGTCCCACCTGCTGAAAAACACCCCCACAGCATGATGCTTCCACCCCTATGCTTCACTGTATGAATGGTGTTCTTTGGGTGATGTGATATGTTGGGTTTGGTCCAGTCATAGTGTTTTCTTTGATGGCCAAAAAGTTCAAATTTAGTCTCATCAGACCAGTGCACCTTCCTCCATACATTTTGGGAGTCTCCCACATGCCTTTTTGCAAACTCAAAATGTGCCATTTAGTTTTTTGCTGAAAGTAATGGCTTTCTTCTGGCCACTCTGCCATAAAGCCCAACTCTATGGAGCGTATGGCTTATTGTCTATGTACAGATACTCCAGTCTCTGCTGTGGAACTCTGCAGCTCCTCCAGAGTTACCTTAGGCTTCTGTGCTGCCTCTCTGATTAATGCCCTCCTTGCCTGATCCATGAGTTTTTTGTGTGCGAATGTCTCGTTTGCTGTTGTGCCATGTTCTTTCCATTTGGTTATGATAGATTTGATGGTGCTCTTAGGGATCATGAAAGATTTGGATTTTTTTTATAACTTAACCCTGAATTGTACTTCTCAACAACATTGTCCCTTACTTCTTTGGAGAGTTCCTTGGTCTTCATGGCAGTGTTTCGTTAGTGGTGCCTCTTGCCTAGGTGCTGCAGCTTCATGTGACCCTTAGATTGCACACAGGTGGACATCATTTCACTAAATATGTGACTTCTGAAGGTAATTGGTTGCACCAGAGCTTTTTATGGGCATCATAACAAAGGGGGTGAATACATACGCACATGCCAATTATCAGTTTTTTATTTCTGAAAAATTGTTTTATGTATATATTTTTCTAATTTTACTTCACCAACTTAGACTATTGTGTTCTGATCCACCACACATAATTCAAATTAAATAAACATTGAACTAAAGGCTGTAATGCAACAAAATAGGTAAAAAGCCAAGGTGGGTGAATACTTTTGCAAGTCACTGTAAGCCATAATCAACTAAATTGCATTGTACTGAACCTGTCCAATACCAGGATACTCTATGCTGATAGCAAGCAGTCTCATGCAGAATTCATGCAGCAATGTGACTTCAAAATTCTGCCGTTTTTAAAAGGGACCAGTCAAAGTTGAATCCATGTATGGGCAGGCTGGTACTACAGAAGTCTATTTATTGAGCAACTTCTGTAGAACCAGCCTGTTAGAAAATGTTCTCTCGATCATCACCACCAGCTATAATCTAACTATATCTATGGATGAGCAGTATTATCACCCGAGAACAGGAAATCAGGAAGTGTGTTAGGACACAGACTTCCTTCCTCTCTCCCCTTCTCCAAAACATGGGGGTAGAAGTGAACCATAATCATCCCTGTGCTCTGTCAGTGTTTCACACCTATTGTTAGTGCTGACTGCCTGCAAATTATCTCTCCTGTCCCTGTGTAACTCAGTCACCATTACTGGGGTCAGGTCCGGCTGGCAAAAACAGCTGTGCTGCGAGTGGGAGGTGATTGAGCAAGGAACTAGGACCACAGCCGCAGAGTAACCCAGCTGCATTTGCGGATGCAGGTTCTATATTTCCGGCTGCAGGTCCCACAGGCGTTGGTAGAGTGATCTACACCTGCACTCCGCCCCCCCCCCCCCCCCTCCGACCTCTCTCTCCCTTAGAAGCAGCACACTAGCAGAGCCTGGAGAGCGGCAGACGAGTGGCTACAGGTGAGTGAGACAGCACTGAGCAGTGCACCTGCGCAGGCAATGGGCAAATGATGCACCAAAAAAAAAAGCCAACCAATCCATATGAATCTAAAGTATAAGAACCCTGGCTTGTCAGCAAAAAAGTGCATGTATATATGTAAGAAGGCCAGTATGGTGGCCTGAATTTATGGAAGGAGCCCGGGGGGTATTTAACCAGCCCACTCGCCTGTGGTCTTTGTCGGTTTCCTGTGCGCAATACTACGTCACTAGGCCGACTGCTCGAGTTTCGTTGCCATTCGGATAACTTCTCTCTACAAGAAGTCTCGTGGTTTTCGTTCCCGTTCGTGTTTTTTGTACGTCTCTGGCTCGACTGCCGCAGGTAAGGGTCTCGATTGACCTTCCTTTACTAAAAACATTTCTATTGCGTGTCTTAAAACCCGAAACTCGACACTAAACCCTCGAGTCATTCGTTATGAAACCGGGTCGTTAGTCACTCGAACGCACCATTATCGCAACTCGCTTCATTGCACGGGCCTCATTTCGGTAGAATTGCTTAAACTGAAAATATCGCACTATTTCCGTAGCTTATTGTATTGTCTGCCTCGACACCGTGTTCCACAGACAAATCGTTGCCAGTCGCATCACACGGCACAACGATTCGTGCCTCTGCCTTCATTTCTAATCACTGGGTATGCCCTCTTATTTTGGTATACCGTCCATTAGACCAGGGCACACTTCAGGTCCATTTCATATAGTGTATCTTATGATAAGTTTGTATTGTTCGGATACGTATCGGTCATAGGGCTTTGGTCATAAATATATATATATATATATATATATATATATATATATATATATATATAATTACATACCGTATTTATCGGCATATAACACGCACTTTCTTCCCCCTAAAATCAGGGGGAAATCGAGGGTGCGTGTTATACGTCGATCCCCCGCCGTTATTAACCTTCTCTGCCACTCTCGGCAGCTTTCAGGTATTTTCGGCCGTTCTCAGGTATATTCAGTCATTCTCGGCTATTTTCGGCCACATTCGGCCATTCTTGGAGGCTTTCGGAAAGCTGAAAGCAGCTGAGAACAGCCGAATGCGGCCGAAAATAGGCGAGAAGGGACGAAAATAGCCGAGAACGGCCGAGTGCGGCCGAAAATACCCGAAAGCCGATGAGAACGGCCAAGAACAAGCACCGCCGAGATACACAGGACATCCGCTCTGTATCTCGGCATCACCTTTTTTTAAATGGCAAAGACACTGACAAGCCTGCAAACGACTGACAAGGCTGCAATCGACTGACAAGTAGTGATGGCCGAACGGTTCGCCCGGCGGTCGTTTCGCGGCGAATTTCCGACATTCGCGGTCCGCACGTTCGAACGCCTTTTTCCGTCGTTCGCCGCGGCGGACTTACGTGTTTAATGTATACAAGAACTTTAACCTTTGGTGACACGTTTATCATGTGATACAGGACAGCCAATTGAGACATGACAGCACATGGACACTTGTACATTCCCCCTAACCTATAAATACACCCGATCCGGTGGCCATTTTACATTCTTTCTTCTGTTAAGATAGGGACAGGTTCCTGTGTGGAGTAGGGAGAGATAAACCACTAGCTATTTGGTACACAAAAGTTCTTTTCAGGACTGGTATAGGTGTTAGGTGTTGATAGGTTTGCTGTGCTGCTGATTCTTGCAGCAGCCTGAGTGTCTTTTGTTAGTTTAGAGAAAGGGAAAGGACGGTGTATGCTACAGGGACAGCCAGATTAGTCTTTCATCATCATCATCATCATCATCATCATTAGCTGTTACTATCAAGGTCCACAAAAGAGCTGTTCCAGTAACCACTAATCGTTCTCTTTTTTTGCCAATTTGTATAGGGACAGGAAGGAAGCAGTGTTGTCAGGCAGTGAGGGTAATTTTAAAGACTTGCTGTTATTATTAGTTCCACAAAGGTTCTTTTCAGGACTGGTATCAGTGGTACAGTAATAGGCTTGTACATGTATAATATTCTTTCTTCCAAATATAGAAAGGATATTATACTTGACTGCTGCCCTTCTGCTGCAGTCTGCTAAACATTCACAACTCACTTGTTCCACAAAAGTTCTTATAAGGACTGGTAACTTGGTATAGGGTGCTACGGTACATAGGCTTGAGTGCGGTACAGTCTGCTGTTCTGTAAGGACCGCTATCGGTCCACAATAGATAGGGTTGACGTGCACCACTGCTGACCGCTGCCCTATACTGCAGCAGTCCTTCAGCGGTATAGGGACTGACGTACAGTCTGCTAATCACTAACACACAACCTGCTTGTTCCACAAAAGTTCTTATAAGGACTGGTAACTTGGTATAGGGTGCTACGGTACATAGGCTTGAGTGCGGTACAGTCTGCTGTTCTGTAAGGACCGCTATCGGTCCACAATAGATAGGGTTGACGTGCACCACTGCTGACCGCTGCCCTATACTGCAGCAGTCCTTCAGCGGTATAGGGACTGACGTACAGTCTGCTAAACACTAATACACAACCTGCTTGGTCCACAAAAGTTCTTATAAGGACTGGTAACTTGGTATAGGGTGCTACGGTACATAGGCTTGAGTGCGGTACAGTCTGCTGTTCTGTAAGGACCGCTATCGGTCCACAATAGATAGGGTTGACGTGCACCACTGCTGACCGCTGCCCTATACTGCAGCAGTCCTTCAGCGGTATAGGGACTGACGTACAGTCTGCTAAACACTAATACACAACCTGCTTGGTCCACAAAAGTTCTTATAAGGACTGGTAACTTGGTATAGGGTGCTACGGTACATAGGCTTGAGTGCGGTACAGTCTGCTGTTCTGTAAGGACCGCTATCGGTCCACAATAGATAGGGTTGACGTGCACCACTGCTGACCGCTCACCTATACTGCAGCAGTCCTTCAGCGGTATAGGGACTGACGTACAGTCTGCTAATCACTAACACACAACCTGCTTGTTCCACAAAAGTTCTTATAAGGACTGGTAACTTGGTATAGGGTGCTACGGTACATAGGCTTGAGTGCGGTACAGTCTGCTGTTCTGTAAGGACCGCTATCGGTCCACAATAGATAGGGTTGACGTGCACCACTGCTGACCGCTGCCCTATACTGCAGCAGTCCTTCAGCGGTATAGGGACTGACGTACAGTCTGCTAATCACTAACACACAACCTGCTTGTTCCACAAAAGTTCTTATAAGGACTGGTAACTTGGTATAGGGTGCTACGGTACATAGGCTTGAGTGCGGTACAGTCTGCTGTTCTGTAAGGACCGCTATCGGTCCACAATAGATAGGGTTGACGTGCACCACTGCTGACCGCTGCCCTATACTGCAGCAGTCCTTCAGCGGTATAGGGACTGACGTACAGTCTGCTAAACACTAATACACAACCTGCTTGGTCCACAAAAGTTCTTATAAGGACTGGTAACTTGGTATAGGGTGCTACGGTACATAGGCTTGAGTGCGGTACAGTCTGCTGTTCTGTAAGGACCGCTATCGGTCCACAATAGATAGGGTTGACGTGCACCACTGCTGACCGCTGCCCTATACTGCAGCAGTCCTTCAGCGGTATAGGGACTGACGTACAGTCTGCTAAACACTAATACACAACCTGCTTGGTCCACAAAAGTTCTTATAAGGACTGGTAACTTGGTATAGGGTGCTACGGTACATAGGCTTGAGTGCGGTACAGTCTGCTGTTCTGTAAGGACCGCTATCGGTCCACAATAGATAGGGTTGACGTGCACCACTGCTGACCGCTCACCTATACTGCAGCAGTCCTTCAGCGGTATAGGGACTGACGTACAGTCTGCTAATCACTAACACACAACCTGCTTGTTCCACAAAAGTTCTTATAAGGACTGGTAACTTGGTATAGGGTGCTACGGTACATAGGCTTGAGTGCGGTACAGTCTGCTGTTCTGTAAGGACCGCTATCGGTCCACAATAGATAGGGTTGACGTGCACCACTGCTGACCGCTGCCCTATACTGCAGCAGTCCTTCAGCGGTATAGGGACTGACGTACAGTCTGCTAATCACTAACACACAACCTGCTTGTTCCACAAAAGTTCTTATAAGGACTGGTAACTTGGTATAGGGTGCTACGGTACATAGGCTTGAGTGCGGTACAGTCTGCTGTTCTGTAAGGACCGCTATCGGTCCACAATAGATAGGGTTGACGTGCACCACTGCTGACCGCTCACCTATACTGCAGCAGTCCTTCAGCGGTATAGGGACTGACGTACAGTCTGCTAATCACTAACACACAACCTGCTTGTTCCACAAAAGTTCTTATAAGGACTGGTAACTTGGTATAGGGTGCTACGGTACATAGGCTTGAGTGCGGTACAGTCTGCTGTTCTGTAAGGACCGCTATCGGTCCACAATAGATAGGGTTGACGTGCACCACTGCTGACCGCTCACCTATACTGCAGCAGTCCTTCAGCGGTATAGGGACTGACGTACAGTCTGCTAATCACTAACACACAACCTGCTTGTTCCACAAAAGTTCTTATAAGGACTGGTAACTTGGTATAGGGTGCTACGGTACATAGGCTTGAGTGCGGTACAGTCTGCTGTTCTGTAAGGACCGCTATCGGTCCACAATAGATAGGGTTGACGTGCACCACTGCTGACCGCTGCCCTATACTGCAGCAGTCCTTCAGCGGTATAGGGACTGACGTACAGTCTGCTAAACACTAATACACAACCTGCTTGGTCCACAAAAGTTCTTATAAGGACTGGTAACTTGGTATAGGGTGCTACGGTACATAGGCTTGAGTGCGGTACAGTCTGCTGTTCTGTAAGGACCGCTATCGGTCCACAATAGATAGGGTTGACGTGCACCACTGCTGACCGCTCACCTATACTGCAGCAGTCCTTCAGCGGTATAGGGACTGACGTACAGTCTGCTAATCACTAACACACAACCTGCTTGTTCCACAAAAGTTCTTATAAGGACTGGTAACTTGGTATAGGGTGCTACGGTACATAGGCTTGAGTGCGGTACAGTCTGCTGTTCTGTAAGGACCGCTATCGGTCCACAATAGATAGGGTTGACGTGCACCACTGCTGACCGCTCACCTATACTGCAGCAGTCCTTCAGCGGTATAGGGACTGACGTACAGTCTGCTAATCACTAACACACAACCTGCTTGTTCCACAAAAGTTCTTATAAGGACTGGTAACTTGGTATAGGGTGCTACGGTACATAGGCTTGAGTGCGGTACAGTCTGCTGTTCTGTAAGGACCGCTATCGGTCCACAATAGATAGGGTTGACGTGCACCACTGCTGACCGCTCACCTATACTGCAGCAGTCCTTCAGCGGTATAGGGACTGACGTACAGTCTGCTAATCACTAACACACAACCTGCTTGTTCCACAAAAGTTCTTATAAGGACTGGTAACTTGGTATAGGGTGCTACGGTACATAGGCTTGAGTGCGGTACAGTCTGCTGTTCTGTAAGGACCGCTATCGGTCCACAATAGATAGGGTTGACGTGCACCACTGCTGACCGCTGCCCTATACTGCAGCAGTCCTTCAGCGGTATAGGGACTGACGTACAGTCTGCTAAACACTAATACACAACCTGCTTGGTCCACAAAAGTTCTTATAAGGACTGGTAACTTGGTATAGGGTGCTACGGTACATAGGCTTGAGTGCGATACAGTCTGCTGTTCTGTAAGGACCGCTATCGGTCCACAATAGATAGGGTTGACGTGCACCACTGCTGACCGCTGCCCTATACTGCAGCAGTCCTTCAGCGGTATAGGGACTGACGTACAGTCTGCTAAACACTAATACACAACCTGCTTGGTCCACAAAAGTTCTTATAAGGACTGGTAACTTGGTATAGGGTGCTACGGTACATAGGCTTGAGTGCGGTACAGTCTGCTGTTCTGTAAGGACCGCTATAGGTCCACAATAGATAGGGTTGACGTGCACCACTGCTGACCGCTCACCTATACTGCAGCAGTCCTTCAGCGGTATAGGGACTAAGAGTTTTGTCACAGGGTCATTTAAAAAATGACATGCAGAGGAAGAGGCAGGCCCTTCCGCAGGGGTGGTAGGGGTAGGGCAGGAGCAACAGGCTTGAGCCAAAGTGGGAAGTTGCAGAAGGTGCGTTCAATTACTTTAAAGGATGCACCAGACTTGGTTGAGTGGCTCGCTCAGCCTTACTCTTCTGCACCCTCCTCATCCTCTCGATCTGCACCCTCTTCTTCACTCTCTGCTATGTGCACCCCCAAAGACACTACCACCAACAACACGACCACCACCACCACCACCACATACCTTCCGCTTGAGTCACTGGAATTATTTTCCGATCCATATCAAGAGGACATTTCTGATGCGCAGCCACTCTTGGTATTGGATCAGGAAGAGGAGGTAGCAACAAGCGCTACTCAGCAGTCTGACGCCAGTACCCAGATCAGCCCAAGGAGGAGGTTGGTCCCCGGTGTTGCTGCCTACTCCGAGATCTCTACTTATAGCGGTGGGGAAGGTGACGTTGATGATGACGTGTCTAGTGATGTCACGTGGGTGCCCACAAGAGAGGAAGAGGAGGGGAGTTCAGAGGGAGATATGGACCAGCAGATAGGGAGGAGAAGCAGCAATGACTTACATTGCACAGCAGGGACAAAGCAGACTGCAAATGTATCAGGAGCGAGTCATCGACCATGTACGGTCACATCTGGCGCTCCCAGGACACCGGCACATGGCTCCGCAGTGTGGGCTTTTTTTAACGTGTCCGCTGCTGACAATAGCGTTGCCATCTGCAATCTTTGCAGTCAACGCGTTAGTCGCGGTAAGCCCAATACTCACCTAGGGACGACCGCCTTAAGAAGGCACATGAGCAGCCATCACCGAGCCCAGTGGGAGCAACGGAACACACAAAGCCACACTGCAGGCTCTCACCGTCCAGCCTCGTCTTCTACTTCTCCTTCTCCTCTCTCCTCACAATTGTCCTCCACTCCACCTTCCATCACGCCAAGCTCACATTTTTCTGCAAAAAGGCAGGCTTCCGTGGGCCTAATGTTTGAGCGTAAAAAAATGATGATGCCGGATAACCCTCTTGCCCAACGGTTGGCGGCTGGCTTGTCAGAACTCATAGCCCGCCAACTACTGCCATATAAACTGGTGGACTCGGAGGCCTTTCGCAAATTTGTGGCCATTGGAACACCACAATGGAAGGTCCCAGGAAGGAAGTATTTCTCAGAGAAGGGCATCCCAGAGCTATATGGCCATGTTCAGCGGCAAGTGAATGTATCTCTGGCACACAGTGTCGGTGCCAAGATACATCTGACCACAGACACGTGGTCTAGCAAACACGGGCAGGGAAGGTATATCAGTTTTACTGCCCACTGGGTGAACCTTCTGACGGCCGTCAAGCATGTAACCCGTGGCACCCGTGTAGATTTGGTTTTACCGCCACGGATTGCATGCAGGCCTGACTCTTCTTCTCCTCCTCCTACTCCATCCTCCTCCCTCTCCTCCTCAGCTGCCTCCTCCTTTTCCGCTGCTAGCGTCTCTTCCACTGCACCGCCCAAGCTCCCCAGAACCTATTCCACATGCCAGGTGAGACGTTGCCATGCCGTGCTGCGTCTGTTGTGCCTGGAAGCAAAGAGCCACACTGGCCCGGCACTCCTTTCAGCTTTGCGTTCACAGGCAGATGAGTGGCTAACACCGCTCAATTTGACAGTTGGTAAAGTGGTGTGTGACAACGGTGCCAATCTGCTTAGCGCATTGAAACAGGGCAAAATCACACACGTGCCGTGCATGGCACACGTCTTAAACTTGGTCGTGCAGCGATTCCTTGTCAAATACCCTGGGGTCCAGGACATCTTGCGGCAGGCAAGGAAAATCTCGGCCCATTTCAGAAGATCTTACACGGCCATGGCTCGCCTTGCTGACATTCAGCGGCGACACCATCTGCCGGTCAGACGTCTTATTTGCGATTGCCCGACGCGATGGAACTCAACCTTCTATATGCTTGATAGGCTGCTCCAGCAGAAACGTGCAGTTAACGTCTACCTGTATGAACTCTGCGAAAGAAACGGTTCTGGGGAGCTGGGTTTTTTTTCACCGCGCCAGTGGCTGCTCATGCGCGACACATGCAGACTTCTGCGGCCATTTGAGGAGATCACCAAACTGGTCAGTCGCAGCCATGGCGCCATCAGTGACATGGTACCTTATGCCTTCTTTCTGGAGCGTGCATTGCGTCGTGTCATTGATCAGGCTGTGGAGGAGCAGGAGCGGGAAGATGAGGAAGTCGCAATGCTGGATGAATTCCCAGGGGGGGCTACTCTATCTGAGACAAGTCAACAACAGGAGTCTGATGAGGAGTCAGAGGAGGATGGTGCCGGGGCGGATGAGCAGGAGCAAGAAGAGCATGCTTTAAACCTTTCTGGGATCCCTGTTGTGCGAGGATGGGGAGAGGAGAATGAAGAGGACGACATTATCCTGGATGATGAGCAGGAGCCAGGCCACCACACCGCTTCCACTTTAGTGCAAATGGGGGCCTTCATGCTCCAGTGTTTTAATAGGGACCCCCGTATAAAAAGCATGAGGGTCAAGGACCAGTACTGGGTGGCAACGTACTTAGACCCCCGGTACAAACACAAAATGGCGGAAATGTTACCGCCGTCGCAGAGGGCTGTCAGAATGCAGCACTTCCAGGCCTTGCTTCGAGAAATGCTGCATTCTGCTTTTGCGTGCGCTGGCAGAGGAGCAATTCCCACTCCCAGAGAAGGATTTGCGGGTACCAATCCAACAGCGCCTGCAAGAAGAGGCCGGTTTGAAGATGTGTTGGTGACTTCGGATATGAGGTCATTCTTTCAGCCGACCCATCGACAGGTGTCATCCGGATCCAGCATCAGGGAACGCCTAGACCGTCAGGTGTCCGACTACATTGGGTTAACGGCCGATGTGGACGCTCTGAGGAGTGATGAACCCCTAGACTACTGGGTGGGCAGGCTTGACCTCTGGCCAGAGCTTGCCCAATTTGCAATCGAACTGTTGGCTTGCCCCTCATCCAGTGTCCTGTCCGAAAGGACGTTCAGCGCAGCAGGGGGGATTGTGACCGATAAGCGTACTCGCCTAGCTCACCACAGTGTTAACTACCTCACATTTCTAAAAATGAATGAGGCATGGATCTCGGAGGAATTCAACACATGTGACCAGTAGACCATGTATATGTCTATAAACTATTTTTTTAATCAAGCACACAGACCTTCTTAATTCATTTGGCTCACTTCCTTGACCCAAAAAAGCACACCGTACTATATGCCCCTACCCTCCTCTTTGAAGAGGTTGAGCGGTGTCATATTTCTACTGGGGCTGCTTATGATATCCCTGTGCTGTGCTGACTTCCTCCTGGGGGTTCTTATTATGAAGGGATCACACTATCCCTGTGCTGTGCTGACTTCCTCCTGGGGGTTCTTATTATGAGGGGATCACACCATCCCTGTGCTGTGCTGACTTCCTCCTGGGGCTGCTTACGGTGCTGCTGTCAGCGCTGTATGTCACGGTGCTGCTGTCAGCGCTGTATGTCACGGTGCTGCTGTCAGCGCTGTATGTCACGGTGCTGCTGTCAGCGCTGTATGTCACGGTGCTGCTGTCAGCGCTGTATGTCACGGTGCTGCTGTCAGCGCTGTATGTCACGGTGCTGCTGTCAGCGCTGTATGTCACGGTGCTGCTGTCAGCGCTGTATGTCACGGTGCTGCTGTCAGCGCTGTATGTCACGGTGCTGCTGTCAGTGCTCTGTATTACGGTGCTGCTGTCAGATGCCTCTATCACGGTGCATGTGTCATTCCGGTATGTCACGCTGCTGGTGATCATCTCCTGCACCCTCTTCTTTGCCTACCCTGGTCCCTGACCTTCCCTCTCCTCCATTGCCTTCATTAGCTCCATAGTCCTGAATTGTTAGAACAATTTCCCAAATAAAATAAAAATGCTTGTAGTTATCGATCCCAAATTCACCTCATACATGTATTATGTCATTGTCCAGATGGTGGGACTACGTTTTACCCCCTAATAATTACCACGTGGCCGCAAATTCGACATGAAGGTTTGCAAAGTTCGCCTCCCATTGAAGTCAATGGGGCCCGCGGCGAACGGTCGGTTTCGCGAACGTTTGGGTCCGTTCGCATTTCGCGTTCGCGAAACGTCCCGTCGGAAGTTCGTCCATCACTACTGACAAGGCTGCAATGCAAGGCTGCAATGCAAGGCTGCAATGGAAGGCTGCAATGCAAGGCTGTAATGGAAAGCTGCAATGCAAAGCTCCAATGGAAGGCTGCAATGCAAAGCTGCAATGGAAGGCTGCAATAGAAGGTTGCAATGCAAAGCTGCAATGGAAGGTTGCAATGCAAGGCTGCAAATTCCCTCCTAAACTTGGGGTGCGTGTTATACGCCGATAAATATGGTACTTTTTTACTGACAAGCCAGGGTTCATATAGCTTTGAATTGTATAATAATATAAAATTACATATAATACAATTCAAATCGATATGAACCCTGGCTTAACATATCTGTATGTCAACCCACATTGGAGCAGTGGCAGCCGGTGTTCACATTTTTTTTGGGGGGGGGGGGGCGCAAACAAACTGAAAAAAATAAATAAAATTTCAGCCACTGTGCCCATCAAACGCAGCTACTGTGCCCATCAATTGCCGCCACTGTGCCATCAAACGCATCCACTGTGCCATCAAACGCAGCCACTGTGCCCATCAAATGCAGCCACTATGCCCATCAAACGCTGCCACTGTGCCCATCAATTGCCGTCACTGTGCCCACAAATTTCCACCACTGTGCCATCAAATGCAGCCACTGTGCCCCTCAAACGCTGGCCACTGTACCCATAAATTGCTGCCAGTGTGCCCATCAATTGTTGACACTGTGCCCATCAATAAAAAAAGTGTGCATTTATTATTTTTTGTTGCAGAAGCCTGGAAAGCATTGCACCAGCAATCAGCAAATCACTGATGCCATGCAGGTCTCATGTACACTGACAGCCTACCCTTAAAGTTCATGTGCATGTAAAGGCAGGCGCCCCAATACTTTTAGTAATATAGTGTATATATATATATATATATATACACGCGTGTGTGTTTGAGCTTTGGGGTGCACACCCTAATGAATAAGGCTGTGCGCGCCTATAAAGAGAACAATGCTAACTCACAAGAGTGCACCACAGGTAGAGTGCTGACAAGATTTCTGTTAGGAATAACAAGTATTTTCTGCATTTAGACACTTAACATTGCTAGGGCTTACAGGTCAGATACTGCACATATACATATATATATATATATATATATATATATATATATATATATATATATATATATGACCTCCAGTCAAATGTATACCTCCTAGATATGGTCTATTAAGGTTTTGCCTGGGAAAATAATGCTGGAAGGTTGAAGTCATCCAACCAGTCTACAGATAGGAGGATATATTTGCTTTCTTCTAGTATTTATTCACTCAGACTGTAATTGTCTGGTAAGTCACATATCCTGTACATCAGCTAGTACACAAATGGGTTAAGAATACAAAGACACCTTTATTTGCATGATTGTGTCATCTTTGACCTTAGTTGTTGCCTAAACAAAGATGAGGCCAGTCGCCTGCAAAGAAAGGAAGATAAAAGCATTTTTAATGGTAGTGTGATTCCTATGAGAGGCAATAAATACCTGGAAGTGTCACACACATACATATCGTGTTTAGCATGTATGCACCTTTCATGAAAAAAATGCATTTTTGTATGTTCAATAAAAGCAAGCATGGCGAATAAAGGAACTACAAGAATGTGGAAAATAAGTAGAAGTAAACAATTGCAATCATAAAATGTTGCCTGTATAGTACTTTGTAATATCTTGACACTGTATAAAGGATGGCAATTGTGATAACATTAGCAATATTAACAATAATAAAAGTACAGTAACTAATAAATATACTTTAGCTAAAAATCACCAATAAAAATATATTTTAAGTGAACTAAAAGTGTAGCTATCTGCTGAGGGAATTTGTTGTTTTGCTTGAGGGTTTAGTCATTACTGTTTTTATTAGCAGGCAGAGATGTCTTGTGCTTCTTGTCTGTATTGTTCAAAAGCTCTACAACTGTAATTAGGCAGCAGTTAAAGCAAAAACAAAACGTACTATTCAATATACAAGCTTATGGGATTCTATGCCGAGCTTCAATGAACACTGTTCTATAACACCTACAGCATGTGTATCTGAGTCATTAAAATGTAAAAACAACAAATCACAAAAAAAAATGCTTTTATAAAAATACAATGTGTTAAGCTTCAGTATTCAGGATACAAAAGGAATAAAAATGCACATCATCCATCAACAGTGAGTTATATATCTGCCTTGCAATAGCCTTGTGGCCATAAACATGCCAATCAATGGATAGCATAATACAAAATTTTCTGAGTGACATTTCATGCTATATTCATAAGCTAACCTGCCTCATTCAACTTAGCGGAAAGAGAGAAGTTACAAGCTCACACTGCAAAGTTATTGAAATGTGACTGACATCTCAAAGGGTACCAGCCGAATACCATGACCCTGCTCTGAAACATTGCAAAGTTAATCAAAATTATGGATGTCTGGCGTCATAAAGACTTTCTTTACACTAAATCTTCTCATCCACTGTATAGAAAAGGTCATAATCTGCTTCAATTTCCTTCACATCGAAATGTTCTATCATTTATTTGCAGGTGCTGTAGTCAAATAACTTCTATAACACACTCTCGGAAATGCCAAAGCTTTAAATATAGATTACATTGCAAAAGGTATCCTTGCCCAACCTCTAAAAAAAAAAAAATGCACTGGGCATTCTATAATGATTGTTCAACAGGTCCTCCTGTGACCGCAGGTTGTGTGATATATGGTTATTAGCCAATATTTCAGTTGCAGGATCTGAAAAGTGGAGGATTGTCTAATTCTACTAGAACATATAATTTTTACTTATGTACAGTATAGTCTTACACCATTATAAAATAAAGATGCTGTTGTGCTATGCTTTCTGGCTGAATGATGCTGTTGCTGTTTTGGAGAAAACATGTCAGAAACCAAATTACTATGATTCATTATCTCTTGTACAGGACTTAAAAGGCAATTCACACGAATGTGTCTATTAATCATATTTATCAGCGCTGCTATTTTTTTGATGCGCCAGTTTCTTATTTTCTTAAAAAATATTGTAAAATATTATTTTAAAAAATGAAAAAGCTCTAGCTCAACTGTTTTTTTTTCCAGCTCAGTGTCAGTATTCATTAATCTCAGGTTGGTCCTAAGACAGGCACAGTTCTCAAAGAGAGTGATAAGCATTGACAGATCTAACCATCAACACCAAAGTGGCACATCGCCAGGATGCACCAGAAGTTTTTTCCCCAACATGGTCCAAATACATGTGGTGAAGCACTATATTCCTTTACGAGTGCACAAATGACTGCTGACAAGAAATGGTGGAATAGCTATAAATCATTTTGTGATTTGTCCTAAAGGAGTTAATCATATAAAAGGAATCTACCAACTCCAAAGTTATCATTTATGTTGATTTTTTTCCTTCATAACAGTTTTTTTTCTCCTAACCGGTTCCCGACTGGCGCACGCCGATGTACGTCAGCAGAATGGCATGGCTGCGCAAATGGGCGTACCTGTACGTCCCTTTGAATTTGCCACCGTGCCATCCCACGGTTCACGCATGCACCCACTGGGAGCTCCATGAGTAGGATCGCGGGTCCCGCGGACTCGATGTCCGTGGGGATACCTGCGATCATCTCATGGAAAGCAAGAATGGGGAGATGCCAATAAGCAAGCATCTCCCCGTTCTGCCTTGTGACACTGTCACTGATCATAACTTCCTGTGATCAGGAGCTATGATCAGTGATGTGTCACACATAGCCCATCCCTCCTACAGTTAGAACACAGCACTAGGACACACTTAACCCCTATAGTGCCACCTAGTGTTAACACCATTCACTGCCAGTCACATTTACTCAGTAATCAATGCAATTTTAATCGCACTGATTGCTGAATAAATTGGAATGATCCCAAAATCGCACCAAAATTGTCCGACGTGTCCGCCATAATGTCGCAGTCATGATAAAAATCACTGATCAACGCCATTACTAGTAAAAAAAATATTAATAAAAATGCCATAAAACTATCCCCTATTTTGTAGATGCTATAAATTGTGCGCAAACCAATCAATAAACGCTTATTGCGATTTTTTTTACTAAAAATATGTAGAAGAATACGTATCAGCCTAAACTGAGGGGTGAAAAATGTTATATATATTTTTGAGGGATATTTATTATAGCAAAAAGCAAAAAATTATGTTTTTTTTTTCAAAATTGTCGCAGAGGTGATCAAATACCACTAGAAGAAAGCTCTATTTGTGGGGAAAAAGATGTACATTTTGTTTGGGAGCCACGTTGCACGACTGTGCAATTGTCAGTTAAAGTGACGCAGTACCGAATCGCAAAAAGTGCTCCGGCCTTTGGCCAGCAAAATGGTCCTGAGCCCTGCTCTTTAACTATTCATCTGGTGTAGACACAAACTTAATCACTGATGGTGCAGGATATGGGTACTTATGTAAAACCTTGCTCTTGCTTACACTGGAAGGTGGGTGAGTTGTTAACTTCTTGTGGAAAATGGGGTATGCAAGAAGCAGATACCCATTGGCACTGGCCTGGTGCTTAAGAGGAGGGTTAAAAGGACACTAAAGATTTGACATGGTACAGAACAAGATTGTCAACATACTAATGGCCTTTCTTCTATGGATACACCAACCCTTATACCTGATTTCTCATACTGGCAAATGTATAGTAGAAGGTGATTATGGATTGTTATTGGGTTAAATGATGGCAAATCAACAGCACAATGGGCTATGTTTATACAACTCTACTTACTGCAAACTGACCCAATATGGGTGCAATATTGACTTTGACAGATCAGTTCACTTATCTCCACATTTATTAGTTGCACTAGGATGTTGCTAAATCTCTTTAACCATAAGCAAACACTGTTCTTAATATTCATGTAAATGTATGGAAGTTATTTGCTGACAGACACACACAAGCGATGCTCAGATGAGTCTTATAATAAGCAAATATTGGCCTGTACGAAAACATTTATATATTCTGTTCTGTAATAGTCCTTATCTTCTAAGCAAAATCCCCAAATCGACACAAGTATTTGCTATATTGCTATATATCTTGGTCACAGCCCATCCCCAGGAGTGACATCACTTATGGTTCCATGCTCCATGGTAGTTCCCGATGACTTCCTGGCTCGGCTGACAAGTGACTCCCTGGTTTTACCATCAACCCTAACTGCTACCACTTATGTGCCTCTTTTAGGGAGAGAACCCTGTAAAAGCTGCTATTACTGTTCACTGACAAGCGCTTTCCTGTGGATTTATGTGAGTTTGCATTTGACTGCATTATTATTATTATTATTATTATTATTATTATTATTAACGATTTATATAGCACCAGCAGTTTATGCAGTGCTTTAAAATGTAGACGAGTTAAAGTTATCCTTAATACTGCGCTTAGTTGGCATCCCCTTGTGTCTTTTTAACAAAACACAAAAAGTTACCCCGGGACCTTAAATGAGGTGAATTAGATTAGCCAGCCACATGACACAAGTAAATACAGTATCAAAGTTTATTAAAAATTGTCATGCATACAAGAACAACAAAAAATTGCCAAGCCAGTCGGCTGATACATACAGTGTAAAACAGTATCATTACACATAGCAGTATAAATGTACTAGCAATATACACAGACATAGAAAGTGACCCTACGCATTTTGCAAGACCATGATCACTTTATCAGGGGTAGATGCGTGTGTATTACATTTGTAAAAAAAGTATATAAAACGTTCTATGCTTGTGTATATTGCTATGTACATTTATACTGCTATACATGTAATGATATTATTTTACACTGTATGTATCAGCTGAGTGGCTTGGCAATTGTTTTATATTTCATGTATGCACGACCATTTTTAATAAACTTTGATACTGTATTTACTTGTGTCATGGGACTGTTTAATCGCATTCACTTCATTTAAAGTCATGGGGTGACTTTTTGTTTTTTGTTGTATATATTGGGATGGAGGTGCTTTTCGGGTGACACCAGACCATTTTTCCCTTTTCTTGTGTCTTTTTATTGCTATATTTCAAGATCAACTTGCAGCTTCCCCAGATAGATACGGTTACACGGAGAGCCTATAGATAAAAAAAATCTGAGAAAATGGAAGTGTTCAGATCTTGCACATAAAAAACCCCCCACTTTATTATGGTAAAAATCAGTAGCAATATGCACTCGTGAATTTCCACAGGATAAGTTGCTTTGTACCCAGCCACTGAAATCAAGGGAGTATGGCTAACACTGGGGCTGGTGATGCCATTGGATTTCATTCAATCTTTTCTCCTCCACCACCATTTTGCTGACAGACCAGACTGAAAATATGGTGCACATCCATTTCTGGACAGCATTCCATGCCAGGGCTCTCCACAGACAGCAGCTGGAGCCTGACCAGTGCAGAAGGTTTCTTCTTCCTATCTGCAGTGTAACCACTGGATGTCCAAGCAATGCATTTCTGGGTTGCAGTGTTGAAATGTTTATTAAACAGCATAGGAGCATAGGGTATGAGAGATAATGGACAGGGAAATTAAATGTCAGATGGAATTCACAAAATAATGTCAAATTACCCTTATACTGACCACAAATGAGCCATTGTTTTATTGATTACATTGAAAGATCAATAACTGTTTATTCTTGAAGTAAAGTTCAGCTGCAACATGTACACTCTACAGTTGTGTACATTTTCCTTTTCTTTTTATTTGCAATGACATGCTTAAGCAACAGTCATATGGAATGTATATATATGTTGTAGATTGTTATTGTTGTGTTACACTCTGTATAATTATATGAATTAATGCACATGTGACCCAACGATCACTATATCAATTGCCTGATGTGCAGGAAACCTTACTGGAAGAACTACCTATACATGGAAAAAAGCCAAACACTCGGCTTGAAAACTCATTGACTGGAATTATGTCTCATGTAGCTAAACGTTTGCCACTACATTAGACAGACAAGGCCTGGGGTGAGCAAGCAGATAATGCTCACTTAATGCAGAGACTTTTGGCTTCTTAATCATGTAGATCACGGTCATTAACTGACTGGATTTTCTGACAGTTCTGACCTAGACTTCACAAATCAACATGCGAATTGTTGGTCTTTTCCTGCATCAGCTAAGATGTACAGTATATATATATATATATATATATATATATATATATATATATATATATATATATATATATATATATATATATATTATTAATTTATTTATTTATTTTTTAACACATAGACTGTAGGTTACTAGGCTTAATATTATGGGTGTATTTTAATTTTATTCTCTTAAACTTGACTGTAATCTAAAATAAGTAGAACAGGAGGAGCGAATCTCAAGCAAAAAAAAAAAAAAAAAGCTTTGAAACAGAAATGAATGAAATGTGTAGGCAATGTCCAGAAAATCAAGTAAATAAAGTGTATTTCTAGTCTTATTTATTTTAATTGTAGCACAGGATTATAACCTCTTTTAGGAATTTAAGGATATCTGAATCCCTATTCAAAAGATTTCCTGTCCTGGTGACTCAGAGGGCAATGCCACAGTAATGAAGCAAATGCGGGAGCAGGACATTTGGCAACTAGGATTTTAGGATGTAAAGGAAGGAAATCTTCTCATGAGAGATTTATTTTAGGATGTCTTATTACTGATATAGGCACCACAGGAGAAACTGTCAGAAAGTAATTTACTGAGCTGCACGTGTTGATACTAATTAAAATAGAACTTTACCCATAATAACTTGATAAAAATTAATATAAACAAAAAAAAAGGCGGCTATACGTGCAATATTAAAAACCTTTAATATCTCAAAAGGGATTAAGAACACTAAAGCCGCGTACACACGGGCGGACTGTCTGGCCTACTTAGTCCGCCAAAACACATTTCAGCGGACAGTCTGCTCGTGTGTGGGCTTCAGCGGACTTTTTCAGCGTGCAGTCTGGCGGACTAAGTATTTCGGAATTTCCGTAATACTGTCCGTCGGACTCGCATTTCGGCGGACAATCCGCCCGTGTGTGTGCCAGTCCGCCGTACTTTTGAAATGAGCGGACTTTTCCCGCCCGGAGAAAAGTCCGCTCATTTCGAGCGGGTATCCAGGTAGGCGGGGCCCGCGAAGGAGACGTCGCTGGCCCCGCCGCCTGGTATGGACTTAAAGGGGAACCCCAACGCCGAAAAAAATCGGCGTGGGGGTCCCCCCCAAGTCCACAACAGACCCTTGTCCGAGCACGCTACCCGGCCGGCCAGGAAAGGGGGGCGAGCGAGCGTCCCCCCTCCTGAGCCGTACCAGGCCGCGTGCCCTTAACATGGGGGGTGCCTTGGGGAAGGGGGGGGCCGCACCTTGTCCCCATGTTGATGAGGACAAGGGCCTCTTCCCGACAACCCTGGCCGTTGGTTGTCGGGGTCTGCGGGCGGGGGCTTATCGGAATCCGGGAGCCCCCTTTAATAAGGGGGCCCCAGATACCGACCCCCCACCCTATGTGAATGAGTATGGGGTACAATGTACACAATGTCACATGGTGAACCCGCCCCCTTACGATGGCATAGTCCCCATGTGACATTAACCCATGTGACCAACCCATGTGACATAAAGCCATGTGACACCGCCCCTTGTCCCTATATAAGTGGCCGCGCAGTGCGTCCCTGGCATTCCGGCCGGAGAGATCGTCGAGGCAACATCTCCTGGAGAAGAAGAAGAAGAAGAAGAAGAAGAACGGAAGGCGGTGGCGACGGCGGCGACAGAAGACCGGGCCACCGCCTGTAAAAGAGCTATAAGAAGGCCCGGCAGAAGAACCGAAGAGGGGGACAAGACCCCCGAAGTCGGGAGAAGAGGCCGGCGGCGTGGAAGAAAGCCGGACTCCTCCGCTAGCAAAAGAGCCACAAGAAGATAGCGGAGGAGTCCGGCGAGAAGACCCCCGAAGACGGAAGACCCCCGGAGCTGTGCAATAAAGTATTTTATCTCGTGTGTTGTGTTTTTTTTGGTACTTTTATTTTACAGGTGAATGGGTAGGGGTACATTGTACCCCATACTCATTCACATAGGATGGGGGGCCGGTATCCGGGGGCCCCCTTATTAAAGGGGGCTCCCGGATTCCGATAAGCCCCCCGCCCGCAGACCCCGACAACCAACGGCCAGGGTTGTCGGGAAGAGGCCCTTGTCCTCATCAACATGGGGACAAGGTGCTTTGGGGTGGGGGGGCCGCGCGGCCCCCCCCTTCCCCAAGGCACCCCCCCATGTTGAGGGCACGCGGCCTGGTACGGCTCAGGAGGGGGGGGGCGCTCGCTCGCCCCCCTTTCCTGGCCGGCCGGGTAGTGTGCTCGGACAAGGGTCTGTTGTGGACTTGGGGGGGAACCCCACGCCGATTTTTTTCGGCGTTGGGGTTCCCCTTTAAGTCCATACCAGGCGGAGGGGCCAGCGACGTCTCCTTCGCGGGCCCGCCTACCTGGAGACGCGCTCGAAATGAGCGGACTTTCCTCCGCGTGTGTGGGCGAGTCCGTTCATTTCAAAAGTAGGGCGGATAGTATGGCGGACTTAGTACGCCGTATTAGTCCGCTCAAAAAGTGGTGTGTGTGGTCAAGTCCGTTCATTCGAAAGTATGACGGACTGTCCGTCGGATTGTCTGACGGACTAAGTTGGCCAGACAGTCCGCCCCGTGTGTACGCGGCTTAACAGGATGGATGATGAGAGGAATGCATCATATGTATAATGAAGGTGATCCGGCATCATGTGGTCCCAGTGTATGTCAGGGGTTCCCAGAGAAGTCATTATGCAGCAGAAAAACATTCCAGCAGGAGGATGCCACAGCTCTGGAGGCATCAATGGATTGCCCGCGCTGTCAGAATCAGTGCTGGACATGAATCCCAGAAGTGATGTCAGCAGTAGGGGACTTACAACCAGCGTGGACTGCAAACCGGTAGTGAGGATATCAAAGAGGGATGTATTTGGCAACTACTGATTGGTTCCTTCTTCGAGCCTATGTGGTTTTTTCAAGTGCTGCCTTAAGTGCTCTGAAGACTCTTCATTATTCAAACCCCTTCACCTCCAATAAAGACAATATATTGTTACTCAGAGTGCCCTAACACACAATTCTATCTGATATAAATTAATGTTCTTTAGTAAGGAGCATGCATTCCATGTTAATAATTATGCTACCAGAATTGCTGTGTCAATTGGCTCCAGCATTGTTCCTGTTTCTTTTTGCTGGAGGCTGCCATTTTGCTGAAGCCCAGAGCCCCTAGGCAGCAGTAAATTTTTTTAACCATAGATTTTTATTGAGTTTCATAGTATACGGTACAAGGTATGCAACAGGTAGTGCAACATGTCAGTTATACATAATGAGAACAACAGCAGAACAGAAAGAAAGATGAGGGAAAGGGGAAAAAAAAAAAAAAAAAAAAAAGGAGAGGAGCTCAGGGTATACACAGTATCATACACATGCAGGCTTCATATGGCATAGTAGGAGACATTGTCAGTGGGAGGTCGAACCCGTCACCCCATCTGGGAACTAACTGTGACGGGTTCTTAAGGGCGCCATAGGAAGGGGTCCGACTTTGGCCCCAGATGATGATCCCTAGAGCTCCATCTCGCAAATGTATATGTCCAATAACTTAGGCTAGCAAATGAAGGTAGGAAGACCGTCTGTTACAGGTGTAGCACAAAACATATAGCTTAACTCAGAGTTGTAATAGATAACTTTAACAAGAAACAACGTGTTAATTGGGAGAGCAACACAGGTACACAGGGTAAGAGTTTCAGGTACTGACCGGGTAAGGAGGTCAAGTAAGTAATAGGTCTGTCATAGGGGGTTTGCATTTAGGATGTTGAAGCCAAAGGACCCAGTTGCTTCTGAATTCAGGAATAAGGAGGTGGCCTTTGGCATGCATGAATTCCATCAGGCAGTGGTTGTTTAGAAGTGCGATTATTTCCATACCGGAAGGGGCTAGAGGGGATTTCCAGTTTTTGGCGATGGCTAGACGCGTGGCGATAAGAACATGGGCGAGAATGTGTCGAGTGGGTTGAGGCCAGTCTTCCAATTCGAGACCAAATAGTACTAGTTGCGGTGTCAGTGGTACAGGAATCTTTAAAATGGACATAAGGAGTTTGGATAGCATGGACCATAGTGGGGTTAGGATTGGGCAGTCCCACCATATGTGGAGTGGAGTACCTAAGGATCCACAGTTTCTCCAGCACAGATTGCTCGCAGTTGGATATATATGGGCCAGTTTGACTGGTGTGAGGTACCAATTATGGTATATTTTTTGGACTGTTTCCCAATGCAGTAGGCATTTGGAGAATTTCATGGGTGCTCGAAGCGAGCGGAACCATTGCTGGGGGGTGTAGGTGCGATGTAGTAAGTGTTCCCATTTTAACATTGTGGGGGATTTGAGAGGTGGAGAGATTTCAGTGAGGAGTTTGTAGCAAATCGAGATCCCTCGTTGGTGGGGTGAGGTGAGATTGAAGAAGGTCAGTATGTGCCAAGTAGTTAGGTTGTTCGACCATTGTACTTTAGAGAGAATCGATCGTATCCTTAGGTATTTGAAGAAGTCCTTATGGCTTATGTGAAAGTTGGCGTGTAGAGTGTGGAATGGTTTGAGGTTGGAATTCTGGTACAGGTGTCCGAGATTGAGGACCCCTAAGGTTGTCCATGCGGAGAGATCGATATCAGGAGTGAGGACGTGTAGAGCTGACAGTGGTATATGTTGGAGTAGACGTAACGGGATACCCGCAGAAGTTTGTAGGGTAGATTTCCACACTCGAATGGAGGCGTTAATTGTGTCTAGGAAGGAATGGGGCTCGTGGTGTTGTAGTAAGAGGGCGCACAGGATCAATTTGGGCTGGGAGGCGAGTGCCGCTTGTTCTATTTGTACCCATGTGGTTTGCAGAGCAGTGTTCCACCAGGCCTTGGTTTGGGCTAGTATAATTGCCTTGTAGTAGGCTAATAGGTTAGGTGCTCCCATTCCTCCAGCGGCAACCGGCGTGCAGAGAGTGTTGTTTTTAAGTCGGGAACGTTTGCCATTCCATATAAATGTATTAAAGATGGTTTGGAGGTGGGTTATTTGTTGTTTGAGGAAGGGTATGGGGAGGGTTCGGAACAGATATAGAACGTGGGGTAGCAAGAACATCTTAGCGAGAGCTATTCTGCCTGCCCAAGAGGCCGTGGTATGTTGAAGGTCTTGAATGGTTTTAAGCAGTAAATTTTTTAACTGTTAGCAGATTCACTACTAGCTCTGATTTTCTGCACAGAACCACAAAATAGAGAGCAACTGAGCATGTGCAGAACAGGATGAGAGAGTGTATTACTGGATTGTAAACTCCTATTTTTGAAAGTTTTATATAGCTATACCTGCAAAAGGAGCCAGCATGATGTGATCTAGCAAGTCATAATTTTCTGACTAAAGTTCCACTTTCTGACTAAAGTTTAACGTTATGTGTTTAAAGCGAGAGTCCGCCGTTTTTTTTTTTTTAAAAGCCAGCAGCTACAAATACTGCAGCTGCTGACTTTTAAAATAATGACACTTACCCGCCCAGCGCGCCCGCAATGTCGGCACCCGAAGCCGATCTCTCGATCGTCTCTCGGGTGCTGCCACCGCCATCTTGGGTATGGGAATCAGGAAGTGGAGCCTTTCGGCTTCATTTCCCGGTTCCCTACTGCGCTGAGTCACGCTGCGCAATAAGGATGGTCCCCGCTGTCTCTGGGATCCGTGTGTTTCCCAGCAGGCAGCGGGGGACCTTCGGAAAGGGGCGTAGATTCTGCGGAAAGGGGCGTAGCTTCTGCAGAATCTACGCCGGAAGTGGGTGCAGATACCTGTACTGTACAGGTACCTGCACCCCCCTCCCCCCTGAAAGGTGCCAATTGTGGCGCCGGAGGGGGGGAGGGTTCCAATGAGCGGAAGGTCCACTTTAGGGTGGACCTCCGCTTTAAGGACTGCCTGGTTCTCCTACTGTACCTTTGCATAATTGATGTATCTATTAGCCCTTGTACACACGGTGGGACATTCTGACAACCAAATTCGTTGGATTTTGTAGGCCGGATTTTGTTCGATGGATTTTGTCCGAAACTGTTGCATACACACGGTCGGACAAAGTTGTCGGAAAATCTGATTGTGCATAACGTGATGACTATGTTCAGGCTAGTAGCCAATAGCTTTGGTATAGGAATTTGATCTGAGCATGCATGGCACTTTGTCCGTCGGAGTAGGCTACACATGATCGAAGTATGTCCGATCGGAGCATTTTGTTGGAAAATTAACGGACAAGTTGGAAAACTTGGTCCGTCGGATACTCTGACAGAAACAGTCCGATGGAGACCACACACAGTCGGATTATCCGACAAAACAGTCTGATAGGACACATTCCGTCAGAATCTCCAACCGTGTGTACAAGGGCTAAGAAGTATATTAAGAAAAAAAAACATTTTTGTTTCTCCAGTTCTAAAATGGTGATCCCTCCATGATTTCATATAGTTCCTCCATCATTAATTGATTTGTGGATCCCTGCTTGCATTCTTTTTGTGTCTTTTACATCTGCCTGGACTTCAGCTCTAAGTTACAAGTAATAGAAAAGGTAAAAAAAAAAAACACAAATGATGCTTTTCAAATGGCACTTTTACTTGTTTTTGTGTTCAATTTTTATTAAGTAAAAACACAAAAATACAACACAAATGATGTTTCAAACAAAATATTTTTTAAGATGTTACCTGTTTGTTGTTATTGTTATTTTTTTTTTTAGAGAGAGAGTACCAAAAATGCCTTTGCATTTTTATTCAGCAATACAATTTCTTTCTGGAAAGCTACATATTTACAACATACAATTACTGATCTGTATTTTACATCAGATTGTAACAGTAAATACATGTCAGTCAGTAATCCCAAAATAGACAAAAGTGAATTACAAGTCAAGACATGTTTGTGCAGTGCAGACACGTTGTGGAAAATTCTGCAAGTAATATAAACCCTATATAAATATAATACAATAAATATTAACACTGTTCTACTGTGTTTTTTACACTCTTCAGGAGCAAGCTTTATAATCACATGCAAATCTGTACATCCTTCATAATGTTTCCTTGGAGAATATCTTGAGGAAGCAGGCCAACATGACAAGTGGAGTTCTATACATAGAGAATAGGAGTTGAATAACGTTATCACATTTGGCCATAAATTGGCAATACAGTTCAGCTTCCTGCTATGAATGGGTGTTTTCATTTTGCATAACACAATGGAATGTTGAACAATTGTAACTTTATATTTGTTTGAAATTATTATATGTTTATGTAGATACAAAAGGAAACTCTGTAGCAAGGTCATTTTTATGAAAGTTCTTAATGTCCTGTTTTTTTAAAGTTTTTAATTTTTTTTAATGCTTTTCAGGGCTGTGCTTAACAGTACAATAACAACATTAAACTATTCTTCTGTATTGAGGTTTTGCTGTGCTGTATAGAGAGTAGCTTATATATTACTGTAACATACATTCCTAGGAATTCTACTGTTGAAGTTAAGATCAGAAAAGGTGTTCCTAATCCTTGGGTAGGAGGGGAGCTTTCACCCACCACAGGTCCTGTACTTGTAAGGGCTGCATCTTATCTACTTTTGTTGGCAGGCTGAAAAGGGAGGATGTTCTCATTTTTACATGGGTCTTCATGAATGTCTTTAGATCATGGACTTCCTGTGAAAAAAATAAAAATAAAGTTAATAACAATTGCATAGAAACAAAGTAACACTTAAGTAAATTAAAAAGCATAACATGCAAGACATTTTCCCAGGACAGTACTTTGGCAGGGAAGATCTTGAGGGTTTCAAAAGGAGTATTTATTCTAATGTGTCAGTCTTGGCTGACCACTATAAAAATGTTCAGGAAAGGACACAAAGCATAAGCAATGTGTTTTGCACTCTCTATTTGTAGAATCATAAACAAGTTTGTTTCAAAACCATGGATACATTTATGTAATTAAGGATAGGAAAGAGTCACACCATACACCATTGCAAAGCTTGAGTTTTGCTTGAGTCATAAGCTTGAGTAATGGTAACATGGTAGTCAGGACTATCACCATTTTATTACGTTCATTTTATCTGTTCTTTATAGCAGGCCTATTCTGTTATTTAAAAGACCTACCCAAGCTCAAGACCCCCTCCCACCTCATTAGATCACCCCCTTTCCAAACACTTAAAAAATAATTTTATACTTACCTTATTCAAGTATTTGGTTAGGGACACCGAAGAGTCTCTTCACCCTTTTCTTCCTCTACTGATGGTTGAACATTTAGGGGTTAGTTTACTAAAGCTGGAAAGTGCAAAATCTGGTGCAGCTTTGCATAAAAACTAATCAGCTTCCAGGCTTTTTGTCAAAGCTTATTTGAACAAAAATTTACTTTATGGTATTCGCTCTGGCATTTATTTCCCCTATTTAGTGTATTCCATTGAGAGTGCATGTCAGGCTAGGAGTCCACCATGCTCTATGTAATTCACAGAACAAGGGCATAAACCTCCACGACTAAGCCCCATGGTCAGGGCGAAAACATGTTGGGGCGCATGGCCTTGATGGGGTTAGGCTGAGGCTGTATCACCTATTATACACTGGGCTTGTACAGTGGGCAGTGCTAAATGTTTATTTCCTTGTTCTGTAGTTTAATTGAACAAGCAGAAGTCAGAAGCTGATTGGCTACCATGCACAGCTGCACCAGATTTTGCACTCCCCAGTTTTAGCAAATCAATCCCTAAATTTTTGCTTTAGTGTCCTTCTGTGGCCCCACTTTAGGGCTTACAGGAAGTGACTTGAATGACTCCTAGACATCAATCAACCCCACAAATCAACCCCACAAATGGGTAGCTCTTGGTCAGTGGGGATGTGATGAATGGTGACAGAGAAATAGAGAATTTTAGCAGCCATAGTTGTTTTTGTATTAACAAGAGAATGGGAAGTGCAGATGTGTTCTCCAGATAGACTTTTCTTGGCCATTTATTACAGCATGTGTTTACTTTATGTTTCTTTTTAAACTACAGGAACCTTTCACAATGCATAGTTCCATTTCTGGCATACTTCTAATTTAACATTTTAAAGAAATTTTTTTTTTTACAGAAAAAAAAGGAAAAAAAAAAGAAAAAAGAAAAATATTAATTATAAATAATTAAATTGATTACAAATATAATTAAAATTATATTTTTGTTTCCCAATTAATGCTAAAATTGTATGTCAGTTCTCAGGCAAGAGATACAGATGGATGGATTGGAGGATGGATGAATTGAAGAATGGATAAGACAGGATATAATGGAGTCAAGAATATCTAGAGGGGAGGGGATGTGAAGGTAAATGTGAACAAATAAATTAAGGCAGGAAGGATAAATGAATGTGGGTGATGGATAGTTATATAGTTTTTACCTGGAATTTTTCTTTGCAAAGTGTCATACTTTTCTTCTGATTCAGTTGGATCTCCGGCAGGACCTTTTTTTGATGCAATATCTATGACATAAGAGAACAAAAATAAGTAAAATCCAGGTCAATGAAACAGACATTATAAGATTATAATTATTAAACAGCTACAGTAATTTGAGCATACACTAGTACAAACACACATGGAAAAAAAAACTTACTTGCTAGATCTGAATCCAGGTATTTTCCAGATATTCATATAGACACACTGAGGCCAATTATCGTCATCAGCTCATTTTCAAATTCTTCATAGTAGAGGCGAAGAGGTGACCTTCCTGTATATCACTGGTGAGGGTGTTCAGCTGACACAGGGCGCCAAACATTACCTCCCATTTGTAACCACCAACAGATATCTCCGAGCAATTCTCATGAAATGAGAATCTCACATTTCTTTGACCTCTTTTTTTTGTCTTGATGCCATCATCTTCATCTTCAATTTTTGTCATCAAGTAGTTGTAAAATTTCCCACACCTCTGCACCATGAATTATTATATCCACATGGTTTCCCTGTGGCAGCAGTTTGCTTTTCCACCTCCTGTTCTGTTCCTACCACCATCATCTGTATGTCCTACTCTCTGCTCACCACTACACCCAAACCTTTTGTTCAGTGTTCTGTTCTGTTCCCACCAATGAATGCTGCACCCTTTTCTCAATGCTAGATTCCCATCATTTATCTTCCCAGTTTTGTCCTAGCTACAAAGGGAGAAAATATTACTAAAAAATATTACGTCACACAATTAGTGTACAGGAAAAACATAAAAAGCAGCACTACCTATGTTTTTTTTTTAGCCAAACAGTTCTAGCCTTAGATCAATTTTATAAATAAACTTGGAATTATTACTATTATGGAAGATAATTGTGGATGACATTGCAGTACATCTCTGTAACTTTGATGTACACCACAAATTGTAAACTGCTGAGATGTGCAGAAATATTTAATAGTAGATGTTTATCATTAAGGTCACCTAAGGGCTTTGGTAAATCATAGCTCATAGTTCATATGCAGAATATAAAGGAATTAGAACCAAATCTTGAATGAGACACATTTGTTAAAGATATATGCTTAATACTTTGTTGGTATCTTATTTATAATTCAAAATGCCTAATTGGTATCTATTAGGGATGAGCCGAACACCCGGTTCGGTTTGCAGCAGAACATGTGAGCAGGCAAAGAATTTGTTTGAACATGCGAACACCGTTAAAGTCTATGGGACACGAACATGTAAGTTGTTGTCATAAAAATTGGGGACCTGGGTCCTGCCCCAGGGGACATGTATCAATGCAAAAAAAAGTTGTAAAAATGGCCGTTTTTTTCGGGAGCAGTGATTTTAATAATGCTTAAAGCAAAACGATAAAAGTATAATATTCCTTAAAATTTTGTACCTGAGGGGGTGTCTATAGTATGCCTGTAAAATGGTGCATGTTTCCCATGTTTAGAACAGCCTGAGAGCAAAATTACATTTCTAAAGTAAAAAAAAGTAATTTAAAACTCAGTCCCGGCAAGTAATTTAAAAAAATGGCATGGGATTCCCCCACAGTCCATTACCAGGCCCTTTGGGTCTGGTATGAATATTAAGGGGAACCCTGAACCAAAATGTAAAAAAAAATAAGTAGGGGTCCCCCCAAATTCCATACAGTCTACTATGTATTGTATGTCCTCCAGCCTCCTATAAATATTTTTGTATAGGATTGTTTTCTTATTATGTATGTGCTCATCCTTTTATACTATGTTATCATTAAAAGACATAACTTTTTAATATTTGCTTAATACTTCATTAGCGAATCCCCCTATTTAAAAGTCCCACCACAGAGGATTTTTTTTCAATTTTTAAATTACATACCAGGCCCTTCAGGTCTGGTATGGATATTAAGGGGAACCCCATGCCAAAATTAAAAAAACAAAATGCCATGGAGGTCCCCCCAAAAATCTATACCATACCCTTACCCGAGCACGCAACCTGGCAGGCTGCAGGAAAAGGGGGGGATGAGAGCACCCCCCTCTTGAAACCGTACCAGGCAACATGCCCTCAACATGCAGAGGGTGCTTTGGGGTAGCTCCCCAAAGCACTGTGTCCCCATGTTGATGAGGACAAGGGCCTCATCCCCAAAACCCTTACCTGGTCATTGTGTTGGTCTGCGGGCGGGGGGCTTATTGGAATCTGAAATAGGACCCCCCAGATCCCGGCCTCCCCCCATGTGAAATGGTAACAGGGTACAAATGTACCCCTACCATTTCACCAAAAAAGTGTGAAAATTGTAAAAATGACATGATACGGCTTGGGACAAGTCCTTTATGACAATACCATGCATTTATGCCTTAAAAATTAGCACTTTTGATTTCTCCCATAAACTTTTAAAGGGTGTTCCATGGCTTCCAAATTTTCCACAAACACCCCAAATTGTTTGATATCTAATGATAGCAAAGCTAAATTTACTTTTTACTTTATTTTTAAATTTTAGATTCAGTTATACTATAGTTTGATGTTGAATTTTTCATAGAAGGGGTTACACTATAAGAAGAAGTAAATTGCCCATAATTTTTCATTTGAACTTAAAGCGGATTTCCACCCAAAAGTGGAACTTCCACACATTTGTCTCCTCCACCCTACAGTGCCACATTTGGCATCTTTGGGGAGGGGGAGGGAGCGGATACCTGTCTCCACTTTCGGGAGTCCGCGCCACAGGGAATTATGCCAGCAGCTTGGCTCCCACTTCTTCCCTCCTCCTTCCCCTGCCACCGTGCCAGAGACTCGCTCATGCACAGCAGATTTCCCGGCGTTAAGCCATATGGCTAAACTGCCAGGTTTCCTTACTTGCAATGACAAGGGACATCAGCTGCAATGCTGACATCGCTAGACTCCAGGACAGGTAAGTGTCCTATTATTAAAATTCAGCAGCTGCAGTATGTGTAGATGCTGGCATTTAATTTTTGCAGGGATGGGCGGACCTCCGCTTTAAGTACAGAATATTACTTGATACAATACCAGTACACAAGAAAGAATAATAATAGAGAATTAAACCTATTTTATATTTCATTTATCTTGCTGATAATCATATTCTCTTTGATAGTAAATGTAAGAGCGGGATAATATTTTGTCTAATCTATCAAAAAGTAATTATTAATATGAACAACAATATATGCGTTCATATAGCAATGTATACGACTTTACAATGCAACAAAATGTGTAGTGTTAGTATTGAATATCTGCACTTGTATAGTTAATTGCTTAAAGTAAAGACAGTAGAATGTTACAAGTGGAACATTTACTAAGTAACCATTTGCCATGTTACTGCTTTGCCCTAGAAAGCAGATGAACCATTGGTGCTTCATAGTACCCAAAGGTGTCATAAGATACTATTAAATTGATCTGGCCCTACCTGTGTAGAACAATGTTGTTTATTTTCTGTCTGTACAAGCTAGTTATCCTGTAGTAAGCAAGTATAGACAAATGGAAAATGGTGAAGACTTGGCCTTGTTTTCTTTACCAGATATATGTCTGATATGACCCTATTTACCTGCATATTACATTGATAAAAGTGTGCATAATCTTCCCATTTTACAGGTCGAAAATCAGACCTGTCAACATTAGTCCATGAGTCATTTGAAAGAGTTATCAACTGTGCTACAAAACAAAGTAATGAAAAACAGGAGCACCGAGGCAAGTATATTTTAATATCCAAACTTGATTTATAATTCCACATTTGCGCTTCAGATTGAGCACTGCATCAATAAAAAAAAAAAAACTTCCCCTGACAGTATAAGACATAAGAGGAATTTGAGATATGCCTATGTATGCTTTTGGCCAAATATGAATGGTATTAATTATCATGAGGATAGCAGAAGTAGTCCCTGCATGCAGACAGATGTGTTCATAATGGACAGGCATGCACTTTTTTCCCCTCCCAACTATTTTATATACTATTAAATATTTATTAAGTGTGAGACATGCTTGCCCAATTAGCGGATCTAATGGGCCATACACATAAACATCAGAATCAGAAAAAAATGTCATATGCATTATGTGTTTCCAGGTGCGTTTGATTGTCTATAAATTTATGTTGTTAAATGAGTTGCTTCAAGCTTATTCTGAGTTGCATTGAGCTGCTTCACATTCCTCTTTCACAAGTCAGCGGTTGTTATGTTGCACCATACCATCCAATGACTGGGTGGCCACTGGTGTCCTAGCATCGACATATGTAATTTGTTATTAGGACAGAGGCAGGTGGTCCACACTTCATCTGGGTTGCTGGCTGCAGGAATTCCAGTCCCAGAAACCAAAGGGTGGGGCTGACACATTTTCCTGAGTGGTTTCCTGAGCTGTCACATTTAGTGATAGAAGAAATGGCACCACAATTTTTTTGGCTTCCTGCAGCAACCAGCGAATTCCTGTTAACTCGCCTAGATGAGCGTAATCCTGCGGCTTCACGTGGAAACCTGGGAAAGCTGAGGATCCCAAATCCCACTAGAATGCACTGATGTTAGTGCTAAGACATCTACTTGCAAGGTTTTGCATCTTGTCAGCATTAGGATCCAGCTGGAATCTAGGGAGCAAGGTGAATATCTTTTTTTTTCATTTGTATTATTTACTACTTTTTTCTAGTACTTTGTGATTGAGGGCAGGTGACTGTCATAAAAAAAAAAAAAGTATGTTTGTGTTTAGCTCATGGTTTACTTTAATTAATCCAGTATATGTAAAAGCTTTAGGTGTGCTCTTTATGTGAGCCGTGACCTTTGATAAATGAATTTCAGTCTATCTTTGGATGTTATAAAATGGATAAAGGAAATTAGTACCAGAGGCTGAAAAAAAATAAAAATCTATAAATTTTGTGTTGTCAGTAGCACAACACTTTATTGGCCCATGGGTCAAAATAACCCTCTAGCTTTTTAGATGTTGAAATAAGTGAAACAATATCCATTATCAAAAGACTGCTGAGGAGCATCAATACATAATGACAATTGCATTATAGAAGTGTGAGAACAGGCATTATTCCAAAAACAACGCTATTATCTCATTAATGTTCCTCTGCAGAGAACACAATGCATTACTCATCAAGTCTAGACATTTTGTCTGAAGTATAAGGGATTGTGCTAGAAGCAGCATTTCATATTTCAGAGATAATACAAAACCATGTTTTTAGGTAATATACTTTTATTGTCTTCTGCATTAAATGTATTGTATCTCCACCCTCTCCTGACAAGAATGCTAATAGATGGTAAGTATATTTGAGAGCTATTTGTTCAATGTGATGATTAAGTAGTAAACATGCTTATCTTGCAACACTGGAATCATGAGCACCAGTGTTTTATAAATGTATACATTCTCCCTGTATTTCTGTTATCACTTAAAGCTCTTCTCAGAAATACATTTTACCAACCCTCCTTTATCTAATTACTTGGTCAAAAAATCCCTATCTGAATGCCTCTTTTTACTTACCTTAACCTCACATGAAGCCTCTACTGTTTACTTCCTACTTGGGTCCATGTTATTGCTTGTATGACATTGACACTTCCTAATGAATGTCAAGTGGTGGGGCTCTCTCAGGATCCAAAAGAGGACTGAAGCAGTCACAGGGGGTGATAAGTGAACAGTGATCTCATGCTCCATCACACTGCTGAATTTGCGGCCCCCTACACCCAGAACCATCAGCGGATAAAGACTCGGAGGGAAAACTTTGAGTATATCGGCTTCAAAAAGTAAGAGGCAAAATACCTATTAGGAGGTGTTAGATGTGGGCAGGGGAAACAATTTTAGCCTTGAGGGGGGGTCCCCCTGTCCTCAGCACCCTAACAAAGTTGTATGCCCTGTACACATGGTCGGACATTACGACTGATTTTTTCAGACAAATTTTGGCCCAAACTTGTCTTGCATACACACTGTCGCACAAAGCTGTCGCAAAATCTGATCGTTCAGACTGAGGTGTCGTAAACCATGTACGATGGGACTATAAAGAGGACAGTAGTCAATAGCTTTCATCTCGTAATCTATTCTGAGCATGAGTGGCACTTTGTCCGTCGGAATTGTCTATACACGATCAGAATTTAAATGATCGGATTTTGTTGTCGGAAAATTTTAGATCCAGCTCTCACTTTGTGTGTCAGAAATTCCGATGGAACAAAGGCCGATGGAGCCCACACATGATCGGATTTTCTGACAACACGGTCCAATGGCATATTTTCCGTCAGAAAATCGTGTGTACAGGGCATTACACTTACCTGTCCTCACTCCTCCTTCTTTCCTGTGGGACCTACTAGAAGCTTCTTCTTTAAAAGTATCTCCAAAATAATTAATAGGCACAAGAAGAAGAGTCCATTATGGAGACTGTTGTGGTGGTCAAGTGGTGGCTGCCTTTAGAAGACACACAGCCAAAATACTTACTAAGCTCTCCAGCTTCCACCATTTTCCTGTAGCCACTGCTGACATCACCAACACTGTGCAAGAGCACATTCTCATGGGTTTTAGGATTATCGGGTTCCCCAAGACCTGGTGGGGGCGGGGAGGCCTGCTAATGTCACCTAGGCAAGTGCATAGGAAACCGAGTATTTCTTACATTTTAATTCCAACTTTTTTTATTGCTCCAATGTAGAGTTTTTAAAGGGGGAGATGGACTGTAAGATAGGACACAAATAACAATAGGGCTTTGTCTTTTTCCCACCTGTTACACATACAATCACCTTCAACAGACCCAGTAAATTGCAAATCACTACCCAAATGTTATCAAACAATGAATAATATATATATATATATATATATACATACATATACACAGTATATACAGTCATTGGCAAAATTGTTGGCACCCGTGAAATTTCCGGAAAATCAAGTATTTCTCACAGAAAAGTATTGCAGTAACATGTTTTGCTATACACATATTTATTCCCTTTGTGTGTGAAAAAAAGGGAGGAAAAAAAGCAAATTGGACATAATGTCACTCAAAACTCCAAAAATGGGCTGGTCGAAATTCTTGGCACCCTTAACTTAATATTTGGTTGCACACCCTTTGGAAAAATCTGTCGCTTCCTATAACCATCAATAAGCTTCTTACACCTCTCACCTGGAGTTTTGGACCACTCTTCCTTTGCAAACTGCTCCAGGTCTCTCTTATTGGAAGGGTGCCTTTACCCAACAGCAATTTTAAGATCTCTCCACAGGTGTTCAATGGGATTTAGATCTGGACTTATTGCTGGTCACTTTAGAACTCTTTGTTGCCATCCATTTCTGGGTGCTTTTTGACGTATGTTTGAGGTCATTGTCCTGCTGGAAGACCCAAGATCTCGGACGCAAACCCAGCTTTCTGACACTGGGCTCTACAGTGCAACCCAAAATCTTTTGTTAATCCTCAGATTTCATGATGCCTTGCACACATTCAAGGCACCCAGTGCCAGAGGCAGCAAAACAACCCCAAAACATCATTGAACCTCCACCATATTTAACTGTAGGTACTGTGTTCTTTTCTTTGTAGGCCTCATTCCATTTCCAGTAAACAGTAGAATGATGTGTTTTACCAAAAAGCTCTATATTGGTCTCATCTGTCCACAAGACGTTTTCCCAGAAGGATTTTGGCTTATTTAAGTACATTTCAGCAAACTGTAGTCTTGCTTTTTTTATGTCTCTGTGTCAGCAGTGGGGTCCTCCTGGGTCTTTTCATTTCATTTTAATGTTGACAGATAGTTTGCGCTGATGCTGATGTTCCCTGAGCCTGCAGGACAGCTTGAATTTGTTTGGAACTTGTTTGTGACTGCTTATCCACCATCCGGACTATCCTGTGTTGCAACCTTTCATCAATTTTTTCTCTTCCGTCCACACCCAGAGAGATTAGCTACAGTGCCCTGGGTTGGTAAACTTCTTGATACGGACGGTTGTGCACTTTGGACAAAGGCAAATCTAGATGTCTGGAGATGGACTTGTAACCTTGAGATTGTTGATATTTTTCCCACAATTTTGGTTATCAAGTCCTCAGTTTTCTTCTCTTCTTTCTGTTGTGCATGCTTAGTGTTGCACAAACAGACACACAATGCAAAGACTAAGTGAACTTCTCTCCTTTTTATCTGCTTTCAGGGGTGATTTTTATATTGCCCACAGCTGTTACTTGCCCCAGGTGAGTTTAACCACCTCAATACAGTGCACTTACACCCCCTTCCTGTCCAGACCAATTTTCAGCTTTCAGCGCTCTCACAGTTTGAATGACAATTACTCAGTCATGCAACACTGTACCCATATGAAACTTGAGTCCTTTTTTCCACAAAAATAGAGCTTTCTTTTAGTGGTATTTAATCACTAGTGGGCTTTTTATTTTTTGTGCTATAAATTAAAAAAAAACGAAAATTTTGTGAAAAATAATTTTTTTTCTTTGTTTCTGTCATAACATTTTGCTAATTAGTAATTTTTCTTCATACATTTTGGTCAAAATTTATACTGCTACATATCTTCGGTAAAAATAACCCAAATTAGTGTATATTATTTGGTCTTTGTGAAAGTTATAGAGTCTACAAACTATGGTGCCAATCACTGAAAATTGATCATATCTGATCAGGCCTTCAGTACATCAGGTGTATCTCATTTCTTGAGACACTAACAAGTCAGGAGAATACAAATACCCCCCAAATTACCCCTTTTTAGAAAGTAGACATTCCAAAGTATTAAGTAAGTAGCATGGTGAGTTTTTTTAATTGTCATTTTTTCCCAAACAGCATATGCACATAACAAATTACACCCCAAAATAGATTCTGCTACTCTTCCTGAGTATGGCGATACCATGTGTGTGAGACTTTTACACAGCCTGGCCACATACAGAGCACCAACATTGAAGTAGCACCTTCAGGCGTTCAGGCAAAAATGACACATCTCTTTCATAACCACCTATTACACTTTTGAAGGCCCTGGAGCACCAGGACAATGGAATTGCCCACACAATTACCCCATTTTGGAAAGCAAACACCCCAACGTATAATCTATGAGGCATAATGAGTCTTTTGAACAGTTCATTTTTTCCATGAGTTTTTGGAAAATGTGGAAAAAAATGAAAACACATTTTCTTTTACACAAAGTTGTCAATTTGTAAGATATTTCTAACACATAGCATGTATATAGCAAAAATTACACCCCAAAATACATTCTGCTACTCTTCCCAAGTATGGCGATACCACATGTGTAGGACCTTTACACAGCCTGGTCACAGCCAGGCTGAACATTGAAGTAGTACCTTCAGGCGTTCTAGGAGCATAAATGACACATCTCATTTCATTCCTACCCATCACACTTTTGGAGGTCCTGGAGCACCAGGACAGTGGAATTACCCACAAAATGACCCCATTTTGGAAATCAAACACCCTAACGTATATTCTATGAGGCATGGGCTGCAGATAGGTACTCGGGTGGGCTGGTGACAGGTACTTGAGTACTCTGATGGGCTGGTGACAGGTACTCGGGTACTCTGATGGCCTGGTGACAGGTTCTCTGATGGCCTGGTGACTGGTATTCGGGTACTCTGAAGGGTGGTGATAGGTACTCAGTTGCTCATATGGACTGTGACAGGTACTCGGGTACTCAGAAGAACTGTGATAGGTACTCAGGTACTCTTAGGGATTATGACAGGTACTCAGGTACTCAGATGGACTGACAGATATTCAGGTACTCAGATGAACTGTGACAGGTATTCAGTTACTCATATGGACTTTGACAGGTACTCAGATGAACTGTGACAGGTACTCGGGTACTCAGATGGACTGTGACAGGTACTCAGGTACTCTGATGGGCTGTGACAGGTACTTGGGTACTCTGATGGGCTGTGACAGGTACTCAGGTACTCTGATGGGCTGTGAAAGGTACTCGGGTACTCTGATGGGCTGTGACAGGTACTTGGGTACTCTGATGGGCTGTGACAGGTACTCGGGTACTCTGATGAGCTGTGACATGTACTCGGGTACTGTGATGGACTGTGACAGGTACTCGGGTACTCTGATGGGCTGTGACAGGTGCTCGGGTACTCTGATGGACTGTGACAGGTGCTCGGGTACTCTGATGGACTGTGACAGGTACTCGGGTACTCGGATGGAATGTGAAAGGTACTTGGGTACTCGGATGGAATGTGACAGGTACTCAGATGGACCATGACAGGTACTCTGATGGACTGTGAGTGACAGGTAATATGATGGGTGGTGACAGGTCCTCTTTATTGGGGGGGCAATTAGTGTGATTGGTGTACACTGTAAGTGGTAACGAGATGTTGCTGCAATCTCCTCCTCACACATGATCGGTTTGTTTTTTTACATTTAGCGATCGGCTGTGAAATGATCACAGCCGATCACATGGGTAAACAGCTGGCCAATGGCTGTTTACCAGCATCGGTGATGAGCAGTGTTACCGGGAACACGCCACCATTGATGTGCACATGCAGTGCGCTCATGATCGCGCGCTCGTGACGTGCACAATGGGGGTGTAACCATCTGTGATCGGCTGAGACTTCATCACGGCCGATCACGTGGTAAACAGCCATACCCAATGGCTGTTCACCCGTCTTGGGGGCAAGCAGTGTCTCCGTGACACGCCGCCACCGAAGGGTCAGGGATGAGCGGGCACGATCGCGAACATTCCCTGTTTAAATGGGAGGCCATCATATGAAGGCCTCCTGCCACAAGAGCCGCGTTGCCTGGCCGTGATTTGACAGCCGGCGGTCGACAAGCAGTTAAAGGAGCATCACATGCTTGAAACAATCTTATTTATCCACAATTTTGAAAGGGTGCCAAGAATTTTAACCAGCCAATTTTTGGAATTTTGTGTGACATTATGTCCAATTTTTTTCCTCCCTTTTTTGGTTTTGTTCCAATACACACAAAGGGAATAAACATGTGCATAGCAAAACATGTGTTACTGCAATACTTTTCTGTGATAAATACTTGATTTTCTGGTAAAATTTTTGGCTATGACTGTATTTATATATATGCACACACAGTATATCATAGTACATCAGTCATTTGTTGTCAGAATATATCAAAACTATTGAGATAGAAACCCACATTCATCGAGCTATTGCGCTTCTTTACCTTGTCTAACACATAACATTAATTTCTGATCTATGCACATGAACTCTTTCAAAAGTCATTTACAAATAGATTTTTTTCAATCTAGAGTTGGGAAGAATAGCTGGTAACTTTCTATTAGACTTCATTGAACTTTACAATTTTGCACTTTTGTATTGATTGCAGATGCTGGATGTGAAAATGTTACTGTTAATTGTTTTTCTTTCCAATATTTGAAACGAGATGTAAGAGAATGGCTTCCGTTTAAAATCATTGTTCTAAATAACTGATGTGCTCTTTACAAATCCATTGCAGCCACAAACAAGTACATTTACAAATGAAAAGTGAAAGGGATTAGAACCTGTGTTTTTCCAGGTAAGAAAAAAATTACACTTGCATTAGCATTATATGCTACTGATCAAAATGTTTTATATTGACAAAAGGATTCATATATGTGTAAAATATAATAAATGCTATGCCTGATGGGGCTATAGTTGTACAATATTATCAGTACTGTGGTATACAGCAATCAGCCAGAAAGAGTTTAGAGTGTGGCCTGCTGTGCTTCAGATCTCAGTTCAGGTCTGAGCCTGGGTGTGGAAACCAGTGTGATTCCAGTGCGAGTTCCCGCATTGCATGTCACTGGCCAGCAGTTCACTCTGTCCTCTGCGAACAGCTACGGATGTCAATGTAAAGTTAATGATACCCCCAGATCAGTTTGCAGATCACAGTGTGAACTGTGAAATAGTACAGGAATCGGATTCAATTCAAGTGCAGACCAAAAAAAAGGTCCTGTGCCATTCTGAAGGCAATGAGAATTCAGCTATACAAACTGTATGGCTGAATTTGCATCGCACAGGTATCGCATGTGATCTGCACAGTAATTTGGTGTGAATCTCAAGCAATGTCTGTGTTCTGTTCACACCAGTGTGAACCCAGCCTGAATCACAGAGAGATTCACACTGACTGTCACACGCAATCCAGCAACAAGCCCAGGAGAGGAATCAGTCAGACAACTAAAAAGGAGGAATGCCCTCTTATTCTCCATTAGAAACAGTGATACTCAGTCTACAGGTGCAGTTAACACATGCAGAGCTAGTGATGGACCTTCTAATTAGACAGCTTTAATGGAGACTGTCATCACGACTGTCAGATACACTAGGAGAGCCACTGCTGTACTGTTGTTATGAAGGAGAGGAGGTATGCTGGCCGCTTTGTGCATTTTTAGGGCTGGGTTCACACTAGCTGCGGCCGCAGCAGGGGGTCCGGCGCATCCCTGTTGTTTCTTTCAGAGGTGAAAAAGGTCCCCATTTTTGTCTTAATTTGGACCTGAAATGGAGCCAAAGATGCACAGTACCCTTTTCCAGTGCGGAGATTAAGAGCTGGTCACAATCTCCTGTCATATGCATTGGATGCAGTGAAACCTGCATCCAATTTGCATAAGTGTGACCCCAGCCTTACATTGTGATTTTAATGTAAATATACCATATTTTTTGCTCCATAAGACACAATTTTTCCCTCCAACAAATGGGGGGAAATGTCTATGAGCCTTACGGAGCGAATATTGACCCGTCACCACTGCTATTATGTGGCTGTGGTGGCCGGCCACCAACCAGCTGATGCTGTTGCATTCTGGGAATTGTAGTCCACTCTGCTCATGCTCAAGCTCTACCGGTGGGTGAAGAAGCAGTGCATCACAACCAGGGAACTACAACTCACAGGATCTTGGAGGCAGGGTGCGCCAGGGAGTCAAGACTTGGTAATAACGTGACTGGCTTGGGCTGCAACTTTGCTTGAACCCAGGACAGGAGCATCACCCCCCCCCCCCCAGGACTGGAGGAGTCCGTGCAAGGACCTGCTGACACTAGCAGCTGCTATCACTGAGGTGACAGACCCTGACACCCCCAGGTCCAGCTGAGCCCCACATCCCATCTATCCCCCCCATACACCAGTGCCCACCAAGTAACCTCAAAATAGCCTTCAGCACTGTGGGTTCTGCTGGGAGATGGCCATGGTTTGTGCTGGCCTGTGTGTCCTACTGGCACTGGCATGTAGGTCCTGCTGGGAGCTGACCATGGCCTGTGGCCCACAGGCCATAGCCAGCTTCCAGCAGGACCTACAGGCCAGAAACCAGTAGGAGCCACAGTTATGCAACCAGCTCCCAGCAGGACCTGCAGCCATGTGGTTCAGAATATTTTTTTCTTGTTTTCCTCCTCTAAAACTTAGGTGCGTCTTATGGTCAGGGGCATCTTGTGGAGCGAAAAATGCAGTATATTATATACTAGTTTTATTGAACTGTTAATGACCCAAGTATCCCAAACTATTGTGATGCATACAAGGGAGTATTATCACCAAGGGAGTATTATCATTAGACTGGGAAATACTGTCCCTTAGGGACCATGTCAGCAATAGTGAGTATCAAAAGTGGCTACTGTTTTTCATTTTATATAGTTATTGTAATATATCCCAAATCCAATTAGATAATTTCCTCTTTATTGCTTCCCCTTTAAGCACTTCCTACTAGAAAAGCATTTATTGAGCACTCTTGAAGCATTTCCCAACGTTTCCAAATACACAATCCCTACATCGAAAGAAGTACAACCCACTACATAGCATAACGTGATAAAAAGGATCCTTATTTAGTTCTTGTTTTGAGAAAGCATTACATTTGTGGGTTTAGTTCCACTTTAATCTGCAAAGGAACCACCAATCAGAATGGGACCAATTACTATATGTCTATTTGTGAGAGCTTGTGGATAATAGTAAATAATCAGAATGTACTGTATACTAAATGTCAGATAAGCCATTTTTTTCAAATGGGTGAAGGTAAAATCATTTCTGAAAACAGCCATAATTATCTGAGAAAATCTTACAATGGTTCCTCAGCAAACGAACACAGCAACAAGGGCTAGAAATACAACCAACCCATAGAGAGCACAATTATTATATCATTAACTTCTAGATTTCATACAATGGGTCAATAGGTAAATGTCATTTGTCACTTCTTCACATTTTTAAGCTAGCTATATTCATATTCAGTTTCAAAGAGGTAATTTATAAAGGCTATTATTGAGTAAGTGGTAGCTGTTTAAGGGACAATTGCTTCCCACTATTCTTTTCATTGAGTCACTACCGATTCTGCAGTGTTGATACTGATTCCATCTATAGCAAAACATTATGATTTACATTTGCATTATGTGTCTGAGGCCCAGTCAGTCATAGTAAAGGGAGATGGAGATGATTGACAAATTCATATAAGGTGTGGATCTGCCTTAAATTATGTGCGCCACTCTTCTTTTTATAATTCAGCCCCTGTAGTCAAACATGAAAATTCCTAGAGGAATATTGGTGTTTTGCCTATTTGCCATAATGATACTATTAGCTATAATGATATAATGATACTATTATCATTTAACTAAAATATTAGAGAGCTAGACTCTAAGAAACAAAACTAAAACATACATCCAATAGTACCTTGACAGTATACACAATATTTTTCACTGTAATAAGATTATATGATTTGTGTGAAATAACAAGTCATATTTTAAGGAAACCTGTTAAGGGTGAAATATGTAGGTTTCTACTGTTTACCTCTCCTGACTATACTTGTTACTTGAGTTACTTTACAACCCCTTTAAATTATAATAGCTACAACCTATATTAGGAAAACATTAGTGTGAACTCTATTCAATCTCCCTCACTGGGGGACTACTCATTTACATGGATCTACTCTGGAAATCAATGGAGCTGACATAAGAAGGGGCAGATGTGGTCAAGGGATGGAAATGTACTCTGGTTATGCCAGGCTGGGTTAACCTAGGATTCCTTAAGAAGTTTAACCTGCTTAGTGTTGCTCCATCTTTGCCAGGGGATCCCAAAGGGTCTTGTGCTAAAAGGACTACATGTTCGCACTTGGAGGGTTACATTATGATTAAAGAGGTAATGTTTGCTGCCCATGCACTCCATGATGGTATGGCATAGCACATGTTTCTCTTCTGAATCTGATCGATGATACTTTCTCCACTCTTTCTGAGACTAACGTTTTTTCCTAAAAGCAGTTACACTAGATTAATACCATATGCCCGACCATAGATGAGAAAAGTCTGTCCTTGAGGTCACATGGGACCCTCCCAGACCACCTACCACACTATATAAAAACCAGCTACTTGTACTCCAAACTTAGCTCTGAAGAAGAGGGGACCCCTTCGAAACGCAGCAGAATTTTTGGCTTTTTATTCCACATTTGCTGGGTGGAGCACCTTGTGGACTGCATTTTGCTTGATTCATAACGTTGTGAGCATATTTTTACATTTTTACAATCAATGTTTCAAAGGTAATGCACTGGGCTGGTGAACCCTCTGTTCCTTATCTTTATAGAGTCCTATACTTGGGTTTCTCTGAAATGTTGTGAGTGGCAGCACAGCCAATGCGTAGGCTGAACCAGATGGAGATACATGATCACATCCGAACGCATATATATCTCTCTCAAGCGCAGGAGAATTTGTTTCTTTTTAGACTACAATGTGCATGCTTTTAGGACCAGTTAATGCCAGGAATCACACAGGAATGCCTGTGTGTTAACTTGAATGGACTGACGTTGCACTGCTTCACACCAAAAATGATGCATGCACTATTGAAAAGGCATTGCAATCGGAATGCATGGCACTTTGTTACCCTGCAATCTTGCACTGCATTTGCTGTCTGCATGTGGGGTGTTGTTAACTTTACACTGGCACATGATTCAGATCACAGATGTAGCACATTTTAAACTTGGTGTGGGAAAAAAAGCAGACTGCAGGCAGGTTTCCTGCACAGCATGCCCTCTGTGAACCAGCATTTCGGGATGATTAAATTAATTTAACAAGTCTTTGTTACACTTTGTTACCTTGCAATCTTGCACTGCATTTGCTGTCTGCATGTGGGGTGTTGTTAACTTTACACTGGCACATGATGCAGATCGCAGACGTAGCACATTTTAAACTTGGTGTGGGAAAAAAAGCAGACTGCAGGCAGGTTTCCTGCACTGCATGCCCTCTGTGAACCAGCGTTTTGGGATGATTAAATTAATTTAACAAGTCAGAAAACCTTTACCAAATCTATTTAGTTTTCTCCAAATGTGGGTTCACTAGTTAGTGACAATCTACTTTGCTGGCAAAATGTATTCACTCAATTACTGGTAAATTGATTCAAAAGAGTGGCAGATAACCTTTAAAAACAGGAAGTGCTGTTTTTTTTTAGAAGGTTCTGATCTTATTAAAGCAGTTCTGTCGCAGGAAGCTCCTTATTTGACATCACTTTCCTAATAAGAAAGAACTATATCTCCTTATTAGACTAATGCCTAGTAAGGACGTTTTAATGTATTGTTATGCTACTTTATAGCTGGCCATAGATCCATAGATGGTTCAAATCTCAGCCAGTACCTGAGATTTGAACCATCTATGGGCAGGCTGATTTTAACTAGCATGGTAGATTTTCGCATGCAACTATTGCCTGCATTACCTGTTAGCCTCTAAACCTTTAACCATTTGTTAGAACTGGAGGTTCCTGAAGTACAGCTTAATCCACGAACAAAAATGTAGTATATTGGCGATTTCCAGTCCTCAGATGTGGTGGTTGCATTACATTTTCAGCAAGTACATAAATTTACTTCTGGATCCTGCCAGAAACCCAGTGCCATGGTAACTTCTTACGCAATGAACCAAAATCTCAAAAAATGATTTCAAACAATTTGTTTTCTGTGGAATAGGAATGTTGGTTAGTGTATTCTGACAGTAAAGGAGTCCTGCTGTCAGAATACAATGGCTTAAAGGGGAGGATTCCTCCATCCAACTCTCTTGTGTGGATGGGGAACCCTATTTTTTTCAACCTCAAAGTGCTTGTAAAATCAGAAAGTTTTTTTTTTCCTTAATGCATTCTATGCATTAAGATTAAAAACCTTCTGTGTGCAGCAGCCCCCTTAATACTTACCTGAGCCCCATCTCTATCCAGCGATGTTGTAGGATTGTCTTGGCTGCCCAGGACTCCCCTCCTCATTGGCTGAAACAGCAGTGTGGTGCCATTGTCTCCCGCTGTTGTCAACCAAAGTCAGTTAGCCAATGAGGAGAGAAAAGGGGCCGGGCCGCAGCTCTGTGTCTGAATGGATACACAGAGCTGCAGCTCGGCTGGTGGTGTCCCCATAGCAAGCCGCTTGCTGTGGGGGCACTCGTCAGGAGGGAGAGGCCATGAGTGCCGAAGAGGGACTATAGAAGAGGACAATCTGGGCTGCTCTGTGCAAAACCATTACACAGAGCAGGTAAGAATAACATGTTTATTATCTTTTAACCAAAAAAAACAAACAAAAAACAGACTTTACAATCACTTTACAGCTGAATAAATAAATAAATAAAATCTATTGGCAGCTTTGGTGAGCATGGTCATCCTGGGAAAGAAAGGGTGCTATTGGCAGGTTCACTAGGTGAAAATTGGGGGGGGGGGAACAAATGCCCAATGTCCAAGGACTTTTGATATGCATTTAACAGAGGTGATAACCATTCCATTATAGTCCAAATATATGAGAACAATGGATACTGCAGTGAACCGAACCTTGTCCATATTTTAAAAAGTTGGCTAGCTATCCTAGCACTGCTGCTTCTGTGATAGCGTATATGGCCAGCCTGGGAAAGTTCTGTTTACTTTTCTGCCAGAAAGTAACAGACAGTATTCATTTCAAATCTTCTTAATATGAGATTTGGGATGTGAATATATAAAAATGTGTGAACGTTGTTTTAAATCTCTACATGTGTGAAAACTGTATATTACAAGACGGTGTGACAGCACTCCATTTTGTTTATGTCACCTAAACAGTATTTTGGAAAAAATGAATTACATGTTTTCAGACTTGTCAAAAGCTGACATATTTTTTTTACAAATCATTATATTATTCAGACTCTGTGCTTTAGCAGCAGCCCCGATACAGGACTCAGACACAGACTTTGGACATATTTTAGTGGCACAGTGTAAAACATTGCCACTACATTATTGTTCTGTTGTTATATTCAGTTAATGATTTCAATTATATAATTAAAGGGGATCTATAGTCACAGCACACACTTTCATTTTATAACATAAACACTGTAATAGTAATACAAACATTATTTTTGATAATCCAATATAAGCTTACTTGAAAGTTTGCTTTTCATGATGTGAGTTCTGGCTGTCTGTTGTCAATCTCTTTCCACAACTTACTGGATTTCCTGCATGCTTTGCAGCTTCTCCTCTGCTCTTTATTTTCAATCTCTAAGGACCACATATCTCATGGTACCGTGCTGCATGCACAAAGTGATTCCTGTACTGACTCCACCTCCTGAATCTCCTCCTCTCAGCACCTCTGTAATTCAGGAGGCAGGCTCTGTAAATTTTGTGATGCAGCAGTACCTACTCATTGGGCATAGTGAAAATATATTACAGAATGTGTGTATAAATCTTTGGGTTCTTCACAAGTACGTTTTACAAACTTCAAGATGGTTCAGAGTAATAAGAGTTGTCTCAAAATAATTTAAATACAATGTGAAAATAGATACATGATTTTACATTTTGACCATAGATATATTTTAACTTGTTGGTGTATTTAAAGTGGAAGTAAACTCCCCTATCGTTTTCAGCCAAGGAAGCTGTTATCTTTGCCTCTGTTTAATCTTCAACTGCTATGGTGCTGCACATGTGATTCGTTATGACACCAGCCATTGGAAGGTTTAACCACTTTCAGACCGGACCATTTTGCTGGTAAATGACCAGAGGTCTTTTTACACTTTGGCACTGCGCTGCTTTAACTGGTAATTGCGCGGTCATGCAATGTTGTACCCAAACAAAATTTGCGTCCTTTTCTTCCCACAAATAGAGCTTTCTTTTGATGGTATTTGATTGCCTCTGCGATTTTTATTTTTTGCGATATAAACGTAAAAAGACCGCAAATTTTGAAAAAAAATGATATTTTCTACTTTTTGTTATTAGAAAAATCCAATAAACTCAATTTTAGACATACATTTAGGCCAAAATGTATTCAGCCACATGTCTTTGGTAAAAAAAAGTCAATAATTGTATATTTATTGGTTTGCGCAAAAGTTGTCACATCTACAAACTAAGGTACGTTTTCTGCAATTTACGCAGCTTTTAGTTTACGACTGCCTATCTCATTTCTTGAGGTGCTAAAATGGCAGGGTAGTACAAAACCCCCCCAAATGACCCCATTTTGGAAAGTAGACCCCCTAAGGAAATTGATAAGAGGCATGTTGAGCCCATTGAATATTTTATTTTTTTGCCTCAAGCGATTGAATAATGACAAAAAAAATAATTTTTTTTTTTTTTTACACAAAGTTGTCACTAAATGATATATTGCTCACACATGCTATGGGCGTATGTGAAATAACACCCCAAAATAAATTCTGCTGCTTCTCCTGAGTACGGGGATACCACATATGTGGGACTTTTTGGGAGCCTAGCCGCGTACGGGGCCCCGAAAACCAAGCACCGCCTTCAGGCTTTCTAAGGGCGTAAATTTTTGAGTTCACTTCTCACTACCTATTACAGTTTTGAAGGCCATAAAATGCCAAGATGGCACAAAACCCCCACAAATGACCCCATTTTAGAAAGTAGACACCCCAAGCTATTTGCTGAGAGGCATGTTGAGTTCATGGAATATTTTATATTTTGCCACAAGTTGCGGGAAAATTACAAACTTTTTTTTTTTTTTTTCACAAAGTTGTCACTAAATGATATATTGCTCATGCATGCCATGGGCATATGTGAAATGACACCCCAAAATAAATTCTGCTGCTTCTCCTGAGTACGGGGATACCACATATGTGGGACTTTTTGGGAGCCTAGCCGCGTACGGGGCCCCGAAAACCAAGCACCGCCTTCAGGCTTTCTAAGGGCGTAAATATTTGACTTAACTTCTCACTACCTATTACAGTTTTGAAGGCCATAAAATGCCAAGATGGCACAAAACCCCCACAAATGACCCCATTTTAGAAAGTAGACACCCCAAGCTATTTGCTGAGAGGCATGTTGAGTTCATGGAATATTTTATATTTTGCCACAAGTTGCGGGAAAATTACAAACTTTTTTTTTTTTTTTTTTTTTTAACAAAGTTGTCACTAAATGATATATTGCTCACGCATGCCATGGGCATATGTGAAATGACACCCCAAAATAAATTCTGCTGCTTCTCCTGAGTACGGGGATACCACATATGTGGGACTTTTTGGGAGCCTAGCCGCGTACGGGGCCCCGAAAACCAAGCACCGCCTTCAGGCTTTCTAAGGGCGTTACAGTTTTGAAGGCCATAAAATGCCAAGATGGCACAAACCCCCCCCAAATGACCCCATTTTGGAAAGTAGACACCCCTAAATTTAGGGGTACACTAGTGAGACTAGGTAATAAATGGCGGGTGCCCTGAAACTATAAAAAAATAACTAACCAACCAGCGTCACCTGTAACAGTTATATGGTGATCACTGGTGAAAGGGTTAACTAGGGGGCAATCAGGGGGCTTTATGCGGTAGTATATGGGGGTCCCTGGCGCTATAAAAAGCTGCGGCGAACCTAAATACCTACCTGCCTAACTAGCGTCACCTGTGACACTAATACAGCGATCAGAAAAACGATCGCTTATTAGGCTGGGTTCACACTGGAGCGATGCGGGAACGCCACGAATGCGCGGCGGGTTCCCGCATCGCATGCCTCCCGCCGGCAGTTCACACTGCCCTATGCGAACTGCTGGGAGTGTCAGTGAAATGTTACTGACACCCCCAGATCAGTTCGCATATCGCAGTGCGATCTGCAAACTCGGATCGCATGGTGTGAACACCCATGCGATCCGATTCTGCTGCGGGCCAAAAAAAGGGTCCCGTGCGAATTTGCGGCGGGTGCGGCGGGTGTGGCGGGTGCGGCGGGTGCGGCGAATGGCTGAACTCGAATCGCACAGAGATCGGATGTGATTTGCACTGCAGTGCGGTGCGAATCACATCCGTTCTCATAAACCGCTGCAATGTGAACCCAGCCTTAGTGACACTGGCGACGGGGGGTGATCACGGGGTTAAACCTTTATTGGGGGGGTTAGGGGGGTACCTTAGAACTAAAGGGGGCTAACCCTAACTGCCCTAACAGTTATTAGTCACAAATGACACCCGCCGGGTGATCAGGGGGTTAAACCTTTATTAGGTAATAAATGGCGGGTGCCCTGAAACTATAAAAAATAACTAACCAACCAGCGTCACCTGTAACAGTTATATGGTGATCACTGGTGAAAGGGTTAACTAGGGGGCAATCAGGGGGCTTTATGCGGTAGTATATGGGGGTCCCTGGCGCTATAAAAAGCTGCGGCGAACCTAAATACCTACCTGCCTAACTAGCGTCACCTGTGACACTAATACGGCGATCAGAAAAATGATCGCTTATTAGGCTGGGTTCACACTGGAGCGATGCGGAAACGCCGCAAATCCGCGGCGGGTTCCCGCATCGCATGCCTCCCGGCGGCAGTTCACACTGCCCTATGCGAACTGCTGGGAGTGTCAGTGAAATGTTACTGACACCCCCAGATCAGTTCGCATATCGCAGTGCGATCTGCAAACTCGGATCGCATGGTGTGAACACCCATGCGATCCGATTCTGCTGCGGGCCAAAAAAAGGGTCCCGTGCGAATTTGCGGTGGGTGCGGCGGGTGTGGCGGGTGCGGCGGGTGCGGCGAATGGCTGAACTCGAATCGCACAGAGATCGGATGTGATTTGCACTGCAGTGCGGTGCGAATCACATTCGTTCTCATAAACCGCTGCAATGTGAACCCAGCCTTAGTGACACTGGCGACGGGGGGTGATCATGGGGTTAAACCTTTATTGGGGGGGTTAGGGGGGTACATTAGAACTAAAGGGGGCTAACCCTAACTGCCCTAACAGTTATTACAGTCACAAATGACACCAATGCAAAAAAAAAAATAAAAAATGACATTGGTGTCACTGTGACTGGGGGGCAGGGGTAATTGGGGGGGTGATCGGGGGGTAAAGGGGGGGTGTGAGTGTGCCTGGCATGTTCTACTGTGTGTGTAGAGTGTTGGTGCAACTCACCGATCCGCTCTCCTCCGTGTCGGAACGAAAAATACCGACACGGAGGAGAGAATACATCACTTCCTCTCCTGTGTTTACATTACAGGAGAGGAAGTGATGTCACGGGGGATTCCTATTCGTCGGGAGCGATCGCGAGGGGGTGGCCATGAACGAATGGCCGTCCCCTCGTCCGGGATCGCTCCCGCACGAATACCGACCGCCGATCGGGCCCCCGACCCGCGGGAGGCAAGGGACGTACATGTACGCCAATATGCCTGCCCGTGCCATGCTATCGACGTACATCGTCGTGCGGCGGTCGGCAACTGGTTAATAGTTTGGCTTAGAGCACAGCCAATGTGCAGTTAGCATTCCCGGCATGCCTTTTTTTTTTTAACTGTTTAAATTGATGGGTTTACTTCCACTTTAAAAACATCAAGACATCTTGTTAGTTTTTAACAGCACAACTTAGTCCTATGTGTTTAAATCCATCCTTATGTCATTATTGTCATAGCTCAGTGGTCTCCAAACTGTGGCCTGATGGCCGGATGAGGCCCTTTGCTTGCTTTTATCTGGCACTTGAAGTACTACTATTTCATCCACTGACACCAACAATGGGGCATAATTCTCCCATTACAACCAATAAAATGAGCCCAGTTCCTCTTAATGACACCAATGATGGGGCACAATTCTTCTCAAAGACACCAATGATGGCCCACAGTTCCTCTCAATAACACCAACAATGGGGCCCAAATACACCAATGATGGGGCACAATTCCCCCTAATGACACTAATGATGGGGCATGATTCCTCCCAATGACACAGATGATGAGGCACAATTTGTCTCACTGACACCAACAATGGGGCACAGTTCCTCTAGCTAGAAACAAGATATACCTTTGCTCAAATCCCAATAGCTTGTACATGCATATAATCTATCAGGTTGTAAAGGGGTGTGATCACATGTTAACACTAGAAATTCTGGATAGCAATGTGAAAAGGCTTCTCCAGAATTTCTACAGTTCCTCTCACTGACAGCAAAGATGGGCCATTATTTATTCCCACCGATGCCGGGATATTTTCTACTCTCAATATCCCCCCTAAAGTCTGAAGGACAGTAAACTGGACCTTTGTATAGAACGTTAGGAGACCCCTGGCATAACCAATAGCCAGGCTGGATTCAAGGAGAGCTGTCAGACCTTCCATTGCTGGAGATGGCTGACTCAGACAGTCAAGGAAACAGACTGAACCACCTTATTTGCTGGCACTTTTTATCAGAAAAACCAAATCTGAATGAAAGTTCAAAATTGTGTGGCCAGCATAAGGATTCAATAAGCAGGTGAATTTCTGAAAAGAAAGTAGTCCGCATTTCAAACTCAGACGGTCTGATTTCATTTAAATCCCACTTGTTTCTGTCTCTAATTGGCAAGGCTCCTCTTCATTATGGTCTTGAGTTTTTTATATATACAAAACCATTAAAAAATGTACAATGCTCCTATGAGTCACTGGAGCTTTATTAATCATGGACAACAGTAATCAATTCTAAAACGTCAAGCTTACAACAATACCCATTATGAAATACTAACACAGTATTGCAGGTGTGCATTCCTAATAGTTTTCTTTTTTCGTTCCGTAATTTAACATTTGCTAAAGGGTTTTAGCTCTTGCTATATTTCCAATATACAAATGACAATGAAGCGTGGGGAATATATTTTCCTTTCTGTACAATAAAGTAAATGAAGGGAAACATGGTCAGCTATTAAATATATTCTAGTCACAGATGTCCACTTTTCTAAATGTGATTTTCAATATACCACTTATTCAGCTATGATGAAAATAACCAGCAAAGGTCTATACACATTTATATGTGATTTAGAATGTCCTTGGGAAACATTTACTTAGAGCAAATAGAACAGACTATGCCCTAGCAATTGTACCATTAATTGCTTCTAGAAAGGATTAGATACTTTTTATACAAAGCACAGCATAGGTATTGTACAGTACTACAGAAAGCAATTTTTCCACTGCTTTAAGTGATTATTCAGGACAAGTCCAATTGCAGACATTAGCTTCAAATAGGATTCTTGAACTCTTACTGGGTCAACTGAGCAGGCAGGATAGAAGGTAAAGAAGACCATACACAGATAAATCTTTTTGGCACTCAATGACCGGACCTTCAGATGTGCTACGTTACACCTACTATGCATGTCTTCTATTCCTATGAGGTAGTAATCTGGAGAGCCAGGTTATCTATCTTTATCTCTGCTTCAGAAAAAAAAGGTAAAGAATATCAAACAAAATGTTCCATCTCACACTGTCACTCGTGATGCAAAGAACAGTTTCCTGTGGTCTGCCAATCATATCATTCAAGTTCCATATGCAAGTAGATCACTGCACAATACCGGAAAGTGTATCCTACAATAATCTCTACTTCTGCAAATAAAGATGAACACCAGAAAAAAAATTAAATATCCACATGATAGGTATGAAGTGTTGTCTTTTTTTAATTATTCTGTTTAACTAGGTTTCTAATACCCCCCCCCCCCCCACACACACACACACACACACACACACACACACACACACACACACACACACACACACACACACACACACACACACACACACACACACACACACACACACACACACACACACACACACACACACACACACACACACACACACACACACACACACACACTTGACATATTACATTATTACATAACAGTCAAAAAATCTTCAATGACCTTCGCCTGGACAATGAAAGAGCTGCAGTGCACTAATATGGTCATTACTTCTTCCTCCCGTCATGTCGGAGGAAGGCTTTCAGTCTTCAATAAACAACACTATTGTCCTGTACACATGGCCAGACTTTCAGACGGAAAATGTGAGATCGGACTGTGTTGTAGGAAATTCAGATCGTGTATGGGCTCCATCTGACTTTTTCCATCGGAATTTCCGACACACAAAGTTTGAGATCTGGATCTAAAATTTTCTGACAACAAAATCCGATTGTTTAAATTCCGATCATGTGTATAAAATTCCGACGCACAAAGTGCCATGCATGCTCAGAATAAATTACGAGATGAAAGCTATTGGCTACTGGCCTCTTTATAATCCTGTCGTACGTGGTTTACGTCACCTCGTTCTGAATGATCGGATTTTCTGACAACTTTGTGTGACATTGTGTATGCAAGACAAGTTTGGGTCAAAATCCGTCTGAAAAAAATCAACCGTCTGCAAAATGGTCAGATCTCAAAACCATATTCTGTTAGTGTCTCAATTTGACATACATGTGTTTTTTGCTTTCCTTGCTCCTGTTTTGTTGGCCAATAAAATTTGTAGCAGATTTTTATGCTTCATGTGTTTTGTAAATATTTTTTTGCAGATGCATGCTCAAGTAATGCATTTTATACCCCCCCCCCCCAAACTATTTTCATGCTAAAGATTTCCAGCTGCAGCTTAACTAGGCTGATTGGCATGGTAAAACAAAAAAAGGTGTGATTTGTCTAAAAGCTAATTTCCTGGTTCCTTCATGGTAGCATGTGCATGCGTATGTTGCCATGGATAGGCACCAGGAAAGGAAAATTACAGAGAGGTAGTATTCCATTTTCCATTTGGTGCGGTGGTTCTCAGTCTCAGTCCTTAAGTACTCCTGACAGGACATGTTTTGGGAATTTATCTTAGCTAAAATAGCTGTCCAAAATACCAAGCCATTGACTCTGATTTAAAGCATGTGTGCAAGATGAATGTAAACCTGCAAACATGGCCTGTTGAGGGTACTTGAGGACAGGGTTGAGAACCATTGATTTATAGTACTGAGCTACAATCTAGCTAAAGACAATACTATTCTAACTGTGGGCATTTGAGGGAAACCAATGAGTGTTAGAACCCCTGCTTGTCTTTTTTAGGTTGGGCTTTGTGTACCTTTTCTGAAAATTGGCTTCACTTCCTGTCACATAGCCAAACAAGAAGTGAGGGTAAAGTAATAATGGTCTAGCACAGGGGTCTTCAAACTATGGCCCTCCAGTTGGTCAGGAACTACACTTCCCGTCATGCCTAATCATGTTTGAATGTCAGAGTTTTACAATGCCTCATGCAAGTGTAGTTTCGCAACAGCTGGAGAGCCATAGTTTAAAGATTCCTGATCATTCTAGCATGTCTTGAAAAAAGGTGATTTCTCATGTGCCTTGTGTAAAGCCCAAGAAATACTGTATTGGAAATTACAAGTAGGTCGGCACATCTACATTCCCAATTTGGCACTTAAGATGGTCATGCACTATGCAATCTGATTGGCCAATCTCTGTACAACTTGATCTTTAGGCAAAATAGATTATAGGAAGACGCACTTGAACAATGAATTCAAAATATAGGAAATCAAACAGTCCCTTGCACTAAATTTAATGTATTTAAGATATAACTGATTGCAGTGTATGGACACCTTTTAGCCCCCGTACACACGGTTGGAGATTCCGACAACCAAATCCGTCTGAGTTTTTCCGACGGATTAATTCCGGAAGTGATGTTGTATACACATGGTCAGACTCAGTTGTCGGAAAATCTGATTGTACACAACGTGATGACGTTATTTCGTTAAGACGGGACTACATTCAGCCTAGTAGCCAATAGCTTTGGTCTAGGAATTTGATCTGAGCATGCGTGGCACTTTGTCCGTCGGAGTAGGCTACACATGATCGGAGTATGTCCGATCGGGGCATTTTGCGTTCAGTTAATTATTTTTCCGGTGCACCAATTACCGTATATACTCGAGTATAGGCCGACCCGAATATAAGCCGAGGCCCCCAATTTACCCCCAAAAAACTGGAAAACGTATTGACTCGTGTATAAGCCGAGGGTGAGACATGGCTGTCCATCCCTGTGTGTCCGTCCATCCCTGTGTGTGTGTCCGTCCATCCATCCCTGTGTGTGTGTCCATCCATCCATCCATCCATCCCTGTGTGTGTGTCCGTCCATCCATCCCTGTGTGTGTATCCATCCATCCATCCATCCCTGTGTGTGTGTGTGTGTGTGTGTGTATTCATCCATCCATCCATCCCTGTGTGTGTGTGTGTGTATCCATCCATCCATCCCTGTGTGTGTGTGTGTGTGTGTGTGTGTGTGTGTGTGTGTGTGTGTGTGTGTGTGTGTGTGTGTGTGTGTGTGTCCGTGCAGCCTTGTGTGTGTGTCCAGCCTACCTGTGTCCCAAGCCTCCGTCCCGAGCCGCCGTCGTCCCGAGCCTCCTCCGTCCCGTGCCTCCTCCGTCCCGTGCCTCCTCCGTCCCGTGCCTCCTCCGTCCCGTGTCGTGCCGATGGATCGCCGCTCCAGGATCGCCGCTCTTCTCGGCGGCCATTCTACAATTCAAAAGCCGCGCCTCCGCCTGTGATAGGCGGTACACTCAATTTCCCAGCAGCCTGTGTTCCGCCTATCACGGACATCCTCTCATACTCGTCCGTAGTATGAGAATGAGCAGATGTCCGTGATAGGCGGAACACTGACTGCTGGGAAATTCAGTGTTCCGCCTATCACAGGCGGAGGCGGAGAAGGAGGCGCGGCTTTTGAATTTTAATGTCCGCCGTCTGTCTGCTCGATACGCTGATCGAGCAGTCAGACAGCGGTGACTCGAGTATAAGCCGAGGGGGCACTTTCAGCCTCAAAAAAGAGGCTGAAAATCTCGGCTTATACTCGAGTATATACGGTAATGAAATAACTGGTGCAGTGCCTTCTTCTTAGTAAATCCACCCCCCCCCCCCCCCCCCCGGTGTTACTAAGCAGGGAGTTATAGATCCAGGTACTTTTGCCAGTTGAGTTGCAAAACGAATTTCATATCCACCATAACTGGATTAAATTGTGTTTTTATACCATTGGTATTAAGTAATCTCTTGCAGCATGTCTGTGGTCTCTAGTAGTCTTTTGCATTATGTCTTGAGTCACTAATGATGCTATTTAAATAATGATTAGTCTTTGGTAACCTGTTGAGAACCTGTAACACCCTTGCATTTTGTAAAACAGGTACTAGTCTCTACTAACATCTCCTTAATTTACCATGTCAATCATAATTATCCCTATCTGTTAAACCATGCCTATTCGGCCATACATATTTTTATCAGAGCACACTAAGGCTAGATTCACACCTATGCACTTTTAATGCTTTTAGCATTTTGCAGATTTGCACTACAGAAAGTGTTCCATAGGAAACAATCTTCAATGGACTGTAGTGCAAATCTGCAAAATGCAAAAAACACTAAAAATGCATAGGTGTGAATCCAGCCTTCGCATGCCACTGCTCAATTTGTAAGCTATTGTCTCAGGTTGATGTAGCTTTTACAAAAGGTGATATACTGCAACAAATTACTACAGCTGGTGCTAGTTAAAGAACAAGTTCACTTTAAAAATAAATAAAATAAAAGCACATTTTTTGCATTATTTTTTGTTGCAGGAGCCTGTAAAGCATTGCTCTATCAATTAGCAGTACGGGCAAGCAGATACACTCGCAGGAAGAATCAATTAAGTACCACAGCGCAATGGTAGTTCATTGAAAACTGCAAGCTGAAAGCCACAGAGGATGTCGGGGCTTGCAGTTCATTCACACACAGAGCTGTGTGAAGGAATGATGCAGACGTGTGGGTGGAGCTGCACTGTTTTCAAAAATTGACAGCTAGTACAGGGGAACTTCTCCCCTTACTGCTGTCAGATCGGGGGGGGGGGGGGGGGGACTGGACAGCAGCTGCAGCATCGGGAATATCTTACATGTTCCACCCTAAAAATGGATGCAACATGTAACATCTTACCAAATGTGAACTTATCCTTTAAATACAACTCATGAAACTAAACTAACAGTTTACCAACTCAGTCAGCCTCAGTAGGTATAATTGTCAAGCTGCAATATAGTAAAACATGGGGGGAATCATAAAGGATGTCATAGACACCCTTTCACATTCTGTAGTCTCTGCAAAAAAATTGTTGGTTGTTCTTGCTAGATTTATGTACCTGTCAGAAACATGTGAATCTGACAGAAACTGGCACTGTGGTTGGTGTAACCATACTTCCTTAGTGCCCTCCATCCCTGACCACTGCATCCAACACACTGACAGAAGCATGGCTTGGGGAGTTTTGTGAAAGGGTGGATGAATAGTTCCCCATCAGGCTGGCTTTGCTTTTGATTGATATCACACTGCAATAGGCAGATTCATAGCCACTATTCAGTCCAATAGTGCATTTTGAATCCACACACTGCCATCTTCTGTCATTCAAAAGCAAGGTGTACCTGATGGGGATCTAGTCTCTCCATCCCCATTTATGCTCCTGCCACCCAATAAGGGCTGCAGCAGTTGGGACTAGTTCCCTGCCAGGTTAGCCTTCCCTGTGATCTCATCACTTCCCAAATATGGACAATTTGCGTAATGACATCACCAGTATCCTCGGCCCATTTGTTTACATTAAGCTGTTGATGTTGAATCTCCAAGCCAACAGCTTATTGGGGTTGAGGATATACCCTTTGTGTGGGAAACTGCTACATTTATGACAGCTTGCCAGCACAGACATGTCCCACTATGAACACTGGTAAACCTTTGTACGTCAGTTCAGAACTGATCTTAATTACTGCCAGTTTCCTAATTGGCAAACTGGTAATAATACCTTAAGAATCTATTGCTGAAATAGTGACAGGTTCATAAAGAGAAGATAATAAGGCTACATGAATTTTAAACATGAAATGTTTATATTATTACTGAATCTAGCACAAATGCTTGCTGGAAATAGGCCCAGTTAAGGGAACTACCACAGAAAATTGTCATTATTGCTTCACTGAATTCCCCAAAATAAATCCAGCTTAGCTCTTTGCGTTTACAATTTACAGTGCCTTGAAAAAATATTCATACCCCTTGAAATTTTCCACATTTTTCATGTTACAACCAAAAACGTGCATGCATTTTATTAGGGGTTTGATGTAATAGACCAACACTTGAAGGTATGTCTCAAATGTGGTAATCTTTCATAGGGGAGGGTACCATCATTCACAAATAGTCAATAATGGAAAGAGAACCCTAGGGCTGCCTCAAAACATGCCCCTGGCAAGAAAAGAAAGATGGACTATCTTGGTACCCAAGAATTTAGCAATAGTTCAGATAAAAATTAACATTTTAATAGTATAAACATTTTTTTTAACAAACATACAGACTTAAAACACTATATGAAATGAATGTTTAGATCCGTGCATAATTATTAATAAATTGAAAGGATCAATAGTCCCCAATGAATACTGGGGATACGGAATGTCGTAGATCTTGACATGGTCATCTACATGTTTCAGGGTGTCTACCGCTTCCCCTGGAGGAGTCTATCATTGTCATCTACAAAATAATAAGTCATAATAATAATCTTATAGACGATCAGCTGTAACATAGAGTGTGATATATGCAAAATAGCAAAGATAGAGCAGAAAAAATAAATACAAATAAATGGCAAGTAGCATATACATTTGTTTTTTTTAGGGTCATACATTGTTTACCTGGAAAAAACAGTGAGTGGTAAAAGCAGCACGGCAGTGTCCCCCATGTCTGCCATGGGGGGGACTACCACCTGGGTACCTCTGCCATGCTGCCTTTACCACTAACTGGTTTATCCAGGAAGCAATATATGGCCCTAAAAAAATAATAATAATTACATGCTACTTACCATTTATTTTTCTTCTTGAACAAGCCCAATACAACTTTTTCATGAAAATATATTCTCTCCTATCAGCCTACTGGGACCTGCAAATAGCTAATGTATAATAGAACTGATCATTAGTACAGAGGCCAGCCATCCAGAAGCAACCATGCATAAGTGTTTGTAAATATGATTCAAAATAACATACACATCTGCCAACACACATTACAAACTGATGGACTATCAGGGACAATCTCATTTGGTCTTACCATTAACTCTGTGGTAAGAGGAAAATCTGATTTATACAAATCGAATAAACTGATTTGAGAGGCCCCTGAACTTCAAAGATATTGTACATTTAAAAGATAAAGTTCAATGAATAGGCTATACAAATGTGATGTGTGTGTTGGCAGCTTAACTGTCAGATTGTCACTGTCAAACCTATAGTTTTTTTTTTCATAGTACAACCTGTTTTTGTGTAATGCAATCTCAAAGAAAGCAAAACGACCACTTTAAACCTTGTCATAAAAAAACAACATGCAATCTCTTCATATACAAAGACCAATTCTTTCAATTGTACAAGTTTGCAGAATTTTCATCAAGCAAAATAGTTTCTTTTGCGGTTTATGAAGATGGAATGTGCAGGGTCACCTATGGCCTAACCTTGACTGATCTCAAGTAATAATAAGACAAAGGGGCTAAATGTGAAGGGAGTGAAAGCCACAATTATGTCAAGAACATTTAGATGCTGACTGACACGCAGCACACGACCTAGCTTATAGGGAAAGCACAGCAAAGCATACAGAAAGAAAATCGCCAAGGATTTTTCCCACTTAGCTGTGGTGTTACTATCTTAGAGATCAGAAGAAGGTCAAGTTGAAAACTTACTCTCCCAGAGGTACCATAAGTACTTTATGAGATCAGTAGTAAGAATCGCTCTGGTATATATTATACCCCGAAGCACTTGGTTGCAGTTATGAATTTATTGTTTTTATTGTGTGCTAAACATAACTATGGATTAATTATTTTCTAGTTGTTTACACTATCTAAATATACCACTTTAGCTTAATTAATTGCTATTGAAGAAGCCGTGGTTTAGAACAACTGTTCACTAATCCATTGCTAAGCAATGAGGAGGTTGTAACTTTGTTAATTGTAACAAAATTAGGAAAGAAGAGCAAATCCATTTACAATTGAAGCTGGCCTATTTGCATAAACATATTTCCATAAATGTGTAACAATCAGCCTTAATGGGAAAACATTATAGGGCATTTCTGTATTAATGTACATATTATAGCCCTAGTTTGAGGATTTAAGCATTTAACACTGAAAAAATGGTTTATTACCATATCACTTATTATTAAGCTGACTTGCTGAAATAAATAGAATGTGATTAAATTAAGTATCCAGGTGACATTTTTTTTTTTTTTTTTTATCACTTACAGTTTAGGGGGAAAACACTGCGCTACAATTTAGTATATATGGAAAGAGGCCTCAACAGCCAAAAAACAGCAGCCAACACCAAAAAACAAACAAAGTTCAACAAACAAAACAATAAAAACAGTGTAGCGCTTCACTAATAGATGTGGTCAGCATAAATTATATGGATAGAAGCAAAAATGATATAAATAAGAATGCCTAAAGAAAAGTCCAATAATAGCCACACGTTCCACTATATAGCCGGCCCAAGGGTGGTCGAACCGTCACAGAGGGGGGAAATTGGACTGGGCGGGTGTATTCATGCGAGTCTGCTTGACTGTAACATCAGAGAAGAATGGATAAAATACTTCTTACCGACTTAGTTGGACTCATACAGTCATATGACAGTTGAGTCTAGAAGGCTTTAGGTCACAGTTTGGGACCGAGGAGTACGAAGAGGAAGGTCTGTTGAGCTGATGGATGAGCTCCAAACGATTGTAAGCCCTGTGATGGATCCTTTCAAATGGAACGTCAAGGGTGTATGTAGTCAAGCTCAGACGTAGCCCGTTGTACTGTTATAAGGTAGATTCAGAAGTGGAGCTTAGGCTGAGGCGTAAGTGTAGTCAGGCAGGCTTGGTTAGCAACAATTCTGGCAGAAAGACATAAAATCAGGAACCAGAAAAACAGTCAAGGGCAGGCAGAGGTCATACACAGGCTAGCAGAGGAAAGCAGCATCATCAGACCAACATTTAAAACCCGTAGTTCAGCAGTTCACATAGGACGGCAGACATGGAGGGAACAAATTCTCACAAACATGCATGTTTGTGAGAATTTGTTCCCTCCATGTCTGCCGTCCTATGTGAACTGCTGAACTACGGGTTTTAAATGTTGGCCTGATGATGCTGCTTTCCTCTGCTAGCCTGTGTATGACCTCTGCCTGCCCTTGACTGTTTTTCTGGTTCCTGATTTTATGTCTTTCTGCCAGAATTGTTGCTAACCAAGCCTGCCTGACTACACTTACGCCTCAGCCTAAGCTCCACTTCTGAATCTACCTTATAACAGTACAACGGGCTACGTCTGAGCTTGACTACATACACCCTTGACGTTCCATTTGAAAGGATCCATCACAGGGCTTACAATCGTTTGGAGCTCATCCATCAGCTCAACAGACCTTCCTCTTCGTACTCCTCGGTCCCAAACTGTGACCTAAAGCCTTCTAGACTCAACTGTCATATGACTGTATGAGTCCAACTAAGTCGGTAAGAAGTATTTTATCCATTCTTCTCTGATGTTACAGTCAAGCAGACTCGCATGAATACACCCGCCCAGTCCAATTTCCCCCCTCTGTGACGGTTCGACCACCCTTGGGCCGGCTATATAGTGGAACGTGTGGCTATTATTGGACTTTTCTTTAGGCATTCTTATTTATATCATTTTTGCTTCTATCCATATAATTTATGCTGACCACATCTATTAGTGAAGCGCTACACTGTTTTTATTGTTTTTTTTTTTTTTTATCACTTAAGCAACGTGATGTATGTGTGAAAGCAATACTATTTTTTCTGTGCCCATAGGTAACAAAAAGCATGCAGATAGTTACTTAAATCCACAGAGGCCATGGGTAAATTTCAGCAGGTTATAACCTGCAGCTCATAAGCAAAATGGATAACAAGTCCTCACAGGAATTAAACTAAACAAACATATTCAGGTTTAATTAAAACCTCTAAGGATGATATTCTAACACAAAACAATGAGAATTATTCTTTCAGCAATCCAACTGTAGACATATGTTTGTAAAGATTTGTAATAGACTACACATATAGATTTCTAATAGATTCCTCCATCCATACTAAACAGCGTTTATGAAGGAATCTCCCTTGCCGGCTATTGTGTTCCGCCCCATAGGCACTCACAGCTGTCAGAATACCTGAACAGCGAGTGCATCTGATTGGATGCTGTCACTGTTTAGATTTTTTTTTATGCAACTCCTTTCACAAAAGTCGAATGTAAAATCAATATAATGTATTTGCCTGTTACAGTTGAATCACTTTGTTTATCGTACATTTAAGTCTTGTTTTTATATCTGAAAACCTTAATAAAATAAGATTAAAACCAAAAAAATCAACTTTTGTTGAGCCAAATACTGCTTACAGGGCCACCCATTTCTTGAGCCAATAATGGCAGTTTTTACTATACTTTCCATAATATCATCATAATATTAAAAAGGGCCAAGTAGAGGCCGCATAGACCTGACATTGATTCAACTTAAATGATGGCAAGTGGTATCTACCACTAGAATTGCACAAAAGTGTACATTTACTTCACTTATATAGTTATAGTATAGTCAAAAGGTATAGTTATAGTCAAAACTCAACCATTGAGCTATTTTTTTTTCTTTTTAACTTGATATTTATTGAGATTTCAAAAAGGGAATGCAAAATACAGACATAAATGAATGTTGTATATAAAACAAAATGATATAGAAGGTGAACATTTTTGTATCGGCACAGAATAGAGTTCAACAGGCGAAAAACTGCAGCATTAATATGGGGGGACAGATTTGAGGTTAGATTAAAAGCAAGGTAAATTATTAAGTCAGATGGGATGTTCATTCAGATTGGGTCTAGATAAGGCATTAAGGCTATTAACCCCCTTCAGACCGGACCATTTTGCTGGTAAATGACCAGAGGTCTTTTTACAATTTGGCACTGCGCTGCTTTAACTGGTAATTGCGCGGTCATGCAATGTTGTACCCAAACAAAATTTGCGTCTTTTTCTTCCCACAAATAGAGCTTTCTTTTGATGGTATTTGATTGCCTCTGCGATTTTTATTTTTTGCGATATACCGTATATACTCGAGTATAGGCCGACCCGAATATAAGCCGAGGCCCCCAATTTACCCCCAAAAAAACTGGCAAACTTATTGACTCGTGTATAAGCCGAGGGTGAGACATGCCTGTCCATCCCTGTGTGTGTGTCCGTCCATCCCTGTGTGTCCGTCCATCCCTGTGTGTCCGTCCATCCATCCCTGTGTGTGTGTGTGTCCATCCATCCATCCATCCCTGTGTGTGTGTGTCTCCATCCATCCATCCATCCATCCCTGTGTGTGTGTGTCTCCATCCATCTATCCATCCATCCCTGTGTGTGTGTGTCTCCATCCATCCATCCATCCATCCCTGTGTGTGTCTCCATCCATGTGTGTGTGTGTGTGTGTCCAGCCTACCTTTGTCCCGAGCCTCCGTCCCGTGCCTTGCCTCCTTGCCTCCGTCCCGTGCCTTGCCTCCTTGCATCCGTCCCGTGTCGTGCCTTGCCTTGCCCCCGTCCCGTCCCGTCCCGTGCCGTGCCGTCCCGTGCCCTCTTCGTCGGCGGCCATTGTAAAGTTCAAAAGCTGCGCCGCCGCCTTCGCCTGTGATAGGCGGAACACTGAATTTCCCAGCAGCCTGTGTTCCGCCTATCACAGACGTCATATCATCCTCGTCCGTAGTACGAGGATGATACGATGTCCGTGATAGGCGGAACACAGGCTGCTGGGAAATTCAGTGTTCCGCCTATCACAGGCGAAGGCGGAGCCGGAGGCGCGGCTTTTGAATAGAATGGCCGCTGTCTGTCTGCTCGACACGCTGATCGAGCGGGCAGACAGCGATGACTCGAGTATAAGCCGAGGGGGGCACTTTCAGCCTCAAAAAAGAGGCTGAAAATCTCGGCTTATACTCGAGTATATACGGTAAACGTAAAAAGACCGCGAATTTTGAAAAAAAATTATATTTTCTACTTTTTGTTATTAGAAAAATCCAATAAACTCAATTTTAGTCATACATTTAGGCCAAAATGTATTCAGCCACATGTCTTTGGTAAAAAAAAAGTCAATAATTGTATATTTATTGGTTTGCGCAAAAGTTGTCACATCTACAAACTAAGATACGTTTTCTGGAATTTACGCAGCTTTTAGTTTACGACTGCCTATCTCATTTCTTGAGGTGCTAAAATGGTAGGGGAGTACAAAACCCCCCCAAATGACCCCATTTTGGAAAGTAGACACCCTAAGGAAATTGATAAGTGGCATGTTGAGCCCATTGAATATTTTATTTTTTTGCCTCAAGCGATTGAATAATGACAAAAAATATATATATATATTTTTTTTTACACAAAGTTGTCACTAAATTATATATTGTTTACACATGCTATGGGCATATGTGAAATGACACCGCAAAATAAATTCTGCTGCTTCTCCTGAGTACGGGGATACCACATATGTGGGACTTTTTGGGAGCCTAGCCGCGTACGGGGCCCCGAAATCCAAGCACCGCCTTCAGGCTTTCTAAGGGCGTAAATTTTTGATTTCACTTCTCACTACCTATTACAGTTTTGAAGGCCATAAAATGCCAAGATGGCACAAAACCCCCACAAATGACCCCATTTTAGAAAGTAGACACGCCAAGCTATTTGCTGAGAGGCATTTTGAGTCCATGGAATATTTTATATTTTGCCACAAGTTGCGGGAAAATTACAAACTTTAATTTTTTTAAATTTTTTTTCACAAAGTTGTCACTAAATGATATATTGCTCACACATGCTATGGGCATATGTGAAATGACACCCCAAAATAAATTCTGCTGCTTCTCCTGAGTACGGGGATACCACATATGTGGGACTTTTTGGGAGCTTAGCCACGTACGGGGCCCCGAAAACCAAGAACCGCCTTCAGGTTTTCTAAGGGCGTAAATATTTGACTTCACTCCTCACTACCTATTACAGTTTTGAAGGCCATAAAATGCCAAGATGGCACAAAACCCCCACAAATGACCCCATTTTAGAAAGTAGACACCCCAAGCTATTTGCTGAGAGGCATGTTGAGTCCATGGAATATTTTATATTTTGCCACAAGTTGCGGGAAAATTACAAACTTTTTTTTTTTTTTTTTTTCACAAAGTTGTCACTAAATGATATATTGCTCACGCATGCCATGGGCATATGTGAAATGACACCCCAAAATAAATTCTGCTGCTTCTCCTGAGTACGGGGATACCACATATGTGGGACTTTTTGGGAGCCTAGCAGCGTACGGGGCCCCGAAAACCAAGCACCGCCTTCAGGCTTTCTAAGGGCGTTACAGTTTTGAAGGCCATAAAATGCCAAGATGGCACAAACCCCCCCCCAAATGACCCCATTTTGGAAAGTAGACACCCCTAAATTTAGGGGTACACTAGTGAGACTAGGTAATAAATGGCGGGTGCCCTGAAACTATAAAAAAAATAACTAACCAACCAGCGTCACCTGTAACAGTTATATGGTGATCACTGGTGAAAGGGTTAACTAGGGGGCAATCAGGGGGCTTTATGCGGTAGTATATGGGGGTCCCTGGCGCTATAAAAAGCTGCGGCGAACCTAAATACCTACCTGCCTAACTAGCGTCACCTGTGACACTAATACAGTGATCAGAAAAACGATCGCTTATTAGGCTGGGTTCACACTGGAGCGATGTGGGAACGCCACGAATGCGCGGCGGGTTCCCGCATCGCATGCCTCCCGGCGGCAGTTCACACTGCCCTATGCGAACTGCTGGGAGTGTCAGTGAAATGTTAATGACACCCCCAGATCAGTTCGCATATCGCAGTGCGATCTGCAAACTCGGATCGCATGGTGTGAACACCCATGCGATCCGATTCTGCTGCGGACCAAAAAAAGGGTCCCGTGCGAGTTTGCGGCGGGTGCGACACGAATTCAGCCATACTATCTGTATGGCTGAACTCGAATCGCACAGAGATCGGATGTGATTTGCACTGCAGTGCGGTGCGAATCACATCCGTTCTCATAAACAGCTGCAATGTGAACCCAGCCTTAGTGACACTGGCGACGGGGGGTGATCACGGGGTTAAACCTTTATTGGGGGGGTTAGGGGGGTACCTTAGAACTAAAGGGGGCTAACCCTAACTGCCCTAACAGTTATTACAGTCACAAATGACACCCGCCGGGTGATCAGGGGGTTAAACCTTTATTAGGTAATAAATGGCGGGTGCCCTGAAACTATAAAAAAATAACTAACCAACCAGCGTCACCTGTAACAGTTATATGGTGATCACTGGTGAAAGGGTTAACTAGGGGGCAATCAGGGGGCTTTATGCGGTAGTATATGGGGGTCCCTGGCGCTATAAAAAGCTGCGGCGAACCTAAATACCTACCTGCCTAACAAGCGTCACCTGTGACACTAATACAGCGATCAGAAAAACGATCGCTTATTAGGCTGGGTTCACACTGGAGCGATGCGGGAACGCCACGAATCAGCGGCGGGTTCCCGCATCGCATGCCTCCCGGCGGCAGTTCACACTGCTCTATGCGAACTGCTGGGAGTGTCAGTGAAATGTTAATGACACCCCCAGATCAGTTCGCATATCGCAGTGCGATCTGTTCACACCATGCGATCCGATTCTGCTGCGGGCCAAAAAAAGGGTCCCGTGTGAATTTGCGGCGGGTGCGGCGGGTGCGACACGAATTCAGCCATACTATCTGTATGGCTGAACTCGAATCGCACAGAGATCGGATGTGATTTGCACTGCAGTGCGGTGTGAATCACATTCGTTCTCATAAACCGCTGCAATGTGAACCCAGCCTTAGTGACACTGGCGAGGGGGGGTAATCACGGGGTTAAACCTTTATTGGGGGGTTAGGGGGGGCACATTAGAACTAAAGGGGGCTAACCCTAACTGCCCTAACAGTTATTACAGTCACAAATGACACCAATGCAAAAAAAAAAAAAAAGCAATTGGTGTCACTGTGACTGGGGGGGCAGGGGTAATTGGGGGGTGATCGGGGGGTAAAGGGGGGGTGTGAGTGTGCCTGGCATGTTCTACTGTGTAGTGTAGTGCTTGTGCAACTCACCGATGCTCTCTCCTCGGTGCCGGAACGAAAAATACCGACACAGAGGAGAGAATACATCACTTCCTCTCCTGTGTTTACATTACAGGAGAGGAAGTGATGTCACGGGACATTTTCATTCGTCGGAAGCGATCGCGAGGGGGTGGCCATGAATGAATGGCCGTCCCCTCGTCCGGGATCGCTCCCGAACGAATACCGACCGCCGCAGGGGAGGACGGGCAGGCAAGGACGTACATGTAAGCCCTTATGCCTGCCCGTGCCATTCTGTCGACGTACATCGTCGTGCGGCGGTCGGCAAGTGGTTAAGTAGGCATAGGTCACGCATAGGTCACGCAAGGTTTAGGCATTTAGAGTGTTTAAGCCAAAGTTCCCATTGGCCGTGACATTTCGGGAGTTGTAAATGAGCTTTGGCATTGGTTGGCACCAGAACATACCAAAAAGGAAAAAAATCAGCAGAACACACGAACACCGTTAAAGTCTATGGGACACGAACACAAATAATCAAAAGTGCTCATTTTAAAGGCTTATATGCAATTTAATGTCATAAAAAGTGTTTGAGGACCTGGGTCCTGCCCCAGGGGACATGTATCAGTGCAAAAAAAGTTTTAAAAATGGCTGCGACCTCACAGGGGAAAGTTCTGAGGGGCAGGGTCACGCTGTGATGTCCCGGGTGACCCGCCCCTTCTGACGCATGGGGACTTCCCAATGGCTTTCCTGGGGCATCAGAGGGGCACGAGGCGACCCGGTTACGTAAACAGGAGGCCCCGCCCCCCGCTGATGCCCGGGGAAAGCCATGGGGAAGTCCCCATGTCTCAGAGGGGGGGCGGTGTCACCCGGGACATCCATGGGTGGCCCTGCCCTCAGTTATAAAAGAACTGTCACCGGCAAGGATGTGTCAAACAGTGGGTGCCTCCCATGGAGGTGGGTCAGTCACAGCTTTTTTTTTGTATTACTTTTTCTGTCCATCGGCAGAGTAAGAGAAGATGAATGGACTTTATGGGACATTTTTATTTTTTATTTCTTAATAAAGGACTTGTCAAAGCTGTGTCTTGTCTTTTGTCCCATTTTGACACTTTTTTTTGTGAAATGGTAGAGGTACATTTGTACCCTGTCACCATTTAACATAGGGGGATGCTGGGATCTGGGGGTCCTCTTGTTGAAGGGGACTTCCAGATTCAGATAAGCCCCCTGCCGACAGACCCCCACAACCACCGGGAAAGGGTTGTGGGGATGTGGCCCTTGTCCCCATCAACATGGGGACAAGGTTCTTTGGGGGGCTACCCCAGAGCACCCTCCCCATGTTGAGGGCATGTGGCCTGATATGGTTCAGGAGAGGGAGCGCTCTCTCGCCCCTCCTTTTCCTGCAGCCTGCCAGGTTGCGTGCTTGGATAAGGGTCTGGTATGGATTTTTGGGGAGACCCCCAAGAATTTTTTTTTATTTTGGAGCAGGGTTCCCCTTAAAATCCATACCAGAACTAAAGGGTCTGGTATGGATTTTGAGGGGGACCCCCACGTCATTTTCTTTTTAAATTTTGGCAAGGGGTTTCCCTTAATCACGTACGGACCACCCACCGCAGTTTTACAGCGGCTGTTTGAAGGAGGTTATCATTGTTATGGCAGCAGCTAGCTGTCATAACTCTGGTATCCCCTTCTTCAGTGGCGGTCCACTACAAGATAAAAGTGGTCCCTCACTTTTATCGGTAGTGGGAGAGGGGCACCCCTCTGCGATCCGATGCACTCCGCCGCTTACCGGAGCCATCGGCAGCGCCGGAGGTGATCGCCGGAGGTGATCGCGTTCTGTCTCCTGCTTGGTATGGAGATGAGTGAGGGGAAGATGGTCCCCACCTGTCTCCATACAATTGCTGGGCGGAAGCGATGTCAAAAAGTCACTTCCGCCCACAGCTCTTAAAGGGCCAATTTTTTTAAATGATTTTTTAAATTACAATTTTTTTATTGCATTTTAGTCTAAATATGAGATCTATTCTAATCTAGACTTTCTGACCCCAGATCTCATATTTAAGGGCTCTCATGATTGGTAGAGCGAGAGCAATAATTCTAGCCCTAGACCTCCTCTGTAATGCAAAACATGCAACCTGTAGAATTTTTTTGTTGCATATGGACATTTTTAAGGGTAAACGTTTGTTGCCATTCCACGAGTGGGCACAATTTTGAAGCGTGACATGTTGGGTATCAATTTACTCTGCGTAAAATTATCTTTCACAATATAAAAAAAAATTGGGCTAATTTTTCTGGTGTCTTATTTTTTTTTCCAAAAATGTGAATTTTTCCCAAAATAAGTGTGCTTGTAAAACCACTTCGCAAATACGGTGTGAAAAAAGTATTACAATGACTGCTATTTTATTCTCTAGGGTGTTAGAAAAAAAATATATAATGTTTGGGGGTTTTAAGTAATTTTCTAGCAAAAAAAGTTTTAAACATGTAAACACAAAAATCTCAAAATGAGGCTGGTCCTTAAATGGTTAATATCCATACCAGTCCTGAAGGACCTGGTATGAAATTTGGGGGGTCCCCCATGCAATTTTTTTTAACTTTTGGTTCAGGGTTCCCCTTAATATTCATATCAGACCCAAAAGGCCTGGTAATGGACTGGGGGGATCTGTTTTATTCAATGACTTTTATCTGTATTGCCGGGACCGCCAATTCTTTATAGCCGCAAGTACTTTTAAATTACTTTTTTTCCTTTCGAAATGTCATTTTGTGCAGGGACTGTTCTAAACACGGGAAAATGTTCCACTTAATGGGCATACTATAGACACCCCCCAGGTATGAAATTTAAAGGAATATTTCACTTTTATTGTTTCACTTTAAGCATTATTAAAATCACTGCTCCTGAACAAAAAGGCCTTTTTTGCATTGATACATGTCTCCTGGGCCAGGACCCAGGTCCTCAAACACTTTTTATGACAATAACTTGCATATAAGTCGATTTTTCATGTTAATGTTCCACTTTAATGGTGTTTCGGTGGCTTTCGTATTTGCCCCGAACACCACATATTGTTCGGTGTTCTGTAGAAATTCCAAACAGCCCAAACTTATGCTCAGGCAGAACCGTTTGTCCATCCCTATCCATCAGCCAGTTGTTGTTGAGGAGCGTGATCACTTACCAAAATGGATGGGGATTTCCACTCTCTAGAAAAAGCTAGACGGGCAGCTATGAAAATATTGGAGATGATTGTGTGTTATCTCTGGTGCCAAGTGTCGATATCTAAATCCAAAAAAAAGAACCATTTGTGGCGATAGGGAGAGAGTGTCGCGGTAATAGAAAGGATGAGCTTAGTTGGAATGGACCAGTATAGAGGAAATGTGGGGCAATTCCACCATATGAGTAGAAGAGATCCATAGCTTCTACAGTTTCTACAGCACATGTTTGTTGTAGGGTAAATGTGTGCTAATTTAGCATGTGTGAGCTACCAGTCGTGGAATATTTCCGGACATATTCCCAATGAATTAGGCAGCTGGAGGACTTTAGTGGTGCATGAAGAGAACATTGTAGTAGTTGTTCCCAGCAGTCCATTGATGATGTCTTGAGGTCACAGGAGACTGTGGTGAGAAGTTTAAAAAGGAAAAATGTTTTAAAACTGCTGTTAAATTACTTTGAGAGCTGTCATTAACAGCTTCTATGCTTGAAAAAAAAAACAGCACACAGACCCCTCCAAGGGGCTGCTATGCATTTTGGGAGTCGTCTTTTTTTTTTTTTTTTTTTTTTTGTTTAAGAAGAAGGCAATGGATGTAATTTGCTGGCAATTTTACTACTTGACCCCAAGGCCAATTATGACACTTATCACTTACATTAAAAAAATCAGCATTTATTTGTATTTTTTGGTAAATAATTAATTAGAACCCCCAAACATTATATCGTTTCTAAAAGCAAGGGCTCTGGAGAAAAAAATGTTGGTTGTTGCAATTTTTTATGTCACTTGATATTCGTAAAGTGTATCAAAAGCCAGAGTTCAGAGTGAGTCTATGGGGGTAGGGAGATGCCCTTTCCAGAGACACTGCCATCTTTCCCTTCATGAGCAAAGTAACAGTGTCATTTTAATATGAGTTTTGTATAGTACAATGCAGAATATTACTGAAAAGTGTCAGCCCAACTTGAAATGCATTAGGGGAAACCTGTATTGTTTAGCTTCCTTTCTTGCTGTTTCTTGTATGATAAATCTCTTTTAAGATTTCAAGGCAAGTGTTAATATGCTAGGCGGTGTCTTTAAATCAGGTTTCTATATTTAAGAGGCACCAAGAAACCATTAAGCTTTATTCACGTCTGTGCATTTTAGGAACGCGTGAAAAATGCACATTGCACTTGTGGTGCCATTAATTGGTAATGGCACCCCAAACACGAGAAGCAAATGTGCATTTTGTCACATGCAAAATGCATGTCAAATGTGGCAAAACGTGCAGTAAAAATGATAAAACCAGAAAGGAGCAAAATGCTCCATGAGTTACTTTGTTGTATTTGTGTTACGTAGGGCAGCCCATTTAAAAGAACTGAGTGTCACAGGAAGGAAAAAAAACACAAAAAAGTGCCAAAAAAGTGAATTTCAAACAGCTAGGTATTAACTGAGTCTTAGTGGGAGCCTCAGCATGTCTAGATTAAAGAGATCTTATTATGTTTTTAAAAATTTTAAAATGGCAGGCCATATAATAGATAAGATATGCTCACATGTGTGACAGCCCATTCACTCCATTCCAGCTCTGCAGCCTCCATAAGACGCCTTAGCATTTGACACTCCTGGGAGTGCCCGATGCCTTTGTATACCACCACATGTCCTTGTTCTTCTGGCCCCTACATCATTACTGGACTTAGGAGTGATGTAGGGATCCTAGATAAAAAACATGATATATAACAAGGGTTTGTTCTCAGAAGTGTTGAATGCCAAAGAGTCGTATGGAGGTTACATTGATGGAAAGAAGGACAGATAGGAGACACGCACAACTGCAGAGGTGCATACAAAATCTCTTTTATTACAGGGACTTGCTGTGGGGAATTTTATTTAAAGACCTTTCTTGGATGGAAAACTGAAGTGCTGGGCAAGTAGCTAGGCTCCCTCCATGTATTTCAAGTCTTCATTTTCAATTTTAACTGGATAATCATTTTAAATTATACTTGAATAGCAACATGTGCATCTCATTGGTTTGCATTGCATACTATTTATTACCACTTTCCAAAACTATTAGTAAGATATTCAAACATTCTCAAATATTTTAAATTATTCAGTCTGAAAATACCAAAGCTGTTGCAGGTCTAGGCTTTTCACAGTATAAACAGAATCACTTCTCTTGAAGGACGGCTGTAAGGCTCAGCTGTCACCTCACTTGTATGGATGAATAAAGAGTTATTCTCAATTCTGGCATGCTACAGTTCCTTATAGCGCCACAATGAGAGGAGGAAAGGACAGGTCTGTGGAGGACAACACGGAGCACCTGCTTTACAAGTGAACTCTTTCTGGCTAAGCTTTGTGACTTTACATTTAAGAATTACAGGCACAACTTTATTGTGTTTTAGCAGACAGGGGCAAACCGATATCTTGTGCCACTGAAAACAATATTCAATTGCAAAATAAAGAACAGGCATAACACGGGTGCTTTTATTCTTTACTCTATTTTTTCTGTACGTACCATTATCATGTTGCCTATTACTGTACATGATTTTATTTTCTTTACAAATACAAGTGTGATGTTCCCATATATTGACAATGCATTTTTTATGAAGTAGTACTTTCCCACTAGTCACACTTAGACTTCCTATGTACACATTAATGGACTAAAGTGCAAGAATCCACTCTGAATCTCTTATGGCTGATTATATAATTCAATGTGTTGTACTCATCTACTAAAAAGTAGATGAGTACAGTATATTCATTGTCAAATATTTTTCATACATTTATTCTGGAATAGAAAAAGTACATACAGTGGTGTGAAAAAGTGTTTGCCCCCTTCCTCATTTCCTGTTCCTTTGCATGTTTGTCACACTTAAGTGTTTCGGAACATCAAACCAATTTAAACAATAGTCAAGGACAACACAAGTAAACACAAAATGCAATTTGTAAATGAAGGTGATTATTATTAAAGGTGAAAAAAAATCCAAACCATCATGGCCCTGTGTGAAAAAGTGATTGCCCCCTAAACCTAATAACTGGTTGGGCCACCCTTAGCAGCAACAACTGCAACCAAGCGTTTGCGATAACGTGCAATGAGGCTTTTACAGCGTCCTGGAGGAATTTTGGCCCACTCATCTTTGCAGAATTGTCCTACTTCAGTTACATTAGAGGGTTTTTGAGCATGAACAGCCTTTTTAAGGTCATACCACAAAATCTCAATAGGATTCAGGTCAGGACTTTGGCTAGGCCACTCCAAAGTCTTCATTTTGTTTTTCTTCAGCCATTCGGTGGTGGACTTGCTGGTGTGTTTAGGATCATTGTCCTGCTGCAGAACCCAAGTTCTTTTCAGCTTGAGTACACAAACAGATGGTTGGACATTCTCCTTCAGGATCTCTTGGTAGACAGCAGAATTCATAGTTCCTTTTATCACGGCAAGTCTTCCAGGTCCTGAAGCAGCAAAACAGCCCCAGACCATCACACTACCACCACCATATTTTACTGTTGGTATAATGTGTGTGTAGGTCAGGCAGGTCAGTGTGTGTAGGTCAGGCAGGTCAGTGTATGTAGGTCAGTGGTCAGTGTATGTAGGTCAGTGTATGTAGGACAGGCAGGTCAATGTATGTAGGTCAGGCAGGTCAGTGTGTGTAGGTCAGTGGTCAGTGTATGCAGGTCAGTGTGTGTATGTAGGCCAGGCAGGTCAGTGTGTGTATGTAGGCTAGGCAGGTCAGTGTGTGTATGTAGGCTAGGCAGGTCAGTGTGTATATGTAGGTCAGTGAGTGTATGTAGGCCAGGCAGGTCAGTGTGTGTATGTAGGTCAGGCAGGTCAGTGTATGTAGGTCAGTGTGTGTAAGCCAGGCAGGTCAGTGTCAGACAGGTGTGTTTATTGCTTTAAGTCACACATCCCCACCACCCAGGCCAAAAAAAAAGACTTTGGGCTGAAGCCCCTGGTCTTTTTGCCACCTGGCAACGCCCCTGCCTATAAGTCCTAAGCATTGCATTAGCCAATACTGCTAAGATCCAGAAACTCTTGTGATCCCTGCAAATATTTGTGTTAATATTTTAAGGCCAGCTCTGTATTCCTGGCAACCTCCAACACCCTAGAACTGTGACACCCCCCCTCCCCCTTTTCACAAAGGGCCCTCTAATGTGTATTTTTTGTTTTAAAGTTTAATAATGATGAATAAGAAAGCACACTCTGTGACATCATGGACCACTCATGTCTGGCAAAGATCCAAAGGAACAAGATAACACAATATATACTTTCTTTGTCCAGATACCTTCAGGCCAGTGAAGTGATAAATTAGGTTCTTTTGGATCGTTTCCAGTGGTGAGTGGTCCATGTTGTCACAGAGTGTGTTTTCTGAATCATCATTATTAAACTATGAATGTATTGATGAGCTCCTAGCTCAGCCTGAACTCAAGTTCTAGACACATTTTGCTTGATCAGAGGTTTGGAAAACAGCCAAAGTAAATGAGTGTTAAGCTGAGCTGACCCTCCAGCTAGAGGAGGAAGTGAAACATTCAATACTTCTGATAATTGTTTCACTTCCTGCTGTAGCCAGAGGTTTATATTCTAAATGTGATAGCTTCCTTCAGACTTGTTGTTAGTGAGGCTGGCAGCATTACAACAGCCTGTCAGCAAGAGATTCCCAGTTGAAAGGCAAATGAAAACAACCAGGCAGGTCCTCTCCCTCAAATTTGTTAATTTTAAGAGAACACACAAAAAAATGACATGGGTCTCCCCAAATTCAGCTCAAGTGTTGGCTTCAAGGGGGAACCCAACCCCTCAAGGAACCCCAAGATACCAGACCCTTAGCACACAACCAGAAGGCTAGAAAAGGGGGTGGGTGAGTGGTTGACCCCACACCTCCTGAGCCATACTAGATAACATGGGAAGTGTAGCTTGCCAGTAAGTATCCGCCTGGTAAAGCACCTTGTCCCCACCTGACATCCTTCAACTGAAAAATCATGCAGTATAGTGTGAATAGAGGAATCTGATTTTGGAAAATATCTAGCAGTTTGTGGCCAATTTTAAAATTAATTTCCCTACAATTTTCCTCCTATCTCCTTTTGGGTCTCTGGGACATACAGTATAGTGAAGACATATACAGAAAAAAAAATGTATTCTTTCCTCTTCTTTCCTGTAGCTAATTGCTTTACTTCTATGTATCTAATTTTCTAATCTACTACTTTAACCAGTTGCTGACTGCCCTATAGCAGTTTTACTTCCACAGCGTGGCAGCTGCAATGGATACCATAAATATATACGTGATCCGCACTCCCTTCATGTTCCCGAGCTGGGGGCGCACTCACTGGCCCAGAGGTGCTGTGATTCAATCCAGAACCAATCAGTTAACAGGTCCAGGCCAATTGGCCTGGCATTGCTGATCGGTTCTGGCGAATCAGAGATCAGCATGGGCCTGTGTTTACAAAACACAGGCACAGGAAATTATGTCATCTTCTCTCCTGGAGCCCTTTTCGGTTCCAGAGTGAGAAGAGACAGCATTGGATAGTGGGTAAAAGCACTAAACTGACACACAACCAAATAGTTAGGCACATTTAACCCCCTGATCACTCCTAGTTAACCCCTTTCACTGCCCTGTCACAGTGTCATTAGTACAGTCAATCACAGATAGTGTCACGTTTCCCGCAAAATATTCCCCAATACGTTTTAACCTCCTGATTGCCCCACAGTTTACCCTTTCACTGACCTGTCACAGTATCATTAGTATAGTGTACAGATTTTTATTTTATTTTTTTTTTTTTTATAATTTTAATTGGGAAAAGATAATACAAAGATATATAAAAAAAGAAATCCAGTGCATTTTCTTGAGATACCGTAAAATAAAAGGTACAATAACAATAAAGATAGAAATAATAAGGTACAGTGGACTATCCACTTAGGCGGAATCCATAGCAAGCATTAAAGCAATCCCATAGGTAGTATATGTAGGAAGGGTTATGGTAAAGCCCCGTACACACGAGCGGACTTTTCAACATCCAAAGTCCGTCAGACCGAGTCCGTCAGACTATCCGATCGTGTGTGGGCTGCAACGGACTTTAGCTTCGCTAAAGTCTGACGGACTTTAGAAATGAAGCATGCTTCAAATTTTCCCGACGGAACTCCGCCGGACCCGGTCCCCTTCGAAAAATCCGCTCGTGTGTATGCTACTCCGACGGACTAAAACCGACGCTAGGGCAGCTATTGGCTACTGGCTATGAACTTCCTTATTCGAGTCGGGTCGTACGTCATCACGTTCGAATCCGTCGGAGTTTAGTGTGATCGTGTGTGGCCAAGTCCGTTCGGCCGAAAAGTCTGTCAGAACTCCGGCGGAACTCCGGCGGAACTCCTTTGGAAGTCTGTCGGACATAAGTCCTCTCATGTGTACGGGGCTTTACAATAATACTGACAACACTGGTAACGATAGCGATAGTAGTGATGCTATTGTCAATAATACAGATTTTTTTTCTGATCACTGCATTAGTGTCAGGGGTGACGGTAGATATCGTTAGTGCCAGTGCCAATCCCGGATAGTGCCAGTTTGCCCACCACATATTCAAGAATACATTTTAACCCTTTGATTTAACCCTTTGATTGCCAGTAACACTATCACACTATAAACTTCCATTACTAGTATACTGTCTGATCAAATCAATATCTTTGATCGTCTCAATAGGATAGTGTCCCCAAAAATGCAGCTTCAGCAGGATCAGCTGCTAAACATCTGCATTTAGCTCCTCCCCCTCAACAGGTGCTGTGTCACTAGATTACTGTCGCTTTTAATACATGAAAAGCCGCAACGTTAGCAAGATCAGGCCTGATCTCTGCTAGCACTAGCAGGTACATTTTTTTATAGTGGGTCCTCTGACAGCCAGGTGCTCTTTTATCTATGAGTAGCACTAGGTATCTATAAATTTAGTGTCCAAAATGTCCAACGAAAAGTACACTAGTGAAGAGGCCTACAGGATTATGAGCATGTCAGATGAAAACGATGGGGAAGCTTCACTGACATAATCAGGCTCAGAATACAAACCTGTAGAGAGCAGCGGCACCCTGATAGCTCAGATGATGAATAAGTGGTCTCTGCTAAGGTCAGGTGTACCCGACTCCATGTCCAGGTTAATGAGGTGGTATAATTGCATAAAGATTCTCTTAAGCATCTGAGTGCCAGTACTAGTGCCAGGCCACCTTTTGGCAAACTGGCGAGCACTGGTGGCTTACTACATCCTGGTCTTATACATACCAGCACTGTAGTAACACTTGGTGACATGGCGAGTCCCGTAAGTGTAGTCCAAGCTAGTGAGGTGGTTAGCACAAGTAGTGTTCTGCAGCCGCCAAGAATTAGAAGGCAGGCCCGTGGAGCCCATAGTGTCCTTCCTGATGTGCTTGCAAATCCTGATTGGCAGTCCACAGTTTCTGCAACAGCCGTACATACGGAATATTTTTGGGGAAGTATGACCCAAGAAAAATGGAAGTCACAGCAGGACCACACAGCTTAATCACAGAATACTTTATTCAAAAAGTTACTAATACAAAACTCTAGGTAAAAAAAAACTCTACCACCACCTTTACCTTGGTTATATAAAAAATGACAATGTAGTCTAGGATAAATGCAGCTGCGATCACACCATGCACAAGCACAAAGTCACACTAAAGGCAAATAACCATTGGCGCACTGCAGCTGGATGGACAGGGCATAACAAGATGGCCAGAGTATCGAGATTGTATGTTTATTTCAGTCCATTAATGACGTGGCAGTCTCTGGAGATATAGGTGCTGTTGCTAGAAGGCTGCCGACCAAGGAGCACGCATGCTTAGAATGCGCATACTGCCCATTCAACCTTGGACCCAAAAGTGACACACTTACAGCTAAAGTAGAGCATATGATTAACTGTCAAACAAGGGGAAGTGTTGCCTATAGTATATACATTAATCTGCTACAAAATATAAAATGCCCCTATAGCCTGCAGCAAAAGGATAATAAGGTATAGTCACCAGGTTGCTCAGAGGGTATTAGTTCATTCACGCCAAGTATAATCACTCCTCTACTGAGTTGTGATGTAAATGTAAAGTAAAAGGGACTTGACTGTGTTTGATGAAGTATCAGCACCCTGTTATGACAATGGTTGATCATATTTTATATGTACTGATATACATCAGATAGTTCACATGCATGTGAAATCAACAATGACAAGCACCCACGCTGTAGGAAACTGATGGATCTGCTCACCCGACCTGTATGGAAGCCTATTCCACTTCCTGGATCACTGAGGGAAAGAGCTGCTCTTGCAGGCATGCGACTCATGGAGATCCAGACTGGCTTGCTGATGTTGATGCTTGATTGCTCGGGTCTCACTCAGAGACTGAGGTGGTCTCCAATCACCTGGTCTAGTTACTGTAAGATCAGCACTGCGGTGCCTGTTCAATAGGTGCATAGAGCATGGGCAGGTATGTGGAGCTGCGTCACCCATGACGTCGATAGTGTCACTCATGTGGTGTCACATGGAGCTTTTTAAAGTGCTTTTAAAGCAGTAGGAGGAGATGTCCCTTCCACCGCCTTGCAGGATTTTCTTGGGCTCTCATGTCCCAATGGGGAACCTGAGAATGCAGCCGCTGTTTAAACCAGCTGGCCATAGAGCTGATCAGAAACACAAAGGGCTCCAATCATTTCTATGGTCTAAGAAACTGGAAGCTATGAGCATTTCATCACTTCAGTTTTGCAGATATAACAGCGCCATTTTTAAATTGGGAAAGCATCTGATCACATTGAGCTTTAAGGGCAGAGAAGAGATGTAGAGTCTAATTTAACTCAGATTTCTCAGAATGGAGTACCTGTCACTGCCTATTGCTATCACAGGGAATATTTACATTCCTTGGGATAACAATAAAAGTGAGTACAAAAATGAATGGGATAGTGTCTCAATAAAATAAAAAAAGCAAAATAAATAATAATTAAAAAAATAAAATGAATGCACCACTGTCCCCCCCATGCTCAGGCACAAAGCAGTTGCACTATGCATGTGAGATATCACCGTGAAAGTCAGATCAAGGGCAGTGATTCTAGAACTAGTCCTCCTGCGTAAATGTAAAGTGGTGACCTGTAAAGGCATTGCCTATGGATGTTTTAAAAATATACGTAGTTTGACGCAATTGCATGGGCTTGTGAAATTTTAAAGCATGTCATGTTTGGTATCTTTTTATTCAGCGTAAGATCATTCTTTTATATTTTAACAAACAACTGGGTGATATATTGTGTTTTTGTGCATTAAAAAAAGGTATTTTTTTTAATTCAAAAAGGTATTTTTTCCCAAACAATTGAGTTTGAAAAACCACTGCGCAAATACTGTGTGGCATAAAACATTGCAACACCCACCTTTTTATTCTCTAGGGCCTCTGCTTTAAAAAAATCTATAATGTTTGGATGTTTAAAATAATTTTCCAGTTCAAACACGCCCCAAATGACCCCTTTTAGGAAAGTAGTGTTCTGGAGATTTTATACATAGGAAACTCCTATCTCCATATTGATTAGTGGTTCCATATAAATAATAACTACTGCAGTAGGGAACAGACACAAAAAGATACACTCAGCATATTTCCAAAATAACTGCTCCCCACTGCAGTAGTTATTATTACTTTTTATTACTTTTCTTCTTGAAATCACAGTCTGGGGTACTATTTATTCAAATTTTTTAATTGTAAGGGATACAAATATACTGTATATATATATTTAATGTGATTTTAAAGTAGTTCAGCCATGCTGAAGTCATATTGGAATTTATTTACTAAGGCTAGAGAGGGCAGCATTAGACACAATTCTGCATAGAAACCAATCAGCTTCTAACCTCAGATTGTTCCGTTAAGCTTTGGTAATAAAACCTGGAAGCTGCTTGATTTTGATGTAGAATTGTGACTGATTTTGCCCTCTTTAGCTTTAGTAAATAAACCCCTTTGTCTTTTATATGTCTTTCATTTTATGTACAATTGTCCACAATTAAGTTACAAAGCCATTCTGGCCACAGGAGTGTACAGCCAATTACGCTAAATATTTTTTATCAATCATTGGTTTTATGTAAGTTTTAGTCACCATAAAAAGTAATTTTGTAATAATTTAGCTGCTCTCAGCTATTATTTTCTCCACAATGGAGTTTACCTCTTTGACTGGGACTAATTCTGCCTAAATGTAAGGAGGTTCCAGGTTAAGGGGGATAGCAGGTATGGTCAGTGATCAAAATGTAAAATATTGATCAAAAGAGGGGCATTTGTTAAGGAAATTGTAATTTGTGTATAACTTTGTATTCTATTTTGTATGGTTTGCCTATGTCTTGCACACTGCACTCATTGTGCACATGTCATGAATAATGTTTTCATTACACGTTGCATTCTTTTGAGTCCTGATTAGAATTAGCCTGCCTATGTTTCGACCATTGTTACCATAAAAGTGCAGTTGTAATATTAATGTGATACCTACATAATCATGTATACATAAATCTGTTCCCTACTGCAGTAGTTATTATTTATTTGGAACCACTAATCAATACGAGGATAGAAGTAGCATAGTAGCCTATCTATAACATTTCCAGAACAATAGACACCCTAAGCTATTTGCTAAGAAGCATGTTGATTCAATGGAAAAATGTATTTTTTGCCACAAGTTGTAACTTAAAGTGGAAGTAAATACAGTTTAATTTCCAGCACATGCTGGAAATGTAACACTCCCATTGGTTGTGCTCTCAACCAAACTGTAAAACCATCCAATGGCTGGGGTCATAACTGATCACATGTGCAGCATCATGGCAGTTGTAGTTTAAACAGAGGCAAAGAGGGCAGCTTCCTTGGCTTAAAACGATAGGGGGGTTTACTTACACCTTAAATTATATATTGCTCACCCATGCTATGAGTATATGTGGAACTACTCCCCAAAATATCTTCTGCTACTTCTCCTGAGTATGAGGATACCACATGTGAGAGACTTTTTTAGCAGTCTAGCAATATACAAGACCCCACAATCCAATAAGCACATTTAGGCTTTTAGGGCATTCTTTCCTCATTACTCTTCCTGACTATCTATCACAGTTTCAAAGGCACTGAAACGCCAAGATAGTACAAAACATCTCCAAATGACACCTTTTTGGAAAGTCCACACTCCAAGGTATGTGATAAATTCAAAAAGTACAGTGCTGAGCATAAACCATATTGCATGTGCAAAACAAGCAAAAACAGTAACAATGTGCAAATATACAAATATGAACATATACCATATAAATGTGCAAAACAAGCATGAAATACAATGTGCATATATGCAAAACAATCAAATAAATAAGGTAATGTTACCATATACCAATAATAATAAAGCGCAAAGTGCTAAAAAAAAACATTAAAAATAAATGTAGAAAAGTCCACATATGAAAACTTGAAGTGAAAGTGCAGACAACCACTGTATATTCAAAGATTTTGATATGAGGAAGACTAGAGTTAGAGATCTACTCAGTATGGATAAAGGTTAACCACTGTCCACTAAAGGAGTCACCCGGGACTGTGAATCCACCACCCAGAGGGGAGATTAAATATTCTTACTGGAATGCGTGGATGCAAGGTATGTGCTAAGAGACATGTGAGTATTTTGCAGATCTCATATGTTGCCACACGTTTTTGCAAAATGAAGAAGGAAAATGAAAACATATATTCTATTTTCTGTTTCAAAACCTTGGGGCAAAATACTGACCATGCCTCTTATCAAATTCCTTGGGATATACTTTCCAAAAAGGGGTCACTTGTGGAGGATGGGGGGGGGGGGGGGGTTGTACTATCCTGTCATTTCAGGGCCACCAAAACTGTGATAGGTAGTGAGGAAGTGACATGAGGAAATACACCCTTTAAAAGCCTGAAGGTGGTAATCGGATTTTAAGGGCCTGTACGTGATTAGGCTGCAAATGAATCTCACACATGTGGTATCCCCATCATTCCTCCAGGCAGGAGAAGCAACACAATGTATTTTGGGGTGTTATTCCACATTGATCCATGGCATGTGTAAGCAATATATCATTAACCACTTAAATACTGCCTACCGCATTAATACTGCGACAGGGAGGCCTATTGCGACAGGGAGGCCTATTGCACACAATCACTGCACAATTGTCAATTAAAGTAACGCAGTTGGGGTAAAGCCTTTTTTGTACTTTTCCAGAAACTTGTGGCAAAAAAATTAAATTTTGTGCTATCTTGGCATATCAGGGCCGCCAAAACTGTCATTGGTTTTCGGCCCCCGTACGTGGCAAGGCTCCCAAAACTTCTCACACATGCGGTATCCCCATACTCAGGAGAAGCAGCAAAATGTATTATGGGATATCATATAAGTGACACATGTGTAAAAAGAAAAAAAGAAAATAATTTTCCGGAAAATGGGGACAAAAAAATAAAAAATTCCATGGACTCAACATCCCTCTCAACAAATAGCTTGGGGTGTCTACTTGCCAAGAAGGGGTAGTTTGGGGATTTGGGTTTTGTACTGCCCTGGGATTTTAGCACCTCAAGAAATGTGATAGGCAGTAAGAAAGTAAAAGCTGCGTACGTTACTGTATATATACCATTTGTAGATGCTATAAGTTTCACACAAACCAATCAATATACCCTTTTTTTTTTTTTTAAGACCTATAGCAGAATACATTTTGGTACAAATTTATGACGAAATTTGAGTTTATTGGATATTTTTTATAACAAAGTAGAATATAATTTTTTTTCAAAATTGTGGGTCTTTTTTCATTTATAGCGCAAAAAAAAAAAACCTAGTGGTGATCATGTACAATCAAAAGAAAGTTATATTTGTGTAAATAAAAAGGACATACATTTTGCTTGGGTATAGCATTGCACAACTGTGCAATTGTCAGGTAAAATAGCACAGTGCCAACAAATGGCCTGGTCAGGAAGGGATCAAAACCTTGCAGAGGTCAAGTGGTTAATTGTTTATGCTTGTTTTCCTAATTTTGATTAGCAAGTGTATGTTTCTTGTGTTATTTCACTTATTTTTCCCATCTCTTTCCCCTACTTTATTCTTTAAATATAGCTATCATTGTAACCAAAAAAAAACTTATTTTGGATACTACAGGAACTAAGTGCATGTAGCACTTGGTTCCATTCTAATCTGTGCTGTGGTTGTGCAAAAAGAGGACATTTTTTCCTGTTATTGCTTACTTTAGCTCCAGCCCAAGCTGAGGCCCAATTTATCTGTATGCCTATGGGAAAGCTAAAGCCAGTACTGAAACCACTGCCCCTCTCCATTATGTGTAGTGGGTGTCCTGTTCTGCATAATGTGCCTATGATCAGGTAATCTAGAACAATTGGATTGTTCTAAATTACTTCCTCTTAGGCTGAATTCACACCTGAGCGTAGCATTTTCAAGCAGAAAATCATGCAAATTTACGGTGATTTTGTGGTGTTTTTTGCAGCGTTTTTTTACCGCGATTTTACGCGATTTTGTACAGGGCAAAAGGTCACCAATGTTGAAAGAAGAAAAACGCCCAAATCTGCTCAATTCGAGCGACAAAAAAGGGTCTGGAACTTTTTTGAGCTTCAGGCGTTCGGCTTCAGGCGACATGGAGTGGAGATGTGAACCATCTCCATTGAGAATAATAGATTTTTTTCCCTCTAGCGTTTTGTAGCTTCAGGCTTCAAGCTACAAAATGCTCAGGTGTGAATGGGGTCTTAGACACATTACTTCGTGCCTATCATCAGGTAATTTAAAACATATAGAAGAAGTACAGCAGAGCCACAGTTCAGAGTGGGGTCAAGTGCTAAGTGCACTTGGTCCCCTGGGGGTTTTAACTACAATTTTTAAGATGTGGTGGTGATCTTTAAGTTTATGGTATTTCTAACTCATGTTCGCTTATGAGTTATATTAGAATTTTAAGATCTAAATAGTGTATAGTGTAATGGTCAGATTTTACCAATATACAGGATATTGTATACATAGGCAGGGCCTGACTGGCCTTGGTGGGGGAAAATATCATTCCCATACAAGAAAAGCTGGATTTGAGACAGGTTTAACATGTGACATTGATCTTGGTGGTGGTGGTGGTGGTGATCTTTAAGTTTATGGTATTTCTACCTCATGTTCGCTTATGAGTTATATTCACATTTTAATATCTAAATAGTGTATAGTGTAATGGTCAGATTTTACCAATATACAGGATATTCTATACATAGGCAGGGCTTGACTAGCCGTGGTAGAGGAGAATAACATTCCCATACAAGAAAAGCTGGATTTGAGACAGGTTTAACATTTAACATTGATCGTGGTTTTAATTGGATAAATGTTAAAAGAAAAGTATGATACTTGTGATATTATTAATAAATAATAAATTATTAATAAATGAATACATCATTTATAAAATGGTGCTGTCCAAGTTTCAGTTGGTTTAGCTATTTACAGGAGATGTATAGATCATGTAATATAATCAAAAGGAATGACGGGTGCAAGACATATTATTTGTACTCAAAAAAACAACTTTGGGTATTATATTTATTTACAATATCACAGTAAGACCAAAGACTTGTGACAATCATACTCACTACCAGTATTCTCTAAATATTGTTTTCTTGCTTATAATACACTTTCCTTTAGATCTCTATACACTCAACATGAATGCTGTGTTTTCATTGTGCTTGTCTGTTCAAATGTTTTTAACAACTCTGCTTGATTTCCATTAATTCCTACATGAAATTCAAAAATAACATTCTTGACTTATTTCTGATCTAATGAATTTTCCCAATGGTGATATGATAATGTTCCAATATTTTTTTTTTTTCCCTTTTCATTATAGACTTTTGCTGAAGAGATTTAAATGCATTATTATTCTGCATACTTTAAAGCAAGATTCAGAATACAGAATCTTCATTGATTCTTTCTGAAACTAGAATTGCAGATGAAGTATTTCTTGTATCTACCTGAAAATTCCTTTTTAATTATGTTTTATAATCAATTACCTTTCAAGAAGAACAAAGGGCAGAATGAATTATACTTCCTTATCAATAAGTAAACAGTTCTTTTATCCTCTCCATCCTAACTGTCCAATTTACATTCATTCAGTAAGTTCACTATTTGGGAAAGAATAAGATATGATTCATTGTGCTGCTGCCCAGCTAATGTCCTTATTATAGATTTGCATTTTTTTTGGCTGTACTGCAGTTTAAAGAAGACCTTACATTAAGATGATATTGCATAAAACAAACACAGGCACACTCACACGCACACAACCACACTATTTAACCACTTAAGCCCCCGACCAATTTGCAGCCAAAGGACCAGGTCCCTTTTTGCGATTCGGCACTGCGTCAATTTAACTGACAATTGTGCAGTCGTGCGACGTGGCTCCCAAACAAAATTGGCGTCCTTTTTTCCCAACAAATAGAGCTTTCTTTTGATGATATTTGATCACCTCTGTGGTTTTTATTTTTTGCTCTATAAACAAAAATAGAGCGACAATTTTGAAGAAAATGCTATATTTTTTACTTTTTGTTATAATAAATATCGCCAAAAAATATATAAACATTTTTTTCCTCAGTTTAGGCTTCTACATATTTTTGATTAAAAAAAATCACAATTAGCGATTATTGATTGGTTTGCGCAAAAGTTATAGCGTTTCCAAACTAGGGGATAGTTTTATAGCATTTTTATTAATATTTGTTTTTTACTAGTAATGACGGCGATCAGCGATTTTTATTGTGACTGCTACATTATGGCAGACACATTGGACATTTTTGACACATTTTTGGGACCATTGTCATTTATTCAGCAATCTGTGCTATTTAAATGCACTGATTCCTGTGTAAAGGACACTGGCAGTGAAGGAGTTAACCACTAGGGGGTGGGGAGGGGTTAAGTGTTACATGTGTGTTTTTTTACTGTTGGGGCGTGGCTTGGCATGTGACATCACTGATCGTCTTTCCCTATAACAGGGAATAGACGATCGGCGACAGCCACACTAGGAAGCATGGGGAGAGGTTTGTTTACACAGACCTCTCCTCGTTCTTCAGCTCTGTGACCCGATGCGGGACACTAGCGGCGATCGGGTCCACGGGTCCCGCAGCCACAGTCACGGAGCTCAGGACCTGGTCATCAGCGCGTGATGCCGGCGGCACCCACATGACCCGTGGCTGGGCACCTAAAGAGCAACGTACCTGTACGTTGATGTGTCAGCCGTGCCATTCTGCCGACGTAAATGTGCAGGAGGCGGTCCTTAAGCGGTTAAGTAATGCTGCTTTATTTCCTAATACCCCATTCTGGAAGCTCAAACTACTAAGATTTTAACTCTGGAGGATGGAGGTTCCTAGCGACACATGGCCAATCCACCAAGAGATCTCCCAATACCTGCCAGAATGTCTTAACAGTTCAACATTTTCAGTGTCACAGCAAGGTTTAGTGGACAACTGCAAACTCTTTGCTCTGGAATATGACATGTGTATTTACACATTTGCTGTGGTTAATATACTGTATTACCAGCTTACCCAGGCATTAGCTTGTAAAACTATTCCCGCTACTGACTCTGAGCCAATCAGGAAGGAGAGAGTGGAGCAAGCCTCTGCTCTCGTGCACATTGCTATGCACGAGAGATGGGGCTAAGGTAAGTATAAGGGGGGGGGGGCTGGGGGGGAAACTACATGCAGAAGGTTTTTTTACCTTAAAGAGGAGCTCCAGGCTCCAAGTCAGCAGACTTTTAATATTTGGACACTTACCTGTCCAGGGATTCTGCGGTGTCTTCACCCCAGCCAATTTTTCCTTTGGCTCTCGGGAGCTGCCACCACCATTGTTTGTAAGGGAAACTGGCAGTGAAGCCTTGCGGTTCCGTACTGCACATGCCGAAGCTCTTTGCCCTTTGTGAATGACCCAGTGGCGGGGGAAGAAGGAGGGGGGCCGAACTTCTGGGTGATCTTGCCATGGGGAGATCACTCAGAAGAGGGAGTGGGTTTCTGTTAAAAAAAGGTACGCACTTCCCTCACCCCTTTTGGGTGGAGCTCCCCTTTAATGGACAGAATGTGTTAAGGTAAAAACATCTTTTGCCTTTAGAACCACTTTAATTATAAGTACATCTGCATTTAAAGTGGTTATAAAAGCAGAAGGTTTTTTTTTGTATCATAATGCATTCTATGCATTAAGATAAAAAGCCTTCTGTGTGCAGCAGCCCCCTCAGCCCCCTAATATTTACCTGAGCCCCATCTAGATCCAGGATGTTGCAGGAGTGTCTGAGCTGCCATGACTCACCTCCACATTGGCTGATACTGCAGCTTGGTGCCATTGGCTTCGGCTGCTGTCAGTTAAATCAGTTAGCCATATTAAAATAGAAAGAGGGTGGAGCCAGGCTACAGATCCATGTCGGAATGGACACAGGGAGCTGTGGCTCAGCTCGGGTGCCCCCATAGAAAGTTGTGTGCTGTGGGGGCCCTGAGCAGGGGGAAGGGGTCAGGAGCACCGAAGAGGGACCTAAGAAGAGGAGGATCTGGGCTACTCTGTGCAAAACCACTGCACAGGGTAGGTTTACTCTTAGTCCCTGCAAAGTCTGACAAATACTCATTAAGGCTGGATTCACACCTATGCATTTTTAGTGCTTTTTGCATTTTGCAGATTTGGACTACAGTCCATTTACCATGGTTTCCTATGGAACACGTTCTGTAGTGCAAATCTAGAAAATGCAAAAAGCACTAAAAATGCATAGGTGTGAATCCAGCCTTAGTCTGCCAGCAAATTCCACCTAATGCAGCTTCCTGTGATGGTGTGACAATTATGCTGCACTGCTGCTGAATCCAGAAGAGAGTTGCCACCCTCATGTAGGCTATGCCTGCTTGCACTACAGTGGGGGTGACAAAATGTTGCCTGGCACATAGCTGTTAATATGGTGACTGCTGATTCACAAGACTGTAGCTTTCAGAAACTATGCACAATAACAGCTAGAGTGGTTTAACTATCAGAGAAGACATAGGCTTTGCCTGCTGAATAGGTTTAAATGCAATTGATTTTTTTTGGCTGACGTGTAACGTGGAAGGTGATTGCACATAGGGGTATCTGATCATTCAATCCCTCAGTGGCTTGTCTTTCCCTTAACATGCATACTGTGAATACATGACAGTGCTTACAAGGCAATCTTTCTGTTGCTCCATATAGGCAGGGCACAGAGGTGCCAATGTACATCTGTTTAATTAATATACAACAATGGAGAATTAGACTTAATTTGTTAAACATGCTAAATTTCCCTTCAACTGCAATGCAGATCCCTGAGGTCCTGTGCTGCAATTGCTTCTATTCCATACACAGGAAGATTGTTACATTATTGTGCTAGTACTATTTGTATGAATTATTGTTTCTGGTTATGAATCTCTGTTTATGTTTTTTAGTGATATACTGTACTTAGTTTGCATTACCCATGTTTATGCCTGTTTTACTTTACATAATTATACAGTAATTGTTTACCTTAAAGAATTAAATGTGTCCTCTTTATTTAGCTTTGCTTTACAATGGGGGTTATTTACGAAAGTGAAATCCACTTTTCACTAGAAGTGCAAACTACAAGTGCAAAGTGCACTTGAAATTGCACTGGAAGTGCAGGCGCTGTAAATCTGAGGGGTAGATCTGAAATGAGGGGAAGCTCTGCTGATTTTATTATCCAATCATGTGCTAAAATGCGTTTTTTTTTATTTCCCTTGCATGTCCCCCTTGGATCTACAGCGACTCCACTTACAATTGCACTTTCAGTATACTTTCAAGTGTGCTTTCCACTTGTAGTTTGCACTTTTAGTGCAAAATGGATTGCTTTTAGTAAATAACCCCCCATTGTGTTCATATGACAATTTAGTTTCAGACTTCAGCTTTGGAAGGACTACTCACCAATTCAGGAAGTGCAAAGTGTGTGCATTTACTGAAAAAGAGCATGAACAACCTCCTGGGTGGCCTTCAAGATACTCCTTAAGATGTCTGCACCAAGTGATACCATCTGCCCACACAAAAGCCTGACTGTTCTGGTAGTGCAGATACTAACAAAACGGTGATGCTATATATTTATCCTAGTGTCATATTATTTGTGCCTATAGCAGCAGGAGACAGATGTACCACCATCAGGCAAGATGAAAACCTCATCCAATTATACAGTAAAAATCTTGGTTCAGAGATGGTACATGGCTACAGTCAAGAGATCTTGAACCCCCGAATTGCTTGTCACCACCATCTTTGAACTATTTCTGCCATTGCATGCTTCCACTGTAGCCCGCTCATGTTTTTCTGTGTTTGTCTGACAACTGCATTTGTATTTACCTCCCGTTTTATGACCTAAGCTTGTACTTAGTATTACGCTTCTGCCTGCCATATGCCTCAACACTAGCCTATCCAATCTCACTTCTGTCCCATGATCTGGTACAGTGCTTGGCTATATGCTAGCCATCTCTTACTACCAGACATCCGCATAATGGACCCTGAGCAATAGCAGAACAACTTCTGCTCCACCAAGGGCTCTGGAGAAAACCTGATGGCCAGGGTTGGTCTTCAGAAGGAGTGCCATACTTTTGTCACTCATAAGCGTCAGTAAATGGGACAGGTACTGCTAGAAGGCACTACCCTAAAAATAATGTGGTATGAATGATAACACGGATAGCATAATGAAAGTAAAAAGAAGTAAAATCAACAATAATACATATCATCATTATTAAAAGAGGTTATCCTTTTCTTCAAAAACTGAACTTCAGATAGCAAGGGAATGTATTACAATGATTGGATAAAGTAGAGGCTTTTAAGGCTGGATAGAGGAAGCGTATGGTTATAATGAAAATCCAGTTGCTCCTAAAGACCTAGGCTGGAGACATATGGACATGGGTATGAGTGTTGATGGGTAAAGCGTACTGTAATGTGTCATCATGTACATCTCTGAACCAGGTTGGAGGATATAAGTGGCAATGCAAAGTAAGAAACACTATGCTGTCTTAGGAAACCAGGTTCAGTGAATGCAAGTCCCCAGTACTTTAGGCTCTTTAAGATGAGGAACGTGAATTTTAAGTAACGCTGTCATTTCTCAAAATCATTACAATTAACAAATTATGTCCCTGAATCCTATAGAAAGAGTCTGGACTCTGCCCAAACACATGCTTAAAGGGTGAGTGCTATTTTACCATAAATGTGTATCCCCACAACACACCCATACATACATTTTTTTTCTATCACATTCCCAAATACTAATGCAAATGGCAAATGAAAATCAGTGGATTTATATCCTTAATTTCTGTGATGTCCTCTGTAATTACTTTATTAGCCTCTGCTGTAGAGAATATTCACTTTTGGTGCATGCAATGATCTACCGACCCAGGCAGCCATCATTCTCTATGGCTGGGCTTGATACATTCACTATTATAGAAGATTTGGGAGCAAAACAAAGTTTCAACAGCTCTGTAAATTACATGGTTAAAATAGGACTTCATATCCTACACAAGAAAAAGCAACCTCTTAAGTTCTGTCTTTTGATTGATCTGTGCAGCTTGGCTGACCTATATTTGGTTACATTAAGACAGTAAGTTCTCTTACATGACAGCAAACACAAAGAAAAACAAAAGTACAGTGATAAATGTGATCTATTTAAGTCAAGCTTGTTTTACAATGCTGCTAAAGCCAAACAGCTTTACTCATCTTTTTCTCAAGAAAATTATAGCAAGCAACAGAAAGTAGCTACCGTATTAGATAACATTCCATTTGCAAATGTGTTTTATAATTTTTTTAGAAATATTATGTACACATAAAATAACATTGACAGAAGAGTAATCATTAAAAGATATAATTTATTAAAGCCTATCCAAATCCATTTTTTTTTCAATGGAGGGGTGAGAAGTTGGAACCCGTGCCAGATTTTTGTACTTTCTCCCACTAGGGAGATCCATTATCTCTGTCCTAATCACCACTGTCTCCCACATTTAGGCCCCCTGCACATCCTGTGATTTGTGATCATGGGCAGAATTTTGGTGTTTCTGCCCGGTATCCCAAATCACTACAGAACATGCAACATGCTTTTGGGTGGCATTTTTCTTTAATGGCACCCCAAATGCAATGCAATTTTGCCAGGATTGTCGCAGGACAGGATCATGTAGAAATGAAGGCAAACTGCACCTTTAAAAAGTATGTGAAGCCTGCTGCCTGAAAAGGAGCATTCAAGGGAATGGGTTGGCCCAATGCGACATACAAAATCACGTGAGAATCGTTCTTTGAAAATCACATAGTAGGATTGCTCATTCCCTCTATGCAATTTGTGAACAAGCCTTAAAATGTGAGAGAATTAAGAATATAGTTGTCACCAGAATAAGAATGGAGTAGGTTACCTTCTTTTGGGAACACATAGGGGACAATTATCTAAGAGGTAGAGATATTTCTTCCCACTTTCAAGTCTACAGGACAGGAAGTGAAGAGAATTCTTTCCAATGGGTTATAGAAAGGAAAAATTTAAAAAACATGGCAGGGGCCTTAACTTTTCCCTAATGTATAAAACAATGGGGGTTATTTATGATAGGCAAATCCACTTTGCACTACAAGTGCAAACTACAAGTGAAAAGTGCACATGGAAGTGCAGTCGCTCTAGATCCGAGGGGGACATGCAAGGAAATAAAAAAAACAGCATTTTAACTTGCACACAAATGAATAATAAAATCAGCAGAGCTTCCCCTCATTTCAGATCTACCCCTAAGATTTACAGCGACTGCACTCCCAAGTCCACTTTCAGTACAATTTCAAGTGCACTTTGCAATTGTAATTTGCACTTGTAGTGCAAAAATGGATTTGCCTATCATAAATAACCCCCAATGTTTTGTCTTTAGAAGTATTTTAAAGTTAGAAGGGCAGAATAGAATACACATACTGTAGCTATCCCCATAGCTGCTGTAAAATAGCAAACATCAGGAATCAAGAAGAAGGACCAAAAGGAGTGCAGGTCATGCTGTTGTTTCCTGTAGTATACATTTTGCTGAGCTATGGCAGAGACAGCAATCCCCTTTTGCATTGGAAATTAATGTTACCTGTGCACATCTGACTGCGTATCCAACTCCCTTTATATTCTAAGATCTCAGGGAATATAAAAAGAATGAACGAGGAATATATGCATGTTCTCAAGTCATATTGAAATGTTATTATTACAGCACCTAAACCCTCCTTAATAAAACTGACTGCAGGGACAAACTATTTATTTACAAACCAATGCAATTAGTACCTCTTTATGTTAAGTTTTCTACACACTTTTAGTTCTGTTTCCCCTGCCGATAGGAAAACATAGTTATTTTTTTTAAATGTCATCATCAGCTGGCTTCTTCTTCCTTTTTTTTATGCCAGCATACTAATTAAGTCTTGCCTGATCTCGCACATGCGCCATACTAGATCTAGCAAGGCTAATTATTCAAAGCAACTGAGTCAAACCAAATGCAATGCATGCACCTGATCTAGTGCATGTGCAATATGCGCCATACAAGATTTGACATGGCTTGTTATTGGTAAAGATTTCCCTGGAAGGCACTGGTGACATAACCTTCCCAGTGGGCAGCAGTTAGGTCCTGTCTGCATCATCAGTGTTGGAAAAACAGGAAGGGGGTACTAATCAAATGTAAGACAATTTTTTTTTCAACACACAACACACCAGAATGATTTTATATTTGTCTACAGTGCTGCATGCAGCTGTAAATTGTATTGTTGGAGGAGAAGGCCCACTTTAATAATTTTCTACATTTTATAAAAACTACGTTGCAAAAACCTGGAAGGCTTAACGGCAAGAAATTATTGCTACATTGCCATCTGTGCTCCTCTATCCATGGTATCTCTGTAATTCTTATATCCTGTGCACTGTTCCATGTCCTCTGACTTTTTGAATGAAATAGGCACGTTGAGATATAGTGCTACAGTGTTTTTTAGAGCTCGAAGGGAAAAACACCTGAAGCGTGCATTTTTTTCTGTTTACTGACACCCTCTGTGAACCCAGAGACAGCATAGATATCAACTGAGATGATTTTTTTTTATCTGATTTTCCATCATTATCCTGTCAGTGTAGCGATAAGCATGGTGCTACAAGTCACATCATAACATGCTTAAAGGATATAAGTATACATATCCATGCAAGTATGGGGGAATATTAATCTTTGAAATGACAGATCATTTCTTAATCTTTAACCACTATCTAATATCTATAGCCAGCAGCACTAAGATCCCAGTCCACAAGAGGAATATCTCACAGACAAGGACATTTTATATCATTAAATACAAAGTAAAACTAGCAAAACTACCCATTAAATTATTATTTTTAATAGGTACATTTTGCCAACATAGTATTGGATTGGTTGTATTTGCTTGTTCTACTTTGCCATACCACCATTGTTACCAAATCTATAAAGTCTTCTGCCTATAAAAAGTACAATCATCCATATAATCTTTAGTATTAATAAAATTTCAAAAGACATGTTTAATCTTTTTACATTGCTTGCCTTCATTAAATTAAAATCTGATGGTTCTTGCTCAGGTACCTCTTGTTATAGGTTGACAACAATTAAGGTTGATTTAAAGTGGTTGTAAAGGTAAATAAAAAAATATCTGGTTCCCCTACAGCTCACAGTCGCTACCTTTACATGGGGAGCTCCACGTGTAACTGAATGTTTGCCTAGTCCCAACGCCTCATGGTGAAATACGGTCCGAAACACCTCCCTCAATCTCTGTCTCCTGAACTGCGGCCCTCACAGACTTTAGATCGCTTCCTAAGCAGGCCGGCCTCCCCTGTTCCAACTCCGGGTTCTTCCACATACGCACAAGTGGCTTCCCAACTGTCCGTACAAGATAATCCGAACCCTTTGTCAAAGGGCCACTTTGACACGATGTCTGCCCCTGTTACAGTTGAAGTACTCGATGATAAACTGCGAGTTCTCCTGCAAGACTTGACCAGTAATGTTTCGAAGGAAATGGGCAAACTCGCCCATGAACTGCGGGGGGAGCTGGCCCAGATTGGGGAACGGACTGACGTCCTGGAAACCAAATTTGACGATTTATTGCAATATGTACACGTCTTGGAGGAGGATAATGCCGGTTTGAAGCAGTCTGTCTCACAGCTCCAGTCCCAACAGGAGGACTTGGAGAACAGGGAACGCCGCCAAAACCTACGCATCAGAGGAGTCCCCGAGACCGTTAGTGAGGGGGAGATTAAACCTTACCTTCTCAGCCTCTTCAATGTTGTCGCCCCTAAAATCCCGGACATTGATTGGAGATTGGATAGGGCCCACAGGTCTTTAGCCCCAAAGCCCCCAGCCGGGGCCAACCCTAGAGACATCATTGTACGCTTCCACTACTACGACAGCAAAGAAGCTCTGACTGTGGCCACCCGTAACAAGTCTCGTCTGGAATTTAAAGGGGCCAAGATACAAATTTTCAGTGACCTATCCCCCATTACCTTGGCTAAACGTCGCAGCTTCCGCCCTGTAACTGCCCATCTGCAGAATCACCAGTTTCCGTATCGCTGGGGTTTCCCCTTTCGTCTTTCGGCTACTAAAGATGGGATTCAATACTCCATGAGGGACCTTCAGGAAAGTGAAGCTTTCATACGCAGTCTGGGTTTGCCACCACTGCCTGACGAAGACCCTGTCCCGCTTCCAACGACACCCAGACCCACGGCCATCCCGACACGGATTTGGACCCCAGCTCGTCAGAGATCGCAGAAATCCTTCTCTACTCCCCAGCGGAACTTGCATCCCAGACTACCTCCTTGAAGAGAACATTTAAGTGCTGTGTTTGGTTTATCTTGGCTTCGGACCCTATTTCGCCATGTTTGTGTTTTTTTTTTTTTTTTTCTTCCCTCTTGACAGGGGGTATTCGCACCCCTATTTACGGGTTGTGACTTTTCTTTTTGTTTTTGTTGATTGGGACTATGGTATATTGTTCACGCTGCCTATAGCTTTTTTCTGGAAGGTGGCGGGGTCCCTCTAGATGAGCAGGTACCCCTGATGTGCCTCCTTTTGTTCCGCGGCTGCGGCTGCGGACTCCTGGGTGGTTTTTACCCCCCAGGCCTTTTTGCTATTACTTATAGTTTACTTTTTTACTTTTTAGGCCTTTTTTTTGGCCTTTTTTTCATTTTTTGCCCATTTTGGCTGTTGTCTTTTTCAATCTCTAGATGCATTATTGTTGTTATTATATGTTTCTACTCGCTTTTCCTTCCTAGGATACACCACGGCTCCCAGTATTTCCTTGGTTTACTCAGGTATATTTGTTTATTGTATGTTGGTTATGGGTACTTTAAGCTTCAACTACTTGGTGCACAATGGCTTTAAGGGTACTTACATACAATGTTAAAGGCTTGAACTCTATTCATAAGCGATGGTTGGCTCTGAAGGATTTCAAGTCCTCCAACGCAGACGTGGTCCTAGTCCAGGAGACTCACTTCCGCCCAGGAGGCTCTCTTAAATTTGCTGCTAAACATTTTCCGGTTTCTTTTATGGCTTCCGATCCCTCTGGTAAAGCAGGGGTCGCGATACTGATTAAAAAAACCTGCCCGTTGCGGGTGAAGTCCTCATTCCTTGACCCTCAGGGTAGATACATTCTCCTGGACTGCGACTACTTATCCCGCTCACTTACTATAGTTAATATTTACGCCCCAAATTCGGGTCAGGTTCAGTTCCTCTCTGGGGTCTTGGATGCTCTGGGCTCCTATGCCCAGCCATTCATGATCATTGGCGGGGACTTTAATATGACCATGTCCGCTAAGAGGGACAGACAAACTCTTTTCCCAGGTAACCCCTCTTCCAAAACTGAACGTCAATCCACTGCGTTTCGCAAGCTTATTAGATCCCATCACCTGCTAGATATTTGGAGGATTAAACACCCCACACACCGCCAATTTTCTTTTTATTCCCCCCCACATAAAATGTACTCTAGATTGGATTATATTTTTGTAACGGCACCTCTACTGACGTCGGCAGTAGCCTCAGAGTTGAACCCCATGACGTGGTCGGATCATGCCTCGGTCCAGCTCGACCTTACCCTCTCCTCCTCTACACCCAGGACATGTCATTGGAGACTTAATGACTTCCTTCTCCGGGATCCGGTCACTAAGGCTCATTTATCTCAAAGTTTAACTGACTTTTTCCAATTTAACGTGGGATCTGTGCGGGACGTATCCACCCTTTGGGAGGCGCACAAGGCCTTCTTTAGAGGAGAATGTATCTCAGCCGGCTCCCGCCTTAAGCGGGACTCGGCAGCGCAGAGACTAGATATTCTTTCTCAGTTGCAAAAAGCTGAAGCTCTGCTCCTGTCCTCCCCTTCGGTGTCTCGTCTCCGCGCAGTGACCTCCCTACGCGAACGGTTAAAATCATTAGATTTGCATAGATGCTCCAAAGCCCTACTCTGGGCAAAACAGAAATTTTATGAGTTCGCTAACAAGCCTCATAGGATGTTGGTGAATAAGCTCAAACCCCGCCCATTCCACTCCTACCCCGATCTTCTTATTCAGTCGGATGGCACACCAACCTATTGCCCCTTAACAATGTCTAAAGTTTTTGGTGCTTTTTATAAGAAACTATATAACTGCCTAACCTCCGACCCCAACCACGCTTTCTCCCAAGATAACTTTAATGACTTCTGCACCTCATTGAAACTACCAGTCTTGTCCTCTTCCCAGGTCAATACCCTGAACGCTGCCGTCACGCCAGAGGAATTGGCTGCGGTAGTAAAAGCTCTCCCATCCCATAAATCCCCAGGCCCAGACGGACTTCCCTATATCTATTATAAATCTTTCCTTCCGACTCTGAGCCCTCATTTGCTAAATCTTTTTTCCTCTTTACAGAAAGGTAGAGTGCCTCATTCCCAATTCCTACATGCGCACATAACGGTTATCCCAAAGCCGGGTAAATCCCCTACCCTACCGGACAATTACAGACCCATAGCCTTACTTAACTCCGATTATAAGATCTTCACCAAAATTTTAGCTAATAGACTTTCCTCGATGATTCCCGCCCTGGTCCATAATGACCAGGTGGGATTTGTCCTGGGTAGACGTGCCGGTGATAACACTAGACGCACTATCGATCTTATAGACCTGCTCGACAAGACATCCCGCCCTGCCATTATTTTGAGTTTAGACGCACAAAAAGCCTTTGATAGGCTGGGATGGCCGTACATGTTTGCCACGCTCCAGCGTTTTGGTTTTTCTGGTTCTTTCCTGTCAGCCCTGCAGGCCTTGTACTCACTTCCCACGTCTCAGGTCCAATTGGCATCTTATAGATCCCCACTCTTTACGCATAGTAACGGCACTAGACAGGGATGTCCCCTATCCCCCCTGTTGTTTATATTATGCCTTGAGCCCTTGGCCGCAGCTATAAGGGAAGACTCAGATATAAGCGGGATTTCTCTCAAACTGAAGGAATATAAGTTGTCCCTTTTTGCAGATGACATCCTCCTCACCTTGACGAAACCTCAAATTTCCCTCCCCAAACTTCATACACTCCTGGATACATTCAGTAAACTCTCGGGGTATAGGGTTAACACGACTAAAACTGAAGCGCTCCCCATCCACATACCTCCTCCACTTCTGGCTTCTTTAAAGAATGACTTCCCCTACCATTGGTGCCCGGTCTCCCTTAAATACCTTGGCATTAATTTGACCGCTACATATAATTCCTTATACGAAGCTAACTTTGTCTCTCTGATAGCGGAAACACATAGTCTGCTCAGAAGCTGGTCAACTTGCCCTCTGTCCCTCCTGGGTAGGATTAATGTATTAAAAATGGCCATACTCCCTAAATTTTTGTATCTCTTTGAAACGTTACCAATTGCTATTTCCATGTCTCAGCTTCGGAATATTCAACGGGCCTTCACTAAATTTATATGGGGAAATAAAATGCACAGAATCGCCCAGACCGTGGTCTTTGCTCCGCGGTCTCATGGGGGATTGGGAGCTCCTGATATAGTGAAGTACTTTTATGCGACTCACCTTCTGCCGGCTATCTCCTGGTCGTCCTATTTCGCTACCAGTAGATGGTCGGAACTTGAAATGAGTGTCATTGGTCCTGTTCACCCTTGCTCCATGCTGTGGTCAGATCTGCCCTCCTCTATGGCTCAGCTTAGACGCATACTCCTTGGGCCGATGTTATTTACTCTATCCATATGGAAAAAATGTTATGGGAGGTACTCTCTCTCTTCTCCATGCTCACCCTTGTTAAATGTCGTTTTCAACCCAGACATACCTGATAGTCTCTCCTTGAAGAATATGTACCCCTGGTTCAGTTCGGGTATCTTCCAACTTCGCCACCTAGTAAACCCGATATCTCGTAAATTTCTATCCTTTTTAGAACTTCAGAATAAGTATGATATCCCGAGCCAACTCCTATTTTCATACCTCCAATTTAAACACTATTTTCATTCCAGATCCCCTGACCTGGCTCTGGTCAATCCTACCACCTTTGAAACTTTATGTTCCCAGGGTCCTTGCCAGAAGGGCCTCATATCCGTTATATACAGCATTCTTCACAATTCTACTGCTCCCACCGCGGAGGCTCACCTCTATATGAGGAAATGGGCCACTATTTTACAGACTCCCTTAACCCTCTCTCAATGGCAAGATGTTTGGTTGTCCACCTCCAAGGTTTCCAGGTGCGTGGAGCAGAGAGAGACAGCCTACAAGGTACTGATGTTTTGGTACAAAACCCCTGAAATGCTACACAAATATGACCCCTCTATATCTAAGATGTGCTGGAGGTGCCTACGACATGAGGGCACTCATTATCACATTTTTTGGAGTTGCCCCTTAATTGTACCTTTTTGGTCTATGGTCCAATCCCTACTCCATACCGTGTTGGGGATCACCATCCCTTTAGACCCGAGGCATTACTTGCTGGGCCTGCCTGTTGCGACGCTTTCAAAAAGCGCTAAGAAGCTGACAGCATATGTCCTCCTAGCTGCCAAGAGAGTGATACCTGCTCTTTGGTTGTCCTTCTCCCCCCCAACCCACTCTCAGTTGATTTCCGCTATTGCAAACATACGTAGAATGGAACATATGACTGCTTTGGTACAAGACTCTCTACCTACATTTTCTAAAATATGGGACAGATGGGACAACTCTACATCGAATCCTGAGGCAACACCCCGATGTATAGACATGAGCTTCCAGGAAATTGTTCCCATGGCTCACTCCCGAGATCCTACCCCTGTGTTACCTCTATAAAATACGGTACTTGGTTTAACTATGCATCTTTATATGCGAATCCGTGGTGTATCCTGTTCCTTCCCCTTTAATGTGATATTTTCAGTTACCGACATTTGATATCCCGCCTGCGGCGGTACTTGCTGTTACAGCTGCAATATTAATTTTGATTGTATGTATCGGAAGCATATATACTTTGTTCTGTGAAAGAAATCTTTTTCTCAATAAAAATACATTTATAAAAAAAAAAAAAAAAATATCTGCCAGCCCCTCTGTTCTCTCAATCTACCCTACACTGTGCAAATGTTTTTATAAAATGATGCCTATAAATACCTTGTAACCGTGTGTATGCTCCATCGAACATTTGCTAGCAGGTTCTCAAATTGTCCGCCAACAAAATATTGTTGTTGGAAAGTCTGATCGTGTGTATGTGGCATAAGAGTTGTCATGCTGTGAAGATGACTGCAAAACGTATACAAAAAGTGCAGAAACTTTTTGAAGAACACACATATATATATATATATATATATATATATATATATATATATATATATATATATATATATATATATATATATATATACATATAGATATATACATATAGATAGATATAGATAGAGATAAAGATATATGTATATATGTTCTGATCAGTATAAGGTATATATTTACTGATCGTACTGTTGCTTTAAATTGGCATCCATTACTAACAGGAACTGTAGTATATTCCGCCCACTTCCTGCCCAGCAGTCATATTAGATAATCTTTCTACAGTGAAGGAAGCATGCTAAAGACCTCCACTATTTCTTAATACACTCATCAGTTTTCAATTAGTTAGTATATGTTCTACTAAAGCAACTACATTTTATATGTTTGTTTGGTGGGATGTTTCTGTCAGGACGTTCACTCAGCTAGGCCATTTTTTGTTAGCTAGTGCCTGAACAGTATTGTAGAAATGTCTGTTACTATTTGCATTTGTGATTCAATGTTAAATGATAATGCATATTTTTATAATTTGTATTTTGCAGTTTTACAAAAAGTATTCTCAGTAAAGATTACAACTATTAGCCCTTCCTCCTGAGTCTTTATTGGGAAAAGCTGTTAGCTGTCTGCCAAGCCTTGCACTTTGAACACATTGTGAGAGCAGAACAATATATATATATAGATATATATGTATCTATGTATCTATCTATCTATCTACATATATATATATATATATATGTATCTATCTATCTATCTATCTATATATATATATATATATATATATATATATATATATATATCTGTATTAGCCATGTATGTATGCTTTAAGACAATACTACTACTACTACTACTGTATCTAGCAGAAATGCTATAAAAAATATTTCGTATAATCCAGTTATATCCAAGAAGTATCTTGTCATAGCTTGTCATTCCCCATGTGTATTACATTTGCATAATGATTCTTTCTTACTCTCTTGACAGTGAAACATATTCAGATTGCTAGTGTCTCTTTGTGACTATATATTCAGATTATTTACTTGTATTATTGCGTCAGTTTTAATATTCTGCACAGAGTTGCAATTTTGGAAGAAAAAATAGATCAATCAGGATTGAATCATAGAGTTATTATGAAATGGAGATTAAGATTTGCATAAATGTTGCAGAAGGAGAAAAAAAAAGCAAAATTTGTGTCAGGTTTCATTACCGTCACTGAGCATTTATAGAAGTTTGCAAGTTGAGGCTTTTTCATGCACTTACAATATAAGTAGTTTATAGAAAATAAGCCTTGGTTTATACTAAGAGCATTGGAGCAGTTTCGTCAGGTATCAGTGGAGAAAACGTTACTGTGAATCCTGGTGATAACAGAATAAATTTTATAGGGTATAACCGGCACATAAAATATGAGTACATTCACAGTTTTTAGCCTTGTTTGCTTTACACATTAAAAAGAATTATTACAGAAACTAAAAGTGGTCTTAAGAGAACAGGGAAACACCAATGTAGGCATTATCATGGGGATTATCGTGATCTTTTCTGAAAGGAAAAACAAATGTGCAAATGTTACATCTGCACTAAAGGTTATGCAGCTTGCATGTACATGAAAAAGTATCTACAATGCTAGGTACAATTGAGGTTTCTTAGAAATAAGGATCTTTATATAGTGTACTTTATATGGGGTTGGGAAGTGGAACATCCATAAAATCTGGAAATCTTAGAACCAAAGAACCACAAACATAAAGCTTAAAGAAAAAAACATTTTATTTATACACACAGACAGGCAGAGGGATCCATAGGGAAGTTCCATTAGAAGGTGGTGGCGTGAACACTGGCCTACTAGAGGTGGTGGATTAAACAACAAACTGGTATTACCTGGAAGAGTGCACCTAGGTGATTGCCTACATATCGGACACTGTTTACATTGATCCTATGTCAGGAAGTTCAGTCACTGGGATCTTTGAGTGTTGTTCTGCATAGTTTTGAGAAATTCACTATTGGTTAGTCATGTTATTAGGTGTTATTATTTTGAGGTGTGCCTTGTGATCCCTTATGCCACGTACACATGACCGGACTTTACAGCAGACTAGGTCCGACGGTCATCCCGACGAACTTTCGGCAGATTCCGACGGACTTCCAGGAAGAACGGTCTTGCGCACACATGACCGGACTTTCCGGCAGACTAGGCCCGATGGTCTTCCCGATGGACTTTTGACGAACTTCCAAATGAACTTGCCCACACATGGACTAAAGTCTGTTCATTTTGAACATGACGAGTTACGACAAGACTAGAAAAGGTAGTCAATCTCGCCACTTTTATCGGTAAGATTGACACCTTGCGAGCCCCGTCGCCTGGTATAGATTTTAAGGGGAACCCCCTATGCCACAAAACGGTGTGAGGACCCCCCCAACGGGCCTTAGCCCACGTACACACGGTCGGAGATTTTGCCAACCAAATCCGTCGGATTTTGCCCGTCGGATTTAGTCCGACGGATTGTGTTCCGAAACTGTTGCATACACACGGTTGGGCCAAGTTGGCGAAAAATCCAATCTTTCAGAACGTGATGACGTAATTTCGTTATGATGGGACTACATTCAGGCTAGTAGCCAATAGCTTTGATGTAGGAATTTGATCTGAGCATGCGTGGCACTTGGTCCGATCAAAATGCTCTACACATGATCGGATTAGGTCCGTCCAGCCCAGTTGGTCGGGAAATATTTCCAACATGTTGGAAAATTGGGTCGGACGGAGATTCGGACGGAATCAGTCCGATGAATACCACACACAGTCGGATTATCTGACGACACGGTCCGATAAGACTCATTCCGACAGATTCTCTGACCGTGTGTACAAGGGCTTAGACTGGCTCATGGTAGAAGACTACTGTTCTGTCCCAAGGTGCACCTTTTTAACACTACAACAAGACACACTTGTAATGAGTATTTGCAACACTGAATTTCACAAAAGATGAAACCCTTGTCCTCATCACCATGGGGACAAGGTGCTTTGGGGTGGGGGACCTGCAGGGTGCCCCCCTTCCCCAAAGCACCCACCCTCCATGTTGAAGGCATGTGGCCTGGTATGGTTCAGGAGGGGGGGGGCTCTTCCTCATCTCCACCCCCTTTCCTGGCTGGCCGGGCTGTGTGCTTGGATAAGGGTCTGGTATGGACCTTGGGGGGACCCCCATGCTGTTTTTTTGGCGTAGGGGGTTCCCCTTAACATCCATGCCAGACCTAAGGGACATTGTCATTGACGCTGCAATAGGAAAATGTGTTTTTCCTGTTGCAGCGAGTGCGAGATGTACAGTACCCTGCAGCCGAAAAACATTCTCGCGGGCAGGTGCTATAGCTGCCATTGTGTCGTATTTGTTCCGTCGGACCAGCATACAGACAAACGGGTTTCCCGATAGGAACTGGGTCAGGCGGAGTTCCGGCGGGAAGGTTTAAAACATGTTCTATTTCTAAAGTCCGTCTGATTTTTGGACAGAAAAGGTCAGATGAAGCCCACACACTATCGAATTGTCCAACGGATTTGTTCCGTCAGACCTTTGCTGTCAAAAAGTCCGGTCGTGTGTACGTGGCAGTAGTCAGCCTATTTTCTTGTAGTGTTTTCAGCCATGAAGGTGTTTCAGGCTTATTGGACAGATAGCCATTGCATACATACAAATCTTGTTATCTCACCTCCAATGATATCCCTGATGAAGCAGCGATAATTGCAAAATGTGGTGCGAAGACCCCTCTTTGACTGTAGAAACCAGCATCATGATACACTATGATATATAATAATGGTTATACGGCAGTTTTAGTCAGTATAATATACCAGCTGGACAGTGATTGGAGAGGTGTAAAAAATATGCAGGTTGCTGGCTGTCATAATATCCAATTTTGAAGATATCCAGTGTTCTTATATGAAGGTTTTTTATTGTATACCAGTTTTGGATGTATAAGTAAACTCTTGTTCCTTTAAACTTACTTTTTGTGTTAATGTGGTGCCTCAAAATCCAAGTTGCTCCAGTTTCATTATTTCCTACAAGTGAGCATTTAACAGCCCTTAGATTAGTGATGGCAAACTTTTGCACCCCAGATGTTTTGGAACTACTTTCCCACTACTACACTTCAGAGTGCATGAGCATCATAGCAAATGTAGTTCCAAAACATCTGGGGTGCCAAGGTTCGCCATCACTGCCCTAGATTGACTTACCTAACACAGAAAGATCCATTTAAACATATTTTTACACTCTGCTGCCCCCCGTAGGAGGGGGTAGTGGAAGAAGGGCCTGCCCTCCGGAAACGACAAGGGAACGAGTTGCCTGGTTCTGGAACCAGTCTCGATACCATCCCCTACTCATATTCCCTCCTTTTCTTCTGTTTATTATAAGTATAATGTGGTGGTTGGCCCTTTGGTTTCATATTCATGCTTTGTAGCCCCTGCGAGGGCGCACAAGGAGCAGATTGTAGTCTCTTGTTTATTCCTGTTTATTCAACTTTTCAATAAAAAATATTGAACCAGAAACGTATTTTTACACAAGGTTTACACAACTTTCACACGTTTTCCCTGTAGCATTTATTTAGAAACATGTGTGAATATTAGATGAAAGTTGTGTAAATCTTGAGTGAAAAAAATTCGACGGACTCAATTCCTGTGTGCTGGTCCGACGGACCAAATACGACGCAAGGGAAGCTATTGGCTACTGGCTATTGAACTTCCTTTTTTAGTCCCGTCTTACATCATCATGTTCAAAATGAACGGACTTTTGAACAAACTTAGTCCATTCATGTGTGGCCAAGTCTGTTCATTTGGAAGGCCGTTGGAACTCCGCTGAAAAGTCCATTGGGAAGACCAGCGGACCTAGTCTGCCGGAAAGTGTGATCGTGTATATGCTGTATTAGTGTCACAAATACAAACTACCTGAATTTCTCACACTTATCAGAACAGCAATGTACATGTACCTGTTTCATGAACTATGACTACATCCACACCAGAAATGCCTTTTTGAATCACCCATCTTTTAAACAGCTACTTCGGGGGTAGGCAAAACTAATTAGTAAACATGAATTGCTATTTAGAACATGCAAGGTTCTAAAGGAAAACATTCCTAAAGTTTCCTATAAAGTACAGTTCAGCCTAATTCCAGAGAACCCTTAACATGGGCAGTGAATGTGTCTGCCTGAAGCCTGTGATGTGCAAATGTTGCTCTCTTTCTTGCTTTAGGTTCCATTCACATATTTATGACTCCAAAGTTGCCCGACTTTGGAGTGCACCTTTGATGCAACTTTGACACATCTTTGGATGGGTGCGACTTAGATGTGACTTGTCCCACTGCAAAATCGGACCCACTATTGCATGTAAAATATTTGGGTACAACTTTTGAGGGTTAACATTGAAATCTTTGGCCCTCAAGTTGCATGGAAGTCAGACCAAAGAAGGGTATGAGCTACTCTAAAGTCGCTAAGACTTTATGTTGCACATATGTGAATGGTTATCATTAGAAAACAAAGGGTACAACTTGTCATGCAACTTTGATGTCACGCAAGGGTGAATGGGGTCGAATGCATCACCAGTCAGATTCACACTCTAAAGGAAAGTCTGAATAGTATTGGTGGCTTTGAGAAATTCCTTAGTAATGACATTTTGATACATCAGACTTAATGTGAGAGACAGCAATGGACGCATAATTGTTGGGATTTGGAACAACTTTTTTCTATCACAAGTAGGTAAGCTAAAGGAGGTCAATACCTAGAACAGCAGACTGGTGGCACAAAACACTATACCTTGATGAAAATCTGAAGTCCAAAGCAAGCAGGGTGTGTCCCTTGCATACATTTTTATGCTTTATTTTTAATCATGATGTTAAAACAACCCTCCACTTTAATGCCTCATTTCCTAGCAGTACATATTGACCCTTCCATTGCTCCCCCGCTTCTTCACTCAAGCTCAAGAAAATACCTGATGCTTTCAGATATAGGTGAGCATGTGACTCAATAGATTGACTCAGTGGCAGTGCTGCTGCATGTTGATTGGACCATTGCTATCACACGAGGGCCATGAGAGTCTCTAGATCTGTGTAAGCTTCGAATTGAGCAAAGCAAGCCAGAGTTTACACAATTTTCTTTCCTTTCCTGCTGCCAGCAGTGATCGCATGAAAAAAAAACTGACATGCTGGTTGTACTGAAATCAATTAATGGATCAATTTCAGCACAACCAGCCTGCCTATAGATGGATTGCATCTCAGCCAGTACCTACTAAACTGTCTGGGATTTGATCCATCTATGACTGGCTTAACTCAGAGCTTGCTTAGTGCTGTTTTTGTTAACTCTGAGCAGCTAAATGAAAGCGCAAAAGATCAAAGAAGAACGTAGGAATGTGGGGGCATTAAAGTGAACTTTTGCTTTGCTCTACATGGGTGAAGCTTAGGTAATTTTAGCATGCCCCTTGCTTATATTTCTTCCAGCAGAGGCATTACTTCTGTATGAGATAACTTGCTCACTCTAGTCCTGTTTATGTCCTCAGGTGGGCAATTCTTTCATGCCTTTTGGTAAGTGCATTCATGTGCACCTGTGCAACAAAAACTCAAAACTATAGTTCCTGGTTTTGTAGCTTATTCCTAATTGGTCATCATCCCTTTAGAAGGAGCTCATCTTTTATAAATAGGTGTCCAGTATAGAATTGGTTTGCTCATTGGTGAGGCTTCAAATTGACTAAGGTTGCCTAATTTGTCTTTGATAACTTTGCATGAACCCTTGCGAACTTATTCTCAGCCGTGCTTTTGACTATGAGTTTATCCTTATACTGATTTGTACACATGGCTCTGGTTACCCCTGGCAGTGACTTTTGGCTTTCCATCCACACTTTTGTCTCATTATCCAGAACTGACTTATCCTGGTCCAGGGGGCACTCAAGTACAGTGCACAGAATCCTTGAATGGTCATTTTGGATGGATATTCTTTCTTCTAACAAAGTCCAGAGTAGCATAGACAGAACAATCCAGGAACTTTCCACACCCAGCTCCACCAAGAGTAGAGCCCTTATGAGGAAATACCCTTCTGGAAGGTTGCTTAATTTTTTTATCAACGTTTCCCACCACTGAGCAAACCCATCAGTCATTGGATGACAACTCCCGAACCCTACTCAGCAGTAGCTGACTAAAGCAGTTATTGACTCATCTTAGGAACACTAAAAGAGTCTAGAACAGTGGTGGCGAACCTTGGCACCCCAGATGTTTGGAAGTGCATTTCCCATGATGCTTATGCACTCTGCATTGTAGATGAGCATCATGGGAAATGTAGTTCCAAAACATCTGGGATGCCAAGGTTCGCCATCACTGGTCTAGAAAATCACAGCTATGCTTAGCTGCATATAACAGATAGAAAGAAAAGTACATTTTTATTTTAAAGTGCTGTTCCCTATGGGTCAGAGTACAATCAGTAGATCTTTCTAACTCTAGTTACAAACAGTGACAGCCCATCCATTAGGGGCGCATAGGCATCACCCCCCCCCCCCCCAACCATGAGTCCGGCCCCCTAATCTACATGCAGGGCGTTAGACACATGGATTATGGATTCCAATGGGTTCCTACACAGGCTCACTTAAAAATGCTTAGAACCATTTGACGTTGTAAAATCTCTGTGATGTCTTCATTCTTCTGCTACCACCTCAGTTCATAGCTCAATCGCAGTCCACCAGTCATCCATTAGTTAGTTATACTATAAAAACAAATATCTGTTACTGACATTTCACTAATGATCAAGCCCAGGAGATGAACCATGTACAAGAAAGAACTGTATATATATATATATATATATATATATATATATATATATATATATATATAAGCAAAAAAAAATGCTAGATAGTCAAGATTTCAAAACATTCAACATTAAAAAGCTTTTAGAACCAGACTCAGCTTTATGTAGATGAGCCTGATATTTTAAAAAAACGTAGGCTTTTTCACTATCTACAAACATAAAATATGTTTTTACATGCTTTTTTTTGTTAATGCATAGTAACCAATGATATAGTTTTCTTGTAAAATATTGATTCCACTGTTCTTCATAGGAATATTGATTCCTTTTCAAAAATGTTATGCATACGTTAAATCTTACAGTAGCTAGGCAACAGCTGACACATGTGAGAATAGTAAAATGTATAAGGAAAATCATTGCTGCTTTCCATGTATAGGTATGTTTACTATGGATTGCTATCAGACCCTTCACTGAATAAGAATTTAAATGCAATCGCCTTTCTTGTTCACTAATCCCACATGGGTTTGCCTAATATCATTTAGTTTTACAGACCAGAGATTTCTTCAATACTGGCTAAAGAATGACAGAGCACTTCTTGGCATATACACAAATTATGTCTATGGTCTTACATTAGCAAAATTTACCAATTAAGGCTTTTTTTGTAACTGATTTTTAAATACAGTACCTACTTTTACAGGTGTAGGTGATTCCCATGCATCCTCCAACACTTGTACCAGATTTTATGAAGAAATGGCTCGCCATCCAATTATGATCCAATTATTATCATTCAGCAAGAGGATCACTCTCATTAGATTCTCCCTATTCTTTTAATGTAATATAGTGTGATCTCTAAATAAGGTCATATCAGAGTGAGGAGTCTAATAGGACCAGAACCAGTATTATATTAAAGCGGTTGTATCGTCCACTTATTCATTTTTAGCTACAAGTAAGCCTATAATAAGGCTTACCTGTAGGTAAAATGAATATCTCCTAAACCAGCAGTGAACAAACAGTATCACGAAGGCCAATGAACACACCAGACAGGTCAGGGATAAAGTTGTGGAGAAGTTTAAAGCAGGGTTAGGTTATAAAAAAATATCCCAAGCTTTAAACATCTCACAGAGCACTGTTCAATCCATCATCCGAAAATAGAAAGAGTATGACACAGCTGCAAACCTACCAAGACATGCCCGTCCACCTAAACTGACAGGCTGGGCAAGGATAGCATTTATTTGAGAAGCAGCCAAGAGTCCCATGGTAACTCTGGATGAGCTGCAGAGATCCACAGCTCAGGTGGAAGAATCTGTCCACAGGACAACTATTAGTCATGCGCTCCACAAATCTGGCCTTTATGGAAGAGTGGCAAGAAGAAAGCCATTGTTGAAAGAAAGCCATAAGAAGCCCCATCTGCAGTTTGCAAGAAGCCATGTGGGGGACACAGCAAACACGTGGAAGGAGGTTCTATGGTCAGATGAGACCAGAATTGAACTTTATGGCCCAAAAGCAAAACAGTATCTGTGTCGGAAAACTAACACTGCTCCTCTCCCTGAACACACCATCCCCACCATGAAAAATGGTGGTGGCAGCATCATGTTGTGGGAATGCTTTTCTTCAGCAGGAACAGGGAAGCTGGTCAGAGTTGATGGACGGCGCCAAATACAGGACAATCTTAGAAGAAAACCTGGTAGAGTCTGCAAAAGACTTAAAACCATTGGGGAGGGGGGGTCACTTTCCAGGGAGACAACTACCCTAAAAATACAGCCACAGCTACAATGAAATAGTTTAGATTAAAGCATATTCATGTGTTAGAATGGCCCAAAGTCCAGACCTCAATCCAATTGAGAATCGGTGGCAAGACTTGAAAATTGCTGTTCACAGACACTCTTCATCATATCTGACAGAGCTTGAACTTTTTTGCAAAGAAGAATGGGCAAAAATTTCACTCTCTATTACAGTACGTGTCACTTTGTGTTGGTCTATCACAAAAAATCCCAATAAAATACATTCACATTTTTGGTTGTAACATGACAACATTTCAAGGGGTATGAATACCTTTTCAAGGCACTTGCATGCGATGCATACTAGCACATTATGCTATTGTCTTGCTGGATTTTTTAATTTTTTTTTGGTGGTTTACTACTGGCCAGAATTTTGAAAGAACAGTCTTAGGAAAAGTATTTTGTAAGATATTTGTACAAAAAAATCTCTGAACATTCTCAGAAAATTAAATTGTTGTTCAAAAGATTTTGTGTGCTTTTAACATCTGATTTTGGAATGAATGGACTTTACAAAGTGAAGACCACATACACTGTTATAAATTTGTTCATTCAAGAAAAAAAATCCCTCCTGTTCATTCGAATTGTGTTATCACTACAGTTGAAAACAAACATTGATTTGACCTATTAATTACAAAAACAAAAAAAAAGTTTGTTTAAAAAAATTAACAAATGTCCCATTTATACTTTGTTGTCAAAATGCATTGTGGTAAAGTGCATACTTGTCAGAGATCTCCTGCAGAAAGTGCTTATTCCCTTGCAGCAGGTGCTCATTCTTATGCGCATGTGCAGTGTTGACTAGGTGAGCACATGCATCCACAGATTATGGCGCCCATCAGCCTATTTAAACTGAGAGTCTGGCTGGCCTCAGTGCTGGATTGTCTTATGCTCTGGTCCCTGTGTTGCTGATTCTAGAAAGTCTACTAACCTTGTTCCTGACTTGGATTACTGATGCCGCGTACACACAACCGGACTTTCCGGCAGACTAAGTCCGACGGTCTTCCCGACGGACTTTCGGTGTAGTTCCAATGGACTTTCTGAACAAAGTCCATTCAAAAGTCCGTTCGTTTTGAACGTGATGACGTAAATGGGACTAAACAAGGAAGTTCAATAGCCCTTGCGTCATATTTGGTCCATAGGACCAGCACACAGACAAACGATTTTCCCAATTTTAATCCGTCGGAACTGAGTCTGCCGGATAGATTTGAAACATGTTTTATTTCTAGGTGTGTCTGATTTTTTTTTTTTCGAAAAACAATCGGACTAGCCCACACACAATCGGATTTTCCGACGGACTAATCCCTTCAGACCTAGTTTGCTGGAAAGTCCGGTCGTGTGAACGCGGCATTACTGTTTCTGCTTCCTGATTTGGTACTCCACTGCCAGCACATTACCAACCTCTGCCTGTTCCTGACCTTGTACATGATCCCGCCACTACACCTGTCTGCCTGGCTGCTGCTAAAAACAAGGTTTGTGACCAGTCTCCAAACCACCACTGGCAGGAATCATGCTTCAGCTTACCACTACAGCTTCCTGACACCTGCACCTTTCCACTGCCCTAGCAGTCCCTGTCTCCACCACCAACGGTGGTTAGACAAGAATTGCTCAAGAGGCCGCCCTTGTCATCTCTGGCTCCACAGTAAGGTACGTGACAATACTTGAAAGTATGAAAGTAAACACATGTTACATGCATTACAGCATTATGGTGCCATACATTTTTAATGACAGGTTAAGACACTAACCCAATGGACCTCCAACACACATACGTTGCAGCGCACCAATCTGTAACACACTACCATGCATTGTGTTGCACAACATCTGAAAAATAATACAGGACATTTTTATTCATGCACAAGAACAATAAAGTGTAAATGGGCCCTAAAGGTTAAGTGTTTGGATTACTCGAATTTATGAAATGCAGGTTTAACTATCAATTTCTGCAGGATTTTTTATTGCAATTCACAAAAATGACTGCATAGGTTTTCGCTACCGTCTAAGGTTTTTGAGGTTCTATCAGGTGTATCTATTAAGGATAGCAAAATACAGAGCAATTTAAAGAGGCTTTCAGAAGGTAAAATAATGAGAAATGTGTCCGAAATGCCTATATAATCATTTCATACTAGAAAATATGGCATTTACAGCTATATGATACAATGTAGTTATGTATGTAAACTAAATATTTTGATCAGGAAATTGTTTGGAGATAGCATAATGAACACAGTTTATAACACATACAGCTTTGTGAATTTACATTTATTGCAATTACGCTGTGGTTTTCTAACATATGTCCACATTTTTCTTTCATCTACAGTACATTTCTCATTGTTTTAATGCCTGCTCTGACTATAATGGAGATTGCATTGGTCATGATTTAAAACTGCTAGACTACGAACTAAGGATGGATGAGGTTTTTGAAGGCTTTTGCACATGTCTACCTATACCTGTTTACAGCTGAAGGTGATTAAACTAACCCCTAAGAATCCAGGTAATCTCAGGATCAACTAAGTTCAAAGATTATAAATGGAGGAGGGTAGATAGCATTTTACAATCTTAATCATCTCAATATCTCATGATATTTTAGAACAACACTTACATGGACTTTTTTTATATATAAAACAGTTGAAAAAACGACTTTTCCTTTACTTTTTGATTTTAGATAGCACATTCATCCATACATATCTGTGCTTGGAAACTATATATTGCTTTACCAAAAGATTTATATCATAGATATAGTGTACTTCAACATATTTAGGCCTATTGCAGTTTGCAAAGTTTACTTAGCAGTGAATATGAACAATTGCTCCCAGATCCGTCTATGGGAGGGTTAGCCAATTTCTACTTTGCCATACTTTGAAGTGATGTCTTTGTGGACTATGGAGACTATGATATGCGCAGTGACAGATATATGCTATAGCCATACTTGTCAAAGCCACCTTTATCAAAGTCTCTATTTCCTGCCCCATATATCTCCAGATTCACACTAACCTTTAACACAGAGATTGTGCAATTATTACATTCAACACTACTTTACAATAGCCACTGGAGACCATAGTAGTTAATAGATCCATACTATTTTTTAATCATCATTCCTCCTCTAGTGCACTTTTTTCCAAGAATGGTCATATTCTCACAAATAGAACATCCACACTACTGAAAGATATATCTTGTAGTAAAAGAAGCACGGCTGTTTAAAACTTGGGCAGAGCTGGGTGACTTACATGGAGACCGGAAGTGATACTTGTGCTGTGGCCACGCTGTTTGTAGGTGTTTTAAAATAAGTTGCATTAATAAATGGTTTTATTACACACTACACCATGAGGGGCTCTTGTATTCTGTAAGTTGGTTTACATAGCTGCAGGAGAGGGACACCCAAACCTTTAAAGGGCCATACAGCACATTTACAGGTGGGTTGAAAGAAGTATTACAGGAGGTAATCGAGAGAGGAATTCCAACGGAAAAAAAGCCAGGGAGCCCTTATAGGGGAAAGCAATAGTTGACCTGAATGTTAACAGGTCAAAGATTTAAGGTGAGGGCATTGGTGAAATAATGTTGGGAGTCACTACATATGTGATGGCATTGTGAGGACATGTAAAGGTGGATTTGGTGCACTTTGATACCAGAGAATTTAAGGAATTCACATATAGAGAGCAAAATTGATTGTATAGATTGTGTTGGAGAAGGACTGAACAAGTTTAAAAGGAACATCACCAGAGACTGCTCGTTTCACACTTTGTATTATATATATATATATATATATATATATATATATATATATATATATATTGGATTGGATTGCCACTATTATATTTATATTATAATATTATATTTACATATATTATATGATATTATATATTTTTTTGCTCCGTATGGTTTATTTATGCATGTTTATTTAGATTATTGGAGGGGCAGCAAAGGTACATTTATTAGCTGTTTAAACATGGATATGGATAAGAAATATTTCACCAGGGCTTTCTTTTCCCACTCCTTTTAGTTGTCTATATATGCTGTGTACTATCTAGATTAAATATGTTAACCATCAAACACAATGGCACATCCAACACTTTGGAAATACTAATCCTAGTTAAATATACAGTCATGCTCAAAAGTTTGCACACCCTGGCAGAAATTGTGAAATTTTGGCATTAATATTGAAAATATGACTCATCATGCCAAAAAACTGTCTTTTATTTAAGGACAACAATCACATGAAGCAATTAATCACCACATCGTTTTTTGGATCTTTTTTAAATCATAATGATAACAGAAATCACCCAAATGGCCCTGATAAAAAGTTGACATACCCTGGAATGTTTGGCCATGGTACAGGCACAGAAAGTGACACACAGGTTAAAATGGCAATTCAAGTTTAATTTCACACATTTGTAGCTTTTTAAATCAAAATTAGTGTCTGTGTATAAATAGTCAATACGTTTGTTAGCTCTTACATGGATGCACTAAGCAGGCCATACACTGAGCCATGAGGAGGTAGAAAAGAACAATAAAAAGACATGCGTAAAAAGTTAATGGAACTTTATAAAGATGGAAAAGGATATAAAAAGATATCCAAAGCCTTGAATATGCCAGTCTGTACTGTGTAATCACTCATTAAAAAGTGGAAAATCAAGGTCAGGTAGACCAAGAAAGCTAGCAGCCACAACTGGTAGAAGAATTGCTCAGGATACAAAGAAAAACCCAAAGGTAAACGCAGAAGAAATACAGGCTGCTTTCCAAAAAGACAGCGTGGTTGTTTTTAAGGAGCACAATTCAACGATACTTGAACAAATAAGAGCTGCATGATTGACCTGCCAGAAGGAAGCCTTTACTGCGCCAATGCCACAAAAAAGCCAATGAGGCATGTCAAGGTGTTGTTGGACATATTGTAACCAGGCTTTTTTGTGAAACTTGTACAATACAGGATTCTTTCTTGCAACTTGACCGTGCAGCTTTTTTTTGTTCAAATATCATCGTATTGTGCTCCTTAAAAACAACCACACCCTCTTTTTTTAGAGCAGCTTGTATTTCTCCTGAGGTTATCCCGAACAGTTCCTGTGACAGTTGTGACTGCAATCTTTCTTGAGCTACCTGACCTGGCTTGGTATCAAGAGATCAAGAGATCCCCCACATTTTCCACTTCTTATTAAGTGATTGAACAGTACTGACTGGCATATTTGAGGCTTTGGATATCTTTTTATATCCTTTTTCCATCTTTGTAAAGTTTCATCACATTGTTTTGCAGTTCTTTTGACTGTTATTTTCAACCTTCTCATGGCTTAGTGTCCAGTCTGCTTAGTGCATCCATGTGAGAGCTAACAAACTCATTGACTATTTATACACAGACACTAATTGTGATTTAAAAAGACACAGATGTGGGGAATTAACCTTTAATTGCATTTTAACCAGTGTGTGCCACCTTTTGTGTCTGTACCAAGGCCAAACATTCAACTTTTTTTATCAGGGTCATTTGGGTGATTTCTGTTATCAATATGATTTAAAAAGGATCCAAAAAACAATTTGATAATAAATGGCTTTATGTGATTGCTCTCTTTAAATAAAAGACAGGTTTTTTTTGGCATGATCAGTCATATTTTCAATAATAATAATGCCAAACTTTCACAATTTCTGCCAGGGTATTCAATTTTTTGAGCACAACTGTATGTTGCTCTAGGTTACAACTGCTTTTACATATTCATTATTCTTTGCACATCTTTATTCAATAAATCTCAATACATATTGTCTGTAATCATAAACCAACAGTTTTATGTACTACAGAAGACAAAATCCATAAACCATTATAGTGTCCCTTGCTTGAATGTGGAAGGCATGCAAGCATATGAGGCAGAAGGGAAGTCCCTTTGAACATTTTCCCACTTTCCAAACACCTTTGAATTCCCAGATGCAATATTGTCTGCTATGATAAACCACAGTGCTTGGGTACAACATTCTCCACGAAAACAGCTTTCATCTCTTTTTGATATAAATGCCATGAATCATCTTATCATTGTATTTCTGTTCTATGCCTCTACTTATCATTACAAAAGCAATCGATCCAAGCCTGTCTAGAAGTTTAATAAACTGTCATCACAGTCATTGGTCTAGTTTGATAGCTTTAAGCTGCTGCGTGGATCTGTAACAGAAAAGAAAGGCTGCTCGTAGTTGATCAGGTGATTTGTATCATTTGGCCATTAAAGGTGAAGAGAAAAAAAAAATCCATGATACAAACGATTTCTAAAGAGCACTCTGTAATTTTCATTATTCCCATTGGAAGGCACTGAGCACTTGCAAGTAGTAACACTCTACATCTTCAGCGTCCATAGAGAGAAATATTTACTGTTATGACAAGCAACAACACATTTCTCTACGAATAAAGAAGATAAGTGACATGCATTGGAGGCATGCTATACATACTCTGAAGTGAATGTTTCTATAATAAGATTAGGCTTATTAAAAGAACACAACCTAAAGGTAAAGTCACTGGAAAAGGAAGACATATTGTGGAATATGTGACATTCGTTTTTTTGATCTGTTCTCTCTTATCTGTATGTGTCATCAGCGCCACATATTAAAATCAATGGTGCTGGAAATCATTATTTACCTTGCATGTTGTCAGTTGTTGATGGCATTGCAGAAGGGGAGAGGAATATGTTTATCTACATTGCCTGCATCTACAACCTAATTCAATAAAAAATTGTCCCCCTAAGTACAGAAAGCCCTAGTAACAAATCAGCATTGATCTTTTACTGGTCTGACTTAAACAAAGTAAATTCTGATTGGTTTCTCTTGGCTACAGCACTTAAAGCGTTTGTTAACCTAAAAAACAAAACTAAAAAAAATTATAATCCTGTTTCTTTAAAGCATGAATAACAGCACAGTGCTTGTGCTGTGTAATTAGGACACTTGTAACACCTGAAATACTTGATTGATACTGCCAGTGTCTGCCTTCCCCTCTGTAAACTGACCACGGTATATCATGCTGCTGAGTCCTAACACTGTGGTCAGTTTACATGCCACCGTCATCTGCAGCCCTGCTCTCTGCTCTCCTGTGTCTCCTTTGTCCTCTTCCCCCTCCCCTCCCTGCCTGTCAACTAATCTGTGTGCGCAGCCCCTCCCCACCCCTTTTAGCACCACTCCAAGCAGTGCACACATTACAGCACACAAGCACTGCAGCCCCACTGCTATTATAACATGTAGTATATACTATATGCCTTTTTGTAAAATTCTTCTAAATGCATTATTCCTTCTCCCCGATCAGCGGTCATGTGACCACCCATCTCTGTCTTCCTCTGATGTATACACTGCAGAGGAAGGTCATGTGACTGCTCTGCAGATGACAGAGGGAGTGCTCAATCCCTCCCTCCCTAGTGCAGGGGCGGATTCCAGAATTTAGTCTCGGGAGGTGCACCGCCAGAAAATATTTTTTTTTCTGCAGGCAATTTTTTGGGGCAATGGCTGGTGTTAGCACTTTTATCATCACTGCACCATGGTTGATATGGTGTCAGGATGATTAAAGCGCATTATTTCAATTATTACATTATGATATCAAATTAAATGGTTCAACTCACCATAATGCAGAATCAGTGGGAGCCCCGAGTGTATCACTTTCCACGTCGACCTGCCTTCAGATCCGGATTGTCACTTGCCTGCCACCAGATGCAGATTATCACTTGCCACATCACCTGCCACAAGTTGTGGATTGTTACTTGCTACATGTTGTTTATTGTCACTTGCCATGTCACATGCCGCACGTTGCTGATTATTATTTGCCACGTCACCTGCCACACATTGCTGATTGTCACTTGCCACGGGACCTGCCACACATTGCTTATTGTCACTTGCCACAAGTTGTGGATTGTTACTTGCCACATCACCTGCCACCATATGCAGATTATCACTTGCCACACGTTGCTGACTGTCACTTGCCATGTCACTTACCACACATTGCTGATTGTCACTTGCTCAATCCCTCCCTCCCTAGTGCAGGGGCAGATCCAGAATTTAGTCTCGGGAGGTGCACCGCCAGTAAATATTTTTTTTCTGCAGGCAATTTATTGGGGCAATGGCTGGTGTTAGCACTTTCATCATCACTGCACCATGGTTGATATGGTGTCAGGATGATTAAAGCGCATGATTTTACATATTACATTGTGATATAAAATTAAATGGTTCAACTCACCATAGTGCAGAATCAGTGGGAGCCCTGAGTGTATCACTTTCCACATCGACCTGCCTTCAGATCCGGATTGTCACTTGCCTGCCACCAGATGCAGATTATCACTTGCCACATCACCTGCCACAAGTTGTGGATTGTCACTTGCCATGTCACATGCCACACGTTGCTGATTATTATTTGCCACATCACCTGCCACACATTGCGCATTGTCCCTTTGCCACGTCACCGGACACACATTGCTGATTGTCACTTGCCACGGGACCTGCCACACATTGCTGGTTGTCACTTGCCACGGGACCTGCCACACATTGCTGGTTGTCACTTGCCACGTCACCTGCCACATGTTGCAGATTGTCACTTGCCACAAGTTGTGGATTGTCACTTGCCACATCACCTGCCACCATATGCAGATTGTCACTTGCCACAAATTGCTGACTGTCACTTGCCATGTCACTTACCACATATTACTTATTGTCACTTGCCTGCTAAGGTGCAGGTTGTCACTTGCCAGAGTGACAGGCAGCAGAGAGAGGATGTAGTCTCTCTGCTTCCCACAGTGAGGGCGGAACTGCAGTGATGCAGGGCGGGCGGTGAGAGATGATGTTATCTCTCTGCTCCCCCATCCGCCACCTCACTGACTGGCCAGTACCTCCGCTCACCTGCCGACCAGTCCGCCCACTCACTCACCCCCCGCTGACTGCCCCACCCACCTGCTCACTCATCTGCCGACCTACCTGCTCACTCACCTGCCGGACCCTACTGACTGGCCCGCCTTCTCGTTAACCCGCCCGCACACTCACCCGCTGATTGGCCCACCCACTCATTAACCCACTCGTTAACCCACCCGCTCACTCACCAGCTGACTGGGCTGCCGACACACCCACCAGTCCATTACTAATTTCTTGGGGGGGGGGGGCAATTGCCCCCTGGATCCACCCCTGCCCTAGAGTATACATTGGAGGAAGAGAGTGAGGGGTGGTCACATGTCTGCTGATCAGGAGAAGGAATAGGGTATTTAGAAGAATAATTTTTATAAAAAAAGGCATGCACTGTATACTGCAGGTTAAACTAGCAGTGGGGCTGGTAGTGCTTGTGTGCATTGCCTTAAACAACCTCTTTAACATTTAAGAAGAATGTTTATTGAGACCATAACACCCTAAGACCATAAAATGCAATTTAGTATAAAACATGGAATGTTGATCATCCAAACCTCAACTATATTCTCACAATAGTTTATGTTTACTGGCACCGAACCTTCAATTTTAAATCTATGTCACACAGCCAATACATACAGTATGTTCTTTTTTATATTTTAATCAAACCTTTGGTTAGAAAATCATTGTATTAATTCAGTGGGCACCTTTCTGGAGGAAGCAGAGGAATTATTGAGTCTGTTGCTTTTTTTATTAAGACAGTAAAGTGCAGACACCTGCAAAGAATGGCAACTCTTCAAATAAGTTTCTGTAGCCAATCATTTCCCTCACAGAGCATTTTGATATCTCTGTGGATTTTTGGTTAGGCAATTGCTGCCCTAACATAAAAGAGGGTAAGAAGACTTTTTTTGACACAGACAGAGCACAAGTAAAATAATTGTAGGAAGACAGAGCCTGGTTGTCAATGTTGCATGTCCTAGCTCTCCTCCTGTCATGGAGTTCTCTCTGCATTTTTAAGCAGAGAAAACTCCATGACCACTACAGGCTCTACCAAATGGTCTGTATTTTATAAATGGGTCAATTGCAGGCAGCAGTGTGGAGTTATACTATAGAGTATAGCAGAGAGTGAATAATAGATATAAGAGTTAGTAGATGAACCATACTTTCATAATCATAGATGTCTATCTATCAACCAATCAACATAAAACCCAGCTTGTTAACAGAATAGTCCTTGCTTTGTCACAAATAATATCTTTGCACATATATAACAAGACCTCAATGTTCTTTTTCCTAACATGGGTTGGCAAATACAAACATTTCCAACATTGTTAGAACTGTATGTTGTCTAGCCAATATTGAATTACTGCCATTTAAAGTACGAAACTGTAATACAGCATGAGACCTGAGATAATGATATTTCCAAGCAGAACCAATAGAATACACATCATCTGGGAAATAGCTGGATTTTTGCACTCAAAGTATTTGTCTCATAAAACGTCTTTAGGGATAGTTAACTTTTTTTTTTTAATGTTATGGCTGCATTTCCTTTAATCCACCATGGAATGAACATTACACCAATAGGTAGTCCATTATTATGTTTCATTTTATGTTCCTTCATGTGGGTAAGAACAAGAATTATAGAAGCCAAAAGAGTGGCCAGTGTTGATCAGGCTACAGGCACCCTTTGATAACCCAAAAAGTTACAAAAACTCAAGCTCACACTGTTTAAATGTGATTCTCACTATGAGACAAATCTGAGAAAGCTCTATAACTAATTACATAGTTTAGGAATACAAAATGCCTATTTATTTTGTTAGATTTTAGACCCCGTTTGATGATAATTGTCACGCATATAAAAAACATGTACATTTTCCTCTTAATTCATTACTTATTTAGATATCATTTAAAAATATTGGAAAACAGCTGTAGGATGGTCATCAGAACCAGATTAGCCTAGATGCAACCAAAGAAGAAGTGGCTCTCCAATTTGTCAGCTACAATCTTTATGCTCCTGCAGTAAACACAAATGGTCAAAGCTGGTTACCTGCTTGTCTTTTCACAAGGGTGTCACTTCACTTGTAGAAGTTAGTGTCTGATATGTCTGTGCTAATACATGCAATGCAAATGGGGTGGCTTCTCTGTGTATATTGCAATTAGTCGTGTGGTGGTTTGTCTGGCGGATTAAGTCCACCGGATAGTTTGATCGTGTGTACGTGGTATTACTCTGGATCTCAGATCCTGTTGTGTCTCTTTTTATTATTTTTTTCAAGTAGATTTTTACTGTCTGGGCTACAGACAATGCAGGAGGTCAGAGTAATTGGAGGAGTTAAGGACCTATTGGGTGAACACAGATCTATGTAGGGAGGGTGCTAGGCCATTTTTTATTTAAACATATACATGTACTTTAACAGTCTGTATGAAGGTACTGTACATATTAATACTCAAAGGTGCTTACTGATGAGTTTGGAAAACCTTTAGGTAACAACCATTCTTATACGGTAAATGTTTTCAAAATGAATGTTAATATTCTACATATCTGCAACGTATAAATAACAATTGTCATTTTTTTAACTGTTCTTGCAGTGAAGGTGCTTGTATTATGTAATTCAAACAACTAATTTAGCTTTTATATGAAGGAGTCATTTAATAATGATTATAGGTTTCAGGAAGAGAAGTTTTATGACACCTCTACAGAGTCACTTTGGCCAACTACAATTTTGCCTAATTTATTTTTACAGTCCTGAGGAGATAATTAGGATGTGTAAAATGTTGCAATATTAATACGTTGGGGAAAATATTTATTTTCAACTTTGATGTTATATCTTTACACATTTTTGCTTTTTTCTCCCACTGTAAATTTCACATTATGAAATTAATAAACAATGATATATATATATATATATATATATATATATATATATATATATATATATATATATATATATATATATGAAAACTGATACTATGCACAATGTAAAAGCACTTTCAAGCCCATCTCTGGACTTTAAGCATCACTTCACTGGGGGGGGGGAACAGAGACAGACAAAGCAATTACTGAGCACTTCCATAAAGAAGTTATGGGTGCTTTTGGGGAGAACAGTCACCCAAAACATAGATAGCTGAATGGGGTGAATGGCCTCCTCAACAAAAAAAATCTGCCACTAGAATAATTAGCTGGTAGCATTTTCTGTTGGTTTTGGCATAAAGGACAGCTACAACAAAAATGCTTGGACATTTTCTTCAAACAAATGTGTCCAGAAAAAAGGTAATTGGCTAATGCTTATGTTATCTTAGATTATATCAGATGCAAGCTACATTTAACCCCCCTAAACTGTGATGACAGTGGTTTTTGTTTCAGTGTTATTTTACAATGCCAGGTGAGTACTAGCTAGAAGTAGCACTGAAACTGCTAGCTATCAACTCCTAGGCTTCCAACCCCGTTACAACCCCGTTACAGACCACTCCATAGCAGTTCTCTGGAGCATAGAATGTAAACACACTGTGCGTTTGCATTTTTTTTTCATAGGAATTTGCATGGGTGGAGCAGAGGAAGGAGCTCTAACATCTGTAGAATACACCGTTGTTATGAAGCCCTGTCCCTCTCTACACAAAAATAAATTACAGCTTGTAATTGTCAGCAGTAGTGATGGACGAACTTCCGACGGGACGTTTCGCGAACGCGAAACGCGAACGGACACAAACGTTCGCGAAAACGACCGTTCGCCGCGGGCTCCATTGACTTCAATGGGAGGCGAATTTCGCAAACCTTTAGGTCGAATTTGCGGCCACGGGGTAATTATTAGGGGGTAGCACGTAGTCCCACCACCTGGACAATAGCATAATACATGTATGAGGTGAATTTGGGATCGATAACTACAAGCATTTTTTTTTTATTTGGGAAATTGTTCTGACAATTCAGGACTATGGAGCTAATGAAGGCAATGGAGGAGAGGGAAGGTCAGGGACCAGGGTAGGCAAACAAGAGGGTGCAGGAGATACAGAGCACTGACAGCAGCACCGTAATACAGAGCACTGACATCAGCACCGTGACATACAGCGCTGACAGCAGCTCCGTGACATACAGCGCTGACAGCAGCTCCGTGACATACAGCGCTGACAGCAGCTCCGTGACATACAGCGCTGACAGCAGCTCCGTGACATACAGCGCTGACAGCAGCTCCGTGACATACAGCGCTGACAGCAGCACCGTGACATACAGCGCTGACAGCAGCTCCGTGACATACAGCGCTGACAGCAGCTCCGTGACATACAGCGCTGACAGCAGCTCCGTGACATACAGCGCTGACAGCAGCTCCGTGACATACAGCGCTGACAGCAGCTCCGTGACATACAGCGCTGACAGCAGCTCCGTGACATACAGCGCTGACAGCAGCTCCGTGACATACAGCGCTGACAGCAGCTCCGTGACATACAGCGCTGACAGCAGCTCCGTGACATACAGCGCTGACAGCAGCTCCGTGACATACAGCGCTGACAGCAGCACCGTAAGCAGCCCCAGGAGGAAGTCAGCACAGCACAGGGATGGTGTGATCCCCTCATAATAAGAACCCCCAGGAGGAAGTCAGCACAGCACAGGGATGGTGGGAGCCCCTCATAATAAGAACACCCAGGAGGAAGTCAGCACAGCACAGGGATGGTGGGAACCCCTCATAATAAGCAGCCCCAGTAGAAATATGACACCGCTCAACCTCTTCAAAGAGGAGGGTAGGGGCATATAGTACGGTGTGCTTTTTTGGGTCAGGGAAGTGAGCCAAATGAATTAAGAAGGTCTGTGTGCTTGATTCCAAAAATTGTTTATAGACATATACATGGTCTACTGATCACATGTGTTGAATTCCTCCGAGATCCATGCCTCATTCATTTTTAGAAATGTGAGGTAGTTAACACTGTGGTGAGCTAGGCGAGTACGCTTATCGGTCACAATCCCCCCTGCTGCGCTGAACGTCCTTTCGGACAGGACACTGGATGAGGGGCAAGCCAACAGTTCGATTGCAAATTGGGCAAGCTCTGGCCAGAGGTCAAGCCTGCCCACCCAGTAGTCTAGGGGTTCATCACTCCTCAGAGCGTCCACATCGGCCGTTAACCCAATGTAGTCGGACACCTGACGGTCTAGGCGTTCCCTGATGCTGGATCCGGATGACACCTGTCGATGGGTCGGCTGAAAGAATGACCTCATATCCGAAGTCACCAACACATCTTCAAACCGGCCTCTTCTTGCAGGCGCTGTTGGATTGGTACCCGCAAATCCTTCTCTGGGAGTGGGAATTGCTCCTCTGCCAGCGCACGCAAAAGCAGAATGCAGCATTTCTCGAAGCAAGGCCTGGAAGTGCTGCATTCTGACAGCCCTCTGCGACGGCGGTAACATTTCCGCCATTTTGTGTTTGTACCGGGGGTCTAAGTACGTTGCCACCCAGTACTGGTCCTTGACCCTCATGCTTTTTATACGGGGGTCCCTATTAAAACACTGGAGCATGAAGGCCCCCATTTGCACTAAAGTGGAAGCGGTGTGGTGGCCTGGCTCCTGCTCATCATCCAGGATAATGTCGTCCTCTTCATTCTCCTCTCCCCATCCTCGCACAACAGGGATCCCAGAAAGGTTTAAAGCATGCTCTTCTTGCTCCTGCTCATCCGCCCCGGCACCATCCTCCTCTGACTCCTCATCAGACTCCTGTTGTTGACTTGTCTCAGATAGAGTAGCCCCCCCTGGGAATTCATCCAGCATTGCGACTTCCTCATCTTCCCGCTCCTGCTCCTCCACAGCCTGATCAATGACACGACGCAATGCACGCTCCAGAAAGAAGGCATAAGGTACCATGTCACTGATGGCGCCATGGCTGCGACTGACCAGTTTGGTGATCTCCTCAAATGGCCGCAGAAGTCTGCATGTGTCGCGCATGAGCAGCCACTGGCGCGGTGAAAAAAAACCCAGCTCCCCAGAACCGTTTCTTTCGCAGAGTTCATACAGGTAGACGTTAACTGCACGTTTCTGCTGGAGCAGCCTATCAAGCATATAGAAGGTTGAGTTCCATCGCGTCGGGCAATCGCAAATAAGACGTCTGACCGGCAGATGGTGTCGCCGCTGAATGTCAGCAAGGCGAGCCATGGCCGTGTAAGATCTTCTGAAATGGGCCGAGATTTTCCTTGCCTGCCGCAAGATGTCCTGGACCCCAGGGTATTTGACAAGGAATCGCTGCACGACCAAGTTTAAGACGTGTGCCATGCACGGCACGTGCGTGATTTTGCCCTGTTTCAATGCGCTAAGCAGATTGGCACCGTTGTCACACACCACTTTACCAACTGTCAAATTGAGCGGTGTTAGCCACTCATCTGCCTGTGAACGCAAAGCTGAAAGGAGTGCCGGGCCAGTGTGGCTCTTTGCTTCCAGGCACAACAGACGCAGCACGGCATGGCAACGTCTCACCTGGCATGTGGAATAGGTTCTGGGGAGCTTGGGCGGTGCAGTGGAAGAGACGCTAGCAGCGGAAAAGGAGGAGGCAGCTGAGGAGGAGAGGGAGGAGGATGGAGTAGGAGGAGGAGAAGAAGAGTCAGGCCTGCATGCAATCCGTGGCGGTAAAACCAAATCTACACGGGTGCCACGGGTTACATGCTTGACGGCCGTCAGAAGGTTCACCCAGTGGGCAGTAAAACTGATATACCTTCCCTGCCCGTGTTTGCTAGACCACGTGTCTGTGGTCAGATGTATCTTGGCACCGACACTGTGTGCCAGAGATACATTCACTTGCCGCTGAACATGGCCATATAGCTCTGGGATGCCCTTCTCTGAGAAATACTTCCTTCCTGGGACCTTCCATTGTGGTGTTCCAATGGCCACAAATTTGCGAAAGGCCTCCGAGTCCACCAGTTTATATGGCAGTAGTTGGCGGGCTATGAGTTCTGACAAGCCAGCCGCCAACCGTTGGGCAAGAGGGTTATCCGGCGTCATCATTTTTTTACGCTCAAACATTAGGCCCACGGAAGCCTGCCTTTTTGCAGAAAAATGTGAGCTTGGCGTGATGGAAGGTGGAGTGGAGGACAATTGTGAGGAGAGAGGAGAAGGAGAAGTAGAAGACGAGGCTGGACGGTGAGAGCCTGCAGTGTGGCTTTGTGTGTTCCGTTGCTCCCACTGGGCTCGGTGATGGCTGCTCATGTGCCTTCTTAAGGCGGTCGTCCCTAGGTGAGTATTGGGCTTACCGCGACTAACGCGTTGACTGCAAAGATTGCAGATGGCAACGCTATTGTCAGCAGCGGACACGTTAAAAAAAGCCCACACTGCGGAGCCATGTGCCGGTGTCCTGGGAGCGCCAGATGTGACCGTACATGGTCGATGACTCGCTCCTGATACATTTGCAGTCTGCTTTGTCCCTGCTGTGCAATGTAAGTCATTGCTGCTTCTCCTCCCTATCTGCTGGTCCATATCTCCCTCTGAACTCCCCTCCTCTTCCTCTCTTGTGGGCACCCACGTGACATCACTAGACACGTCATCATCAACGTCACCTTCCCCACCGCTATAAGTAGAGTAGGCAGCAACACCGGGGACCAACCTCCTCCTTGGGCTGATCTGGGTACTGGCGTCAGACTGCTGAGTAGCGCTTGTTGCTACCTCCTCTTCCTGATCCAATACCAAGAGTGGCTGCGCATCAGAAATGTCCTCTTGATATGGATCGGAAAATAATTCCAGTGACTCAAGCGGAAGGTATGTGGTGGTGGTGGTGGTGGTCGTGTTGTTGGTGGTAGTGTCTTTGGGGGTGCACATAGCAGAGAGTGAAGAAGAGGGTGCAGATCGAGAGGATGAGGAGGGTGCAGAAGAGTAAGGCTGAGCGAGCCACTCAACCAAGTCTGGTGCATCCTTTAAAGTAATTGAACGCACCTTCTGCAACTTCCCACTTTGGCTCAAGCCTGTTGCTCCTGCCCTACCCCTACCACCCCTGCGGAAGGGCCTGCCTCTTCCTCTGCATGTCATTTTTTAAATGACCCTGTGACAAAACTCTTAGTCCCTATACCGCTGAAGGACTGCTGCAGTATAGGTGAGCGGTCAGCAGTGGTGCACGTCAACCCTATCTATTGTGGACCTATAGCGGTCCTTACAGAACAGCAGACTGTACCGCACTCAAGCCTATGTACCGTAGCACCCTATACCAAGTTACCAGTCCTTATAAGAACTTTTGTGGACCAAGCAGGTTGTGTATTAGTGTTTAGCAGACTGTACGTCAGTCCCTATACCGCTGAAGGACTGCTGCAGTATAGGGCAGCGGTCAGCAGTGGTGCACGTCAACCCTATCTATTGTGGACCGATAGCGGTCCTTACAGAACAGCAGACTGTACCGCACTCAAGCCTATGTACCGTAGCACCCTATACCAAGTTACCAGTCCTTATAAGAACTTTTGTGGACCAAGCAGGTTGTGTATTAGTGTTTAGCAGACTGTACGTCAGTCCCTATACCGCTGAAGGACTGCTGCAGTATAGGGCAGCGGTCAGCAGTGGTGCACGTCAACCCTATCTATTGTGGACCGATAGCGGTCCTTACAGAACAGCAGACTGTACCGCACTCAAGCCTATGTACCGTAGCACCCTATACCAAGTTACCAGTCCTTATAAGAACTTTTGTGGAACAAGCAGGTTGTGTGTTAGTGATTAGCAGACTGTACGTCAGTCCCTATACCAATGAAGGACTGCTGCAGTATAGGGCAGCGGTCAGCAGTAGTGCACGGCAACCCTATGTATTGTGGACCGATAGCGGTCCTTACAGAACAGCAGACTGTACTGCACTCAGGCCTATGTACCGTAGCACCCTATACCAAGTTACCAGTCCTTATAAGAACTTTTGTGGACCAAGCAGGTTGTGTGTTAGTGTTTAGCAGACTGTGCGTCAGTCCCTATACCGCTGAAGGACTGCTGCAGTATAGGGCAGCGGTCAGCAGTAGTGCACGGCAACCCTATGTATTGTGGACCGATAGCGGTCCTTACAGAACAGCAGACTGTAACGCACTCAGGCCTATGTACCGTAGCACCCTATACCAAGTTACCAGTCCTTATAAGAACTTTTGTGGACCAAGCAGGTTGTGTGTTAGTGATTAGCAGACTGTACGTCAGTCCCTATACCAATGAAGGACTGCTGCAGTATAGGGCAGCGGTCAGCAGTAGTGCACGGCAACCCTATGTATTGTGGACCGATAGCGGTCCTTACAGAACAGCAGACTGTAACGCACTCAGGCCTATGTACCGTAGCACCCTATACCAAGTTACCAGTCCTTATAAAAACTTTTGTGGACCAAGCAGGTTGTGTGTTAGTGTTTAGCAGACTGTGCGTCAGTCCCTATACCGCTGAAGGACTGCTGCAGTATAGGGCAGCGGTCAGCAGTGGTGCACGTCAACCCTATCTATTGTGGACCGATAGCGGTCCTTACAGAACAGCAGACTGTACCGCACTCAAGCCTATGTACCGTAGCACCCTATACCAAGTTACCAGTCCTTATAAGAACTTTTGTGGACCAAGCAGGTTGTGTATTAGTGTTTAGCAGACTGTACGTCAGTCCCTATACCGCTGAAGGACTGCTGCAGTATAGGGCAGCGGTCAGCAGTGGTGCACGTCAACCCTATCTATTGTGGACCGATAGCGGTCCTTACAGAACAGCAGACTGTACCGCACTCAAGCCTATGTACCGTAGCACCCTATACCAAGTTACCAGTCCTTATAAGAACTTTTGTGGAACAAGCAGGTTGTGTGTTAGTGATTAGCAGACTGTACGTCAGTCCCTATACCAATGAAGGACTGCTGCAGTATAGGGCAGCGGTCAGCAGTAGTGCACGGCAACCCTATGTATTGTGGACCGATAGCGGTCCTTACAGAACAGCAGACTGTAACGCACTCAGGCCTATGTACCGTAGCACCCTATACCAAGTTACCAGTCCTTATAAGAACTTTTGTGGACCAAGCAGGTTGTGTGTTAGTGATTAGCAGACTGTACGTCAGTCCCTATACCAATGAAGGACTGCTGCAGTATAGGGCAGCGGTCAGCAGTAGTGCACGGCAACCCTATGTATTGTGGACCGATAGCGGTCCTTACAGAACAGCAGACTGTACTGCACTCAGGCCTATGTACCGTAGCACCCTATACCAAGTTACCAGTCCTTATAAAAACTTTTGTGGACCAAGCAGGTTGTGTGTTAGTGTTTAGCAGACTGTGCGTCAGTCCCTATACCGCTGAAGGACTGCTGCAGTATAGGGCAGCGGTCAGCAGTAGTGCACGGCAACCCTATGTATTGTGGACCGATAGCGGTCCTTACAGAACAGCAGACTGTAACGCACTCAGGCCTATGTACCGTAGCACCCTATACCAAGTTACCAGTCCTTATAAGAACTTTTGTGGACCAAGCAGGTTGTGTGTTAGTGATTAGCAGACTGTACGTCAGTCCCTATACCAATGAAGGACTGCTGCAGTATAGGGCAGCGGTCAGCAGTAGTGCACGGCAACCCTATGTATTGTGGACCGATAGCGGTCCTTACAGAACAGCAGACTGTACCGCACCCAAGCCTATGTACCGTAGCACCCTAGACAGACCAAGTTACCAGTCCTGATAAAGAGCTTTGTGGAACAAGTGAGTTGTGAATGATTAGCAGACTGCAGCAGAAGGGCAGCAGTCAAGTATAATATTCTTTCTATATTTGGAAGAAAGAATATTATACGTGTACAAGCCTATTACCGTACCACTGATACCAGTCCTGAAAAGAACCTTTGTGGAACTAATAGTAACAGCAAGTCTTTAAAATTATCCTCACTGCCTGACACACTGCTTCCTGCCTGTCCCTATACAAATTGGCAAAAAAGAGTAGGCTGGAACGATTAGCTGGAACAGCTCTTTTGTGGACCTGATAGTAACAGCTAATGATGATGATGATGATGATGATGAAGAAAGACTAATCTGGCTGAGCTGTCCCTAAAATAGCAGCATACAGCGCTCTGTCCCTTTATCTAAACTGACAAAAGAAACTCAGGCTGCTGACCTAACACCTATACCAGTCCTGAAAAGAACTTTTGTGTACCAAATAGCTAGCGTTTTCTCTGTCCCTACTCCACACAGGATCCTTTCCCTACAGTGACAGAAGAAAGAATGTAAAATGGCCACCGGATCGGGTGTATTTATAGGTTAGGGGGAATGTCCAAGTGTCCATGAGCTGTCATGTCTCAATTGGTTGTCCTGTAACACATGATAAACGTGTCACGAAAGGTTAAAGTTCTTGTATACATTAAACACGTAAGTCCGCCGGGGCGAACGACGGAAAAAGGCGTTCGAACCCGCGGACGGCGAAAGTCGGAAATTCGCCGCGAAACGACCGCCGGGCGAACCGTTCGGCCATCACTAGTCAGCAGCATGGCAAACAGCATGCCTGCCTAGTGACTGCCAGGTGTGAAGAATTATGTAGAAGGACCATAACAGGCACTGATGAAGGAATCAAACAACTGAGGCCATATTATTACTTATCTGCCTTGACAACACTACCGTAATAATTTACTACTGAAGTACAGATATGTTATAATGTTTTCTTTTTAGGTACTTAGTGTTGTGAAGGTATAAGCTATTTTATTACTAGAGTGCAATTGTGTAGCCATCTTTGCTTATTTCTAATTGGCCCTTTTATCTGATTCCAAAGTTTGATTTTTAGAAAAATTGCTTAAAATTTCAAAGGCAATGCTTCCCTGTTAAAGAGGAAGTAAACCCTGATGGGTTTACTTCCTCTTTTTTTCCCTGCAAAGGTAAAGCATAATGGACTACTATGCATCGCATAGTAGCTCATTATGTGTCACTTACCTGACACAGGAGCCAGCGAAGTCGCCGCTGATCCCTGTAGTCCGCCGCATCCATCTTGCTGGTGGCGTCCCGCAGCTCCGACCGATGACAGCGGCAAAGCCGCGATGACGTCACTCCCGCGCATGCGCACGGGAGTCGCGTCTCGCAGCTCCGCCGCTGCCATTCCGCGAAGCCGCGGTGACGTCACTCCCGCGCATGCGCACGGGAGTCGACAAATTAGGCAAATCCATTCTTGGACTTGCCGCATTTAGTGCGCCTGCGCGCCGTAGACAGCGGTGCCCATTTTCGGGCAAATATCTCCTAAACCATATAGGTTTAGGAGATATTGCTTGGACCTACAGGTAAGCCTTAATCTAGGCTTACCTGTAGGTCAAAGTGGTTTGAAGGGGTTTACTTCCTCTTTAAGGAAATCTGTGATTGATTGGCCCCTTTGATAAATGAAGTTTGACATGCAGCAATTTTTTTTTTTTGCTTTGGCTCTTATATCACATGGTAAACTCTTTCTAGGAAAGAATAATTGAACGTCTTGTTCACATTGTTATTAGCGCAAACTACTGATGTAAATTTATATATGCAAAAACACATTTCTAGGTGTAAAAAAAAGACTCAGGGTAAATTCACCTTCCTGTATTTAGTCTCTGAAAAACATAATCCCAACAAATATTGCTTTACTGGTTCTGTTTAGAATGCCTAACAAAGAGTCCTCTGGCTGGGCTATATGTGGGTAAGAATCTACTTTCATTACTTACAAAGAATGTATATTATTTGATCTAACTGTAGATGGCCTTTCCATAATAATAAATAGAAAGTGCAGTGAATATGCATAAAAAAAGAAAGCCCTAGAGCGTCACGTTTGATGGCTTCAGCTCTGGAGGCTGAGTGGCTTCCAGTGGGCTGCATAGCAGAGAGGAATAGGCAAGTATTACACACAGTTGGAAATTCCGACGGAAAAAGTCTGATTAAGTTGTCAGAAAATCTGATAGTGTGTGGGCTCTATCGGACTTTTTCTATTGGAATTTCCGATGGAAAAAGTTTGAGAGCTGGATCTAAAATTTTCTGACAACAAAATCCGATCTGACTTTTTCCGATCGTGTGTAGAGAATTCCAACGCACAAAGTGCCACGCATTCTCAGGAAAAATTTTAAGATGAAAGCTATTGGCTACTGGCCTCTACGTAGTCCCATCGTACGTTTTGTCACGTCTTTCGAACAATCAGATTTTATGACAACTTTGTGCGACCTTGTGTTTCGGCCAATATCAGAAAAAATGTTGTGGTCGGAATGTCCAACCGTGTGTATGGGGCATTAGACTTGGGGGGGGGGGGGGGGGGGCTGAAGAAGAAAATGGTGTATTTGAATTAAAAGGGTAAGTGGATTAAAAGAGGGACTAAAAGTATACTTATTATGGCTCTCTGTGTTCCTAATGTACTAATGTTCCTAAAATATCTGATAGTGGCATTACATTTTCCTGCTCTTCTGGATATGAAGACAAAGACATTTTTTTTTGTTGCATCCTTAAAAACAGTGCAGTGATTTTCTTATTCACTTAAACTAACCTTTATTTCTTAGCTTCATCCCAGGTGTGTGTTGTGCCTTTGCAAATCACGGTTTTGTGCTGACCTGTCAACCAGCTTCCGCATAGCACTTTATCTATTAGCGTAGCTTAGGAAATGCATACAGGCAATACTTATGGGACTGAGTATGATATTGAAACAATGACAGCTATATTAACTAACATAGTTATAATCAGCATGCCATATGTTTTAAAAGGAGTCCTTGGCTAGAAGCTACCTAGTGTACTGACAAATGGAGCTGTTTTACTTTTACAGTTTGGCCATGCTTTCTACTATGCATGCTCTATATAGCAAAGCCATATTAAAACTTTCATTAAATCCAGCACTGCTTTCAATTCAGCAAGGGCACTGCTAAAATCCGTACCAAGCAACATTGATTATCTGACCATAGTAAACTGCAATAGGGACAAACTCAATCAGCTATTTAATTACATTATTCTTAATGATTGTTATGGGACTTCAGCTTCACTATAAATTATGCTTGTGTTGTACCCACTGGATGAAAAGTAGTTGTGATCAAAGACAGAGAACATTAACCCCTCATTGCCGCAAATGAGTGGGATATAAATGCTTTGTAAATTACAAAAGAAAACTCCTCCACAACTCAGAACATCCAATCTCAAGAGATTAATTTAATCTTCTTAACTACAATACAAGTGTATTTAATGATCACTCCCATAGCCGTTTTATAATGGCAGTCCTTAACCCTAACCTAGAAATCAAGAAAATTGATATCAATTTAATTATGCAAATTTTCATCCTCATGGTTTATTAATATTAATGTTTTGACATTCAGAAATCAAACCCAAAAGGCTTTTTACTATATAACTATTGATTTTTTTTCTACTTATCTTTTTTTTTTTTAAAGGAAAAGAAGCAATATGTAAGCACAGTAACCTTTAGCAACCAAGAGGCATTGACCTTTTTTTTGTCTTTTAGGCCGCGTACACACGCGCGGACTGTTGGCCCAACTTTGTACGTCCAACAGTTTGAGCGAACAGTCCGCTCAAACTTAGCATGGACGGACATGGCCACACACGACGGACGAACAGTTTGCTGAAACCGTGCGCGATGACGTGAACGGCACGTACGACGGGACGAAAAATACGACGTCATATACACTGCAATGCAACCTTCCGACGTGGAAATCCTTTCTGAGCATGCGCGAGACTTAGTTGGCCGAACAAGCCTACACACGAGCGAACAGTCCGCTGAAACCTTGTTTCAGCGGACAGTTTTTCGGAATTTCCGTAAGACCTTGTTCGGCCAACTGTCCGCTGAAACTGTCCTCTGAAGCCCCACACACGAGCGGACTGTCCGCCCAAACACTGTTCAGCGGACAAGTTTGGGCGAACAGTCCGCGCGTGTGTACGCGGCCTTAGTCTCAGAAATGGTGTTTGTTATTGTATGGTTGCACACTGTTGCTGCTTTTTGAATAGCTGTATCCTTATGTTATTTAAATATATTTCATGAGTGCTGATACAAGAAAAACTCAGAAAAATCCTTTCAGTCATGTTGTTAAGTAGTTATTTTACTTCTCATGGTCATTCAGCGCGGTTTGATTTAATGGTATAATGCAACACAAGTAAGAGACTTTCAGTCTTGAAATTATAGTCTTACGACCATCAAGCTACCTTTCATCCATCTGCATTTAGTTAGCAAAAGAAAGATAAAATGCTGCTGTTACCATATTAGGATGATGTCTGCTGTGCTGTTTCATGGACTACAGCATGAAAGCCCTGTAAATAGGTGAAAAGCATCTACCCTGGAAAAACTGCTTTTCTCTGTGTTATCAGCATGCTGAGGTTTGCAAAGTGGCTTTATTTTGTAAATGACAGGAGAAAAAAAGCAGTTATAACCTTATAACATAGAAGAGAATTTCCTCCAGAGGCTGAATGCTAACGCTTATGAACATAACTACATCAGTACACCTAGCAAGCACACGCAAACATACATACGCACCTAAAATGCAAGTTCCTTTCATCTAAAGTGGTTATAAAATGTAGAAACCAATATAATAATGAATCAGATATTACAGATATTACACTTGTATACTAAAAAATTAGGACATCTCAAACAACATTAGTTACTGTGCACTACTTGAATACTTTTGCATTTCGTAACTTAATTATTTATTATTTACAAAGCTGAATGCATGCATGTATACAGTCTTGGCTTGGTAAGTTAATTAAGGAGAACAGGCAGTGGATTAATTGTACTTTTTGTCCCAGGCTATTTTTATTATTCATGGAGGCCTCTATCGGTCCATTGGTGTATGGCATACACATACAAACCAATTTGGCTGTATAATGAGAAGTTGGACAAAACTAATAATGTGCTAGTACAGTGCCTTGAAAAAGTATTCATACCCCTTGACATTTCCACATTTTGTCATTATACAACGAAAAATGTAAATGTATTTTATTGGGACTGCATGTGACCCAACCAACACAAAGTGGCGCATAATTGTGAAATGGAAGGAAAATGATAAATGGTTTTCAAATTTGTTTACAAATAAATATCTGGCATGCTGAGCTCAAGTAAATGAGGACATGCTGAGCACAAGTAAATAGGGGCATACTGAGCATCAATTTTGGGGTTAGGATGAGCACCAATGAAGGATGCATGTCAATCACTAATGCAAGGGAGCACTCTGACCATCACCAGTGCACAATGACAACCAGTGCATTGGGACACCCTGCTCACCAAGTAAGAGGGTACCCTGACCACCAATGTAAGGGGCACACTAACCATCAACATAAGGATGCAATCTGTCTACTGCTCTGTATGCATATGTATTGGACATTAAAAAGCCCTGATTGTTGCACTGTATACACTCTTTAGTCTTGACCTCTGCACTGTGTATACTACGTGTACATTACATACAGTACCTATTACGAGGTGGTATCAAAAAGTTTTGAGACCAGTTTTGTAACACGCAAACAGATGGTAGCACAAGGCTGTACACACAGTGGCAGGGAGCACCAACCTTAAGTCAGTGTGCCAAAAGACATTGTCCTACATTGGGAGCTGTGCAAATGGTGCTATTCTGACTGCATGCATTACCACATCTGCTATTTCAACATGGTCAGCAAGTCAGAACAAAGAGAAAAGCTGACATTCTGTGTGAAACTGGGCAAATCTGCCACAGAGATGTTTGACATGATTCAGTAAGTTTATACGATGCTGCAAAGAGTCATTTGAGGTGTGTTGAGTGGCACATACGATTGTTCTCTGACAATCATCATGCACAAGTTTCTGAATAGTTTTGACATTTTTGGGAGTTGAGTTTGTTGAAGGTCTTCCTGATCTCTTGTCATCTTCCAGTGATGTTCTTCCACTTTTAAAGTGCATGTGCCACTCAGAACACCTTAAACAACTCATTGCAGCATTGCCGTAAACTTGAAGAATCATGTCAAAGGTCTCTGTGGCAGTTTTGCTGAGTTTGACACACACATGTTTGTTCCAACTTGCTGTCCATGATGAAATAGCAGACATGGTAATGCATGTAGACAGAATAGCATCAGTTTCACAGCTCCCAATGTACATAGGACAATGTCTTTTGGCACACTGAGTTATGAGGGTTGGTGCTCCCTGTGACTGTGTGCAGCCTTGTGCTGCCATCTGTTGGTGTGTTACAAAACTAGTCTCAAAACCTTTTGATACCACCTCACATGAAAGTATTGATTGTCCCAACAGTTATTGATTGCTAATTAGTTGCCACATTTTTATAAACTTCTTAAGGTAGGCTCAGACAAAATGGTAACGCTTGGTCTTTGTGCAGAATTGTCTATACAACAAAAATGATACATTTTTAAGAAGTATTGTCCTAATATGTCTGTGCACATGTGTCAATTAATTAAATTAATATGAATTGAATTCATTAAAGTACATGTTGTGGGTACATGGCCTGTCATGCATATGCACAGTGTATACAGTGAGTAGATTCAGAATCCATTTAACCTTTTACTTTCAAGCCACTCCCACTATTACACGTGATCTAGCCATGCCTACCATTTGTAATGCGGAATTACTTTCTCAAGTGTGCCTAGCTATGCCTCGAGTTAAGGTTTATTTGTTAGGATAATGAAAACATGCACAAATTGCACTCACTCAATGTGAAAAAGTGATACTCTTGTTATGCAGCCTTTTTGCTGACTGTCCCTCAGCTCTGAATGATGGCCATCATTGTAGAGTGGGAACCAATGCACTGTGCAGGCCTTGTCAGGGCAGCAGCCGGACATGAATGCTGAAACCAGTTTGCAATCCTGTACCTGATAGCAGAGCTTGGCAGGGAATTGGCCAATGATCTGGAACTGCAGAGGATAATGTCACACTCTGCATAACAAGAGGGCATGGCAACGCATTGCAGGGTGGGTAAGTCCCTTTCTCAAGCTTAAAAAAATCTTACCAGGAGGGTTTTGAAAGGAGCTGACCCTGAAATGCTTATTGACGCCTCCTTATTCCACCTCCACTTAAGTTCTGGATCACTGGCTGCTTCCCTGTCAAGCTCTGATATCAGGTACAGTATCTCCAGCTGGTTTCAGTGTTCATGTCTGACCGTTTCCATGACTGCACAATGCATAGATTCTCATTCTACAGATGCCAGCCTTCATCCAGACCTGACAGTTTTCACAGAAGCTGCATGATATATGTATCACTTCTTTACTTCCAAGGAGTACAATTTGGGTGTGTTTTTATTATCATATCTAATAAACCTACACTTAATGGGTGGTGCCCTCTCTCTCCTTTCTTTTACATGTACTGCCCAGTGGGTGTCCTGCTTTCTCAGTAATGCTGCAGCCGAGGCAAGTGCTTTCACACATGCATCATTAATGTCATGGACTTCTATGAACATTTTTTATCAAACATGTTGGGGGTTGGCACTTTGGTTTTTACTACTTTAATCTTTCACTTACTTGGTCTACTAACTGCTTGCAGTTGCTGTGTGCCAATAGCATTTAGTTATATCATTGGCGTAATTGGGATTAAATAGTTGGCCTTAACTTACTAGACTACGGTAATGCATGCCATACATCAAGTGACAGATAGAGTGGTTCTGCCAGCTTCTGCCGCATTTGATATTCCTTTTTGATCCACCAAAGAATAAAATTTCAAGTATTAATAATATTTCCTGTTCCCCTGGTCCAGAGTGATCATTATTCCCATCATTTCTTTTGTTAATAATATATTGTTCTGTTCATGGAACAAAATGCTTGAGGGTCTTGGTTATTAGAGCTTGCAGTCAAATATGTTTTTGTATTAAATTGTAACATTATACTGAAAGCAGGCAAAGCACATCACTTTTTAATTAATGCTTCAGGTTAAAACACTCTTTTTCTGGTTAAATACCTGTACATATGTTGCCATTGTTGAAAACGTCATTCGAAAATACTAGTACAGTACAACCTGACTGTAATGCTGATACAATTACTTCAACACATTCTTAGTCACTGACTAAAAACAAACATAGAGATCAGCAGTTCTGAATTGTTCTTACTTTACTAGTTACATGTGTGTTGTAGATCAGAAATCACTGAACCAAACACAACCAGGCAGCTTCCATCTTTTTGGTTTACAAAAAGTAGATCAATTCAGTAAATGTTTTCCTTAAAGCGGTAGAAAAGACCACTTGGTGATTTTAACCTACAGGTAAGCCTATAATAAGTCAAATGGTGAAAGTTAAAAAATTGACTTTCCAGGCACCAATCATAAGAAATAAACAATGATGTCTTATTACCAATTACATAGTTACATAGTTAGTCAAGTTGAAAAAAGACACAAGTCAATTCAGTTTAACCACAAAAAATATATATATATAATAAATATCATACTAGCCCATATACCCAATTCTATACCCACAGTTGATCCAGAGGAAGGCAAAAAACCCCAGCAGAGCATGATCCAATTTGCTAAAGCAGGGGGAAAAATTCCTTCCTGATCCCCCGAGAGGCAATCGGATTTTCCCCGGATCAACTTTACCTATAAATGTTAGTACCCAGTTATATTATGTACACTTAGGAAATAATCCAGGCCTTTCTTAAAGCAATCCACTGAGCTGGCCAGAACCACCTCTGCAGGGAGTCTATTCCACATTTTCACAGCTCTTACTGTGAAGAAACCTTAATGCAAAAAAAATAAAAAACACATCAAAATACTGTAGTATTACTACAGTAGATGCTAGACCTCTCCAATAGTGGTATAGGGTGTCAGAAGCATGTCATAATAGACATGTATGACTAGACTATAATGTAGCAATAAAAAAAGCTCTACATGCTTTGCGAAAATCGCTTCTTTAGGAGCTTTGTATATATTCTAAGGAGAGAAAGAGAAAATCAATAATTATGACATAGTAGAGCTAAATATAATGAATAGGTAAATATTCTCAAAGTATGCAGAGAACACCAAGACTGCACCAAGGAGCAGATTAAAGAACACACAGCATGCAAAGTGCATAGCGGGCTATTGATATGTGGGGGCGTGCCAGAAAGGAAATGTGTAAACATATATCTATATAGATGCACCACAAGGAAGAAAGTGCAGCACCTAAACTGTGTAGGCAAAGGATTAAGAAGAAAAATAAACGATGTAAGATAATTGGAAAAACTACATTCATATCCGGATATTGTCATGCATTAGGGTAAACAGGATCCTACCTACACTATGCCTACCTTGATATGAACAGTAAATATTTGTGGACTTAGTCTATAGTATATAGCTGGGATCTGCAAATATGGCTTTGAATGTGCTTAGCGGCAAAACCATACCATCTAAAAAATATAGAAAACCACACTGAAAATAGTTCTAGGGGAGAAGAACTCACAGTGTGTGACTAGTAACATATAATCTCACCTGATAGATACACTCGGTATATAAAGGTAATGCCAGAATCAATAGAGCTGGACAGGTACATGTCTATTATGACATGCTTCTGACACCCTTGACCACTTTTGGAGAGGTTTATTGTAGTAACACTACAGTATTTTAATGTGTTTTTTTTATCTTTTTTTTTGTATTAATTGTTAATAAAATCCATTATTTATTTCTTATGATTGGTGCCTGAAAGTTAATTTTTTCACTTTCCCCATTTGACCAATTGACGTTTAGGACATGGCACTGCACTACCTCAAGCTTCCAAAGTTCCATCCTGTGTTGGTGCTTTGATAACTCTTTGATTCAAGCCTATAATAAGGCTTACCTGTAGATAAAATGAATATCTCCCAAACATGCTCTGGAGATATTCACCCTGAATTCAACTAATTATGTCACCGGAGCATGCGCTTTGAAGGTCCGGCATACCTTTCCAGACTTGCAGACCTTCATGCTGGAACCAAGGACTCCCACGGGCATGTTCGAGAGTGACTTCATTGCGGCTCCAGCCAATCGGCTTTGGCCAATCACATCGCTAGAGCACGCAAACCCGGAAGTTAGACTGGGGGAAGATGTCAGCCCTGACAGCACAGCGCTGGGGGGCTTCATTCCAAAGTATTTCATAATGTGATAGTATGTGATGCATAGTAGTACATTATGCAATAGCCTTACACATGTTTTTATTTATTTTTCAAAACAGCCATGGTTTACTAATTAATGAAATTAAAATGGAAAAAGCTACATATCCATCATATCTTTATTAATTTCTTCAAAGAGCATTATATCAACATGAGAACATTAACAAGACCAAGTCTGAGCCCTGATGCATTTCACCCCAATTGAGCTCACTCATAAAGGTGTAAATTTAGAGTAGGGTGAGGGTATATGTACTCATCAATTATCTTAAATATTATTCACTTTAAAGAGATATAACTCTAGTTCCAAAATCTATTAAATGTGGTTAATTTAACCTACCCTAATAAAACCAAACTTTTTAACTAAAAAGTTAAAAACTAAGACATAAAAACATCTAGATTGTATATAAACTGCAGATTGTTTAGACATGGAAATGTAACAATCTAGCCGATTTAAAATTAATATTTATGAATATTCATAAAATATTATGACTATACCCCTGCTGGAGTAAAGCAAGAAAAGGAGCAGAGTCTGATAAAGAGTTATGAGCTTTAAAGTGGTTGTAAACCCTTACAAACCACTTTGATCTGCAGATAAGCCTAGATTAAGGCTTACCTGTAGGTCCAAGAAATATCTCTTAAACCTACACGGTTTAGGAGATATTTACAAAAACACAGGCACCGCTGTCTATGGTGCATGCACTGTAGACAGCGGCACGCAGGCTCACTGACCATGCTGCTGCTAGCAGCAATGTGCCGTTAGTGGCGGCTCCCATGCATAGGAGTGATGTCATCACTGCTCGGGCGCTGTGAGTGGCCGGAGCAGCGATACCCGGAAGAAGATGGACGCTTCATGCTACAGGGGACAGCGGTGACATCGCTGGCTCCTGTGTCAGGTAAGTGAGACATAATGGGCTACTATGTGATGCATAGTAGCCCATTATGCTTTACCTTTGCAGGGGGATAAAGAGGAAGTAAACCCATCAGGGTTTACTTCCTCTTTAACTTGGTCTTGTTAATATATTCATATAATAAAGTTCTGAAGAAATGAAAAAGGGGTAATGAATGTGTAGCTTTTTCCTTTTGAATTGAATTGAAAGAGAATGAACCTTATTGATTCAGTAGCCTTTAGTCAAAGTCGGTGTGCCAGAAGACTAGAGCAGTATCCTATATTTGCATTCTCTTTAATATAGCTCTGCTGGTAGCAGCTATCATGTGCACAATATGACTGCAAATTTTTTTTAACCACTTGCTTACTGGGCACTTAAACCCCCCTCCTGTCCAGACCACTTTTCAGCTTTCAGCGCTGTCGCAAGTTGAATGGCAATTGCGTGGTCATACAACACTGTACTCAAATTACATTTTTATCATTTTTTTCCCCACAAATAGAGCTTTCTTTTGGTGAAATTTGATCACCTCTGTGGTTTTTATTTTTTGTTAAAAAAAATGTAAAAAGACTAAATGTAATATATATATATACAGTGGTGTGAAAAAGTGTTTGCCCCCTTCCTCATTTCCTGTTCCTTTGCATGTTTGTCACACTTAAGTGTTTCAGAACATCAAACCAATTTAAACAATAGTCAAGGACAACACAAGTAAACACAAAATGCAATTTGTAAATGAAGGTGTTTATTATTAAAGGTGAAAAAAAATCCAAACCATCGTGGCCCTGTGTGAAAAAGTGATTGCCCCCTAAACCTAATAACTGGTTGGGCCACCCTTAGCAGCAACAACTGCAACCAAGCGTTTGCGATAACGTGCAATGAGGCTTTTACAGCGTCCTGGAGGAATTTTGGCCCACTCATCTTTGCAGAATTGTCCTAATTCCATTTAGGGGGTTTTCGAGCATGAACGCCCTTTTTAAGGTCATACCACAACATCTCAATAGGATTCAGGTCAGGACTTTGGCTAGGCCACTCCAAAGCCTTCATTCTGTTTTTCCTTCAGCCATTCGGTGGTGGACTTGCTGGTGTGTTTAGGATCATTGTCCTGCTGCAGAACCCAAGTTAGTTTCAGCTTGAGTACACGAACAGATGGTCGGACATTCTCCTTCAGGATCTCTTGGTAGACAGCAGAATTCATAGTTCCTTTTATCACGGCAAGTCTTCCAGGTCCTGAAGCAGCAAAACAGCCCCAGACCATCACACCACCACCACCATATTTTACTGTTGGTATAATGTTCTTTTTATGAAATGCAGTGTTCCTTCTACGCCAGATATACTTGGACACACACCTTCCAAAGAGTTCCACTTTTGTCTCATCGGTCCACAGAATGTTGTCCCAAAAGTCTTGGGGATCATCAAGATGTGTTGTGGAGAAATTGAGACGAGCTTTGATGTTCTTTTTGCTCAGCAGTGGTTTTCTCCTTGGAACTCTGCCATGCAGGCCATTTTTGCCCAGTCTTTTCCTGATGGTGGAGGCATGAACGCTGACCTTAACTGAGGCAAGTGAGGCCTGCAGTTCCTTGGACGTTGTTGTGGGGTCTTTTGTGACCTCTTGGATGAGTCGTCGCTGCGCTCTTGGGGTAATTTTGGGCGGCCGGCCACTCCTGGGAAGGTTCACCACTGTTCCATGTCTTCGCCATTTGTGGATAATGGCTCTCACTGTGGTTTGCTGGATTCCCAAAGCTTTGGAAATGGCTTTATAACCCTTTCCAGACTGATAGATCTCAATTACTTTCTTTCTCAATTGTTCCTGAATTTCTTTGGGTCTCGGCATGATGTGTAGCTTTTAAGGATCTTCTGGTGGACCTTACTGTGTCAAGCAGCTCCTATTTAAGTGATGCCTTGATTGTGAACAGGTGTGGCAATAATCAGGCCTGGGTGTGGCTAGAGAAATTGAACTCAGGTGTGGACAACCACAGTTATAGTATGTTTTAACAAGGGGGGCAATCACTTTTTCACACAGGGCCATGATGGTTTGGATTTTTTTTCACCTTTAATAATAAACACCTTCATTTACAAATTGCATTTTGTGTTTACTTGTGTTGTCCTTGACTATTGTTTAAATTGGTTTGATGTTCCGAAACACTTAAGTGTGACAAACATGCAAAGGAACAGGAAATGAGGAAGGGGGCAAACACTTTTTCACACCACTGTATATATATATATATATATTTATTTCTTTTTATATTTTGGTATAAAAATTTGCAAACAGGTAATATTTTTCCATCATTGATGTACGCTGATGAGGCTGCACTGATGGGCACTGATAGGACGGCACTGGTGGGCACTGATAGGTGGCACTGGTGGGCACTATGGATGAGCTTCGAGTTCGAGTCGAACTCATGTTCAACTCGAACATTGCCTGTTCGCCTGTTCAGCGAACAGTGAACAATTTGGGCTGTTCGCAGCAAATTCGAAAAGCCGGAACACCCTATACAAGTCTATGGGAGAAATCTAAAGTGCTCATTTTAAATGGTAATATGCAGGTTACTGTCCTAAAAAGTGTTTGGGGACCTGGGTCCTGCCCCAGGGGACATGGATCAATGCAAAAAAAAGTTTTAAAAACTGCAGTTTTTTCAGGAGCAGTGATTTTAATAATGATTAAAGTGAAACAATAAAAGTGTAATATTCCTTTAAATTTCGTAGCTGGGGGGTATCTATAGTATGCCTGTGAAGGGGCGCATGTTTCTGGTGCTTAGAACTGTCCCTGCACAAAGTGTCATTTGTGCAGGAAAAAAAAGTCTTTTAAAATCACTTGCGGCTAAATTGTCGGCTCCCCGTAATACAGAGAACACTCCATGAGTGTTTTCTGTATTAGCCGACAATTCATTCATTCATTCATTTAAAAAAAAAAAAAAAAAAAAAAGCGTGGGGGTTCCCCTAAATTCAATTACCAGGCCCTTCAGGTCTGACATGGATATTAAGGGGAACTCCGTGTCAAATTAAAAAAAAAATTGACGTGGGGGTCCCCCTAAATATTCATACCAGACCCTTCATGTCTGATATAGATATTAAGGGGAACCCCGCATCAAATTAAAAAAAAAATTGACGTGGGGGTCCCCCTAAAAATCCATATCAGACCCTTTATCCGAGCACGCAACCTGGCAGGCCACAGGAAAAGAGGGGGGGACAAGAGAGCGACCCCCCCTCCCTCCTGAACCGTACCAGGCCACATACCCTCAACATTGGGAGGATGCTTTATGGGTCTGTGACCCCTCAAAGCACCTTGTCCCCATGTTGATGAGGACAAGGGCCTCATCCTCACAACCCTGGCTGTTGGTTGTGAGGGTCTGCGGGCGGGGGGCTTATCAGAATCTGGAAGCCCCCTTTAACAAGAGGACCCCCAGATCCCGGCCCCCCCTGTTTGAAATGGTAAGGGGGTACAAAAGTACCCCTACCATTTCACAAAGAAAGTGTCAAAATGGTTAAATAAGACAAACACACTTTTAAAAATTCCTTTATTAAAAATGAAAAAAATAAAAAAAAGATTCCAGCGGTGCTAATCCACTCTTGCTATCCAGCGACGGATCTCCGGGGTCCAGCGATGGATGATCACATCCAGCGACGGGGAATCTCTCAGTCCAGCTCTGTCCATACATCATTCTTCTGTCTCCACTCCGGAGACACTGCAGAGAGCCCAGCGCTGACGTTTCTTATATTAGGAGGGCGGGGCCACCCGTCACCTGACCCCGCCCCCTCTGACGCTGGTGAAGGGAGCCAGGGGTTCCCCAGTGATGTGTGGGTGACCCCGCCCCCTCTGATGTAACCTCCGTTACATCAGAGGGGGCGGGGTCACCCACACGTCACTGGGGAACCCCTGGCTTCCCTCTCCAGCATCAGAGGGGCGGGGTCAGGTGACGGGTGGCCCCGCCCTCCTAATATAAGAAACGTCAGCGCTGGGCTCTCTGCAGTGTCTCCGGAGTGGAGACAGAAGAAGGATGTATGGACAGCGCTGGACTGAGAGATCCCCCGTCGCTGGATATGGTCATCCATTGCTGGACCCCGGAGATCCGTCGCTGGATAGCAAGAGTGGATTAGCACCGCTGGAATCTTTTTTTTATTTTTTTCATTTTTAATAAAGGAATTTTTCAAAAGTGTGTTTGTCTTATTTAACCATTTTGACACTTTCTTTGTGAAATGGTAGGGGTACTTTTGTACCCCCTTACCATTTCAAACAGGGGGGGCCGGGATCTGGGGGTCCCCTTGTTAAAGGGGGATTCCAGATTCTGATAAGCCCCCCGCCCGCAGACCCTCACAACCAACGGCCAGGGTTGTGAGGATGAGGCCCTTGTCCTCATCAACATGGGGACAAGGTGCTTTGAGGGGGTCACAGACCCCCAAAGCATCCTCCCAATGTTGAGGGTATGTGGCCTGGTACGGTTCAGGAGGGAGGGGGGCCGCTCTCTCGTCCCCCCCTCTTTTCCTGCGGCCTGCCAGGTTGCGTGCTCGGATAAAGGGTCTGATATGGATTTTTAGGGGGACCCCCACGTCAATTTTTTTTTTTAATTTGATGCGGGGTTCCCCTTAATATCCATTTCAGACCTGAAGGGTCTGGTATGGATATTTAGGGGGACCCCCACGTCAATTTTTTTTTTACATTTGACACGGGGTTCCCCTTAATATCCATGTCAGACCTGAAGGGCCTGGTAATTGAATTTAGGGGAACCCCCACGCTTTTTTTTTTTTTTTTTTATCAATGAGTGAATGAATTGTCGGCTAATACAGAGAACACTCATTGAATGTTCTCTGTATTACGGGAGCCGACAATTTAGCCGCAAGTGATTTTAAAAGACTTTTTTTCCTGCACAAATGACACTTTGTGCAGGGACAGTTCTAAGCCCCAGAAACATGCGCCCCTTCACAGGCATACTATAGATACCCCCCAGCTACGAAATTTAAAGGAATATTACACTTTTATTGTTTCACTTTAATCATTATTAAAATCACTGCTCCTGAAAAAACGGCCGTTTTTAAAACTTCTTTTTGCATTGATCCATGTCCCCTGGGGCAGGACCCAGGTCCCCAAACACTTTTTAGGACAGTAACCTGCATATTACCCTTTAAAATGAGCACTTTAGATTGTGAACGTTCGAGTCCCATAGACTTTAATAGGGTTCTAAAGTTCACACGAAGTTTAGGTCTGTTCGCAGGTTCTGGTGCGAACCGAACAGGGGGGTGTTCGGCTCATCCCTAGTGGGCACTGAGAGGTGACACTGAGCGGTATCACCGATGGGTGACACTGAAGGGCATTGATAGGTGACATTGGTGGGTACTAAGAAGTGGCACTAATAGCTGGCACTGATAGGTGGCAGTGATGGGCACTGATAGGTGGCAGTGATGGACACTGATGGGTGGCAGTGATGGGCACTGGTAGGTTACACTGAAAGTAGCACTGCTAGGTGGCGCTAATGAAGCACTGATTGGCACCACTGGTAGGCATTGATAGGTGGCACTTGTGGGCAATGATAGGTGGCACTCATGGGCATTGATAGGTGGCACTGGTGGGCACTGGCAGGTGGCAATGGCAGGTGGCACTGGCAGGGCGTACTTATTGGCACAGAGGAGGCAGAGAAGGAGACGGATGTGCTGCCTTCCTCTTCAGGACTGATGTCCCTTGAACATAAGCCTGTGATCGGCTTTTTTTTCTCCTCACGCTGTCAGAGTGAGGAGAGAAAAAAAAGATTACCGAGCTTTTGTTTACACACGTGATCAACTGTCATTGGCTGACAACTGACCACGCGATAAGGGGCTGGGCTCAGCCCCTTACTATAATCGGTGATCACTCGAGTCTTGGTGACTCGTGATCTCAGTGTGTGCCGCGCGCACCCTGCAGGAGGCATGCAGGGAGCGTGCAAAGGGTAGAACGTCCTATGATGGCCTCCCGGAAATTCAGGTCCGCGGTGTAGCCATCATTTGGCTATAGCGTGGACATCAAGTGGTTAAAGTGACAAGAGGGAAGGACTTACCAGGAAAGGAGTAGGGTGTGTCTGAGCCAAAAGGTAAAAGTTGATTGTTGATTGGCGTATATTGCTATTTGCATATACTTAATAAGACACAAAACATTGCAATTGCTTTTTATTTTTGTGATATTTAGGTACATTATTAGCTAAAGTACGATGTAATCACTGCTTCTAAGTGACTGACAATCTACAACCCTCTGATTCCTACTGTATTAGTGTATTGTATTTGTACTGTCTACCCTCAAGTTGTAAAGCGTTACGTAAACTGTTGGCGTTATATAAATTCTGTATAATAATAATAACAAATGTATTCAGTCTCACATATGATAATACCAGGGGTTCTGACTGACATTTACTACTTTGTCACAGACATACAAAGTGTCTCACTATACTTCAGTCATGTGATTATGGTTGTATGGCTCCACTATAGCCCTGGCTCTCCCGGTGCATTCATACTCTGCAGCAATAGTTACATTTTACCCTACACCTTTCCTGGTAAGCCCTACCCTCTTGTAACATGTGTGGAGTGATTGGTACAGAATGCTTAACTCTTATGTAAATATGCAATGAAGATGTATAAAATGTAATTCCTGGAAACGATACTGAATACACGACCCAGATTGTGATTACATTTTTCTCCTAACACAAAGGCTCAAAATGAGCCTAGCCACATAACTAGGCTTTGCTGTTGCTTCTATATATATATATATATATATATATATATATATATATATATATATAAAAGCAGCCTTATAAAAAAGTCCACAGTGCATACTGTATATCCAAACCAATTTTTAATGGCTAGGACAGCATATTTATTTCAAGTACACTGCCACTCTACACTTGCAGTATAAAGCAGCTGATGGAAAGGCCATGAACAGGGGAGCACTTCCTGGAATAAATCCCCAGGGACAGTGTTAGGCTTGCTTTAAATACTGAACTGTTTTCTGCCACACCTAGCAATAAATCTGCTGTTGGTATGCTGTAGCACTGACCTAATATTTTGTTATAGGTCATAGGCTTTTTTTTGTTCTGTGTTTAACTATCAGCATCAACACCATATCAAAATTCTGCTAATTATATTTTTGGGGAAAATTTTCGGATAGCTTAAAAATTGTACAATTTCAAAATGACTTACTATTATTCACATTTAACATTCACTTTAAGACCCCTTTCACACTAAATAAAGCACCTGAAAAGCTCACGAAAACCTATTTCCATTAAAATCAATGAATGCTTTCACACTGGGGCAGTGTGCTGGCAAAGCAGTGAAAAAACACCCCTCTCAATTGAAATGGAAAGCTCTTCAAAAGCGCCTGAAAAGGTCTTCGAAAACGCTCAGTGTGATGCCGCATACACACGAACGGAATATCCGACAGAAAAAGTCAGACGGGAGCTTTTCATCGTATATTCCAATCGTGTGTATGCCCCATCGGACTTTTTATGTAAAAAAAAATCTGACGGACCTAGAAATGGAACATGTTCTAAATATTTCCAATGGAACCAATTCCTATCTGGAAAACCGCTTGTCTGTACGCTGTTCCGACGGAGCTAAAACGATGCATGCTCTGAAGCAAGTACAAGACAGAAGCTATTGGCTACTGTCTATTGAACTTCCTTTTTCTAGTCCTGTCGTACGTGTTGTACATCACCGCGTTCTTGGCGATTGGGCTTTGGTGTGATCGTGAGTACGCAAGACAGTTTCAGCGGAATTCCGTCGGAAAAACCTTCAGAGTTTACTCCGATGGTAAAACTGGTCATGTGTACAGGGCATGAAAGGGGTCTTAGACTTTCAGATTGTAATTTACTACAGATCTTTTTTACTCTGGCCCAGTGAATCCATGTGCATTTAAAGCAGCATGGTTCAGTGGAAATTTTTGTCTGGGGATGTCAAATGTTTTTTTTTTTTTCGGAGCCGCATACTGGCTCATGCATTGTATTAAAATAGCATGTCTCACACATTGTGATCTGTATTTCAGAAACAAGCTCTATGGTCCTATCATATGGGCTGAAAAGTGTTGTTTATTTTCTTTAGTTAAAGATATGGAGAATGTGTTTTACCTAAAATGATTGGGTGTTTTTTTTCTGTTTCATTGTTAGGGCCCATGTAGACAGCTCTTCAGAATTGCATCTGTCCCCCAAACTAGTGTAAAAAAAAAATGAAGTAGGTCAATTGTTGGCCAATGAAACTGCAATGTATTCTGAATGGTCTCAGAAGTCTCCTAGACCGATGTCAAAAACACACTACATTTGTCCAATTAAGCCAATAGACATAAAGAGATTCTGTCACAGAAAGAGAAGAGAGGAAACTGCTTGTACGTATAAAGTGCAAGCACTTAGAGATATCTGCTATGGCCTTCCAAACTTTCCTGTCATGGCTGAATGCTGGGCTGGCAAAGCTGGCTGGCAAACCTCTGGCATTCTTCATAACTGTGTCCCAATAATACTATGATGGGTATCTTTTTTGGGTCACTAGGAATACATATAAGACAGAAAGGCACAGGTAAATGTTGGCAAAAATTAGAAAGCGCCTGTCAGAAAGACCTAAAATTGGGTCTTGACAGGAATGCTTACGAGGCTGCTCCAGGTGCCTGCACTACACACCTGAAGCAATATGTTGCCTTCCCTCTTAGTGAAAGAACCTCTTTTAAGTGGTTCTAAAGGCAGAATTTTTTTATCTTAATGCATTGTATGCATTAAGATAAAAAAAAACCTGTGTGTTGCAGCCCCCCCCCCAATACTTACCTGAGCCCCATCTCAAACCATCTCAATCCAGCGATTTTGCAGCGACTCGGCTCTCATGGACTCGACCTCCTAATTGGCTGAAAGACACAGAAGGCGGAATTGACTCCCACTGCTGTCAATCGAAGCCAGTGAGCCAATAAGGAGACAGAGGGGGCAGGGCAGGGCCGGGCCGAGCCACGCCACGGCTCCATGTCTGAATGGTCACACAGAGCAGCAGCTCAGCCTGGGAGCCCCATAGCAAGCTGCTTGCTTTGGGGGCAGGAGGGAGGGGCCAAGAGACCTGACAAGGGACTCAAGAATGATCGGGCTGCTCTGTGCAATACTACTGCACAGAGCAGGTAAGTATAACATGTTTTAAATTTTTAACCCCTTGCCGCCAAGCGTACGCAGATGTGCGTACTCGGCTTCTGGGGGTTATACCGGGATGATGCCCGCACCTGCAGGCATCATCCCAGTACCGTTTTGCAGAGCGGGCGATTGGCTTTCCAGCCATAAGAACCGACGTGGCTAAAAGCTGCTCGGCTGTTATGCCGGAGGAGGGGGAGGGGACATCCCCCCTCCCGCCGCCTCCCGCCTCTCTTACCAGTGCTCCCGTTCAATCGGGAGCATCGATGGCGAATCCGATGCCTCCGGCGGCTGGGTAGGGACTGGAATGAAGACCCCCGATCCCTCCATAAAGAGCATCTTTCACCACCTATTACTGATGTTTACATTCCTTGTGACAGCAATAAAAGTGATCACATTTTTTTATTTTTTTAAAACTATTTATTAATTTTAAAATAAATAAAGTAAATAAGAATTTTTTTTTTAAAGCGCCTGCCTTTCCCGCGAGCTCGCGAAGCAAAGAAAACGCGCCTGCATGTGTAAACGGTGTTCAAATCACACATGTGAGGTATCTCCATGATTTGTCAGAGCGAGAGCAATAATTCTAGCACTAGACCTCCTCTGTAACTCAAACCTGGTAACCGGAAAAAATAAATAAAGCATCACCTATTGAGATTTTTAGGTACCGTAGTTTGTCGTCATCCCACGAGTGCGTGCAATTATAAAGCGTGACATGTTTGGTATCTATTTACTCAGCGTAACATTATCTTTCACATTATGCATTATGCATTATGCTCAAAAATTTGGGCTAATTTTACTGTTTTGTTTTTTTAAATTCATGAAAATGTCCCTATTCCCAAAAATATGGATTTTAACTTGTAAACACCAAATGTCAAAAATAGACTTAGTCATGAAAGGGTACAAAACTTTAGTATCACTTTAAATGCCTGGGATAGAAAGGTTGTATTTACCTATTTCAGTGCTCATTGAAGCTTTTTTTTTTTTATGTGGCATCACATTAAAGGTAACAATACCTCATTGCATTGGCTCTGCAGACTCTATATTTCCCCTTCTCTTGAAGAAACATTGCCCTCTAGCCAAATTCTTAAAGCACAGGCCAATGTGTCCAACTCAGAATTAATACCAAACATGTTGTGACACTTGCTAAGTCCAGTTGAACCTTAGGCAGCCCATATACATACAAATAACTATCAAGTACTAGAACCTGCCATTATGTTAAAAAGGTTCATAAAGCACACATTCAGTATTTATCATCCTTCCCATTTAAAAAAAAAAGAATAATTGGGCTATCTTTTTACATAGAATTTCACCGAAAGATCTACCCTAAGGTAGTTTAGCAATAGCCCGATCATCACAAGAAACATCGATAACAAGGGCACTGATGTAATTACTGGAACAATTATGGCTCACCTCTCTCTATCCTTCTGCTGTGAAGCAGATTCAAACTTAAATGATGCCTCATATGCATAAAAGGAACATCTAGGGATATTGCTCACAGCAAACATTCAACATAATTTATATTTACATTAAATACAGTGAAATTTCTGTTGCCCTGTAAGTGAGTAGAAATATACATGCAAGAATTGCAGAACAGATGTCTAGACAGTAGTGAAGGAGTGTCCCTTGTCAAGCAATGACAGGGACTATGGCTTAATCTTCTAGAAAATGACACAAAAAGAATGTAATTTACAGTTAAATGGAGGTGTTATCCTAAAGTGTAAAATCTATGACTCATGAGATTGTTTAGACACTAGGGGCCTTATTCGGTAAAAGAAAACACCTGAGCTGGCAGATTTTTTTCTTGCAAACTTCCATTGCTGTCAAAAGAAGTTTACACTGTAAAACTGCAGGATCCACAATTCTGCAGCTATAGAACTATAATTATGTTTCATATGTGGTCAGTGAATCCTGTATTTTTACTAGTTCACCTATGTCATCTTTTCATTGGCAGCCACAAAAAAAAAATAGATAGATAGATAGATAGATAGATAGATAGATAGATAGATAGATAGATAGATAGATAGATAGATGTTAAAGAGAAGGAGATGGGGAGAATGCAAGAGAAAGAGAGGGAAACAGAGAAAGAAGCCACACAGAATTCCTTAATGGGGACACAGACAGCAAAAAAACTGAAAAGTGTTCTAATCTGTGTCAGATTCTAAGGCTTTACATCCATAATAGCCACACCAAGTTAGACTCTCTGGGAAGGTATGCATAAAAGTATACTAAAGGCACACTTTTTTTAGTTTTGCATAGAGTACAGAGAGATTAGAACACTGTTTTTATTTTATTTTTTGCTGTCTGTGTCCCCGTTAAGGAATTCTGCCTCTCTCTATTTGTTCTGTTTACCATTATCATTGAAAGTGAAAGTAAAAGAAAAGAAAAGAAAAGAAAATAAAAAGAAAGAAAGCCAGTGTCTTTGTATTCCCCTTTCTTATTTGAGTGATTTATACTGAAGCCATTTGACCTGTGATCGCTATTTTCTAAATTGCCCCATATTTCCACATCCGTGATCATGTCTGTATTGTTGGTAATCAGAAGATCCGGTAACGCTTTATTTCTAGTTGGTGCATCTACCATCTGAAGCATGAAATTGTCCTGCAAGACATTTAGGAACTGGCGAGCATTAGACGAATGCGCGGTTCCCGCCAACCAGTCTATGTCTGGATAATTAAAATCCCCCATTATGATAACACTTCCCATCCTTGCTGCAAATCTAAATTGTGATAGGAGATCTGTCCCCCTCTCCTTGCTCAGGTTAGGGCACCTAAAGCTACTCCCAGTATTATTTTCCTCTTAGCTTCATCCCTTTGGAGCTCTACCCATAAGGATTCCACCTCCTCCCTAACTCTCTTAGTGATGCCATCTCTCACATTAACTTTCACATTAGTCTTGATAAATAGGCATACCCCTCCCCCTTTTTTACCCTCTCTATCCTTGCGATAAAGGGTATTCCCTTGAATGGTTGCCAGCCAATCATGAGAGTTGTTGACCCAGGTCTCTGAAATTCCCACAAAATCCAAATCCTCCTCGTACAACAGTATCATCTTGTTTGGCAGGCTCCTGGCATTGGTGAATATTACATTTTCAAATAGACCATCCTAAAAACTACATCATACTTCATCTTCACAACCAGCCACCGTCATTTAAATGGTCCAGGCAGTCTACCATAGGTAACTGACGGAACTGTTATAAAAACAAAAACAAAAAACAACCCAAACATTTCCAAACCAACACCTGTGAGATCAGCCCACAAGGTGTAAACCAGAAAAAAATATTACACACACTTGCAGAAACATTCCAGCTGAGAAAAATCAACTACAATAAACCATCCAACAAGCAACGCACAGCAGTAAGAAACACCTTAAGGAGAGTCTCAAATAACAAACACATAGACCCGGACAGAAGTGACCCATACAGATAGCAGAAGAATGAGGCAGCAGACAAAATGACGCTTGGTGCTCTGGACTGAGGGCCAGTTCACACCAAGTGCAGGAAACCTACATTCTGTGGGCATTCGTGAGCATTTCCCAAACCATATTCAAAAGCACCACAGATGCAATCCGGTAACAATGCATTTCTATAAGTAGTGCATGCACTACTTTTGGTGCGGTGCGACTTTAGTCCATACAAAATGAATGGGTTGAAATTGCACCACAAAGAACTCCATGTGAATGGTACAAGAACAAACAGAGGTTGATTTCCTGAAGCTGGAGAGTGCAAAATCTGGTGTAGCTGTGCATAGAAAGCAATCAGCTTCTAGGTTTTTTTTTTGTCAAAGCTTAAAGTGGTTGAAAACTCAACCACGTAACTTTTCCCCATGTAAATCAGTAATACGCACTTTACAAATTGCTGTGTATGAATTAATTCTAGCCTGCTTTGTTTTCTTGTAACTTGCATTTTTCATTTTCATGGGGTCACTGGCGCATGTGTATATTTTGCCCGATTCACAGCAAGCTCATTGTGCTGTCAGTCCATTCATAAACTGTATATGCATCTCCTCTCTGCAGCAGGGCCCCTATTCACAAATTCTCGAAACCCCTCCTGTGATGTGCAAAATATGTGTTATTGCAAATCCTGCTCACCTCTCTATGCGTTAATATGTGGGACATTATTGCTATAATAATCGTTAATGCAAGCAAGGCATAGCTACAACATTACTTAGCATGTGCGAGGTTACAGCAGGGACAAACAGAAACACAGTAAGGGTGGAAGTAAACTGCTCATCAGACTCAGAAGACAGTAGCTAAGATGGCGCTGGCTGCAATCAGGAAGTAGGAATTACAAATAAACTGAAAGAATAATGCAGAATGTTATTGAAAGCTTTATCGTATTGGATTTATTTAGAAGGAGCATTTGAGGGGCTGAGTTTACTTCCTCTTAAAAGGCTAAGTTCACTTTTTTTTTTTTCATTATTCCAGCTCCCTATGTACCAATATACCATTGATGTACTTCTTTAAGGTAGAAAAAAAAAGAAATGCCTGTATATTTAGTGAGAACAATAATCAATGATGTATTGTTTTTTTTTTTTTAAGTGCACCTGGAAGTGGGTGGATAGGTAGGAGGCAGATGATGCAGGGTGTGTGCTAATAAGGGCAGCTGGTCAACTCCTTCCTGTGTCCTGTCCTATAGTCTGTCCAGGAAGTAAGGCAGAAGTAATGGAGAAGTATTTTTAAACAGCCATGGGAAGAGTGAGGTAAGTGTGTGCTGAATACATGGAAAGCTGTTTTATTTCTGCAAAAGAAGTACATTAATAGTATATTGGTACATAAGGGAGCTGGAATTTAGAAAAAAAAAGTGACCAAAGGTGAACATAGCCTTTAACTGAAGAAGCAGTTTGGCTACCATGCAGAGGTGCTCCAGATTTTGCACTCTACAGTTTTAGTAAATAATCCAGTTCATATTCTGAACTGGCCCTGAGACAGGTACACATTATAGAGGGATATGCTTTGTTCATATTTCATGTCTGAGGTTTACAACCACTTGAATTCCATTTAAGCAGAATTACAGCTTTCTAATTGAACCACAAACATACACAGGTCAGACAGTTAGATCACTCCAAGATGCTCACACCAGCCAAGAATTCTCATATTGAAAATGAATTTTCCTTTGTTTTTGTTATAAAATTTTGCAGATTAGTAATTTTTCTTCATAAATTTTGGCCAAAATTTATACTACTACATATCTTTGGTAAAAAATAAGTACAAATTGGTGGATATTATTTGGTCTTTGTGAAAGTTATAGAGTCCACAAGCTATGGTGCCAATATCTGAAAATGTATCACACCTGAAGTACTGATGGCCTATTTCAATTCTTGAGACCCTAACATGCCAGAAAAGTACAAATACCCCCCAAATGACCCCTTTTTGGAAAGAAGACATTCCAAGGTATTTAGTAAGAGGCAAGATGAGTTTTTTGAAGTTTTCATTTTTTTCTCACAATTCTTTGCAAAATCAAGATTTTTTTTTACTTTTTTTTTCACAAAATTGTCATATTATCAGTTTATTTCTCACACACAGCATATGCATACCACAAATTACACCCCAAAACACATTCTGCTATTACTCCCGAGTACGGCGATACCACATGTGTGACACTTTTACACAGTGTGACCACATAAAGAGGCCCAACATGCAGGGAGCGCCATCAGGCATTCTGGAGCACCCAGGACAATTCTGACATTTCTCTCCTACATGTAAAAATCATAATTTATTTGCTAGAAAATTACATAGAATCCCAAAACATTATGTTTTTTTTTAGCAAGCACCCTGGAGAATACAATGGTGGTCGTTGCAACTTTTTATCTCGCACGGTATTTGCGCAGAAATTTTTCGAAAGGCTTTTTTTTGGAAAAAAAAACTATTTTGTGCTTAAAAAAAAAAACACTGTAAAGTTAGCCCAATTTTTGCATAATGTGAAAGATGAAGTTACGCTGAGTAAATAGATACCTAACATGTCACTCTTCAAAATTGCACACGCTCGTGGAATGGCGCCAAACATTGCTACTTAAAAATCCCCATAGGCGACGCTTTAAATTTTTTTTTACTGGTTACATGTTTTGAGTTACAGAGGAGGTCTAGGGCTACAATTATTGCCCTCGCTCTAACGTTCGCAGCGATACCTCACATGTGTGGTTTGAACACCGTTTTCATATGTGGGCGGGACTTACGTATGCGTTCGCATCTGCATGCGAGCACATGAGGACAGGGGCGCTTTAAAAAAAAAAATCTTATTGTTCATTTTACTTTATTTATTTTAGTTTGACATTTTTTTCCCCAAAAATACATTTTTGATCACTTTTATTCCTATTACAAGAATGTAAACACCCCTTGTAATAGGAATATGGCATGACAGGTCCTCTTTAAAGTGAGCTATGGGGTCAATAAGACCCCACATCTCACCTCTAAGCTGGGAAGCCTGAAATAAAAAAAAAAGATTCTGGCTTTGATCGTATTGGCGAGTCGGTAAAAGCACCGGAGGGCGGCGGGAGGGGGGGGGATGTCTATGGCTGGGTATTGCAGGGTATCACCGAGTATGGCTGGGTATCTCCGGGTATGGAAATTTATGGCAGGGTATTGCAGAGTATTGGCAGGGTATTGCAGAGTATTGGCTGGAATTGTACTGCAGAGTATTGGCGGGTACTGCAGAGTATTAGCTGGTATTGCAGAGTATTAGCTGGTTTTGCAGAGTATTGGTGGGTATTGCAGGATATTGGCTGGTATTTCAGAGTATTGGTGGGTATTGCAGAGTATTGGCGGGTATTGCAGAGTATTGGCTGGTATTGCAGAGGTTTGGCGGTTATTGCAGAGTATTAGCTGGTATTGCAGAATATTGGCGGGTATTGCAGAGTATTGGCTGGTATTGCACAGTATTGGCGGGTATTGCAGAGTATTAGCAGGTATTGCAGAGTATTAGCTGGTATTGCAGAGTATTAGCGGGTATTGCAGAGTATTGCAGAGTATTAGCTGGTATTGCAGAGTATTAGCGGGTATTGCAGAGTATTGGCGGGTATTGCAGAGTATTGGTGGGTATTGCAGAGTATTGGTGGGTATTGTAGAGTATTAGCTGGCATTGCAGAGTATTGCAGAGTATTGGCAGGGAATTTAGGGGTTACATTTCAGTGAGCAGTGATGTGGGCACTGCAGATGCAGCCCACAGCGCTACTGACACCGATCTCTTCCCCCTCCGCTGTACCGATCGGTACAGAGAGGGGGAGGGAGAAACCGGCATCATAACATGACGCCGGTTTGTTTACAAGTGATCACTCCGTCATTTGACGGAGCGATCCCGTGGTAAACGGCCGTGATCCGTGATGCACAGGACCCGGCGGTCACGGATGCTCTCGAGTGCGCGCCCAAGGGGGCGTGCGAGAGCGGAATTCTGGGAGGACGTCATATGACGGCCTCCCAGAGTTAAGAAACCTCCCTGTAGCTGTCATTCGGCTATGGGCCGGTTGTTAAGTGGTTAAAATAAGGAAAATCAAATATGTAAAATAAAAAATAAAAATAAATATATTTTCTTTTGTTTTTCAGTATTTATAAATGAGGTTGGAAATTATTATGCAAGTCAAAATCTTTGCAGTGCTAGAACAACATTGTTGTCATTGTCATCACTACACTCACTGCCAGTATACAGTCAGTGGCCACTTTATTAAGTACACATTTATACTATCCACAGAGGGTGCACATAATCAGCAACAAAATTCTAATGCCATGTAAAAGGAAGTTGAAGCTTAGATGGTATTAAAATATATGCTATCCCTTACCTAGTAAAACAACCTATTCAGTTTAACCGCTTCAGCCCCAGAAGATTATACCCTCTTCCTGACCAGAGCACTTTTTACAATTTGACACAGCATTGATTTATCTGACAATCGCAGGGTCATACAATGCTGTACCCCAACTATTACATTTTTTTGTCTTTTCTCCGCACAAATAGAGCTTTCTTTTGGTGGTATTTGATCACTTCTGTGGTTTTTATTTTTTTGCGCTATAAACAAAAAAAGAGCGCTAATTTTGAAAAAAAACATATTTTTTTACTGTTGCTATAATAAATATCCCCAAAAATGTTTAAAAAAAAAAAATGTCTTCATCAGTTTAGGTCAATATATATTCTTCCACATATTTTTGTTAAAATAAATTGCAATAAGCATATATTGATTGGTTTGCGCAAAAGTTATAGTGTCTACAAACTATGGGAAAGATCTATGGCATCTTTATTTTTATTTTTTTTTGTTTACTAGTAATGGCGGGGATCTGTGATTTTTAGAGGTGCTGTGACATTGCAATGGACAGGTAAGACACTTTTGACAAATTTTTGGGACCAATGACCATTATACAGCGATCAGTGCTAAAAAAAATGTACTGATTACTTTGCAAATGTCACTGGTAGGGAAGGGGTTAACACAAGGGGATGATCAAGGAGTTAACTGTGTTCCTTAGTGTTACAGTTAGTGTTTCTAACTGTATGGGGATAGGGCTGACTCGAGGAGGAGACATAACCCTGTTCCTACTTAGTAGGAACAAACAATATGTCTCCTCTCACCTGACAGAACAAGGGTCTGTGTGTTAACACAACCAAATCCGGGTGCTGGTTCTTGTATCTGCGATCAAGGGGAGCCAGCAGCGATCACGCCCGCTGGCCACACACATCAGGTCCCCCAACATATGGGGTTTCACCCAGCAGAGCCATTCTGCCGACGCATATTGGCGCGAGCCACTCGGCAAGTGGTTAAAAATATAAATGAAAGGCAAAGGTTTGTATATACAGTATATCTTTCTCTTTTCTCTTCTATTTCATAACTGATCACATAACTTCTGTTCTTAGCTGCATAATGGGCTTGGAGATGTGGGAATGGAGACTCCTTGTGATGATGGGAGATATGGCAATAGCAGTCTGACAGGAGCACAGGCACAGTCCTGTGTAAAATGCAGAGACAGAAATCACTGTATAGTGCTGGGCAGGGGGGCATGTCTGCAGAAGGCAAAGAAGCAACAGTACACTGAGCTCCTTAGTGAAGAGCTGTGCAGTGGGGTGTGTCAGCACAAATCTAGATACTGGAGTACACCCTGATGTGGATGTTCTTTCATGCCTGGCAAGGTCAGATTGAAATATTAAAGTAGCGGGGAATAGCAGGATCGCCAGGTATTTCACACAAAGGAAGCAATGCAAAGAGAGCAGGACACATTTTCACACAAGTACACAGTAAGGCAGACGCATATCAAAAAAATATAAAATGTCTGGGTAACAGTTTACCATAATATGCACCAAGAAATCATTTTACACCATTATACCACTATCATACCTCCCAACTTTTTTAGATGGGAACAAGGGACACTTATTAGCAGAAGTAGGTAGGCATCTGATACAGCTTCTGCCAAGCCCCCCTTGAAGGAGTATTATACAAAAAAGTCTTAGTTAAACCTAAAAAACTACTATTCCTTTATATTGGCTTTTGAAATATACAAATGCAACAATTTAGAAACTGGATGAAAGGTTTAGCACTGGGAAACACTTTTTGTTAGATAAATAGTGCATTTTTAATACAGGTATATGCATCAGACCAAAATGTGGAGGAACGAGGGACAGAGGGACATTGTTCCAAATCAGGGACAGTCCCTCAAAATCAGGGGAAATTGAGAGCTATGTAATGTAGTGTAGCTATGTAGTGAACCATAAACACAAATAAGAATGGATCCATACATTAATGTTGTCGTGCATATCCCAAACCAATTCTTTAAGCATCAGAATTTAAAGTGCATGTAAACTCTAACAATAGTTTTATCTTATTTAATTCTTTTTGGTCTTGTATATATACAATTAAAAGTAGTTTTGTTATTTCTGTTCAACAGATGAAAAAAATAGCTGTTCATCTAGCTGGAAATCTTGTAAGCAGGACTGTTAACAGTTAGTATGATTCCCTGCTAGCTCTGTGTGCTACAAAACACCTCCCTGTGTTATGAAGAAGAGAAGGAGGTGTTATGTAGACCTAACACAGTGTTATGCATGCTGTTCAGTATGGTTGTCACTCTAGGACAGGTAATGTGCCAATGGTAGGATTACTAGGTTAAAATAAAGAAAAAAAGTATACAAAAGAAAACTACTACATCAAAGGACTTGTAAGCTGTTATGCCCCGTACACACGATCGGAATTTCTGACAACAAAACCGTGAAATGTTGTTCAAAGGGTGTTGGCTTCAATTTGTCTTACATACACAAGGTCACACAAATGTTGGCCAACAATTACAAACATGGGAACGTACAAGACGTACAAGAACGCTAGTTTTACAAGACCAAGCGCTTCCGGGTCATCCTTGATTCCGAGCATGCGTTGACTTTTGTCCGTCGCGCGATTGGAAAGTCCGACAACAAACATTTGTTGGTGGAAAATGTGAGAACCTGCTAGCCAACGTTTGTTGGTGGAAAGTCTGACAAAAAAATGTCCCCTGGAGCATACACACGGTCGGACTTACCACCAACAAGCTCACATCTAACATTTCCTGTTGGAATATCCAATCGTGTGTACGCGGCATATTATTAAGATTTTCTTGGGTTTAGATCATCATATAAGATTTTTCAGATTATGCAATCTGATGTTCCTGTGCACACTTTTGTCTGATTTTTCTAGTTAATTTTTTGTTTTTTGTTTTCTAACAAGAATGCAACCAGATGGATTGTTCTGTTTTTGTAACCTATCGTATTTAACGTTTAATGTGTCATACCTTTAGGGCCCTTCACACAAGCCTGCATCTCAAAATTCTGCTACCCACATACTAAACTACAAAAAACGCTTTCCGGAAAGACCGCAGAAAGGCGGCTACTATAAAGGATCGTAGAGCTTATGACAAAGTTGTCATGTGTGGGACATCCCCACACCACACACACACATGCCCATACACGCATTCAATTGGTTCAGCTCTGACTTACGCAATATGCTCAAATATGTCACACAAATGTCAATTGTGTCAGATTGGTTTAGTGTGCGGGCACCAGAGTTTTGAGTTGCGGGGCAGTGTGCTGCATGTCTAAGTGCATTACACATCTTCCCCCACCCCACTTTTTTTTTTGACTGAACTTTATGTGATATTTACAAAGTGACACTTCATTCCTGTCACTGCAGAGCGGCCTGGTGCCCTGAACTTGCTGTGTAGTGATATGCATTGCCATCCTGAGAGGTGCAATATTATGCAAACCTATTGCATAATATTGCACTGCTCTTGAAGGCAGTGAAACACCGCTTTCTAGTGTGATCACTATTTCCTGTGTGTCATTACAGTCATTTCTATATTATACTATTGGTTTGATATTATACTATTGTTTTCTGTGTGTCACTGCAGTTACCTGCATTTATCTACAAAATAGGAAAAACACAGTTAACTGCACATAACGGAAACAGGCCCAAATGTCGCATACACACACGACTGGACTTTCCAGCAGACTAGGTCCGACGGAATCAGTCGGTCGGACAATCTGATCGTATGTGGGCTAATCCAATCATTTTTTCTTTAAAAAATCCAATGGACCTAGAAATAGAACATGTTACAAATCTGTCCGATGGACTCAATACCTATCGGGAAAACCGTTTGTATGCTGGTCCGACTGACCCAATACGACGCAAGAGAAGCTATTGGCTACTGGCTATACAACTTCCTTTTTTAGTCCTTTCTTACGTCATCACGTTCAAAATGAATATACTTTCAAATGGACTTAGTCCGTTCGTGTGTGGCCAAGTCCGTTCATTCGTAAAGACCGTCGGAACTCTGCCGAAAGTCCTTTGGGAAGACCGTCAGACCTAGTCTGTTGGAAAGTCCGGTCGTGTGTACACGGCATTAGAGATGCCCATCTTTACACCACTATTATAATAGGCACCTGACTTCCTGTCAGCGGAAATCCGGACCTCCTACAACATCAACACAAAGTTTTGCCTACAGATCAGATGCTGTTTTGTTTTGGTGCCATTTACTGTAAACTCTGGAGTTTCCATTGTGTGAAAGTACCAGGAGGCCATACATTTCTAAAATTCTAAAATTGTGAGACCATAACATCTGACACAGACAATCTACCCCATGCCAAACTCAAGTGAATGTCTTCACCATGTCTTTATTCATTGCATTGCAGTTGCATGAATTACTGTTTATTAGTTCATGGCAACAAACAAAGGTACCTAATCAAATTGTTGCTGTGTTTAGGCCCTCTAAATGACAAAGATTTAGTATTTAACAAATCAAGCTTAGGAAAAATATAACAGTTGCTTTCACACAATTAATAATTATAAATAAGATATACTTGCTGATAAGGTTTTTTCTTAGTTTTTTTTTTTTCCCTCCACAAGCAGTGTGACATTATGCTTATAAATAACATCTGTTAGCTCACATAAAATGTATGTGCAGCCTTTAAGTTGTATCAGTAAGCAAACTGAAAATCACCAGAAATCAGAAGGAAAGCAAAGCTGTACATGGGCAGGATTCAGCTTCCCTGTTGAGGAAGCGATGTGTCTTAGCCGAATTAATTCATTAGGGAAGGAAATAGCTCAAATTGGTCCCTGAGCTCTTGATGATTTTTTTTTTTTTTTTATATTTACAGAATGACTTGATGAGGAAGGATGTTATTGTGACTCCTATTATCTTTCAGGCTGTGAAAATAATAATGGAAGCCAAGTGAACGTTTTTCCTTCTTTTACTAATAAATGTGTAAGATATGGACTTAAGGGCCCACGGACATATACATCCTGTTTATGGATTTTCAAAGCCTTTTAGAGATACAGACTTCTAAAGACTTGTGTTAAAAAGATAGACCTGCATTTTAATGCTGATCTCAACTTTCCACCAGGGACCACTAAAAAGTCTTTCAGGCGAAAAGGCTGGTATCAGCAAAACATGAAATCATTATGGTTGCAGACTTTCCAGTCCTGCTTTGTAATCCACTCTTTAAAAAGACATTTGTTTAAGGATATGATCATCTCGTTCTGCCTGTAATGCATAGCAGCATAATCATTTATCATGAAATAACAGTTAGACTTCAACAAGAAACATACCACAATAGGTATAGAAAGTACTTACCTGACAAAATCGAGTTATGTGGAGACTATTTAGTAAATAGTAAAAATAGTAAAAACTATTAGTGATAGGACATACAGAAACTGTCTATCCTCTCTTTCCCTCTATCTATCTATCTATCTATCTATCTATCTATCTATCTATCTATCTATCTATCTATCTATCTATCTATCTATCTATCTCTCTATCTATCCATCTATCTCTCTCTCTGCCTTATGTATGTTACTTTTTGTTTTTCTACATAGATACAGTATATAAACACAGAAAAAATTGTTTGTTTAGTGCAAAAAAAAGAGGTAATGCAGCAATCTATATTCCAGACACAAAGGAATTACAAAAATAATTAATCTAAAAGGTACACAAAACCAATATTTTTTTTAGTGATCAATACAAAAACATGTGTGAAAAAAAGTTAACTCATATTTGGGAGGCCACAACTCACGATACTACTGACACCACCGCCTCCATGGTCCTTCACCGGGTACCAAATGCCAGCACAAAAGTTAGAGTAACACAGGTAAAGCACACCACACCAGCGATCAAAAGCAGGTGTACAACTTCTTATGCCACTGGCCTCACCCTACACTACAAGGAAAAATATTTCCTTGTAGGGTAAGGCCAGTGGCATATGATGCTGTGCATCATCTGTCGATCCCTGGTGTGGTATGTTTTGCCTGTGCTACTCTAACTTTTTCGCTGGCTTTGGATAAAAGGTGAAGGACTATGGAGGCGGTGGTTTACTGAGTGGTCGCCCTCCAACTGGATAATTTCTGCGCTGTTGATCTCTTATTATTTGGAGATCATTACTATTTGATAAATGAATTGGCACACTTGTCTGTGAGTTGGTTGGATTCTTACATATGGACTTTCATCATTTGGATTTTTATATATTTCTCTTTGAAGTTTATTTCTTTGTTATGCATGTGCAGTTTTATGGGACTGATATTTCACCATTTATTTCATGCACAGTGTTTATTATGGTTTAATATGAGTTTATTTTTCTCACACATTTTTGTATTGAGAATTACAGAAATATTGGTTTTACGCACTTTTTAGATTAATTACATAGATATATGTACTATCTCTCTCTGCCCCCCCCCCCCCACGCTCTCTCTCTCTCTCTCTCTCTCTCTCTCTTTCTCTCTCTCTCTTTTCCGTTCTCATGCGCTCTGTTTCTATTCCTCTCTCTCTCTCTTTGTCTGCCCCCCTCTCTCTCTCTCTCTCTCTCTCTCTCTCTCTCTCTTTCTCTGCCCCCTCTCTCTCTTTCTTTCATTTTCTCTTTTTTCATTGCTCTCTCTTTAACCCTCTGTGATCCTCCTTTGAAACTCCATAATGTTAGTTTTCTTTGGGTTAAAGGGTATCCCCCCTTTATTTCACCAGCACTTCCAAGCTGTCTGTAGACCTCTCTCTGTTGATGTCAGTAGTAGGAGGTCATCTACATACAGCAGGAACTTTACCTTGGTGTCATGTAAAGTTAGCTATGGTGCTGGGGATTATTCTAGAGCTGCAACCAATTCATTCATGTGAAGAAAGAGAGTTGGAGTTAGACTGCAGTCCTGTCTCCATGGGACATTTACACTGCAGCTGTTTGTAATATATGAGCTCCTGTATTTCATGTTTTCCCTCCTATTATTTTCTGCTTCTTAAAGTCTGCAAAACAGGCAAATATCTTTCCAAGTTTTGTATTATGCAGTTCTTGATGAGATGATGAGACAGGATGTAAGTTTGGTTTGTGGTGTGATGGTTTGGCCTGAAACCTGCTTTGTTTTTGCTAAGGACATTATGTTGTATTGGGAAGGTGAGGATCCTTTTGTTCAGAATATCGTTGAATAGTTTTCCCAGTGTGTTGGCTAAATTGTACTGGGCTGCACATTTATGGATGGGTGTTATTAGGCCTTAGTTTTAAACTTGAAGGTAGTAACCAGCACTCCAGGACTTGGTTGATCACTTTAACTATTGTGGCATGTACATTTGGGAAATTGTGTTTAATCATCTCTGTCAGGATTCCCACTGGCTTTCTTACTTTGCAAGATTTTCTGTTATTTCTGGTAGTGTAAATGGTACACAAATTGGGTTTTGTAAATTCTTTTTTTTATTTAGTTTTTTAATAAAGTGTGTTTGTTCCACAGTTAGCACCTATTCTGGATATTTTTTGGGGGTTCTTTAACCACTTGAGATCCGCGCTATAGCCAAATGACAGCTACAGCGCGGATCTCCTTTTCCGGGACGACGTCAATAGACGTAGTCCCATGCACGAGCACCCTGCACGCCCCCTGAGGGGCGCGCGCGGCGCGCTCTGTGATCGGCGAGTCTACGAGACTCGCCTGATCACCGATCCGTGCAAGGGGTCGATCCCGACCCCTTATCACGTGATCAGCTGTCAGCCAATTGTTCAGGGCTCTTCTGTGACCAAAAAAATTATATCTTTTAGGTGTAGCTTTACCTGCTAATGATAAGGGGTGACTGTAAAATACAACAATAAGCCACTTTATGTCCCTAATTGAATTCCAATGAGCTGAGTATTATAATGAATATTATAATAAAGTAACAACAGGAAAAATATGAGTTACAAGAGGTTTCTGGGAGACAGGGACTGTTCAGGGACATCACTGTCCATAACCCCATGCAATGTAAAAAGTGGGATGCTGAACTATTACAATAGTTCACTAATATATGGGCCAGGTTTTAAATATTGAAATCTACTTTGTTGAATCATCTGCATAGTCAATAATCCATTATTAGCTTGTCACTGGCCCTGATAACACAATTTTTCATTTTTATTGGGGATCTGGTTCAAAGCAAATATGTCACGGTGTTGTAAAGCAAACTATATTTTCTTGGCACACTTTGGGACCCTTAGTACCAAATGAGCATCATATAATGCCATGGCCTATGGTTGCTGACCATGTCTATCCCTTGACTACTATGATTACAGTGTACCCATCTTCTGATGGCTTCTTCCAGTAGAATACTGCACCATGTCACAAAGCTCAAATCATCCCAAACTGGTTTCTTTAACATGACAATGAGTTCACTGTACTCCAATAGCTTCCACAGTAACCAGATCTCAATCCAATGGGACACCTTTGGGATGTGGTGGAATGGGAGATTTACATAATGGATGCGCAGCTCACAAATCTGCATCCATTGCATGATGCTATCATGTCCATATTGACCAAAATCTCTGAGGAATATTTCCAACACCTTCCCACACCTTTCCAACCACCAGTTCTGAAGGCAAAAGTGGATCCAACCCAGTACTAGCAAGGAATACTTAAAAAAAAAGTGTATATTTAAGGTTGGGTAGTGTGATAACATTTTGGTATATAAAATAACTTTTTTTATTAAACACAAGCTCAAGTCAGGGGTACTCACATGGACTTGGTGTGTCAATCCACCACTCTATAAAAGGTAAATATATGCTGGGATCATATGCGATGTGTCTCCTCCTTAAGCAGACCAGCTGCCTCCCGTACTGTCCTGTCCTCTCCCCAATGTGTGTCAATACAGGGATGTGACATATCTTCCTCAGGGGGATTATGATCCCCCTGAGGAAGATACGTCACATCCCTGTATCGACACACATAAACGATATCACACTATCCAGTCTTTTCTGTTATCCCACTTATATATGGATACTATGCTATTGGGCAGCCCAGGATTCTACAGCATTCACAGAATCCAGAAGTGGTTTCCCAGGCATGTTTTGACCAAACGCTCTGAGGTGAACGTTGATTACCTAGGGGGGATCACCAATGCGTGAACACACCAACACGTTTGGATCACTGCATTAAGAATTAACGACTTATGGACTTTATAAGTTTGCTGCACTGGTTGATGTGATATATTAACTGGATATCACATATGTACTACAGCACTTTAGTACTTTTTCTATGTGTTACTGTATTAATATTAATATTAAGCATATTGTGATTCTGTTATGTTTCACGTGAATAGCACTTTTATTGAACTATTGTCACTTTATTTACATTAATATAAGGTAGACATGATTTAATTATGCTGATTTGGTTCTAGTGATTATCAATGCATTGCACCATAGTCACTTTATTCAGTTTATTTGCACATTCTGTTGTTTTTATTTAAAGACAGCATAGCTTTAAATATACACTTTGGTTTTCCATGAATTTATGAGACGTGATCAACACCAGCAGCTGTCCACACAATAATTATTTTACAAGTGGAGGCTCGCAAGTTTTCTTTATTTTAGATTGAAGAAAGTGGGCAGTGAGTGTAGATCAGACTGCAATAATGTGGAAAAATATCTTTACATATTAAATCTATATATACCATTGTTAAATAAATAATGCACTAGGAAATAATGAGTATTATCTCCTCGTATTCGAACTTCCAACTCTGTGGAAGAAGGTTCTAGAGAAAGGATCTTTCAGCACTGCTTCCTACCCGTTTGTATTGTACTGTTAATCCGGATACTGACAGATATGGCAGAAACATGTTTTATCTAAGTAGTGGAATGCTGTTGAAGCACACTTTTCTTGATGGAAAATCCCTATAATATGCATGCATCAAAAAGTAGAACAACTTTCTTCTAGTGATTAGAATTGGACAGCGACTATACTTCTATTACAGCAGTCATTTATACCCCATAAATTGCCAGAAACTCCTACCAACCTTTTACCGTATTATGGTTATGAGTGAATGATGGGCTTCTTATGGATATGATACAATACCCTTATGTAATACAATACCTCACATTTCTTACATGATATTTATGAACATATGCCTGCGTTTACAGCACATGTTAATTTTGGCTTCCCTATTATCCCTTGGGATTATACAATACTCAGTAGTCAATACAAATACATACATATAAGGGAGACATCTTTTTTTTTATTTAAAAGCTAAGTCCACCTTTCTGACCATGCTACACACCCATGCTTAGAGTGTAACACGAAACATGGTCACAGAGAATAGAAGAATTTAATTACACTTTTTTTTTTTTTATTCTTTTTATTGAAGATTACATTTTAAACACACATAAATCCAGGCCATATCAGCGTGACATGGCCCAAAACAAAAAAAAGAAAACCAATAAACCAAAAAAAAGGCCTCGCAGGGCCCAGTCATTCCGGACTAACATTGATAGCTCCTATCTACTACCCATAACACCCCTCCCACCACCCCACCCTCCCCAATGCCCCCTCCCATTTTGTCACAGCTCACAGTAGATCGTATAGACCTAATTTAAAGTCAGAATGTCCCCAATGAATTCCTTCCTTTGTTGCCATTCACATACATGTCCCCAGCTGCTCTAGGCTGCCACTGACATATATCATTCATCAGCAGCAGTGCATGTAAACATCACAACTGTTGGCTTGCAGATGGAATCTGATCCAGTGGCTGTACAACCACCTGATTGTTTTCACAGACCCCAGGAGAATGCATCCTTCCTTCATGACCCCACACCATGGATGTCATTCTCTGCTACCCCATTTGTGAGCCCGAGACCCTCATGAGGATGTTGCCAGGTAGAGAGGAGGCAGATCAATGATCTCCTCTAGCTAGTAAGAACCCAAAAGCAATATGCATTATGTCACTTCTGGTTTTGACTATTACTTTTCTCGGTCACTCCAATCTGTGCTCTATTAGATTTATCGGAGTTCAGGGGAGACATCAGGGATTTAGTGTTACTAAAAAACTGTAAAAAGAAAGTGTAAAAAAATAAAGGTGTGCCCAAGCACTTAAACCCTTCCAATACACATATTAATAACCTCCCTGCCCCAATGAACATGTGCATACGTACTGTACCTAAATGCACACAGCAGGGGGTTCCTACATATGAAACCGTCAATTGCACTACAAATGATACATATTACCATGCAAGCTAGAATAATTCTAGGGCCTACTCTAAACTAATGACCTGTAAGAACTTCTAAAACATGGACAATTTTGGCAGTAAAGTTTGTAGCCATTTCATAGGCACTTTCTGTTTTAAAACTTGACATGTTGGATATCTATTAACTTGATGTAAACTTATGTCTTATATTTTACAACAAAATTGGCTAATATATTGTGTTTATGTGTAATAAAATGAACTTTAATGTATTTTTTTACAGAGAAATTGCACTTGATCTGCAACCAAAAAATGCAAACTGACATTATCCAATGGCGTTTCCAATACAGGTTGGAATCTCACTAGTGACTGTTGGATTTCTAAAACAGTATTCCTAAAGTAAACCTGCAATGTAAATATCTAAACTAATGTTACATTTCAACAGCACGCACAATAAAGTGTCATATGATGCTTTTAATGGTCTAGGTACGAAACTGAAAGTGTCAACCTGGTTGATGGCCATGGACACCACCACTGGTTACATTTTGGAATGCTTCTTGACCTAAAATAAAATAGTTACACAGAGTAAACCACAGAAAAATAGCTGTAATACATTGAAAGGTGAATAAGTGCTTTTTTGTGTAAGCATATGCGAGTTTTTTAATTAAAAAAATTGTACAGTGTACCAAAACACACATTGAGGAAGATTTACTAAAAGTGGTGCACACAGAATCTGATTTACCTCATAGTTATATAGTTGGTAAGGTTGAATAAAGACAATAGTTCATCCAGTTCAACCTGTGTGGGTATATGTGTGTTAATCTTGATAATCATTCCCCATACCCCTGTATATTTTGTTCGCTAAGATGCACATCCGTGAGTCTTTTAAAACTATCAATACTTCCTGCTGACACCACTGATTGTGGAAGAGAGTTCAATTTTCTTATTGCCCTGACAGTGAAAACCCCCTACGTAGCTTAGGGTTAAACTTCTTCTCCTCCAGTCTCATTGTGTGGCCCCATGTCCTCTTACACTCCCTGAGACTGAATAGTTTCCTACCTACACTGGGATCACCATTGAGCTCTGCATAGTAACCAATAAACTTTCATGTTTTATTGTCCAATCTTAACTGAACAAGCTGAAGTTAGAAGCTGATTGGTTATTATGCACAGCTGCACCAGATTCTGTGTATACCAGTTTTAGTAAACCTCCCCCATTACAACAAATTAACTGCCAGTAAAAAAGGACATGCAGGCACATATACAGTACCTTTCAAAGATTTCTATAGCACCTTTAAGGCTCCATTATTCAACTGATTTTGGCTCCTTAAGTTAAGCTTACCCCTTCCCTCTTCTTGCATTTCACTATTGGTCAGTGAGTTTGTACATTATAGTGGTGAACCAATAGAGAGGGATGGTGATACAGTAAAATGAGTGGGCATGAGTTCAGCAGCTGAAGTTAGTGTTCAAATGATAGCACATTACACTTTTCTGAGCTGTCTGGAAGCCATCAAAATGTATGTACAAGCATTTCTATCTGCTCTGCCCTGAAATCCAAAAAAAATAAAAATTGTAAAAAGAACATTTTATATGGCCTCTGATGACTACACTGTTCTGATGTCTGAAAATAGCCTATTCTTAACCACTTCAATACCAGACACTTTTACACCCTTCCTGTCCAGGCCAATGTTTGGCTTTCAACACTGTCACACTTTGAATGACAATTGTACGGTCATGCAGCACTGTACTAAAATTACATTTTTATATTTTTTATTACACAAATAGAGTTTTCTTTTGGCGATATTTAATCATTACTGTTTTTTTTGCTTAATAAATGATAAAAGACAGAAAATGTGTTTTTCTTCTTTTTTCTGTTATCCCATTTTGCAAATAAATAATCTTTCTTTCGAAAATTTAAGCCAAAATGTATACTGCTGCATTTCTTTGAAGAAAATAACTCAAATCAGTGTATATGATTTAGTCCGTAGGAAAGTCTACAAACTATGATATACAGTATATACTGTATATGAAAATTGATCAATCCTGATGTATTGACTACCTGTCATATTTCTTGAGGCCCGAAAATGCCAGGACATTACAAATTTCCCCAAATGACCCCTTTTTGGAAAGTAGACAGTCCAAAGTATTTAGTAAGAGGCATAGCAAGTTTTTTGAAATTGTAATTTTTTTTGTCACAATTTTTTGTAAAATTAACAAATAAAAACAACATTTTTATTAACAATTTTATTAACATTTTGTACATAATGTCACTGGTGCAGTATAGCATCATCATATAACTGGTGTGGGGGTGATCAGGAACACTGCCAGTGACAGTATGTAAAAAAAAAGTAATTATATTTTGTTCCATATTTTACTTTTATTTTTTTACATACAGTGATCAGAGCAATATAGTGTTACCATAGTAACACTGTACTACTCTAGGGAGGTGATCAGGATTTTCTATTTTTTTTTACAGACTATGATTGCTTGTAAATTAATTTTACTGTTATAAGCAACCATTTTTTCTGAATCAAAACTATTTATTCAGTGTTTACTATTGTGATTAGCTATGATTGAACACAATGAATCACATAGCTCATTACAATAGTACACAATTAATGGCATGAATCAAAGCCATTCATTGTGTACAATTGTCATGTGATATGCTGTGATTGGTCGCAGCGATCACACATATCAGCAGAGGGTTGGTATGTTGATTTGTCACCTGCTGTGTCCAGTGGACACAGCGGGTGACAAATCTTGCTGGAGAGCTGCCCATGGGGCACACGCGAGGTGCGATCCTGGAAGGACATCATGTGACGTCCCCCCAGGATAACAGGGCTCACACTCGGGCATGATTTTACAATAGGATGGGCGGGAAGAAGTTAAGCTAACCATGGATGGATCCATGTTTGGCCATCCCTGTTCAACAGAAGTTAGTTGAATTCTGTTAAAGGGGCATGCTGGAAAACTTTTGTTGATCTGCTACACTCAATCAGATGCAGATGCTGATTAGTATATTCTGACAGTGCCGGGCCCTGCTTTCAGAATACAATATCATGGCAGGATATTTCTCCATTATTTCTCTATTCGGCTCTTTGGAAAGCATGGAGCTCGCTGGCCCAAAAAAACAAAAAACACTACTTGTCTATGGCCAGCTTTAGTCTTGTTTTACATCTAAAGCTGGATGGACTAATAGTATGTAAACCAGCCATTTAAACAAAAGTGAACTTGTCTGAATTCAACTATTAAAATCACTTTAAAGCTTCAGCAAGTTAACATAATTCTAATTAAATTGGTTTAAACTCGATTTTATTAAAGCCTAGCCTCTAAAAAAGAAAAAAAACTTGCAGTGGGCCCCCCTCCCTACACTGCAGGGATGCATAAAAAGGGAGTAAATATTTATCTTACTCTTGGATTCAGCAGGGTGCCTCCAGTCCTGTAACTAGTCCCCACAGCCTACTCTGTAAGGTGCAACCGGCTCCTGCCATACTTCAGCGCCCTCACATACCATAGCCCTGTTTTGTACATGATGATGCCAAGGCTAAGCCCACACAATAGAGATCTGAGCAGAAGAGGAGAGCCCCAATGCTGGCCAGAACAGGCCATAAGGTAAATAATAGGGCCTGCAGTGTGCGTTTTTTTAAATCCTTGGAGTTGGACTGTAAAAGAATACCTGGGTGATCCTGCCACCAGGGCCTCATTCAGACACTTCCTCTCAGCTTGTGAAGAGTACATGTGGCCATGCTGACACATTCTGGGGTTGGTTTACTAAACCTGGAGAGTGCAAAATCTGGTGCAGCTCTGCATACAAACCAATCAGCTTCCAGGTTTTTTACCCAAGCTTAATTGAACAAATGAAGTTAAAAGCTGATTGGCTACCATGCACCAGATCTCAGTTACACCAGATTTTTCACTCCAGTTTTAGCAAATGAACCCCACTGCGTAGGCATGGTCTTCCTTTTGTAACTTTCGGTGCACGTTGACAGTAATGTCTGAAAGATACGAAGGAGATCAGCAGAACTTAAATGTGAACATAGGATGAAAAAGGAGATTGAAATAGTATATTATATGGTAAAAATGGCAATTATTTATAATACACTGTGCTTTAGCATTGTAAATGTCATCGCGGTAGGGTGTAGACCTACTTTAATCATTAAATAAAGGCTAACATTTTATTAATAGCTTTCTAGGACCAGGACCAGACTGATGTGTGAATGCCTGGGTGGAACCTAATCCCACCCAGACATTCATACATTGTGTTACAAGGGTTATTACAACTAATAATTTCACCTTTAGAATATGTGAATGGACCCATATGAATACTTCATGATTATAATTTTTTTTAACCAGCACTTTCTCACCATATGCTAGAGAAATTGAAGATAATCAGGCTGTGATGTTCCTTCAATATGTGATAGCTTTACAAGACTGCTGCGTGTCTAAATAAATGTTTCCAACCCCAGGCAGCTTTCACCACTGCTAATTGCCAAGCAAGTTATTCTGCTATCGGGGACAGCAGAGCTGCTTAAAATAGTATACATTTTAAGGCAGTTATCTTGCTTTATAATGAAATGACAATGGTAAATGAACAGTCATATGATAACCTTTATGTTGGTAAGAAAATATCACATGAAGGAACAGTACACCGCGTCAGCATGATTGATGATGTCACAGAAGAATAATATAAGCATCCGGCTGTAGAGAGACTTAACTGTGCATGGCATTTACTGCACTATGCCAGCTCAGGCATGCTCACAAACCACAAGGGCCAATTATTTACTGAGCTTTGTATTGTTAAAGAGTAAAAATACTGCTGAGCAGAGCTTATGTACACACATTACATGCACAATGAACAAGTGAGTGTTTGCATGCGTATATATATATATATTATATATATATATATATATATATATATATATATATATATAAGGGATTTGTTGTACAAGCTTGTTATACATAAATTTACAGAACAAATAGATACAAGTAAAAAAGTATTTCTGTACATTAAGAATAAACTGTGGAGACATTCCGGTTTTGAGAATATGGTCTAGAAAGGACTGTTTGGCTAAATATAGCAGCATATAGCATATAACAGACAAATGTAGTCTATTTCCTGCAAAGGTGATTGATTTTTAAATAAAGCCTTTGCTAATTAATATATATATATATATATATATATATATATATATATATATAGTACACTAACACATGACATAACAAGAGAGAGAGAGAGAGAGAGAGAAACAAAGGTGCATCTAAGTGCAGTATTTACAATTTACAATTTATAATAATTTATAATTTACAATTGATTAAAAAACACTTACAAGAGTTCCATAAAACAGGCATATCAGTTTAGCAATCCTTGTAAATCATATGATCCTACGTCTCTGTATAGGGAGAGAGAGCCAGCCAGCAGCTATCATGAACCCAGAATTTGTTTTCTTCATATTTCCATCACACATGTTCCTGGATTAGAGGCTCATCTGTAGTGGGTGTTGCTCGGCTCTTTCGTCAAAGCTGATCTGAAACGCGTCACCGTCCAGCGCCACTCTGGACATGTCTGTTCCAGCATGGTTCCAGAAGCCGGGTCAAATGTTCACTTCCTCACTCCCCCGCTCTCCCATGTCATGCTGGGTTCATGACAGCTGCTGGCCAGCTCTCTCTCCCCATACAGAGACGTAGGATCATATGTTCTACAAGGATTGCTATACTGATATGCCTGTTTTTATGGAAACTCTTGCAAGTATATTTAGCCCCTTCTTTCACATTGTAAACACTGCAATTAGAGATGCCTTTGTTTTCCTCCTGATCTTTTAGAGCTGCTTCTCCTCTTGAAAGAGCTGCCCTAAGTTCCATCTCCAAACTTCTGCCTGGGCTCGGATATCAACAGAAGTGCCCTCATCCTCCCTTACTATAATATACCATCACAGGAAAAAAAAGAGAAAAAACACAAAAATCCAAAGAACCACAGGTTCCAACTGAATGCCTAGAGCAGGGCGGGGGTTATATACTGACTGAGGGACGGCCCATGGGCGTACCCAGGTGCTTGTTTTCTCTTTGATTCTGCCTAGTCCTACTCCTAATACAAGTGATATAACCCTATTGTTATGAATATAGAAGGCTGTGTCTGTCAATGAACTCAGAGAAATTGATTTTACGGTAAGTCAAAAATTCTATTTTCTTCTGCAAAAAGAAAAAAAAACGTCCTGCTCGCGTTTTTGATATTTTTATCTAAAGTTCTGCCTTAAATTTTATACTTATGCTGTTTAGGCTATACGAATAAGAAGGCTTATTAATTTAGTGTTGTTTGCATTTTTTTTCCTTTTTAGGTGTACTTGCTTGTTATTTGTGTACTGTTGCATTAGAACAGGTTCACAGACATCCCTACATTTCAAAGGTCTGTAACCTTTAGGGGCTAAAACCCAATTTCACCTGCATTTCTCCAAAATGGCAGATTTTCATTAAAGCCTTGCAGTAATGATAACTCTTTGTTTTGCTTAAACACAACAGCACAACAAGTTTTTCCTAAAATACAGTAAAACCTTGGTTGAGAATACCTTGGTTTGAGAGTGTCTTGCAAGACAAGCAACATTTTTATCAAATTTTGACTTGATATGCAAGCGATGTCCTGATATACAAGTAGCATCATGTCACAACTGAGTATAAAAGAGAAGAGAGGTGCCTCTAATGCCGCGTACACACGATTGGACTGTCCATCAGACAATTCTATCGTGTGTGGGCTCAGGCGGACTTTTTTCTTCCCAAAAGTCTGGTAGACTTTGAAAGAAGACTTGACTCAAAATTGTCCTCCGGACAATCCGTTTGTCTGTGTGCTAGTCCGCCGGACTTTTCAAATGAATGGACTAGTCCACACACATGGACTAAAGTCCATTCATTTTGAACTTGACTTCAGGTACGATGGGACTAGCGAAGGAAGTCTATGTCGCCGCCTCCATCGGTGAAATTCACACCTTGCAAGCACCCACCCCCCATGTTGAGGGCACGCGGCCTAGTACGGTTCAGGGGGGGCACTCGCCCCCACCCCCTTTCCTGACTGGCCGGGTTGCATGCTCGGATAAGGGTCTAGTATGGACTTTGGGGGTACCCCATGTCATTTTTCAGCGTAGGGGTTACCCTTAAAACCCATACCAGGTGACGAGGCTCGCAAGGTGTCAATCTCGCCAATGGAGGCGGCGACATTGACTTCCTTCACTAGTCCCGTCATACATGAAGTCACGTTCAAAATGAGCGGACTTTAGTCCATGTGTGGGCTAGTCCGTTCATGTGGAATGTCCGGCGGACCTCTGCCAAAAGTCCGGCGGATTGTCAGCCGGAAAAGTCTGTTCGTGTGGTCGTATGTAGGCAAGTCTGCTTGTTTGGAAAGTCTGATTGTGTGTACGCGGCATAAGTGTAGCAATATGGTTACATTTAATGAAGGTATAACATTTAGCAACTCACACCACAATCAATGTCATCCCTTCTACGCTGTGCTCCACAAGCGGTTCAAGCCTCGCTTTCAGATCACTCTACTGCAGGGTGGGCTTCCCAGTCATGATTGCAGACTGACAGCGGTGAGAACCGGCAGTGCGGAGGATAGTCTATGTGGACAGCTTTACCCCCAATGCCTGCATACTTAGATGTGCCTCATCAATCATGTGAGTTGCTAAATGTTGTACCTTCATTAAATGTAACCATATTGCTACAATTAGAGGCACCTCTCTCCTCTTTTATACTCTGTAGTAGACATGGGCGCCGTCAAAAAATTTGTTTTGTTCCGTTCTGTTTTGTTCCGTATGAAAATAAAATAGTATTTCGTAATTCGTGCACGAAATTGAATTCAGATTCATACAAAATATGAATTTTTGTTAGATTTGTAAACTTGTCATTGAAATAACGAAAGTTCGTTATTATGAATTTATCATTATGTGTGGTTACTACCATCCCTGTGCTGTGCTGACTTCCTGGGTTTTAAAATTTTAGGTTTGTTAACTTTTCGCAAAAATAAGAAAAGTTTGTTATGATGAATTTATCATTATGGGGGGTTCCCACCATCCCTGTGCTGTGCTGACTTCCTGGGTTTTTAACTTTTAGGTTTGTTCACTTTTTGTAACAAGTACGAATGTTCATTATCATGAATTTATCATTATGAGGGGCTCCCACCATCCCTGTGCTGTGCTGTACTTCCTCTGATTGGTGAACAAAACACACGTCATGTTTCTGTTAATTTGGATCCGAAATTCGTTAACAAAATTTTGTATTTCGTATGTAATTCGTAAGCATAAAAATTTGTATTTCCGATTCGTACGAAAAAAATAACACATGTCTACTCTGTAGCTCTTGCTGGATTTTGCATCTACAGTGGTGTGAAAAAGTGTTTGCCCCCTTCCTCATTTCCTGTTCCTTTGCATGTTTGTCACACTTAAGTGTTTCGGAACATCAAACCAATTTAAACAATAGTCAAGGACAACACAAGTAAACACAAAATGCAATTTGTAAATGAAGGTGTTTATTATTAAAGGTGAAAAAAAATCCAAACCATCATGGCCCAGTGTGAAAAAGTGATTGCCCCCTAAACCTAATAACTGGTTGGGCCACCCTTAGCAGCAACAACTGCAACCAAGCGTTTGCGATAACGTGCAATGAGGCTTTTACAGCGTCCTGGAGGAATTTTGGCCCACTCATCTTTGCAGAATTGTCCTAATTCAGTTACATTAGAGGGTTTTCGAGCATGAACGGCCTTTTTAAGGTCATACCACAACATCTCAATAGGATTCAGGTCAGGACTTTGGCTAGGCCACTCCACAGTCTTCATTTTGTTTTTCTTCAGCCATTCGGTGGTGGACTTGCTGGTGTGTTTAGGATCATTGTCCTGCTGCAGAACCCAAGTTCGTTTCAGCTTGAGTACACGAACAGATGGTCGGACATTCTCCTTCAGGATCTCTTGGTAGACAGCAGAATTCATAGTTCCTTTTATCAGGGCAAGTCTTCCAGGTCCTGAAGCAGCAAAACAGCCCCAGACCATCACACTACCACCACCATATTTTACTGTTGGTATAATGTTCTTTTTATGAAATGCAGTGTTCCTTCTACGCCAGATATACTTGGACACACACCTTCCAAAGAGTTCCACTTTTGTCTCATCGGTCCACAGAATGTTGTCCCAAAAGTCTTGGGGATCATCAAGATGTGTTGTGGAGAAATTGAGACGAGCTTTGATGTTCTTTTTGCTCAGCAGTGGTTTTCTCCTTGGAACTCTGCCATGCAGGCCATTTTTGCCCAGTCTTTTCCTGATGGTGGAGGCATGAACGCTGACCTTAACTGAGGCAAGTGAGGCCTGCAGTTCCTTGGACGTTGTTGTGGGGTCTTTTGTGACCTCTTGGATGAGTCGTCGCTGCGCTCTTGGGGTAATTTTGGGCGGCCGGCCACTCCTGGGAAGGTTCACCACTGTTCCATGTCTTCGCCATTTGTGGATAATGGCTCTCACTGTGGTTCGCTGGATTCCCAAAGCTTTGGAAATGGCTTTATAACCCTTTCCAGACTGATGGATCTCAATTACTTTCTTTCTCAATTGTTCCTGAATTTCTTTGGGTCTCGGCATGATGTGTAGCTTTTAAGGATCTTCTGGTGGACCTTACTGTGTCAAGCAGCTCCTATTTAAGTGATGCCTTGATTGTGAACAGGTGTGGCAATAATCAGGCCTGGGTGTGGCTAGAGAAATTTAACTCAGGTGTGGACAACCACAGTTATAGTATGTTTTAACAAGGGGGGCAATCACTTTTTCACACAGGGCCATGATGGTTTGGATTTTTTTTCACCTTTAATAATAAACACCTTCATTTACAAATTGCATTTTGTGTTTACTTGTGTTGTCCTTGACTATTGTTGAAATTGGTTTGATGTTTCGAAACACTTAAGTGTGACAAACATGCAAAGGAACAGGAAATGAGGAAGGGGGCAAACACTTTTTCACACCACTGTAATCCCTATGTGGAGGCTTACATTTGTGGATGGACATTTTATGGTTACACAACAATCACATTGCTATAATCTTTTTATATGGACTATAAATGGAAGGATTTATGAATAAATGGTTGTGGAACAAATCATTTGAGTTTCCATTATTTCTTATGGGGAAGTTAGTTTTGATATACGAGTGCTTTGGATTACAAGCATATTTCTGGGACGAATTATGCTTGCAATCCAAGGTTTTACTGTATTTATTTTGACCAATGCTAACTAGTTTAATTACACTGGCAATGTTAGAGATTTAACCAGCCCTCTCTTGATCCACTATCATTCATCCTAAAAAAAATACCTTTTCTTTTTGTTTGCATTTCGTCTGTATAGTGGTAGGTAAACAGTTTGAGCCTGATGGGTCATAAATCATTGCTGTTCTATGATTTTCCTGCTAGCTAGCAGTCTGTGACCTCTCACAGATGTCCAAAAAATCATTGGGGAGTGACTAAGCTTTTGATCAACTAATGCTGTCAGGTAAGCACACACTGGGTTAGAGTGGGTCAAGTTCCAAACCTAAAGTAAGAATATAAATACATTTTCAGGTGAATATTTCAGTTAGGAGCTCTGTTGCTTTTGTATTGCTTGAAAAACAGCATTGTATAAATTGAATTAACCCTGTAAATGTACCTAGCCACTTGTTTTTTTGTTTATAAAATGTTTTTTTTTTCATTTTTTCTACACCATTTTGAAGATTTTTTGTTCCTTCCTAATCTCATGCAACCCATACATACTGTAAATGAGGGAAGTGGTCATTTACAATATGGTGACCAGGGCAGGAAGTCACACAAAGCAGTTGCTCAGCTGGCACAAATAATCCCCCTAGTTTGCCTAATGCATTTGTTTGTTATGATACTCAGCTCTATCTAGTGGCCATAATGCTCTAACTAAGGAAAATACCTCAATCAGGAAAATGCTGCATTATGGCCACCAGATGGAACTGATGATCACAGGAAATAAACATTTTAGGTAAACTATGGGTATTATTCATGAGAGTTGAGTGAATGCTTAAGACATTTGCATAGAAAATTTTAATAAATAGACCCCTCACTGACCTGGCAGGCAAACTTTTACCACTAGTGAGCCATCTAGTGGCAAGCAAGCCAACTGCACCTGCCTATTTTTTTTGCTAAATCTCCCCCATGGCAGTGTACCACTCCCAACGCCATGTTTTGTCAACAGCTTTCCTTGAAAATAGCCATATTGTGATATAGACGTCAATGTTGTTTGCAGTTAACTTCAGATTACATGGATTTAAGGCAAGACCATAACCCAACCTTGCCCCCTCAAAAATCACAGTCAGGCATATTCCATTCACCCCACTACCAACTTACACACAAGAATGCTCCATTTATGCTGTGTATAATAATATTGGTTGTGTAACAGCTTCAAATAGGGAATGGTTTCATTTGCTTGACCCATATAGAAAGTGTTCATGAGGATTACAAGTGCACATATTATGGCTTGTGATATATCTTCTCAGTTCCTCTTCATTATATTAAATCAGCTGACATTCAGAGGCTGGGAAGAGGGTTGCAATTAGCTTTTGAGTTTGCAAGCTGCTATTATTATCTACAACAATTTTGGCATGTTTCAAGCCACGGTCATGAGGGTCAAGTTATTAAAGCCTGAGTAGAAATGGAGAATAACGACAAACTCGCTAATGAAATTTGTATTTAACTGGTGCGAATCTTAAAAGCATACCAGTGTTACAATGTGCCAACTAACCAGTCATGGAAGTTCATACAGGCAAGGTTCTGTCTCTTATTGTACCTTGTTATTACTGTAGACATTTTTTCTATATAGCTGTCTGTCTTGGTCACTGGAAACACTTTATATGATTGTATTTTCTGCTTTGATCACTGCAAATTAGACAATGGTACTAGTTATCAATAATTATAGCAATATATACACACAGAAACACCTAATACAGTGTAATATAGAAATGCGTTTAAAAGTTTAAAGCTTTAAAGTGGATTTTCAAAGAAAATACATTTTACTGCTTGTTTGTGGTGTCTCTAAGTAGTAAAAAAAAATCTTCATTCAATAAGCGCCAGTCCTACTTTTACTTAAAATACTTGGTGGGCTGGGGTCTGACCACAATAGATAAGTGCCTGGCTCCATATCTGACTTAGGTCAGACTCATTTTTGAAGAGCAAATATTACCACATTTCAGCCACTTCTCTAGACCTATTAGTTCTGCTTCAATAAATGTTTCTTTAATTCTTTATAGTGGATGTAAACCCTAACTGAATGACATTTGGTTTGCTAAAGTACTGTACATTATAAAGAATTGAAATTTTTTACATAATAAAATACTGTTTTAACTTTTATTTCATCCCTTTTTATCTCATAATTGCTCATCTCCTGAAGCCACTTCCTGTGCAAATGCACTGCTGAGACTTGATTATGGTGTTAACAGTGGATCATATAAAAATGGAATACAAATAAAAAGAATTCCTCTACCTAAAGAGAAATGCCTGGCATGGACTTCTATCATATACACCATGATGCAAGAAGTGTTAAACAAATGTATCCTCAGGATCCTTTCCCAGGCTGATTCTACTCTTTATTGCACTAACTTTCCCATAGATTTCTCGAGTTCCTATGCTCTGGCAAATTGTTTTTGGCTCAATCGAAACACTGTTTCTAGCATACATTGGCATCAAAAAAGTAAGAGCCCTAAGGCACATTAAAGTGGAAGTAAGCCCATCGATTTAAACAGTTATAAAAAAAGGCATGCCGGGAATGCTAACTGCACATTGGCTGTGCTCTCAGCCAAACTATCAAACCATCCAATGGCTGGTGTCATAACGAATCACATGTGCAGCACCATAGCAGTTGAAGATTAAACAGAGGCAAAGATGGCAGCTTCCTTGGCTGAAAACTATAGGGGAGTTTACTTCCACTCTAATCTTATGCCATGCTGATATCAACCCACATGCCAGGTAAGGTGGGCTTATATTGTTTTTTTGTTTTGTTTCCTAAATCAAACTGTAAAAAAGCACATCCTTTGTCTTTTTATTAGGCTTCCCAGCATGACCACAATCCTTCCACCTTGTCATACAGGGTTAAAGAAAGGTTGGAGTGGGAATAAATAAAATGTGAATTCCTCTGAATATTCACATCAGAGTTCCTGGATTATATAAACAGCATGCAGATGTTCAATTAAAATCAAGGCAAATATCCTTGTTTTTATTATTATTATTATTCAGGATTTATATAGCACCAACAGTTTGTGCAGCACTTTATAACAGGACAAACAGTACAGCTTCAACATAATTCAATACAAGAGGAATCAGAGGGTTGATTAGAGCTTCAATCTAGGAGGGAGGGTCAAGTGATACAAAAGGTAATAGCTGTGGGGGATGAATTGATATGAATTTATTGAACATAGTAAATCTGCCAGTAAAATTGCATAAGATCTTTATATTTTCTTGTAAATACCAACTGCACTGCAGAAATCAGACTGACAATCAGGTGTTATTGGGTTATTAATTTGGAGCCCATCTGACTTAATTACCTTGCACAATGTAATATGCAATATGCAATGCTGATGTCATAGGTTTTCAGGTACTGGGAGCTGGACATTAACCTCCCTGGCGGTATGATTATTTCAGATTTTAGGTGCTGAAAGCGGTACCATTATTTTGCATGGAAATTTGGCATTTTATATTGTAGGCCTGTAATTCTTAGAAATAACTCACTTAAATCTGTCCAAACAAGAGTCTAGTAGACATCCCGGGTATGATAACGTTTGAAACACAAAATCATAAATTATAATATAATAAATAACTATAAATAATTATAACAAATAATAATATACTAATAATAAAAAATATTCAACAATGTAATCAAATCAAAAACACTGAAATGTGCTCAGTTGCAGAATTGTCACTGTCATTACTTTTAGTGTTTGATGATGAATCTCCCCACAAATCACTATTGCTCAATTCTGCAAGTGATTCTAATTTATTATCGCTATTTTCTAGCTGGTCTAAAAGCACTTTTGATGTAAACAGACATTTTTTGGTTGCTATGGACAATCTACGGTTTCCTGGCAGAAAGTACAATATTTATATGATATACACTGTTCTTTCTGCCTGGAAACCTGAGATTGTCCATGGCAACCAAAAAGTGTCCCTTTACGTCAAAGGCAGTTTTAGACCAGCTAAAAACCCAGCAACAGTAAATTAGAATCACTTGCAGAATTGAGCTATAGTGATTCATGGGGAATTTTGTCATCAAACACTGAAAGTGATGACCAGTTATAATTCTGCAACTGAGCAAATTTCATTTTTTTTTAATTTGATTAAATTATTGAATACATTTTATTATTATTATTTGTTATAATTATTTATAGTTATTTATTATATTATAATTTATGATTTTGTGTTTTAAACTTTATCATACCCGGGATGTCAACTAGACTTTTTTTTGGACAGATCTACATGTGTTTTTCCTAAGAATTATCGGCCTACAATATGCTTCAGCATCAAAAATCTGAAATAATCATACCGCCAGGGAGATTAAAGCCCACATTAACCCACAGCTTTTTAAAAAATAAACAATGTCAGTTTGTTAGTACATGAGGAGCTCTCTTCAGTGGTGATGTTTGTTCTGTGCTTTGTGAATGGCATAGCAGAGAAACAGAGAGAGGGGGGCTGAGGCACTAGCATCGATTGTACACACCATTCTGATAAACGAAGAGCCAGAAGTGTGACATTATCTCTCAGCTTTGAGAGTTCCTGATGTGCTAACAAATTGACAATGTTTATGTGAGAAATAAACATTAAAAAAGCTATTTGCTTAGATTTTGATTTAATCCTGCCGGTTTTCTGTCTAGTGATGCCATAGGTGTTCTTTACTGGTGGCAGCTGTGGTCCTTATTTCAGCACTGGATGGCACTCACATAATGATGTTTGAGCTCTAAACAATGCTACAGTACTGTGAGTTTAGGAAGGAATGTCAATATCAGCCTGGTATCACAGATAGGAGTTCAATGATGCTGGCCCTCAGTCAACCCAAGAGTTTGTTAGGATAGTAAGCAGAAGAGGAACCCAGATGGCAGTGCCAGAGCTTGGTAGCAAACTGAGAGGGAAGGACTAAAAAAAGTTTAGCTTTAAATAGTATCTAAATCTTTTTATGAAGTCTAGTATTTGAATAATGTGGAAGCATTAAAACCCCAGTTATTATTGTTCTACTGTCGGTGTGCCTTCTGGGGGAGATTCATATTCCCTGTTATACCTGGTTACCATTATCACAGAGACAGACAGTCATTGAAAATCCCTTCAGCCCTGGTTCACATTGGAGCAATTTGGCATGTGATTTGGCATGTCATATTGCATTCCAAACCTGCGGCAAAAGTAGTTTTTTGTACTACTTTTGGTGAATTTTGGGTGCAATTTCCATAGACATCTGTGCAGCAACCCACACAGATGTCTCTAAAATCATCCCCAAAGTCAGGACTAACATGCAGGAATGAAATTGCGTGAGTTCAGCTGAACTCGCACAATTTCATTCCCGCTGTCAGTGTGAATTTAGGCTTAAAGAAAAAAAAATAGATTTTTATGTACTATATATATTCATGACAACCTGTGCTTACCTTTATATCTCTATAAAACAAAGAAATATAATGAGATTTTTTTCAATATACAGAATCAAATTTTTTTGTACTTTTTGAAAAGGCCATGCTAATAAAAAAAAATGTTCTCATTTAAAAAAAAAAATCAGTTCTTTAACCCCCCCGACGGTATTCCCGAGTCTGGCTCGGGGTGGAATTTTTATACCAAAAGCGGTAACCCCGAGCCAGACTCGGGACTGCATCGCTGGATCCAGGACGTTTACTTACCTTCTCCCTCTGATCCAGCGATGTCCCCGCGCTGTACGAGCAAGCCGTGTCTCGCTCGATCTATCACGGAGCTGATCTCTGTGCCCTGCGAGCGTTGCGACACACGGGGATGGAGATCGGCGCCAAATTCAAAAAGTGAAACACACAGTATACATACTTTCACATCCCCTTTGTCCCTACTGGTCTGCCCAGTGCCGTGCTTGCAGTTTTATATAATAAAAAACTGTTCTTTATGCCTGGAAACTGGAGATAGCAACCAAAACTGTCCCTTTACATCAAAAATTATTTTAGACCAGCTAGAAAACAGCGATAATAAATTAGAATCACTCACAGAATTGAGCGATAGCGATTTGTGGGGAGATCCGTCATCAAATATTGAAAAGTAATGACAGTGACAATTCTGCAACTGAGCTTTTTGATTTGATTACATTATTGAATCATTTTTATTATTGTTATATTATTATTTGGTATAATTATTTATAATTATCTATTATATTATAATTTATGATTTGATTTTTCAAACTTTATCATACCCGGGATGTCTGCTAGACTTTGGTTTGGACAGATTTAAGTGAGTTATTGCTACGAATTACAGGACTACAATATAAAACGCCAAATTTTCATGCAAAATAATTGTACCGCTTTTAGCACCTAAAATCCGAAATAATCGTACCGCCAGGGAGGTTAATATTTGAATGTAATTGGTAACTGAGAAATTGAGAGATGCTTTGATACATCAGGCTTTCTGAGTATGAGAGACAACAAGGAGCCTACAATAGCTGTGCTTAAGGATATATTTCCAAAAATTTCCAAAATATTTTTTTTTAAATGATGGTGCGTGAGTTGGTGCACTACAGCAATGTCCAGGTGAAAAATAGAACGCCAGAAAATGTTTATTAGCCTGCAATTTTAAGTATGCAAAGGTACCATCATTTTTAGTGTTATGCCCCGTACACACAATCGGAGATTCCACCAGAAAAAGTCAGAGGAGAGCTTTTGGTCGAAAAATGCAATCGTGTGTATGCTCCATCGGACTTTTGCTGGTGGAATTTTGACCAGCAAAAGATTGAGAGCATGTTCTCAATTTTTCGGTAGGAAAAAGTTCAGATCAGAAATTCTGATCGTCTGTACACATTCCGACGTGAAAAATTCCTACGCATGCTCAGAAACAATTTGACACATGCTCGGAAGCATTGAACTTCATTTTCTCGGCTCGTCGTAGTGTTGTACGTCACTGCATTCTTGGCGGTTGAAAGAGAGAACCTTTGTGTGACCATGTGTAAGCAAAACAGCTTGAGCGGAATTCCTTCGGAATTCCATGAGAAAAAACATTAGTGCTTTTTACAACCAAAATTTCAATCGTGTGTACGCAGCAAAAGGGTAGTGTAGGGTAACTAACTGTGTCAAAGTTAAAGAATCCATATGGAAATTACAGTCTTTGCTATAAACATGGATTGGGAGTCTCTGTATGGTATTAATGCTCACATCCATGTGTGCAGAAATCAGTGTATCAGTGTGTAGGGCCCCCAAACCTTTCAGTAGCTGGAAATAGGAATAATAGTTCAGAGCTCTAACAAGCATTACTGAACTCCAAAACTACAGGGGACAATTTAAACGGGGGGGGGGGCACTGGTATCTAAAAAAGACCTTAAACAGTCCTGAGGTGGATATTCTTACATAAAGTATCTAGGTATTACCTTTTCAGTCTATATTAGGCTGTTGGAGGCCTAAATAGCAGATCAAAAAGTGGAGTGAGTTGAGTGGTTTTCATTTATCTAGGCTACAGAACAGCTATTAGAATTTAAACACCATAATCGGGACATATTCTGTAAGGTTTAACATATTTTACCACACGATCTAGTCACCTGAATACAATGCTGGGGTATGTTCCCCGTAACTTCTATGGAAGAGTCGCCAAAGTCCAACAATATTAGAGCGCAAGTCCAGTTGAATGTGAATAAATGCCAGAACTATTTTAATCTGGACTCTCTGACCTCATGGACTAGAAGCAGATGGCCAACCTGCACCCCCACAGGAGTGATTGCTTTGCCTGTGACCCATTTACTTCCACCACTATAAACTGAACAAGAAATGTGGTTTATTTGTATTCAGCCAGTAATCACATTTTACAAATACAAGCTTGATGTCCCAAGAGGCAAAAACATGATCACTTAGTAATGTCAGTGCATTCTTTTCATAAAATCTTTATAGTTTATTAATATTACTGTTTTTCTTTGTAGAAGTGCAGAGATAACGGCCTGTGAAATAGCTTGAACATTGATAATACCTGTACATGATAGAGGAAATTATGCTTTTACACACTCAAACTAACAATAACAAAACGCCATGTTTCCCATTTGTTCCTTTAGTCAGTTATAAGTTCCATTTTTAAAAAGAAAAAAAATATTGAACTTGTAACTACTTTAACGTGTAATTGAAAAATTGTAAAATGCTAAATCAATAAAATGTTACAAAGTAACTGTACTGCCACAGGAACCAATTTGTACTGCATGTACCTCTGATTTCTGAGGTTATTGGCTAAATATGCTTGTCTTCTTATAGTGTAAGATCCCTGTTAGTGTAACATTTATTTTAGAAGCTGTATAAAGGAAATAATAAGAGGTCTGGTAACATAACAGAATGAGAGTATTTTGAGGATTCCTCCTCTTCACACTCATTTAAGAATATTATATCCATTTGTACCTTTTGTTATAAGCCTAATAGGCTGTTTTTATTAGAAACTCTAATCATCCCTGTGGTTTTGATGTGGCTGGGCATTTCCTATAGATCAGTATTTGTTCTTATACTTGTTATGCCTTTATTTTTTATTTGAAAATGTCCTTATTCGAAAGATATAGCTACAGAAGAGTAGATAATACATTGTTGGTATACCATTCGATCGCAAATATTTCTTACTGTCTTCAAATTGAATGCTGGGGCCTCAGAATCTATGCTTTTATTATGTGTTTGTCTTGTCTGTATAATAGGAAGAATACATTGAAAGGTACATTTTATTGTTCATCAGTTTCATCCTTATTATTTCCTTTATACATATATATTTGGTGAGCATTTGGTGAGCAGGTTGCACAAAAACGTTCTTCTGCAGGAGTTATATGACATGTTTATCTACTCTTTTCTGCTACATTTTAAAGCTGTTTCTTCTGTATGATTACTTATTTGGAGTGCTAATGATAAAATATTTAGGATATAGTTTAATGTACAGTATGTGTTGAGTTCTTATCTCATTAGCATAGTTATAGATTGAAAAATACTGATCATTTTTGCATTTGATTGCATACAATCTAAGGAATGTAAACATTAGATTGGTGTCCTAGTCAAGCCTAGTGCTATGTTTGTTGAGGAACCATAAAGTAGTGCACAGCTTTTCCCTTTTGGTTAGCTGAGTCATAAGTACCAATAATTTGAAGTAATGGATATCCCACTCACAGCAGTTATATTGTCAGTGTATGTTCGAGCTGATTAATTTTATTTATTTATTTTTAGAATATTTGCATTGCTACAGGTTCCTCAAGCCCAGTGCCTAGTTTCCCATGCCTTGTGTTTGACAACAGATTGCTTATTAATCATACAAACAGCCATAATTGAATAACAAAATGTGCCTCGTACAGACATGGGGTTCACAGCAAAGTTTACAAACGTTAAAACGTACGGCATGATTTGTAAAAAAAAGATGGTGTACCAAACCCAGGCAGATTCACTCATCTATTTTAATAAATAATTAGCTTTTTGGCTTTTATAACTTCCCGCTACAATGTTGAATATGATAATGGATAAAAGAGTATCCAAAATAATGGGGGTATGAATGATATAGATCATCTGCCAAAATACATTCAACATTGCAGGTATATATATATATATATATATATATATCTTTTTTTGTTTTTACTCAATGGCTTTAAGCCTCCAGTAGCATCTGCTGCTCAAAATTGAAATTGCAATTGTTAAAGTATATGTGAAGGCAAACTTTTTGGGCATTGTATATAGTAGGGAAGGGTTAGACCCTCTGCCAAGTTTTTATTCCAGTTTGTGTTCCTGCCAAAGGGAATCACCCTGCTATTTCTCTTTATGACTATTGTCACCAAGACAGAAGGCAAGTGTAAATGCTAAAATTTAGAGTCATTATGTGAACAAAAAATGAGGAGAAATCATTCATTAGGGACAGATGTTCTGATGCCAGTTGTCAAATACAGGAATTCCCCTCACTTCAGGGAAGCTTTCCTCTCACATCCTGTTAGATCTTTAAAACAGGGTGTAGAGACGTCCAGTTCTGGAGCCGCATGGGGAAGATGTGAGTTAACTTGGCTCCTGCTGAGACTTGCCACATCTGCTTATAAAATTGTTCACCAGCCTGTGATCCTGAGGCGTTGCACACCTATCAACACCCTGCTATCACATGGACCGATTTGTGGAAGGATTCAGCTCCCGTCCTAGTCAGTTATCACACACAGGTCCCAATGAGCTTCTTAAGATGGTGCACAATCCCAGGAAGAAAGTGCTTGATCCAAACACCTTGCCCTCATCTCCGGACCCACCACCACTACCAGAGGAGGAAACGTCACATGCCTGCATTGCACAGGCTGTGGTACAGCCCCAAACTAACAGAATCTCTACAGTCTCGGGGCATGCTGGGACTGTGGCGTCATAAGGTACTGTCAATCCACGTGGTCCAGAGAGAGCTTAAAGCATTACTTTATATGGAAAAACTGAATGTTATGCTACGCAATTTTGGTCATGTCATGTCTTCATACCTGTTCACGAGTGGTATGCTAAAATGGATTTAAGGAATGCGTTAGGGAAACTAAAGGTCACCCAAACCAAGGCCCCACCTGGCCCTGACCTTACTTCATTTAGCAGTTTTAGGTGGTACCCCAAGAATAATATTTAGTAAGGAAAAGGGTTGCTTCAGATGTATTCATTTTCTGTTATCTTTTATCCTTCGGAGAATGCCTTCTGTATACCCATTATTTTGTGATTTTTTGTTTTCTTACACTATAATTAAACTATAATATACTTTAATATATTTTAAACCCCTTAAAACCATAAAGTGACCATCATTTTTTTTTGACACGTTAGGGTAAATGAAAGGGAATTTGCACACCAGTGGTAGACTAAACCATGAACTAGTCCAGCTCAATTTTTGCCTTGTATATCATCAGTCTTCTTGTCTGGAAGTCTATTGAGTTCATTAACTTTATGATGCTATGCTGTTCTCTTGGTAAATGGGTTTAGTTAAAATGATTTTCCATTGACTTAAGCATGTTCCACTGACATCAATGGAAAGAAAAAATATAACTACAAAAAACCCTTTATATCCTGCCTAAATTCACGATTAGCTTTCATTGGAGTAACTGATTTTGAGAGCTAATGCTAATAGATATTTAATACACATGATTGCTTAAAATATACATAGCATCAAAACAGTGCTAAATTGTAGCATAATGTTTACATCATAATATATTGGACTGCAATTGTGTAAACATTGTATGTTCATGATACATTGGGGTAGATTTACTAAAGGCAAATATACTGTGCACTTTGCAAGTGCAGTTGCTCCAGAGCTTCGTAAATAAGGTAAAGCTTCATTTTTCAAAGCTTACCCAATCACATGCAAGGAAAGCCAAATTGCATTTTTGCTTGCATGTAATTGGATGATAGACGTTAGCAGAGCCCCCCCCCCCCCCCTCATTTATTAAGCTCTGGTGCAACTGCATTTGCAAAGTGCACAGTCTATTTGCCATTAGTAAATCAACTCCACTGTGATTTTGTTTTTATCGTACAGTCTATATACTGTGTATGCATATGAATAAATTAGTTGTATAACATGAAGTTATAATGAAAAAAATATAGGAAAAGTCATAACAAAGTTCAATATGGTGTTAACATTGCAATTATATTAATTCTTTTGTCAGGCTACCAATTATAATGCTGAAAGGTATTCCGATAAATACAATAAAGGCATAATAAAGCAATATGCATTTAAAAATGAACTCGCAGAACAAAAAGCAGAAAATTGCACAAATAATAGAAATAATGAAGCACTAACAGCAGTTAGTAATGAAATCTAGAATAGCAGTGCTAATTGTTCTTGTAATTGGGAACCCACATGTCAAAGCATTTATATTTTGTAACATTGTCAGAATATAACTTTATGGCACGCCAAAAGCAATAATTATCAATAGGGAACAACAACCAACAAAAAAAAATAAGCTGGCAATAGACCTGTATAAAATAGTTTGAACATTTATTTGAAAAGGTGATATTTCATTTTTTTGTCATAACTTTACATGATACCATAAAGGAGTGCTGCATTTTTGAATAACAATTCATTTGAATGATATGCAATGTTTCACTTTTGGTATATATGGGCTAAAATGTTTACAATCACATGTTCATTGCATGAAGTGTGATTTTAACTTCCCTGGAACGGGAAGTTAATATTAACTTGTCCTTTCAGCCAGTCGGGTTATAGGTCTCAAGACCTGCTTCCTGATTGGCCTGGGAGGAGGATTAGTGTGGCAATAGCTATTGTCACACAGCTGAGTGAGCTCGGAGCTCAGTGCTCAGAGCCCTGAGCCCACCCTTTTTTGAAGCCTAATAAAGCCTCTGGCTCTAATCATGTATTTAAAAAAAAAACACCCCTCACCATTGGAATCCATGGTCTGGCACCCTGCATGTAGATTAACTAGTTGCTGACCGCCGGCCGTCAAATGACGGCCAGGCGGCGCAGCTATTGTGGCGGGAGGCCGTCATATGACGGCCTCCCGTTTAAACAGGGATGCGCGCGATCGTGCGCGCGCATCCCTGTTTCTTTGGTGGCGGCGTGTCACGGAGACACCGCTCGCCACCGAAGGGGGTGAACAGCCATTCGTTATGGCTGTTTACCACGTGATCGGCCGTGATGAAGTCACGGCCGATCACAGATGGTCACACCCCGTACGTGCACGGCACATGCGCGCGATCGCGAGCGCGCGATCGCGAGCGCGCGATCGCGAGCGCGCTGCGCGTGCACGTCGGTGGCGGCGTGTTCCCCGGGAACACTGCTCGTCACCGACACTGGTAAACAGCCATTGGCTGGCTGTTTACCCACGTGATCGGCTGTGATCCTTTCACAGCCGATCACTAAAATGTAAACAAACCGCGGTAACGGGATGTTACCGGGTTCTCCTCCTCACACACCGATCGTGTGTGAGGAGGAGATTGCGGTAACATCTCGTTACCGCTTACTGTACACACCAATCACACTGATTGCCCCCCCCCCCCAATAAAGAGGACCTGTCACCACCCCTCATAGTACCTGTCAATCACAGTCCATCAGAGTACCTGTCACAGTCCATCAGAGTATTTGAGTGCCTGTCCCAGTCCATCAGAGTATTTGAGTACCTGTCCCAGCCCATCAGAGTACCCGAGTACCTGTCCCAGCCCATCAGAGTACCTGAGTACCTGTCCCGGCCCATCAGAGTACCCGAGTACCTGTCCCGGCCCATCAGAGTACCCGAGTACCTGTCCCGGCCCATCAGAGTACCCGAGTACCTGTCCCAGCCCATCAGAGTACCCGAGTACCTGTCCCAGCCCATCAGAGTACCCGAGTACCTGTCCCAGCCCATCAGAGTACCCGAGTACCTGTCCCAGCCCATCTGAGTACCCAAGTACCTGTCACAGTTCATCTGAGTACCCGAGTACCTGTCCCGGCCCATCAGAGTACCCGAGTACCTGTCCCGGCCCATCAGAGTACCCGAGTACCTGTCCCGGCCCATCAGAGTACCCGAGTACCTGTCCCGGCCCATCAGAGTACCCGAGTACCTGTCACGGCACATCAGAGTACCCGAGTACCTGTCACGGCACATCAGGGTACCCGAGTACCTGTCATGGCCCATCAGGGTACCCGAGTACCTGTCACGGCCCATCAGGGTACCTGAGTACCTGTCACGGCCCATCAGGGTACCCGAGTACCTGTCACAGTCCATTAGAGTACCGAGTACCTGTCACAGTCCATTAGAGTACCGAGTACCTGTCACGGTCCATTAGAGTACCGAGTACCTGTCACAGTCCATTAGAGTACCGAGTACCTGTCACAGTCCATTAGAGTACCGAGTACCTGTCACAGTCCATTAGAGTACCGAGTACCTGTCACAGCCCATCTGAGTACCCGAGTACCTGTTCCAGTCCATCTGTGTACCAGAGTACCTGTCACCGCCCTTCAGAGTACCCAAATACCAGTCACCAAACCATCAGAGTACCTGCCACCAGGCCATCAGAGTACCTGAGTACTTGTCACCAGGCCATCAGAGTACCCGAGTACCTGTCACCAGGCCATCAGAGTACCCGAGTACCTGTCACCAGGCCATCAGAGTACCCGAGTACCTGTCACCAGGCCATCAGAGTACTCGAGTACCTGTCACCAGGCCATCAGAGTACCCGAGTACCTGTCACCAGGCCATCAGAGTACCCGAGTACCTGTTCCAGTCCATCTGAGTACCCGAGTACCTGTCACAGTCCATCTGAGTACCCGAGTACCTATCTCCAGCCCATCAGAGTACCCGAGTACCTATTTGCAGCCCATGTCTCATAGAATATACGTTGGGGTGTTTACTTTCCAAAATGGGGTCATTTTGTGGGTAATTTCACTGTCCTGGTGGTCCAGGACCTTCAAAAGTGTGATGGGTAGGAATGAAATGAGATGTGTCATTTATGCTCCTAGAACGCCTGAACGTACTATTTCAATGTTCGGCCTCTCTATGTGGCCAGGCTGTGTAAAAGTCCTACACAATTGGTATCGCCATACTCGGGAGGAGTAGCAGAATGTATTTTGGGGTGTAATTTTTGCTATATACATGTTATGTGTTAGAAATATCTTATAAATTGATCATTTTGTGTAAAAAAAAGATGCGTTTTAATTTTTTTCCACATATTCCAAAAACTTCTGGAAAAAAATGAACCGTTCAAAAGACTCATTATGCCTCACAGATTATACGTTGGGGTGTTTGCTTTCCAAAATGGGGTAATTTTATGGGAAATTCCATTGTGCTGGTACTCCAGGGCCTTCAAAAGTGTAATAGGTGGTTGAGAAATGAGATGCGTAATTTTTGCTCATAGAACGTCTGAAGGTACTACATCAATGTTAGTGCTCTGTATGTGGCCAGGCTGTGTAAAAGTCTCACACACGTGGTATCGCTGTACTCGGGAAGAGTAGCAGAATGTATTTTGGGGTGTAATTTTGGCTATATACATGCTATGTGTTAGAAATATCTTATAAATTGACAATTTTGTGTAAAAAAAATGTGTTTTATTTTTTTTCCACATATTCCAAAAACTTCTGGAAAAAAATTAACCATTCAAAAGACTCATTATGCCTCACAGATTATACGTTGGGGTGTTAGCTTTCCAAAATGGGGTGATTTTATGGGAAATTCCATTGTCCTGGTACTCCAGGGCCTTCAAAAGTGTAATAGGTGGTTGAGAAATGAGATGCGTCATTTTTGCTCGTAGAACGTCTGAAGGTACTACATCAATGTTGGTGCTCTGTATGTGGCCAGGCTGTGTAAAAGTCTCACACATGTGGTATCGCCATACTCGGGAAGAGTAGCAGAATGTATTTTGGGGGGTAATTTGTTGTATACATATGCTGTGTGTGAGAAATAACCTGATAATATGACAATTTAGTAAAAAAAAATAAAAAAAAATAAAAAATCTTCATTTTGCAAAGAATTGTGGGAAAAAATGACAACTTAAAAAAACTCACCATGCTACTTACTTAATACCTTGGGATGTCTACTTTGTAAAAAGGGGTCATTTGGGGGGTATTTGTACTTTCCTGACTAGTTAGAGTCTCAAGAAATTAGGTACACCTGATGTACTGAAGGCCTGATCAGAAGTGATGAATTTTCAGTGATTGGCACCATAGATTGTAGACTCTATAACTTTCACAAAGACCAAATAATATATACCAATGTGGGTTATTTTTACCAAAGATATGTAGCAGTATAAATTTTGGCCAAAATTTATGAAGAAAAATTACTAATTAGCAAAAATGTATGACAGAAACGAAGAAAAAGGCATTTTTTTCACAAAATTTACGTTTTATTTTATTTATAGCACAAAAAATAAAAAACCCACTAGTGATTAAATACCACTAAAAGAAAGCTCTATTTGTGTGGAAAAAAGGACGCAAGTTTCATATGGATACTGTGTTGGATGACTGAGTAATTGTCATTCAAATTGTGAGAGCGCTGAAAGCTGAAAATTGGTCTGGTCAGGAAGGGGGTGTAACTGCACTGTACTGAGGTGGTTAAAGGGCCGGATGCATGGATGGGGGGGGGGCGGTGCCCATGCACCCCTAAAGGATGGGCCATCGCTGGGGACCAATGAATGTTGGCAGTTTATGGTAAGCTGGAAATAATACAGTGTCATGGAGCAGCATTGTATTTAAATGTTTTGGTGCTATACATATACATATAAAATCAGGAGCAGAGCAGCAAAGACATTCTTCTATCTGCCCCTAGCAGAGCAATTTGAAGATGACTACTTCTGTGCTTTGCAATACTTTGTATAGTTGGTTGGATAAGTAAGCCTTACTAGCTGCCCTAAATGTGGCAGCCTAGAAATGCACCCAAAGGACCATCAGAGTTAGGTAAATAACAATATTAAAATTAAAAGGTGCACACCTTTTGAGGCAGAGTGTCAAATGTTTGTGAGTACCTGTATCCAGCTAACTAATAATCTTAGTCAAATCTAAATGTGTAAACAAATTATAAATATCTGTACTTAGAGCTCTTGCTCATGGTTGGTGAACATTCATACACATTTACACACACACACTATTGGTTTTATCCCATTCCTTCATATTAAGGCTTGCCTGTTTGTAAAGTTATTCTTCGTTCTGTTGCTCATGAAGCATCAAAGGTTTATCAAACAAGAATAGTTTATATATCTTGTCACAAAGCCAAATGGATGACTGAGTAAGAGTACATCTTCTTACATGCAGATATGCTGGTGCATCCAGAGTTATCCAACTGAAAGCCCCACTGGCTGCTTAATGGGGTAATGTCCTGTGTGTGTAGCACTGTATCATAATATGCCACCTTGCTGTGCTCATTCTCATTATAATTCAGGTACGCTCTTTGAATACTGATCAGGTTGGGACAAAAACATTTAACATAACGCAGCATCAGATTAGGATTAATAATTGTATCCACCATATACCACCATGTTTTACTGGATGACTAATACTCTGATCACAGATCTTCCAGTTATGATAAATATATCCATACTGTTTATCATCATATCTAAATATATACTGGTAATATAAATAAACATGCCCTACATTAGTAATTGTATATATATATATATATATATATATATATATATATATATATATATACTGTATGTATATATATATATATATATATATATGTATGTATATATATATATATATATATATATATATATATATATATATATATATATATATTTATGGTCTGGAGCCCTCTGACCGATACGTATAAGGATGACAAACAAGGTTAACATAAACTCCCTTCCCAGAAATAGACCTGAAAGTGTGCCCTGGTCTAACGTACGGTATACCAAAATAAGGGGGCATACCCTAGATAGAGAAATGGGTATAAATGAGATAAATATGAAATGGAGTGAAATGAGTACTCTCATGAGGAGTATAATGCCTGAGAAATGCCCTAAAAAGGGGATGGGTGGGTGGGTATCGCGCACCGGAACCGACGAGGAAGGCAGGCGAACGGGCTGGTTATATACCCCACCGGGCTCCTCCCATAATTCCAGGCCACCATACTGGCCTTTCTATTTATGGTCTGGAGCCCTCTGACCGATACGTATAAGGATGACAAACAAGGTTAACATAAACTCCCTTCCCAGAAATAGACCTGAAAGTGTGCCCTGGTCTAACGTACGGTATACCAAAATAAGGGGGCAAAAACATTCAGGTAGGGGTTATATTTATTGTTTCAAGTTAGAGACTGGGTGAGCTTAACAAAGGCCTGGGCCATCTCCACTTGCGGGTTGGGTATGTAACGGGTGAAACAGGTGGACTTCCATCTGCCCAACTTCTTGATAACATGGTCTGGGACCCCTTGGCGGGAGGCGGTTGAAGCTGCTCCGATACGGAAAGAATGTCCGGAGTAGTGATTAGGATTGAGGTGAAGGATGCCCAGAAGTATCCTGACATGTTCCATAAACTGGGCAGCGTTCAGTGGTTTAATGTGAAATGGCAGAAGCGGGCCAGGCCCTGGTTGACCGTCCAGAAGGTTTAACAGGCGGGTGAGAATGGCGACCGGGCACCAGCGGTTGTTGGTCTTATAGAAATGTATGTCAGTACCCGAGCCAAGCTGCTGCGTCTTGGAGACTGCTAAGTGTAGGATATAATGATCTTCGTATTGGATCAGGTGGTGCTTGCACAGCATGCGTGCTGAGGGGCCGTTACAAGTAAACTCGCCTGGCCGTAAGAAGCCGTAGAAGGCCAGGTGTATGGCTGCTTGCAAGACGATACTTATGCGGAGACCAAAAGGTGAAGTGGCCAGAATATCTGACATATCTCTAAAAACGTCTCCTGTAATAGGCAGCCGTTTGGTGCGGGCCACTGGCTGGCGCTTCTGGATGCCGCGCATAAGAGCCCGTACGGCGTGATAAGAAAATAAGGAAGGTTCGGTAGGGTCCTGGAGGGATGAGAAATGTTGTACACCGGCCAGATATAGCCGGATTGTGTTAAAGGACAACGCCAACTTCGAGTGGCAGTGGGAAATGAAGCCTAGGACTTGCTTGACACGGGACGTCTCTGTGCTGTGACACGTCATGAAGCGATTAAAGGCCCTCCAGGCCGATTGATAGGCTTTGAGGGTATTGCGTGAGAGGGAGTGCTCGATGAGTTGGGTCGCCGCTAGGAGGTGTGGTGCTAATCCAGGGTCAGCTGAGACCAGTCCGGGATAGCTGCTGATGTTGGTCCAGCTCCGGGTACCTGATCAAAAAAAGAAACAAAGTTAAAGCGGGAGAGGGCGTCCGCTGCCTGATTGAATTTACCTGGGATGAAGGAACAATGGATATTGAACTGAAATGATAAAGAAAGCTGGACCAGTCGGCGAAGGAAGGACATAATTGCTAGAGAGTTGGATCTGCCTTTATTAATGATCTCCGCAGTGGCTAAATTATCTGTAGAAAAGGTCACCGTTTGCCCCGACCAACTGCGGCCCCATGTGTGAGCTGCAGCTACGATAGGGTACAACTCAAAGAGGGAGGACGTCTCGGTGAAGCCAGGAATAGCCAGTATCTGGGGAGGCCAGGGAGCTGCGAGCCACAGATGGCCAAAAATAGCCGCAAAGCCTGTGGAGGCCGCTGCGTCGGTCACCACCTGGGGTGAGAGAGAAGACAGAGGGAATGAACAGGGACACGCCATTCCAAGAGGATAGGAACTCCTCCCACATAGCAAGGTCTGCTATCGCCGCGGGATCCAGGCTGAGGACCTGCTCCGGGTCCTGTTAGAGGGACAGTAAGACTAATAGGCGTGACACGAATGCGCGACCCTGAGGGATGATGCGCATAGCGAAATTCAGCATGCCGAGTAGGGACTGTAGCTGTCTTTTGGTGCAAGTTCTGGCACGGGTGAAGTCCCTCAGGACCATCCTGATGCGGGCCAGTTTATCCAGGGGGAGGCTGGCCTGCATAGTGTTGGTGTCTAGGCTGACCCCGAGAAAGGTGATGGTCTGCGTCGGACCGTCCACCTTGTGCTCGGCAATGGGGACGTTGAGGTTGCTGAAGACCGCCCTCAACTTATGCAGATCTCCTGGAGGTGAGCCGGGTGGCTCGATCAGCAGGAAGTCATCCAGATAGTGTATGACTCCCCGGCACTGGGCTACGTGTAGCAGGATCCACGTGAGAGTCTGAGCGAAAGTATCGAAGAGCCAGGGGCTGCTCTTGGACCCGAATGTAAGTTTGGTGGCAAAATAGTACCGCTCCTTCCACTTGATGCCATGCCAGCACCAGAGAGATGGGTGGATGGGAAGGAGCTTGAAGGCGTCCGAGATGTCGGCCTTGGAGAGCCAGGTTCCTGTGCCTGTTTTGAGAATGGCCTGGATGGCCGTGTCTACAGATGTATACTTGAGGGAGAACTCCTCTGAGGGGATAAGGGAATTAAGACTGGGGACAGAAGAGGAATGAGGCGCTGACAAATCGTACACCAATCTGAGTTTATTAGAGAACTTGCCCTTGACAAGCCCAATAGGGCTGACTCTCCAGGTGTTGAATGGGGGCTGTGTGAAAGGGCCTATGATGAAGTCTCGGTCTAACTCTGACTGTAGTAGTTGGTCAACGGCTCGTTCGTCCATAGCTGCTGACCGCAGGTTCTGGCATTCGTGCGTGAGGTGAGGGAGAGAAATGAGTCCAGTGTGAAAGCCTTGAGTGAAGCCCTGAACAAGGTAGACAGATAGTGAGGGGGTAGGATGATCGGTGAGGTAGATGCTGAGCCACGAGACGTTGACCCGGCCTAGTCAAAATTTCTTAACCGGTTTGACCTCACACATGATCCTGGGATGAGCCCTATGACACTGTGTGCATACGTGGAGCAGCCTGCACTGACTGAAATTGCATGAGCCGCTATTGAAATTGTTGCAGATTGCTGCGCCCCCCATGGTCTTGATCGGGCGCCCAAATTTATCCGTCTGCGGCAGGCGTGCCGGCGCTTGTGAGCCCTGAGCGGTACCTGAGGTAGAAGGACCGTCTGAGGGCGGGGCTGCCACTGAGCTAGCGCACCAAGTCGCGGTGTGAGTAGCCGATTGGCAAATCGCACAAAGAGGAGACCGTAGCCCCGCAAAGTGGCGGCAGAATAGTTCTGTATCCATGACGCTCCAATCAGTAGGCGTCTGGAACTGGACAAGCCTGGCGGCCGCTTTGGCGGAAAAGGAGCGGTGGTAGTCGTAAAATGAAAACCCGCCGTATTTATAACCTAGATCTACTACCACATGGAGGTAGCGATCCAGCTCCTCCCTCCTGCCAGGGGAGACTGAGCAGATGATGTCCCTCATCATGCCGAAGGCCAGTGTAAATTCGGTGACAGAAAGCTTCCTGTCCAGCCTGGGGTCTTTGGTCTTGAGGACCACCGACACGTCCCCCCATGTATAAGCCTTGTTTTCTGCCAGTTCATGAATGGAGATGAGAAGCGAAGCCAGATTGACGTCCTTGCCCTCTAAGATGTCCTTCCTGATGCTAGCTGATACCAGATGAGAGGGGTACACCACTGATGTACGCTCGGTGGTACCTGCGAGAGGGTTAGTCACTGCCTGGGATGCTGGTACTGGAGGAGACACGGGCGGGCGGGTCTCGAGGAGGGCCACCCGATTCTGGACCTCTGACATAGAGGTCGCCAGGGAAGAGACCAAGGTATGGAGCTGCGAAATAGAAGAGGCGATAGAGCCCAGTGAGGCCTGCTGGGTACTAGCCTCAGCCGGCGCTGGGGGAGGAAAGAGGAGCCTGAACAGCTCGGCTTTCCTGGCTGTTGCCGGAAAGGGTACGCCTCTGCGCCTAAGCTCAGCTGTCATCCTAGGAATGGTCCATGCTCTGAGGGACCGTTGGCTGCCACTCTCTGAGACTAGAGACGGAGACAATGGGGCAGTGAGGTCCTCGCTGTCAGCCCGAGACATGGTGGCGTAATCCAGGCCTGGCGAGCCTTATTGGTCCTTGGGTTCGGGTTTTCTCCTACGCGGAACCTATATGAGGGTGACATGGATTACAAGACACGTTGGAGATCCTGAAAAAGCATGTATGCTTAACAAGAAGGATGCTTCCGCTCATGAGCGTTTCCTCCCAGAAGACGTTTTTTTTTTTTTTTTTTTCTTACCTAAGGAGGCACCGTCCCACCAGGTGCAGGGTGGACCTACTGAAAACTCGACTGACCTGAGGAGATGAAGGTGAAGTTTGAGAGTTCTATACCTGAACAGAAATGCTAGCCAAAATAGTGATTTCATGGAGGTGAGATTTTTTTTTTTTTTTTTTGGCAGGTATGAACCTTTGAAGCAATTTATAGTGAAATGAGGTCGGTGAGGCAGGCCCCCGGTAGGAATCCAAAGCTTGAAAAATCAACTGGACTTGAACCGGGAAGCGATATGACCGTGAAATGAGTGAATCCGCCATGACAGATGTCCGGATCGCCATGCCGCCATCTTGCGACCGAGCACGAAACGGATTCTGGAGCATGTACTGAAAATGAGGCCTGTCCTAGGGCACGCCGAGACGAATTTGGTGCACGGATGTGACTATTCGTACTGGAGCGTGATAGGTGAGATGAAATGATACCCATGACAAAGACAAGAATCAGAGGATGTGCCCATGAATGAAACAAACGAATCCTGTCTTTGGAGCATGTACTGAAATGAGGCGTGACAGCTGGGCACACCGGAACAAATCGGTGCATCAATAAATGCAACAGGATTTGAATCGGAGCGTGATAAGTGACAGAAAATTATATGCCATGACAGAGACAAGAATCAACGACTGGACAAATGGTTACCACAAAGAATCCTTCTCTGGAGCATGTACTGAAATGAGGCGTAGCAGCTGGTCACGCCGGAACGAATCGGTGCATTAATGCATGCGACGGGATTCGAATCGGAGCGTAATAAGTGACAGAAATGGTATGCCATGACAAAGACTAGAATCAGAGATTGTGCCTGAACCTGCGAGTGACTCAGTCTCTGGAGTATGTACAGAAATGAGGCCGAATAACTAGGCACTCCGAAGCGAATCGGTGCATCGGGGATGCGACAGGATTCGCACCGGAGCGTGGTGAGTGACAGAAATGAAATGAAACGATCTGATATCAAAAAGATTGAAATGATGCGAAGTGACATGAAATGATCGAAATAATTCGAACGGAATGAAATGATCGAAATGACTCAATATGTATGAAAATGAAACGTATTTGGAACGGTCGGACCGGTTTACCATTTGAAAGGACACGACATTCGAAATGATCCGGACTGCTAGATTTAGCGTAACGAGCAGTCGGCTGCGGTATCGGAGTGATTTTGACCGATTTGAATATTTAAGTAATGATTGGGAAGTCGTTCGGCTCGACCTGACGTGCCTACGAAATGAAGTGCCCGATGTGGCACGACCGACGCGTCTCGAAAGGAAGTAACAACTTTCCTTCGAAATAAACAGGAGTAGTGACATGAGGTAACGAGTACGAGTGACACGGTTTAAAACATTCGTGAAATGAGAGGTGAGAGGTTCGTGAGTTCAGGATATCGTGTTTGAGTGACATTGTAACACATGAAATGAGAATATGGGTGCCGAAGCCCTACCTGCGACAGGCGGCCCAGACGCGTTGTACGACAACGGCAATTTCTTTGAGTATTGCGACACTCGGACGGAAAACACACGAACGCCAACGATAAGACGACTGACAACACGGACACAATCAAGACAAACACGGGGACTCACGAACACAACTCGCTACGTTTGGTCTCAACAGTCGGCCCTTGATTTCTGACGTATCAGATATCGCGCACCGGAACCGACGAGGAAGGCAGGCGAACGGGCTGGTTATATACCCCACCGGGCTCCTCCCATAATTCCAGGCCACCATACTGGCCTTTCTATATATACATACAGCATATATATATATGGTCAGTATGGTGGCCTGAATTTATGGGAGGAGCCCAGAGGGGTATTTAATCAGCCCATTTGGCTGTGTTCCTTGTTGGTTCCTGTGCGCGATATCTGTTACGTCAGAGATCTAGGGCCGACTATTCGAGACTATACGTTGTGAGTTCTGTGTTCGTGAGTTCCCGTATGTGAACCACTCACAAACATTTCACTAACGCGTTCCGATCATGTTGCATGCATTCATTACCTAAATATCGGTTGCTCCTTAGCTTCTCGAAGGATTCGTTGCCACTCGTTCGTGATACATCGGTCATGCCACATCAGGCAATCATTTCCCAAACATTTCATTCATTCGGACAAGTCCCTAGTCGTTTCTAAACATTTCGAATCGTTCAAATCATTTCTAAAGTTGTAGGTTGTTGTTTATCATGTCAGAACGTTCTAATCAGTCCGGATCATTTCAAATCATTTCTAAATCATTTCATTCATTTCTGTCACGTACCGCTCTCCGATTTGAATCTAGTCCCATCTCCGATGCACTGATTCGCTTCGGTGTGCCCCAGTTTTCGGCCTCATTTCAGTACATGCTCCAGAGACAGAGTCACTCGCAGATTCAGGTGCAGTCTCTGATTCTTGTCTTTGTCATGGCATATAATTTCTTGTCACGGATTATGCTCCGATACGAATCCAGTCGCATTTCAGGAATGCACCGATTCACTCTGGTGTGCCCAGTTGTTTGGCCTCATTTCAGTACATGCTCCAGAGATAGAGTCACTCGCAGGTTCTGGTTCAGTTTCTGATTCTTGTCTTTGTCATGGCATATAATTTCTTGTCACGTATTACACTCCGATACAAATCCAGTCGTATTTAAGGAATGCACCGATTCATTCCGGTGTGCCCAGTTGTTTGGCCTCATTTCTGTACATGCTCCAGAGACAGATTCTTTGTCAAATTCGTTGGTTTAGTCGCTGATTCTTGTCTCTGTCATGGCATATCATTTCTGATCACTTATTACGCTCCGATTCGAATCCTGTCGCATTTACAGATGGAACGATTCGTTCTGGTGTGCCCAGTTGTTTGGCCTCATTTCGGTACCAGCTCCAGAGACAGGATTAATTTGTCAATCATGGGCTTACTCTCTGATTCTTGTCTTTGTCATGGGTATCATTTTGTTGTCACCTATCACGCTCCGATATGAATGTAGTCACACCTATGCACTAAATCCGTCTCGGTGTGCCCCAGGACAAGCCTCATTTCAATACATGCTCCAGAGTCTGTTTCGTGCTCAGTCGCAAGCTACGGCGTGGCAATCCGGACCTCTGTCATGGCAGAATCATTCATTTCATTGTCACGTACTGCGCCCCGAATCCAGTTGTTTTGCAATGTTCCGATTCATTCCGGGGGCCTTGCTCATTGGCCTCATTTCACTTATTGCCTCATTCCAATACATGCTCCGGTTTGTTGTCAGTTGCGTCTGCAACACGACCGAGTCGCGCCTCTGTCACGGCAGATGTTTCATTTTAAGGCAACGTTTCATTGTGTTTGTTTGACTCATTTCATTTCATTTCAAACTCACCACCCCCATTAAAGTCACCATTTTAGCCAGTTGTCTGTGACAGGTATGGAACTCTCAACAAAGTTTTGCTTTCATATTTGCAGGTCAGTCGAGTCCAGTAGCATCTGCCATGCACTGATTTGTCCAGGCATGGCCCAGTTGTCTTGACCTCGTTTCGTTATGGGCTCCACCATCTAAACTCATCGTTAATCACAACATACCAATTCTTGCCTATATCACGGCATACATTTCATTTATTTCATTTCACATACTAATTGCTTTATCGACTCGAATCCACTCAAACCAGCAACGCATTGATCCACACCCGTCATGTCAGCCTTATGGGTATAACTCAACAATTCATATCGGATTCATTTCATACACTCCACGATCGCTTTGTATGAGATTTATCGCATACAACCAATTCATAGGATTCATTTCATACCTACATCCGATTCATATCGGATTCATTTCAGACACATCCAAGTACAACTTTGTGCAATTGTTGCTAGCATGCATCCAATCACAAACGTCCTCCCTCTTTAGCTACACCACGTCATGGCAGCTCTGTCCCATAGTAACAGCCGCACAGCTCTGGGGTCGTTGCTGGACAGGGCAAACTATGGCCTTCACCACCGACAACCAGCAGAGATTATTGCAAAGACAGATCTAAATCCCTAAGCAGACATGTCCTTCCTGTGTAGGCTGGTACAGCTGTCATTATAAATTCAGTTTAAAGTTGACTGTACATTGTTCCCGGGCAAGAGCAATCTCGCAGCAGATGCGCTGTCGTGTTTAACTACACCTTCTTTGCACAGGTGCCAGGAGCCGATCCAGTATCAGCCATTATCCTAGGTCGGTCTCAGCTAAACCCCTGTTTAGCACAACATCTGCAAACAGTGACCAAGCTCATCAATGTCTCACTTTCTTGCAACACCCTCAAGCCTACCAGACGGCCTGGAGGGCCTTCAAAAATTCCTGACACACCACTCCTGTGAAACTTCTAACATCAAGCAGATACTGGCCTTTATCTCATACTGTCATACCCAGCTAGCCCTATCCCATAACACTATTCGGCTATACCTATATGGCATGCAAAATTTCTTGTCCTTGTGGTACCCCGCAAACCTTCCTTATTCATGTCCCACGCTATTTGAGCCATGCTACGTGAAGTCCAGGAACTCCAACCGGTGGTCAGTGCCAAATGCTTACCCAAACGGGTGACATCCTTAAGGGCATACCGACCATCCTGACTACCTCCTCGTTTAGTCTCCCCCCTAGCATGGTCCTACAAGTAGCCAGGTGTTTGGCCTACTATGGGTCCCTGCGACCTGAAAAGTTCACCTGCAGCAATCCAGCAGGCCAAGAGCTACGTAGACACCACTTAGTCCACTACAAAGATCACTTCGCACTTCACCTAGCAGTTTCTAAAGAGCAGCAAGTAGGCTCCAGGGTAGACATCCACTTTACAGAACCGATAATAGCAGGTGTCCAGTTGCCACACTCAACCAACTGTCGACACTACTCCCCCAACAGTCGGACTCCAGTCCCCTTCTTCCTTTCTCATCAAAGCCCTTGAGTACTGGTCAGTTTATGAAACAGATGAGGGTACTTCTGCGTAACTTTCACCTAAACCCTATCCTGTACTCCCGTCACTCCTTCCGCATTGGGGCAGCCTCAGCAGAATCCCGTCACGGGGTCCCAGACCATGTCATTGAAAGGCTAGGCAGGTGGGAGCCTGCCTGCTTTGCCCGGTACAGCCACAATCCGCAAGTGGAAATGGCTCAGGCATTTATTAAACTCACTCAATGATCAAACTCAATTAATAAAGAACTATCCCCTACCGGAATGATTTTGCCCCCTTATTTTGGTATACCGTACGTTAGACCAAGGCACACTTTCAGGTCCATTTCAAGTGGTAAGTTTATGTTAACCCTGTATGCCATCCATTTCCGTATCGGCCGTAGGGCTCTAAACCATAAATATATATATCTTTTTTTTGCATATATATATATATATATATATATATATATATATATATATATATATATATATAGATATATACATATTTATATATGCCCCCAGATCCCACCCCCCTGATTGAAATGGTAAGGGGGTACAAAAGTACCCCTACCATTTCACAAATAAAGTGTAAAAAATTGTTAAAAAACATACACACCACAGTTAGTTCTAATTTGGGGTGCTGGGACTGGGAGGCTCGCCCCTTAGATAAAGACAATTATTGATGGGGGAGGGGACTCAATGGGACTCCTGTCCACTAAGGTTCTTCATTTGGTTTGCTCTTCAGTTAACCATCACTCTGGATCACACCAGTTAGCACTGTTATGTTAGCATTATCCACAAGGACTCATTATCTGTAAACTGTCTATGTTGAGCGCTATGTTGCGCTATGTACCATTGAGCATTGTTCATGTTTTATATCATTACATTGAATACTCAATAAAAATTTATTGAAAGTAAAAAACATGCACACATCATTGGGAAAAGTCCTTTATTAAAAATGAAAAAAAAAAAAAAGATTACTCCACTCTTGCTATCCAGCGAGAGCCTGGTAATTGAATTTGGGGGGAACCCTGCGCTTTTTTTTTATCAATGACTTTCAATGACTGTATTATGGGAAGCAGGCAATTCATTATAGCCGCAAGTGCTTCTGAATGACTTTTTGTCCTGCAGGAATGACACTTTGTGCATGGACAGTTCTAAGCATGGGAAACATGCACCCCTTTACAGCCATACTATACACACCCCCCAAGTATGAAATTCAAAGGAATGTTATACTTTATTACCCATTATTGTTTCACTTTAAGCATTATTAAAATCACTGCTCTTGAAAAAACAGCAATTTTTAAAACTTTTTTTTGCATTGATACATGTCCCCTGGGGCAGGACCCAGGTCCCCAAACACTTTTTAGGACAATAACTTGCATATAAACCTTTAAAATGAGCACTTTTGATTTTAAAAGTAATGTGCATGCATACACATGCATGTAAACACACATGTACATACATACACACACTTATATACATCCACATATATAAACACACACATACATGCACACAAACATATATAAAACACACACATACTGTACATGCACACACATATATATATATAAGCACACCCATATATAAACACACACACACACACACACACACACACACACACATTCGTGTACACACATATATATGCACATACACATATACACAAACAGACACATATCTATATATATAAGCGCACTCATATATAAACACACACACACATACATGCACACACACACACATATATAAACACACACACACACACACATATAAATACACATATGCACACAAATATAAACAAACACACACATACATATACACACATACACACACACATATATAAACACACATACATAGATAGCCTTCTAAAAAAAACTACAGTACCGTAACTCTTCCTGCCGGGTACTGCACTGTTGGGGGAGGCAGAGTGCACAGCACACACTGTGCTTTCACTTTAGATCTAAACAGTGGGATCAGCTCCTGCAGTGCCCATTTACAGTTTGCTGATTGGGGAGCTCAGTTTCAGCCGCCCTTGCTGCTCTTCCTATCCAGGCATATAGGGGGCTGGCATGGGCCCCCTCCAGCATGGGGTCGGAGCACGGTGATGACTCCTGCGATCCCTGTAGGTCCACCCGTGTAGTCATGGCTGACACTATGTGCTTAGGAATTCATAGTTGCATTGTCAGGTCAAGGTGGAAGATATGAGTATTTGTCAAGCACACCAAAAGTTATCTTTCTGTACTTCCAACATCATTAAAGGGATAAAACATGAAGGAATGAGTATATATATATATATATATATATATATATATATATATATATATATTAAATATGTACTAACAATGTTCTCTTTTATTATTTTGTCTCAAAATGAAAAATCAAGGAATCAAGGGGCGACATGAGAAAACCCTCAAAGTAACCCCAAGCCCCCCCCCCCCCCCCAAAACATAACTAACTTTTTTTCAAGCACACTAAGGGGGGGGGGGGGGGGTTACTAAATGTGCAAAATCTGGTACAGCTGTGCATAGAAACCAATCAGCTTCCAAACTTTATCATTAAATCATTAAAGCTTAATTGAACAAGCTGAAGTTAGAAGCTGATTGGCACTGCTGCACCAGATTCTGAGTGATCATCTTTTAGTAAATCACCGCCTAAGGGTTCAGGTCTAAGACAACTTTAACTCTAAGTAGGATTGAGTAATAAAAAAAAAGGACATGCAGAGAACATATGAACTATCTAATAGCCAAAGTGCTTGTTGAAAGTTTAATCAGTGAAATAAAGAGCACTCTACTGCATTAACTTTACATGTAAAATTGAGGAGGTAAAATGCCACACAGGGGGAAACAGCAATTTATTTTGTTCCGATGTTATCACACTTGTCTATACAAACTTAAAAATCGCTTTGGCTTTTTTTAACATTTCAAAGGTTAGAGAATATATTACCATGAGATGTGCATTTTTTTGAAATATGTAAGAAATTTAAAAGGTGTTTTAGAACAACCGCAAGCGCTGTGACCCTCCATCTGCGGATATGCCACATAATTATCTTGGCTTCCCACCAAATTTAAGTTGAAATTTTATTTGTATCAGCCAGTACGGTGGCACAAGCAAAGGAGACCCTTGGGGGTTAGTTCATAAGTGGAACTGGCTCTGATCACAGCCACATCAAAGCTCTATTCACACAACTGAGTCTGTTTGTAGATTCCCTTCTGAACATTTATACAACTCTGCGGGATAACATTTTAGATACAACAGCAGTACAACAGACCATGCTTTCTCCCTATTATTAGGAAGGTGTTTTAGAGAAAACCATTCCATCCGTTATAGGTTTGACAATATATACAGTATATACAGTATATATATATATATATATATATATATATATATATATATATATATATATACTATATTTATACTATATTTATACACATATACATACAATATAAATGCAAACGGTTGGTTACATTTTTTTTTTTTTAAATCAAATAACTAGCTCTGCAGGGAAAATGTTCATACGTTTCATGTTTCTGCAAACTTTAAAACACAAATATACATTTCTGATGAATAGTGATGAATAAACCAATTTGCAAATCAGGTGAATCAACTGCTTATATATTTGCTTCAACTGATTTCTAACATGTAGCTTTTACCAAAGGTAAGCTCAACTAATGTATTTTTGTTATAATAGATTTACCTTAACGTTTATCAATTACAGGGAAATAATAAAGTCTGGATAAGTTCTGAAAGACCAAAAAAATATATCCAGTAGAACAGCATGTATACTAGTCATCTATGTAGACTTAATCCACATACCATTGCAAAGGATCTGGAGAAAGGCCTAGCTGTCAATTTTATAGTAGTTCACTTGCATTGCTTCGATAAACATGATCTGAATGGAAGACTCCTTACAAAATGCATTACCTAAAATCTTATCACCAAAATCAACATTTAAAGTATAATTCACTACACTTGGCTGTTCCAGTGGCATGTTAGAACCACATGGGCAATGATAAAACAAAAATGGGCTCTATTGTTGCAGTACAAAAAGTACATTTGGAGAGAAAAGCAGCAACTGAAAAAATGAAAAAAAAAAAAAAAAACTTGCAAATTGGTATGTGTGTGGTTGATCTTTCATATGTTGACTTTTCATACTTATACTTGCAGATTATTGTTTATCAGTTACTATAAAACTGAAAAGCGCAATGAGGTTGAATATTACAACAAGAAAATGTTCTGAAAGAGATCTTAAAGACAGCCAAGAACTGCTTTAAGAAATAAAAGTTTGACATTTTGAGTAGTCTTCACAGATATCAGACTTGAAAATTATTGATAGTCCATGGGTTACTATCAAACATACATTACACACAAGAAAATCCAGAAATAGACAAGTTAACAAAGGAATAATGGGAAAAAAAGAACAAAAAACAGAAAAGAAAGACATAGCTAGCTACAACAAATTATGGAGTCTGTGATTTCTGCCAAACTGATGGAGTGCCTAAACTTTGAACGCTTTTGGTCATTTTTTTGTCTTTTTTTCTCAAATTCTGAAACTGAACAGAAAATGTGCATTAAATCTGAACTCCAGGGAACAAAACATGCACCTCATTTCAGAAGTTAACTGGTTCTTTTGCGTAGAAGATGATGGATAAGCTATATATTATTTTTACCTTATTTGAGCCTACAGGCTTCCCCTCTTCATGTGAAGGTGTCCTGACTACCACTCTCCAATGTCATCTTGTAGAATGTAGAAAGGATGTTGAAGGCCCATCAACAATTAAGATCGCTGGGCAGTAGTTGAGAGCACTGGCTATCGGGATAGTGAGGGATAATGTAAGTGTATCCCCCTATTCATCACCCCCTAGGTAAAGCAAGCAGTTATTCCTTACAATGTAGACTAGGACCCAATGCAAAGGAAAATCTTTTTTTCACTGAAGTGCAATCTTAAATTTTTCAGAAACATGTGCTGATGTATTTATTTATTATTTTGGATATGTTATGTTAGTGTATTTAACCACTTCCCACCCGGTCAATGCATATATACGGCCGGGTGGGAGCCGTCTACTCCTGATAGGACGTTCAGGAACGTCCTTCAGAAGTAGCGGGATCGCGCGTGCGCGTGCCCGCGCAGAGGCGCGATCCCGATGTGCTTGTGTCACCCGGACACGGCACATCTCGGATCGGCAGGAGGGCTCTGTGATTGGCCCTCCTGATCACATGACGGCCGTGTCCAATCACGGCCGTCATGTGATGTAAACAAACAGCCGGTTGCTAGGCAATCGGCTCTCCTCTCCTCACACGGAAGTCATCGCTGAGGAGAGGAGAGCAGAACGCTGCAGCCGGCTGATGATCAGTGAGTATGGGCTGCTTTTTACAGCTTTTTACTCACTGATCATCAGTGTAGTGTCAACACACAACACACCACACAGTACAAACACAGTCCCCACATATGCCCCCAAAACACACATGTCCCCAAAACATACATGTCCCCAAATAATAAAAACACATGTCCCTAATAATAAAAACATGTCCCCCACATATGTCCCACTAAAATCACATGTCCCAATGATTATCTGCACACATATGTACGTGATCACCTGCACACATATGTACATGATCATTTGCGTACATATGTCCGTGATCACACAAACCAATTATTATACACTTAACGGAATTTTTTTTACCAAAAACATGTAGCAGAATACATTTTGGCTTAAATTTATGACAAAATTAGATTTTATTGGATTTCTTTTCAAATAGAAAAAAGAAAATATTGTTTTTTTTCCAAATTTCCGCTTTTTTTGCGCTTATATCGCAAAAAAAAAAAAACGGAGTCGTGAATAAATAACACCAAAATAAAGCTCTATTTGTGCGAACAAAATGATAACAATTTAATTTGGGTACAGTGTAGCATGACCGCGCAATTGTCACTGAAAGCGCTAGAGCGATGAAAGCTGAAAATTGGGCTGGGAAGGAAGGGGGTGAAAGTGCCCTGTATTGTAGTGGCTAAGAGTGGACTTTATGGGTGCACAATGATTAAATCCCTAAATTACACTCTTGGGCACCCATAAAGTCCACTCTTAAATACCATAACATATATTCAAATTAAGACATGGTGTCTGTGTATACTACCCACCACAGTTAGTGAGTCTGCTAGAGTTTGGAAGGCTTAGAACCCATGTCAGTGATTACTGGTATGTGGGTTGAAATTTTGGCATTCTTCAGCTTAACCTCTTAGCACCGGTGCCTCCCCTTTAAGAGGTTTATGGCGCTGGCTTAAGAGCACATGACTGTCATGATTGGCTGTCATGGTGGTCACTTGGTCCAAAAACTCCCGATTGCAAGGAGTCATCAGGAGCTTTTGGTTAAGCGATGGCAACTGTGCCAGGAGCGTGCAACGTGTGCACTCTCCACACAGTTGTTTTGGGGGAAAATCACGCCAATATGCAGCCCCTCGGCACTAAGGACCAGTTGCTGAGAGTCCACATATTTGCATATGGCCGGCTCCTAGGGGTTAAATAAAAACAAAAAACAGAATTTGTACCTCTATCTGTGTTGCTGTTGGAGAGTTTACTCTACTTCCTGTCTGGTGAAAAGATTGTCTCTGGGACAGCAAACACAGGGAAACTTGTCTAAAAAGCCTCTGACAGCTGTGAAAACCTGAAAGGAGCTCTAATCCTTCCTCCCTCTCTAAAATTAAAACATGTTTTAGCTATAGATACAGTTAAAGTTGAATGACGGTAGCATTTGCACTTAGAAAGAGCAGCTAAACATAATTTGACTCTATCTATCTATCTATCTATCTATCTATCTATCTATCTATCTATCTATCTATCTATCTATCTATCTGTCTATCCATTTCTTCACCTTGGGCGGGTTGTTAGTTCAGAATGATCCTTGATCAGGAGTTTTTGGTGACAAGTGTGCATGTTCATGGCTGACTCTTAAGTTTTAATTGCTCTCGTACTTAAGTTTTTGCCACAGCTGTTGAACCCGTCAGATAATCAGAGCATATGCACACAACACCTTCAAGCAAACAAATTGTATCAGCAAGTGCTATAATCAATAACATTGTAATATTCTTTGCTAAATAACAGTATGGCAGCAGAAGTACGTAAGACAATGATGAATTATTCAGGAGGTCTGGCTTGCTGGTACATTGCTCCTTCTATGCTTTAAGCCCTTCTGTGACTGAAACACCTGGCACAGTAATTTCATCTTCATCATTTTACTGAATATTTAAAGAGTGCCTTTTGTTAAATTTAAGTGACCTTAAGCTCTTCATTCTTCATTTTTTCCTGAACACTGAAGTGGTAGGAATTTTTTATTTCATGTACTAAAGCCTTACCAGATGAAGCATATACAATAGTGTAATGCTAAGTCGGACATGCATTGTTTGCTACCCACTGCAATATGGCAGTATTTTAATCATTTACAGCAGCTCCCACATATTCCATCACTGTGATTACCATTCAGATGCATAATTCAGTGCATTTAATACAAAATAATAGAATGCAGAGTGTACTTTTTTTTCTTTTTGCACTGTGACTACAACATGTTGGCGGATTATTAGGCTTGGCGGATACTCAACAAGCAGGCCATTTGCAGATGATTAGCTGATGCTGGAGCTGGGACATATCACAAGTGGATGGCTACAATTATCTGAGAACACTACAAATCTTGTGCAGACTGAAGTGGTCTGACTGGTCATGGAATACATTAGCCCTGTATATTTATAATAATTCTGCTGCACATGTTTGCAGAGCTGTTCTTAGATAATAAATGCATGCTCATGAAATTCAATATTTGGACATGTGTTGGCTGAAAATGAGTTCATGCATGGTTTCACTGTTTATAAGTTACAGCGCTTTTAGGTAGTGTATTAATATAGAAAGGCAATTATAGTATGTTAATACTAAAATTTGCTCCTTTTTTTTTTGCAAGAATTGAGTCTTGCAGTTAGAAGGATGAATTGTTGTTATTATTATTAATAATAATAATAATAATAATAATAATAATACATATACAAATATGGAGGTCAGGTAAACATATTAAGCAATACAGACAAGGGTAAGTATTATAGATGATATAAGAATAAAAAAACATTTACAGTAACAGCTACTTATAGCTGTATAGCAAAAAATGTACATCAATAAGATTAATACTACAAAGGGAGCCCTGGGAGTACAAACTTACAAGGTATGAGTATGAAACAAGAAGCATCTGAAAGTCCAAATGATGTCACAGAAATAGATATACTGTCAGATAGACATTGTAAAAACAACCTTCATTTTTATAGTCTTACCTTCACTTTCCTGTTAAAGCACGTGTGCAGTGGGTTTAAGGCAGTGATGGTAAACCTTGGCACCCCAGATGATTTGGAACTACATTTCCCATGATGCTCAGCTACACTGCAGAGTGCATGGGCATCATGGGAAATGTAGTTCCAAAACATCTGGAGTGCCAAGGTTCGCCATCACTGGTCTAAGGGATCATGTCAACAAGCATTCTTTTAAAATGCAGCCTTTTCCATTTGAATATGATTAAGTTGGAAACACATGGTTTGAGTAAAAAAAGCATTGGGGTGTGAGAGCATCAATTGTTTGTGAGAAAGTTTGCCAAAACCTGTCGAAAATGAAAACATGTAGTAGGAATATATATACAAATTAAGTGTCTAAACTCATACATTCCATTATATTATCAAGATTAACAGAGCAGCTCATTCAGGATCATAGCTAAAACTGCCCGCAAAATGGGGTAGATTTACTAAGGCTGGTGCACTCAGAATCTGGTGCAGCTCCGCATGATAGCCAATCAGCTTCTATCCTCAGCTTGTTCAATGAAGTTTCGTCAATAAAAACTGGAAGCTGATTGGTTTCTAGGCAGAAGTGAGCCTGATTTTGCATTATCCAGTTTTAGTAAATAAACCTCTATGCACGGGAATGTCATACTATTTATGTTTGCAAGGGATTCCCTTAATTTGCATGGATTTCCCCTCACTCTCAAAAAAAAAAATAGAAAGAAAAAAGTAGAGCCTGTTCCACTTGAACAGGCTCTACTTTTTGGGGTTAATTTACTAACAACAAATTGAATGGTCACTTTGCAAGGGAAGTTGCACGTTGTAAAGGAATTTTACCCTGATCTTAGTGAATGTAGGGAAATATATTTTTTCAAAGAAAACTCAATTGCATGCAAGGAAAATACAAGAAACAGCATTTTTGCTGGCATGTATTTGGATAATGGAAGTCAGCAGCAGAGCTTCACCTCATTCACAAAGCTCTGGCGCAAATTGAAACTTACTTTAAAAAGGGAACAGTCTATATGTGCCTTTAGTAAATCAAATCCACTGTGTCTTGTTCCATTACTTACTTTGTAACTGACCTGTAAAAAGCAAGTAGGCAGTTAATTTGGAATCCCTAACCTGCATATTTGTTATTTTTTAGTGAGTTGTTAAAGTGTTTGTTACCTCAGCATTTGTATCATGTACTTGTATGAAAAAGTATCCTATTTTCTTTGTATTGCTTCCTTTGTTTAAAATTCCTGGTTAGTGATGGCCGAACGGTTCGCCCGGCGGTCGTTTCGCGGCGAATTTCCGACTTTCGCCGTCCGCGGGTTCGAACGCCTTTTTCCGTCGTTCGCCCCGGCGGACTTACGTGTTTAATGTATACAAGAACTTTAACCTTTCGTGACACGTTTATCATGTGTTACAGGACAACCAATTGAGACATGACAGCTCATGGACACTTGGACATTCCCCCTAACCTATAAATACACCCGATCCGGTGGCCATTTTACATTCTTTCTTCTGTCACTGTAGGGAAAGGATCCTGTGTGGAGTAGGGACAGAGAAAACGCTAGCTATTTGGTACACAAAAGTTCTTTTCAGGACTGGTATAGGTGTTAGGTCAGCAGCCTGAGTTTCTTTTGTCAGTTTAGATAAAGGGACAGAGCGCTGTATGCTGCTATTTTAGGGACAGCTCAGCCAGATTAGTCTTTCTTCATCATCATCATCATCATCATCATTAGCTGTTACTATCAGGTCCACAAAAGAGCTGTTCCAGCTAATCGTTCCAGCCTACTCTTTTTTGCCAATTTGTATAGGGACAGGCAGGAAGCAGTGTGTCAGGCAGTGAGGATAATTTTAAAGACTTGCTGTTACTATTAGTTCCACAAAGGTTCTTTTCAGGACTGGTATCAGTGGTACGGTAATAGGCTTGTACACGTATAATATTCTTTCTTCCAAATATAGAAAGAATATTATACTTGACTGCTGCCCTTCTGCTGCAGTCTGCTAATCATTCACAACTCACTTGTTCCACAAAGCTCTTTATCAGGACTGGTAACTTGGTCTGTCTAGGGTGCTACGGTACATAGGCTTGGGTGCGGTACAGTCTGCTGTTCTGTAAGGACCGCTATCGGTCCACAATAGATAGGGTTGCCGTGCACTACTGCTGACCGCTGCCCTATACTGCAGCAGTCCTTCAGCGGTATAGGGACTGACGCACAGTCTGCTAAACACTAATACACAACCTGCTTGGTCCACAAAAGTTCTTATAAGGACTGGTAACTTGGTATAGGGTGCTACGGTACATAGGCCTGAGTGCGTTACAGTCTGCTGTTCTGTAAGGACCGCTATCGGTCCACAATACATAGGGTTGACGTGCACTACTGCTGACCGCTGCCCTATACTGCAGCAGTCCTTCAGCGGTATAGGGACTGACGCACAGTCTGCTAAACACTAACACACAACCTGCTTGGTCCACAAAAGTTCTTATAAGGACTGGTAACTTGGTATAGGGTGCTACGGTACATAGGCCTGAGTGCAGTACAGTCTGCTGTTCTGTAAGGACTGCTATCGGTCCACAATACATAGGGTTGCCGTGCACTACTGCTGACCGCTGCCCTATACTGCAGCAGTCCTTCAGCGGTATAGGGACTGACGCACAGTCTGCTAAACACTAATACACAACCTGCTTGGTCCACAAAAGTTCTTATAAGGACTGGTAACTTGGTATAGGGTGCTACGGTACATAGGCCTGAGTGCGTTACAGTCTGCTGTTCTGTAAGGACCGCTATCGGTCCACAATACATAGGGTTGCCGTGCACTACTGCTGACCGCTGCCCTATACTGCAGCAGTCCTTCATTGGTATAGGGACTGACGTACAGTCTGCTAATCACTAACACACAACCTGCTTGGTCCACAAAAGTTCTTATAAGGACTGGTAACTTGGTATAGGGTGCTACGGTACATAGGCCTGAGTGCGTTACAGTCTGCTGTTCTGTAAGGACCGCTATCGGTCCACAATACATAGGGTTGCCGTGCACTACTGCTGACCGCTGCCCTATACTGCAGCAGTCCTTCATTGGTATAGGGACTGACGTACAGTCTGCTAATCACTAACACACAACCTGCTTGGTCCACAAAAGTTCTTATAAGGACTGGTAACTTGGTATAGGGTGCTACGGTACATAGGCCTGAGTGCGTTACAGTCTGCTGTTCTGTAAGGACCGCTATCGGTCCACAATACATAGGGTTGCCGTGCACTACTGCTGACCGCTGCCCTATACTGCAGCAGTCCTTCAGCGGTATAGGGACTGACGCACAGTCTGCTAAACACTAACACACAACCTGCTTGGTCCACAAAAGTTCTTATAAGGACTGGTAACTTGGTATAGGGTGCTACGGTACATAGGCCTGAGTGCGTTACAGTCTGCTGTTCTGTAAGGACCGCTATCGGTCCACAATACATAGGGTTGCCGTGCACTACTGCTGACCGCTGCCCTATACTGCAGCAGTCCTTCATTGGTATAGGGACTGACGTACAGTCTGCTAATCACTAACACACAACCTGCTTGGTCCACAAAAGTTCTTATAAGGACTGGTAACTTGGTATAGGGTGCTACGGTACATAGGCCTGAGTGCGTTACAGTCTGCTGTTCTGTAAGGACCGCTATCGGTCCACAATACATAGGGTTGCCGTGCACTACTGCTGACCGCTGCCCTATACTGCAGCAGTCCTTCATTGGTATAGGGACTGACGTACAGTCTGCTAATCACTAACACACAACCTGCTTGGTCCACAAAAGTTCTTATAAGGACTGGTAACTTGGTATAGGGTGCTACGGTACATAGGCCTGAGTGCGTTACAGTCTGCTGTTCTGTAAGGACCGCTATCGGTCCACAATACATAGGGTTGCCGTGCACTACTGCTGACCGCTGCCCTATACTGCAGCAGTCCTTCAGCGGTATAGGGACTGACGCACAGTCTGCTAAACACTAACACACAACCTGCTTGGTCCACAAAAGTTCTTATAAGGACTGGTAACTTGGTATAGGGTGCTACGGTACATAGGCCTGAGTGCGTTACAGTCTGCTGTTCTGTAAGGACCGCTATCGGTCCACAATACATAGGGTTGCCGTGCACTACTGCTGACCGCTGCCCTATACTGCAGCAGTCCTTCATTGGTATAGGGACTGACGTACAGTCTGCTAATCACTAACACACAACCTGCTTGGTCCACAAAAGTTCTTATAAGGACTGGTAACTTGGTATAGGGTGCTACGGTACATAGGCCTGAGTGCGTTACAGTCTGCTGTTCTGTAAGGACCGCTATCGGTCCACAATACATAGGGTTGCCGTGCACTACTGCTGACCGCTGCCCTATACTGCAGCAGTCCTTCATTGGTATAGGGACTGACGTACAGTCTGCTAATCACTAACACACAACCTGCTTGGTCCACAAAAGTTCTTATAAGGACTGGTAACTTGGTATAGGGTGCTACGGTACATAGGCCTGAGTGCGTTACAGTCTGCTGTTCTGTAAGGACCGCTATCGGTCCACAATACATAGGGTTGCCGTGCACTACTGCTGACCGCTGCCCTATACTGCAGCAGTCCTTCAGCGGTATAGGGACTGACGCACAGTCTGCTAAACACTAACACACAACCTGCTTGGTCCACAAAAGTTCTTATAAGGACTGGTAACTTGGTATAGGGTGCTACGGTACATAGGCCTGAGTGCAGTACAGTCTGCTGTTCTGTAAGGACCGCTATCGGTCCACAATACATAGGGTTGCCGTGCACTACTGCTGACCGCTGCCCTATACTGCAGCAGTCCTTCATTGGTATAGGGACTGACGTACAGTCTGCTAATCACTAACACACAACCTGCTTGGTCCACAAAAGTTTTTATAAGGACTGGTAACTTGGTATAGGGTGCTACGGTACATAGGCCTGAGTGCAGTACAGTCTGCTGTTCTGTAAGGACCGCTATCGGTCCACAATACATAGGGTTGACGTGCACTACTGCTGACCGCTGCCCTATACTGCAGCAGTCCTTCAGCGGTATAGGGACTGACGCACAGTCTGCTAAACACTAACACACAACCTGCTTGGTCCACAAAAGTTCTTATAAGGACTGGTAACTTGGTATAGGGTGCTACGGTACATAGGCCTGAGTGCAGTACAGTCTGCTGTTCTGTAAGGACCGCTATCGGTCCACAATACATAGGGTTGCCGTGCACTACTGCTGACCGCTGCCCTATACTGCAGCAGTCCTTCATTGGTATAGGGACTGACGTACAGTCTGCTAATCACTAACACACAACCTGCTTGGTCCACAAAAGTTCTTATAAGGACTGGTAACTTGGTATAGGGTGCTACGGTACATAGGCCTGAGTGCGTTACAGTCTGCTGTTCTGTAAGGACCGCTATCGGTCCACAATACATAGGGTTGCCGTGCACTACTGCTGACCGCTGCCCTATACTGCAGCAGTCCTTCAGCGGTATAGGGACTGACGCACAGTCTGCTAAACACTAACACACAACCTGCTTGGTCCACAAAAGTTCTTATAAGGACTGGTAACTTGGTATAGGGTGCTACGGTACATAGGCCTGAGTGCAGTACAGTCTGCTGTTCTGTAAGGACCGCTATCGGTCCACAATACATAGGGTTGCCGTGCACTACTGCTGACCGCTGCCCTATACTGCAGCAGTCCTTCATTGGTATAGGGACTGACGTACAGTCTGCTAATCACTAACACACAACCTGCTTGGTCCACAAAAGTTTTTATAAGGACTGGTAACTTGGTATAGGGTGCTACGGTACATAGGCCTGAGTGCAGTACAGTCTGCTGTTCTGTAAGGACCGCTATCGGTCCACAATACATAGGGTTGACGTGCACTACTGCTGACCGCTGCCCTATACTGCAGCAGTCCTTCAGCGGTATAGGGACTGACGCACAGTCTGCTAAACACTAACACACAACCTGCTTGGTCCACAAAAGTTCTTATAAGGACTGGTAACTTGGTATAGGGTGCTACGGTACATAGGCCTGAGTGCAGTACAGTCTGCTGTTCTGTAAGGACCGCTATCGGTCCACAATACATAGGGTTGCCGTGCACTACTGCTGACCGCTGCCCTATACTGCAGCAGTCCTTCATTGGTATAGGGACTGACGTACAGTCTGCTAATCACTAACACACAACCTGCTTGGTCCACAAAAGTTCTTATAAGGACTGGTAACTTGGTATAGGGTGCTACGGTACATAGGCCTGAGTGCGTTACAGTCTGCTGTTCTGTAAGGACCGCTATCGGTCCACAATACATAGGGTTGCCGTGCACTACTGCTGACCGCTGCCCTATACTGCAGCAGTCCTTCATTGGTATAGGGACTGACGTACAGTCTGCTAATCACTAACACACAACCTGCTTGGTCCACAAAAGTTTTTATAAGGACTGGTAACTTGGTATAGGGTGCTACGGTACATAGGCCTGAGTGCAGTACAGTCTGCTGTTCTGTAAGGACCGCTATCGGTCCACAATACATAGGGTTGACGTGCACTACTGCTGACCGCTGCCCTATACTGCAGCAGTCCTTCAGCGGTATAGGGACTAAGAGTTTTGTCACAGGGTGATTTAAAAAATGACAGGCAGAGGAAGAGGCAGGCCCTTCCGCAGGGGTGGTAGGGGTAGGGCAGGAGCAACAGCCTTGAGCCAAAGTGGGAAGTTGCAGAAGGTGCGTTCAATTACTTTAAAGGACGCACCAGACTTGGTTGAGTGGCTCACTCAGCCTTATTCTTCTGCACCCTCCTCATCCTCTCGATCTGCACCCTCTTCTTCACTCTCTGCTATGTGCACCCCCAAAGACACTACCACCAACAACACCACCACCACCACATACCTTCCGCTTGAGTGCAAATGGGGGCCTTCATGCTCCAGTGTTTTAATAGGGACCCCCGTATAAAAAGCATGAGGGTCAAGGACCAGTACTGGGTGGCAACGTACTTAGATCCCCGGTACAAACACAAAATGGCGGAAATGTTACCGCCGTCGCAGAGGGCTGTCAGAATGCAGCACTTCCAGGCCTTGCTTCGAGAAATGCTGCATTCTGCTTTTGCGTGCGCTGGCAGAGGAGCAATTCCCACTCCCAGAGAAGGATTTGCGGGTACCAATCCAACAGCGCCTGCAAGAAGAGGCCGGTTTGAAGATGTGTTGGTGACTTCGGATATGAGGTCATTCTTTCAGCCGACCCATCGACAGGTGTCATCCGGATCCAGCATCAGGGAACGCCTAGACCGTCAGGTGTCCGACTACATTGGGTTAACGGCCGATGTGGACGCTCTGAGGAGTGATGAACCCCTAGACTACTGGGTGGGCAGGCTTGACCTCTGGCCAGAGCTTGCCCAATTTGCAATCGAACTGTTGGCTTGCCCCTCATCCAGTGTCCTGTCCGAAAGGACGTTCAGCGCAGCAGGGGGGATTGTGACCGATAAGCGTACTCGCCTAGCTCACGACAGTGTTAACTACCTCACATTTCTAAAAATGAATGAGGCATGGATCTCGGAGGAATTCAACACATGTGATCAGTAGACCATGTATATGTCTATAAACAATTTTTGGAATCAAGCACACAGACCTTCTTAATTCATTTGGCTCACTTCCCTGACCCAAAAAAGCACACCGTACTATATGCCCCTACCCTCCTCTTTGAAGAGGTTGAGCGGTGTCATATTTCTACTGGGGCTGCTTATTATGAGGGGTTCCCACCATCCCTGTGCTGTGCTGACTTCCTCCTGGGTGTTCTTATTATGAGGGGCTCCCACCATCCCTGTGCTGTGCTGACTTCCTCCTGGGGGTTCTTATTATGAGGGGCTCCCACCATCCCTGTGCTGTGCTGACTTCCTCCTGGGGGTTCTTATTATGAGGGGATCACACCATCCCTGTGCTGTGCTGACTTCCTCCTGGGGCTGCTTACGGTGCTGCTGTCAGCGCTGTATGTCACGGAGCTGCTGTCAGCGCTGTATGTCACGGAGCTGCTGTCAGCGCTGTATGTCACGGAGCTGCTGTCAGCGCTGTATGTCACGGAGCTGCTGTCAGCGCTGTATGTCACGGAGCTGCTGTCAGCGCTGTATGTCACGGAGCTGCTGTCAGCGCTGTATGTCACGGAGCTGCTGTCAGCGCTGTATGTCACGGAGCTGCTGTCAGCGCTGTATGTCACGGTGCTGCTGTCAGCGCTGTATGTCACGGAGCTGCTGTCAGCGCTGTATGTCACGGTGCTGCTGTCAGCGCTGTATGTCACGGAGCTGCTGTCAGCGCTGTATGTCACGGAGCTGCTGTCAGTGCTGTATGTCACGGAGCTGCTGTCAGCGCTGTATGTCACGGAGCTGCTGTCAGCGCTGTATGTCACGGAGCTGCTGTCAGCGCTGTATGTCACGGTGCTGCTGTCAGCGCTGTATGTCACGGAGCTGCTGTCAGCGCTGTATGTCACGGAGCTGCTGTCAGCGCTGTATGTCACGGAGCTGCTGTCAGCGCTGTATGTCACGGAGCTGCTGTCAGCGCTGTATGTCACGGAGCTGCTGTCAGCGCTGTATGTCACGGAGCTGCTGTCAGCGCTGTATGTCACGGTGCTGATGTCAGTGCTCTGTATTACGGTGCTGCTGTCAGTGCTCTGTATCTCCTGCACCCTCTTGTTTGCCTACCCTGGTCCCTGACCTTCCCTCTCCTCCATTGCCTTCATTAGCTCCATAGTCCTGAATTGTCAGAACAATTTCCCAAATAAAAAAAAAATGCTTGTAGTTATCGATCCCAAATTCACCTCATACATGTATTATGCTATTGTCCAGGTGGTGGGACTACGTGCTACCCCCTAATAATTACCCCGTGGCCGCAAATTCGACCTAAAGGTTTGCGAAATTCGCCTCCCATTGAAGTCAATGGAGCCCGCGGCGAACGGTCGTTTTCGCGAACGTTTGTGCCCGTTCGCGTTTCGCGTTCGCGAAACGTCCCGTCGGAAGTTCGTCCATCACTATTCCTGGTGTTCCTGTCAGTCCCCTTGCTTTCCTATGAAAAAAAACTGACGGCACTAAGCAGGAGAACACACCATGGTCAGTTCTTTAGTTGTCCTGGGAACTCAGTCTGCTCTCCTCCAATGACCAGACCTGTCCTGCCCCCCCCCCCCCCCACACACACACACACACACTCAGTGTACTGCTGCTTCTCCTCCCACCAGTTCTTATGCAGCTGAGAATAGAGGGAACAGAGGGAATGTGATCACTAATAAAAAGGGGGAAAAAAAAGGTATTTCATATATATATATATATATATATATATATATATATATATATATATATATATATATATATATATATATATATATATTTTTTTTTTATATCTATGCAAAACTGGTTTGCCTTTAATTTTCATTTTAAACTGAAGTTTACAAGGTAATTGTTTACAATCACTTTTAAGTTGTAATCGATGAAATTTGTGGCTCTACAGCTTTAAAACAATGACAATTTCTATGTGTAGAATCACTTTCAGTTTGCTTGGCTGCTTTGTGAACATTTGACATTTCAGAAGCACAAGTGGATGCAATGAAAATGAAATAGCAGTGAGTAGGAATGAGCCGAACACCCCCCGGTTCGGTTGGCACCAGAACCTGGGAACAGACCTAACATTCGTGTGAACTCTAGAACCCTATTAAAGTCTATGGGACTCGAACGTTCAAAATCAAAAAAGCTACTTTTAAAGGCTAATATGCAAGTTATTGTCATAAAAAAGGTTTGGGACCCAGCTCCTGCCCCAGGGGACATGTATCAATGCAAAAAAAAATGTTTTTTCAGGAGCAGTGATTTTAATAATGCTTAAAGTGAAACAATAAAAGTGTAATATTCCTTTATTATTCCTGCCTGTAAAGGGGCGCATGTTTCCCGTGCTTAGAACTGTCCCTGCACAAAGTGTCATTTCTGCAGGAAAAAAAGTATTTTAAAAGCACCCGTGGCTATAATGAATTGTCGGCTCCCCATAATACAGAGAACAGTCATTGAAAGTTATTGATTAAAAAAAAAAAAGCATGGGGATCCCCCCAAATTCAATTACCAGGCCCTTCAGGTCTGGTATGGATATTAAGGGGAACCCCGCGTCAAATGTAAAAAAAAAAATGACGTGGGGTTCCCCCCAAATATCCATACCAGACCTGAAAGGTATGGATTTTAAGGGGAACTCCACTCCAAATAAAAAAAAATGGCGTGGAGTTCCCCCCCAAAAATTCATACTAGACCCATTATCCGAGCACGTAACCTGGCAGACCGCATGAAAAGAGGGGGGACGAGAGAGCGCCCCCCCTCCTGAACCATACCAGGCCACATACCCTCAACATTGGGAGGATGCTTTGGGGGTTTGTGACCCCAAAGTAATGGAAACCTGCATTACATCAGAGGGGACGGGGTCACCCGCACATCACTGGGGAAGCCCGGGTTTCCCCTTGCGTCAGAGGGGGTGGGGTCAGGTGACGGGTGACCTCGTCCTCCTCAGCTAAGACCTGTCAGGCTGCCAGGATTCCCGCAGTGTCTCCGGTGGAGAAAGGATGCGCTGCACTGGACATCATCCAAAGCATCCTCCCAATGTTGAGGGCATGTGGCCTGGTACGGTGTGGGGGGCGATCTCTCGTCCCCCCTCTTTTCCTGTGGCCTGCTAGGTTGTGTGCTCATATAAAGGGTCTGGTATGGATTTTTGGGGGGAACTCCACGCCATTTTTTTTTATTTGGCGTGGAGTTCCCCTTAATATCCATACCAGACCTGAAGGGCCTGGTAATTGAATTTGGGGGGACCTCACACATTTATTTTTTATCAATGACTTTCAATGACTGTTCTCTGTATTACGGGGAGCCAACAATTCATAATAGCCGCAAGTGCTTTTAAATTACTTTTTTTCCTGCAGAAATTACACGTTGTGCAGGGACAGTTCTAAGCACGGGAAACATGCGCCCCTTTACAGGCATACTATACACACCCCCAGGTTCGAAATTTTAAGGAATATTACACTTTTATGGTTTCACTTTAAGCATTATTAAAATCACTGCTCCCGAAAAAAACAGCCACTTTTAAAACTTTTTTTTTTGCATTGATACATGTCCCCTGGGGCAGGACCCAGATCCTCAAACACTTTTTTTTTACAATAACTTGCATATAAGCCTTTAAAATGAGCACTTTATATTTCTCCCATAGACTTTTACAGGGTGTTCCATGGCTTTTCGAATTTACCGCGAACACCCCAAATTGTTCGCTGTTCGGGGAGGGGGCGAACAGGAAATGTTTGAGTCGAACATGAGTTTGACTTGAACTCGAAGCTCATCCCTAGCAGTGAGCAACTGAGATTGCAGAACCTGTTGTATAACTTATTTCATATATGAGGCAGATCAAAATTATTATCTGCAGAAGAAGAGACATGGATAAATTACTAGCAAAACTTTGTTATGGGATACCATCCTAAATCTGAACCCAAGTAAAAAGGAATAATCCTTTAAAAGATAAAAAAAAAAAAAAAAAAAAATGTTGCTGCAATACGCGCTATTAATCCTTTATCCACACCCTCGATTGCCCCTTGCTCAGTAGACTCAATGTTTAGATTCCTCCTCACTTTCTGTTATGGTGACAATGGTCTTCAGGACAAATTCAGGGTTAAATCTCCCCAGAGGGGACACAGACAATAATAACTACCTGTCTGGGGTTTTACCTCTTCCCTTCTCTATCAAAACTTGCCTCTTATGTTCTATTTTTGTGTTTCAGTCTTACCCCATTACCCCACTACTCACAGGGTAATCATTTCAAAGTCACCACACAGCCCTTCATGTCAAAGAGGTTCAGTCAGTGGCAACACTTGAAATTACTGCAGCTTTCACTGTGCTTTTAGGGGGTTTATCTCCCCCATTACATTTTGTGCATGCAGCCTCCTTTTTATTAGCTGATCTTACCTGACAACAACTAAAGCAGCATTACTCTTGCTTCAAACTAGATAAAAGAGGTAACATTCTTACTTCATTGTCAGCCATGTACTGCTTAAATCATTGGTTGCTACCTGAGAATATTTTATTGCTTGCCAATCAATCCTTTGATTAGCTGGTGAAATGCTTTCTATAGGCCAATGAACCAGGCTGTTCCTTGCCTAACATATACTGCTAAACAGACTGATAGCAGATGCTGGTTTTGCAGTCTATCACAGCCCATGCTTCCTTAGGTTGTACATTCATGTCTGTGCAACTGTAATGCCTTGTACACACGGTTGGACATTCCGACCACAAAATCCATCAGATTTTTTCTGATGGATTTTGTCTGAAACTGGTGTTGCATACACACGGTCGGACAAAGTCGTCTGAAAATCTGTTCGCTCGGAACGTGGTGACGTCCGATAGAGCCCACACATGATCGGATTTTCCGACAATATAATCCGATCGGACCTTTTCCATCGGAATTTCCGACCATGTGTACAGGGCATTAGTCTCAGCAAAGTCAAAGCCAATTATTGTAATGTTATGTGCACATGCCTTGGCATAAGTAGGGAGACAATTGTGTAGGTTTCAGCCACAGAGAAACTTATCGACCCATCTGAAACCAACCAAACTAACCTGTCTATCAGTATGCATTAAAAACAGGGGTTTTGTTTGCACACATTTGCAAATACATGAGTAAGCTACAGAGCTCCATCAAGGCACCCAAGTATTTTCTGTAGTTCTAACTCTAAATTTTGAGAGCCACCACAGTAGAAGCTCATGAATTATAATTGATAGGCATGCACATGCCTCTATTGTGGAGGCTCTCAAAATTTAAAGTTAGGACTACCTAAAATACTGGGATGCCTTAATGGGGCTCTGTAGCTTATGCATATGTTTGCAAATGTGTGCAAATTAAACCCCTGTTTTTAATGCCTATTGTTAGATAGGACAATTTGATTGATGGCAGACTGGTCAGTAAGTTGAGCTGGAAATTTATTTGGTTTTGTTTTGCATGCATTGCCCTTCCATATGTTCCTTGCTGCAAAGGCCAGTTATGGGTGAGGGCAGTGGTCATGTGTTTGTTCAGCCACAGAGCAACTCTTGTTGCAGCCCCCAATGCTACTCATTATTTGAGGAACCTATGAAGACTGGAGTCCAAAGGAGCTCCCACCAAGAACCTACTTAACTACCAATGTAAACATATAAAAAAAAAAAAAAACTTTTTTTTAAAAAGCTACAGTTAACTATTTACTAAAGGAGAAGTTTGGGATAAAAAAAAAAGCCCATACTCACCTTGCTCCAATTATTTGTTGGGACTCTTCCAGAGCCCGGACTGGCTATATGGGGCTTTTTCTCCCTGTCTGCTGATTCTGGTTGACAGGAAAGCAAAAGTGTGACCCAGAAGAAAAATATAGCCAAACAAGCCTTGACTATACTTCTTATGCTGTAATAGCTACACAATAGTTTCCACCATACTTGCAAGGCTAGTTCCTTGAAATCTCTTGCCCCTGGTACTGCGGCTGGTGGTCACACCCTGATGTTGTCATGTGTAATGGAGGAACAGCAGTCCTGCATTGTACATGTAGACAATGTGGACCTAACCACAACCCAGAACGCTGGAGATACAAGAAGAGCAGCAGAAGTCTGCTAATAAGTAATGTAATAAATAAAAAACGTATTACAACCTATTTTTCTCGGCCTGCCACTTGAACAAGTACCTTTCTTCCCACAAGGCAGCTAAATGACATTAAAGAGGGCCCCTTCAAAATCTCAGCCAGAAAACGTAAAAAACAAAATAAAACAAAATATATATAGAAAAATTTTTTTTATACTGAAGCAAACATTTTGAAAGTTTACACTTAACTAGCCTTTTCAAAAAACCCATATGCTGTTGAGAAGTATTATAAAACATAATACATTTGTTCATAATGGATAAATTGTGTTAATGTTAAATTGTTGAATGTTCTAATCTAAAGTATTGTTTTTAAGCAACCATATCTATAAAGCAAATCAAAAATACCAAACTGAACATATTTACATTCTGACATTTTTGTCTTAAAATGTTATTGTAATAACATTTTCTATCTGAAACCAAAATAATGGATTTGCATTCAATGAAAACAGAATTATTGTCTTGATATTTCAGGGAATTCTATTAACTGAACTGCAGGATATTTTCTGATCTCTTAGGAGATCTTAACATTGGGATACACATAGCAATAGATTTAGATCAGATTAAGGACACTGTGGTGGTTATATGCCTATCTCTACTGTAATCCATTCACTAAAGAATGAATGAAAAGTTAAATGATCCTGACATAGCGAGCACTGATTCTAATAATAAAGCTCTTATCGTTTATTTATGGCAAAGGTGCTCATAGGAGATATGAGATGGCTGTTTCGCAATCTGGCTGAAAATAGCTAAATGGTGGACAATCTAATGTTTCTGGTCAATTTTGAATAGTGACAGCCTAAAGCAAGAGAATTGATTAGATAGTGTGTAATAGTGATAGACTGATTGCTATTTTCTCCTCAAGGAAAGATGGCCTTTTGACTTTCTCATTTATACTTCTTTCCTCTCAAAGCCTATACAGGAAAACCTGTGTGACCCCCCCCCCCCCCCCCCCAAAAAAATACTTTTGTAAGATGGTCAAGCTTTCATTCCTCAAAATATCTAGTGAGCTGCGGTAAGCAAATTTTTAATCTAATAAAGCTGCTTGCATTCCTGACTGGTTTCTTTTGTCATATCAGCTAGATTGTAATAATTTTTTGGATGTAATTTATTTTTTCCTTTAGTTTGTAATTACAAATTGTAATTACATGGCAGCTGTAGTTGTTAAGGACCTTTACAAGCTCTGCTTTCTACATTGCAGTTCCACGCCGTGGTTGTAATGTGCTGCTCCTTCTCACAATGTAAGTCTATGAGTTGGAAACAATATGCTTCTGTACTATAATATATTACAACTTACTAGTGATGTGATGCTTTCCATTAGCTTTGTTAGGCTTTTTTATTTTAATGTGTTGATCCAGTCAGTAACATGCTTCCTGTTTTAGAGTGGCTACACTCCTCCCACTGTAACAATTAAGTAGCAAAGTATCTACCCATGCACAGCAGCATTATTTACTTGTTGAGATGGTAATGTTAGATAGACTAGTAGATCTAGATAGACTAGTAGATCTAGATGGAGTTTACATATGTGATCAACAATTTAAAACTGAATTTCAGCTAACACTTTTAAAGGGTGGGTGAAAGGAGCCCCCAACATCCAATGAGAAGCAGAGTGAAGGTGAATTTATAGTAATTTTATTGAAAGAAACACCAAATGGTCGGGCCATCGTGTTTCGAGAGAACAGAGACTCCCCCTTCTTCAGGGCTGTTGCTGTGTGCTAGACTGCCTTTGAACGAGGAAACAATAACTCATTTAATGATGGTGTCATAGACACTGCATTTTGGGATATATCCCCATTCAACATTAGCACACAACAAAAGCCCTGAAGAAAGGGGAGTCTCTGTTCCCCGCAAATGCATTGGCGCTACCATTTTTTGTTTCTTTCACTAAAACAACTATAAATTCACCATCACCTTGCTTCTCATTAGATATTGGGTGCTCCTTGCGGTAACAACCTTCAAGGCCATACCCAAAGGTAGCTGCCCAAGCCCTCCAAAAAGGACTCTCCAAGACCCTTCTGTTCAGTTGGACCGGAGTTAACTCTCCCTATCCAATCCAACCCCCACCTAGACACAAACCCTCATCTGAATGTGATCTCCAACCTTAAAGAGCCAGCTAACACTTTTAAGCAGTTATGGCAACAATTCATTTTAGGATAAAGGATTCTAACTATGAGACAATTGACCAATATCAGCACCTCTGTCAGCTAATGAAGACAGTCAAAAAGTAACAGATTTACCGGATGGATCAACAGGTAATAGAACTATGTTACAGAGGAACTCAGAAAAGCAAACAAATGATGTGTTGAAGTTGCATCATATATGTAATATTTGATTTTGCTCATAGTTCAACTTTAATTGGCCTTTAAAGAGATAGAAAATGTAAAACTTAAAACATATATTCTAAAGAAGCTACTAATGGGGGATTTGTTATCATAATGGGGGATTTTAACTATCCAGACATAGACTGGGCAGAGGGAACCCGCGCATTCATCTAAGGCTCGCCAGTTCCTAAACATCTTGCAGGACAATTTTATGGGTCAGATGGTAGAGGCACCAACTAGACCAACTACTGGATCTACTGATTACCAACAATACAGACCTGATCACAGATGTGGAAATACAGGGCAATTTATGTAACAGCAATCACAGGTCAATCGGCTTTAGTATTAATCACACAAATAGGAAACATATGGGGAATACAAAGACACTGAATTTCAAAAGAGCCCTTTATGCTACGTCCCTAAACTACAAGCCTTACTAGAAGGCATAAATCGGGATAAAATCTTAGGACCAAAGAATACGGAGGAGAGATGGGTTTGCTTTAAGAGCATATTAAATAAGGGCATTAGCCAATGCATCCCATTGGGTAATACATTTAAAAGAGCGAACAAAAGTCCTGGATGGCTTAAATCCAATGTAAAAATGCATATAAAAGCAAAGGAGAAGGCCTTCAAAAAATACAAGGTTGAGGGATCATCATCAGCATTCAGACGTTATAAAGAATGCAAGAAGAAATGTAAGGGTGCAGTAAGGACGGCTAAGATAGAACATGAAAAACACATAGTGGAGAAGAGCAAAAAAAAATCCCAAGACATTCTTTAAGTATGTAAACAGTAAAAAAGGAGGTCAGACCATATTGGTCCCATAAAGAATGAGGAAGGACATCTGGTTTCAAAGGATGGGGAGATGGCGAAGGTATTGAATTTATTCTTCTCCTCAGTCTTAGACTTGGGAAACTTAACATTAATAAATCACCGGGACCAGATGGCTTGCACCCGAGGGTACTTAGGGAACTCAGTCAAGTAATTGCCAAACCATTGTTCCTAATTTTTACTGACAGTCTACTGACTGGAACGTTACCAGATGATTGGAGAAAAGCCAATGTAGCACCAATATTTCAAAAGGGCCCAACATACATCCCTGGGAATTACAGACCAGTTAGTTGTAAACTCTTGGAGGGAATGAGAACGGTATCATTAGCAGTAAGCAGCATGGATTCTTGAAGAATTGTTCTTGCCAAACCAAACTATTAACCTTCTATGAGGAGGTGAGTCGCCATCTAGATAAAGGAAGGCCTGTGGATGTGGTGTATCTGGATTTTGCAAAAGCATTTGACACAGGTTCCCATAAACTCAACTGTACCATACTGTACAAAATAAAGTCCATTGGCATGGACCATAGGGTGAGTACATGGATTGAAAACTGGCTATAAGGGCGAGTTCAGAGGGTAGTGATAAATGGGGAGTACTCGGAATGGTCAGGGGTGGGTAGAGTCCCACAGGGTTCTGTGCTGAGACCAATCCTATTTAATTTGTTCATAAACGGCAATCTCTGTATTTGAAAATGATACTAAGCTAAGCAGGGAAATAACTTCTCTGTAGGATGTGGAAATCTTGAAAAAAGATCTGAACAAATAAATGGGGTGGACAACTACATGGCAAATGAGGTTCAATGTAGAAAATTTTAAAATAATGTATTTGGGTGGCAAAAATATGAATGCAATCTATACACTGGGGGGGGACCTCTGGGAAAATCTAGGCTGGAAAAGGACCTGGGGTCCTAGTAGATGATATGTTCAGCAATGGCATGCAATGCCAAGCTGCTGCTAACAAAGCAAACAGAATATTGGCATGCATTAAAAAGGGGATCAACTCCAGAGATAAAACGATAATTCTCCCACTCTACAAGACTCTGGTCTGGCCTTACCTAGAGTATCCTGTACAGTTCTGGGCACCGGTCCTCAGGAAGGATGTACTGGAAATGGGTCGAGTACAAAGAAGGGCAACAAAGCTAATAAAGGGCCTGGAGGATATTAGCTATGGGGAAAGGTTGCGAGTACTGAACTTATTCTCTCTGGAGACGCTTCAGAGGGGATATGATTTCATTATACAAATACCATACTGGTGACCCCACTATAGGGATAAAACTTTTTTTACAGAAGGGAGTTTAACAAGACTCATTGCCACTCATTAAAATTAGAAGAAAAGAGGTTTAACCTTAAACTACGTAGAGGGTTCTTTACCGTAAGAGAGGCAAGGATGTGGAATTCCCTTCCACAGGTGGTGTGCTTAGCGGGGAGCATTGATAATTTCAAGAGACTATTAGATAAGCACCTGAACGAATGTAGCAAACAGGGTTATACAATGTAATACTGACATATAAACACATGGGTTGGACTTGATGGACTTGTGTCTTTTTTCAACCTCACCTACTATGTAACTATGTAACTAACAAAGCATTTACAAACAGATATATAGAAATATCCATAATTTACAGAAAATATAGTGTTCATATTTCCCATAATTTGGTCATGTTGCATCTGATTTTAGCAGTCATGTTAAGCTAAATAAGGCAGCAGTCTCTTAGATCAAGGTGAAGAGCCAGTAGTAATGCATTTAGTGGGCATGGATGTTCTTTAATAGCCCTTTCCCTGACCTGGTTGCCTGGTTGCTTATACTTACTATTCATTACCCCATTACCTCTTCTATTAACAATTTTCCCTACCTTGACCTTGGTGTCTAAGTCTATATTTATGCTTCATTATCTTCTCTTTTACTACACTAGTCTCCTACCAAAGTAAAGAAAATATATATGTGTATATATATATATATATATATATATATATATATATATATATATATATGTGTATATATATATATTGTGTACTCTTTAAGCTGGTCCTCCCAGAACATGCAAAGGTTTAGGGATGTCCCCCATATGTGGCAGACAAACATCACTTGACAACTGTGCACTCAAGCACTATGGGAGGAAGAGAAGAGAGACATATGCTCCTTCATATTCAGAATTTACTGGGATGGGGTGGGATAATGAGGTCATAGGACAGTCAACAGAATATAAGCAATGATCAGGGCAGGATATTAGGTAGGCCCTTCCTGGACCTCCAAATCCACTTGAAAGGGCATTTACAGTATCTTTAAACCTGTCATTTGATGTGTTCTTAAATAAATTACATTACGTAAATATGTATATTCAGACTGTGCCAAGCTGGATCAATATAGGTATTTTATTACTATCTGATTCACTGATCTGGAATAAGTATGCAGGTCAGAAATGTTGAATTCCCTCTGTGTTTAACTAAAATCAAAGACAGCCAGGCAGCTAACATTTTCCATCTTCCTCTAACAGACCTACCCATCCAACAAAAGTGTCAGTTAGAGGATGGAAATAAACCATTTAGGGGCTCATGAAGGCATAGGCATTTACCTTCTTGATATATATATTTATGGTCAAAGCCCTATGGCCGATATGGATATAAACAAATAGACTTTACCATAAGATTAACAACATGAAATGGACCTGAAGTGTGCCCTGGTCTCATGGTCGGTATACCAAAATAAGGGGGCATACCCTAGATTAGAAATTAATATTTGTGAAGAGAAATGAATTTGAGAAATGCCCTGAAAAGGGGATGGGAGGGTGGGTGCCGCGCACCGGAAACCGACAAAGACCACAGGCGAGCGGGCTGGTTAAATACCCTCCGGGCTCCTCCCATAAATTCAGGCCACCACACTGGCCTTCCTACTTATGGTCAAAGCCCTATGGCCGATACGGATATAAACAAATAGACTTTACCATAAGATTAACAACATGAAATGGACCTGAAGTGTGCCCTGGTCTCATGGTCGGTATACCAAAATAAGGGGGCAAAAACATTCAGGTAGGGGTGTAGTTTATTAGTTTTAGCTTAATTAGTTGAGCAAGTTTGGTGAATGCTTGTGCCATTTCCATCCGAGGATTGGGGATGTACCGGGCGAGGTAGGCAGGGTTCCAACTGCTTAGACTCTCAATGACGTGACTTGGGACCCATGCCAACATGCTGCCAAGGGTGCTCAAATACTAAAGAGTGACCACGGTATGGACCGGGGTTGAGGTGTACGCTGCGTAGAAGAACCCCATGTGTTTGGGAAACTGGCAGGTACACAAGTGTTAGCACGAAAAGGCAATAGGGAACTGGAGTTTAGGCGTTCCGGTAGGAGTGACAGTAGGTAGTCGAGTATGGTTACTTGACACCAAGCACTGCCTACTCTATAGAAATGGACGTCTATCCTGGAGCCAGATTGCTGGGTTTTAGACACTGCAAGGTGGAGGATGAAATGGTGTTGGTAGCGAGCCAAGTGACGACTATGCCGGACTTGGCCTGCGGGATTGCTGAAGGCCTGGAATGCCCATACAATGGACTTTAAACTGGTGCCCCCAAGATAACTGCAGCAGTCTGCGCAGGAAGGACCCAACCGAGAGCGGTCCAGACCTGGCTTCATCAACAAGGTGAGCCTCGGCCCAGTTGTCGGTGGTGAAAGTCCTGTCCTGACATAACCCCAGATTCGAGAGGCTGTCATGACCGGGTATAGCTTGAAGAGGGAGGAAGTCCAGGTAAACCCGGGGTTTAGGAGTATCCCTGATGCCATGGTTCTGTAACCAGTGGTGGCCAAAAATTGCAGCGAGCCTGTGGGGGCTGTGGCATCCGTCACTACCAGGGGTGACAGGGGCATCGTAGATGGTCTAAACATCGCTACACCAACCCATGCAGTAAGGAACCTTCCGACATAGATAGGTCTGCTATTGACACGGCATCTAAATTAAGGATCTCAGAAGGGTCCTGTGTCCGTGAGAGGAGGACCAGGAGGCGTGACATAAAGATCGACCCTGGGGAATGGCCCGTATTGCCGATTTGAACGTTCGTCAGGTAGTGTCTGTGTAGAACCTGGCTGCCAGTGCTACCAACAATAAATTGGCTAGGCCATGGAAAACCACAAAGGGCCAGGTAGATGGCCGCTTGGATGACTAGACTGGGGAATATGCAAGGATTTTTATATGTCCGTAAAGATGGCAGTTGTGATGGGCGTCGTTTGCCGTTGGCTATGGGCGATGCCTCTGGATGCCTCGTAGTGGGGATCTTGCTGTATGGGCCGTAAAGACGGATGGCTCTCCGGGCCCTGTAAGGATAAGAAATGCTGAACGCTGGCTAGGTATATCCTGAGCGTGTTACAGGAAGAAGCCAGTTGTGTGTGTCAATATGATCCTGGTGCAGGACGGAAGTTGCACTCAACTGTCCTAAGGGAGAGACAGACAGACAGGAAACGGTGAGTGGCTTGTAAGAAAAGCCACAGGAGACAAGTGGTCAATTAAGTGCTGCTGAAAACGACGTGTAGCCAGTTTGTGTGCCACTGAGAATGTGCTTGCAAAAGAATGATTGCAAGAAGTTATGCTAAGTCGCGAGCCTTGGCATGATTGCAAAAGTAGTGTTTAAACGTGTACTTGCGACAATTGCGCGGGAGTTTGTCACTGGAGATGTGTTGGTAGTGACTATGAGAAATTTGTGTTAGCGCATGTGCTTTGCAAAGACTGCAGGAGTTGTGCTTGAACATGTGTTTGGGTGCGTGCTTGCAACGATTGCAAGATGTTATGCCAAGATACGTGCTTGCAACGATTGCAAGATGATATGCTAGGATGCGTGCCTGCAACGATTGCAAGGAGTCGCACCAGGATGCGTGCTTGCCATGATTGCAAGATGTTATGCTAGGATGCGTGCCTGCAATGATTGCAAGGAGTTATGCCAGGATGCGTGTCTGCAACAATTGCAAGGAGTTATGGTAAGATAGATGGGTAGCTAGGTCGGAAAAGACAGAAGTGCATCCAGTCCTAACCACGAATCAAACAAATAAAATACCGCACAACCCGACACACCCAATTCTACACCCACAGCTGATCCAGAGGAAGGCAAAAACCCCAGCAGAGCATAGCCCAATTTGCTACAACAGGGGAAAAATTCCTTCCTGATCCCTTGAGAGGCAATCGGATTTACCCTGGATCAACTTTACCTATAAATATAAGTACCCCGTTATAATGTACCTTTAGGAAAGTATCCAGGCTTTTCCTAAAGCAATCTATTGATCCAGCCAGAACTGCCTGCTAGCAATGATTGCAATAAGTTTGTGCCTGGACATCTGCTTGCAATGATTGCAAGAGGTCTTATGCTCCAATGCATGTTTGCAATGACTGCAAGAGGTCTATGCCTGAATGTGTGCTTGCAACGATTGCAAGAAGTCTACGCTTGGATGCGTGTTTGCAATGATTGCAAGAAGTCTACACTTGGACGCGTGTTTGCAATGATTGCAAGAAGTCTACACTTGGATGCGTGTTTGCAATGAGTGCAAGAAGTCTATGCTTGTATGCGTACTTGCGACGACTGCAAGACGTCCATGCTTGAATGCGTGCTTGCAACGATTGCAAGAAGTTAATGCTTAATGCGTGCTTGCAATGATTTGCAAGAAGTCTATGCTTGGATTCGTGCTTGCAACGATTGCAAGAAGTCTACGCTGGTATGCGTACTTGCAACGACTGTAAGACGTCCATGCTTGAATGCGTGCTTGCAACGATTGCAAGAAGTCTATGTTTGGATGCGTGCTTGCAATGATTACAAGAAGCCTACGCTTGGATGCGTGCTTGCAATGACTGCAAGAAGTCTACGCTTGGATGCGTGTTCGCAACAATTGCAGGAAGTGTACGCTTGTATGCGTACTTGCACCAACTGCAAGATGTCCATGCTTGACTGCTTGCTTGCAACGATTGCAAGAAGTATATGTTTGGATGCGTGCTTGCAACGATTGCAAGAAGTCTACGCTTGCATGTGTGTTTACAATGATTGCAAGAAGTCTACGCTTGTGTGCGTACTTGTAACGACTGCAAGGCGTCTATGCTTGAAGGCGTGCTTGCAACTGTTGCCAGAAGTCTACACTTGAATGCGAACTTGCAACGACTGCAAGACATCCATGCTTGAATGTGTGCTTGCAACGATTTGCAAGAAGTCTATGCTTGGATGCATGCTTGCAACGATTGCAAGAAGTCTATGCTTGAATGCATGCTTGCAACGATTGCGAGAAGTCTGTGCCTGGGAATGTGTTTGCAATGATTGCAGGGAGCGTATGCTTAGGTGCGCGCTAGCAGCGATTTTGCAAGACGTTGTTTCTAGGATGTGTATGGAATGAATCCGATATGAATCGGTCGTACGAATGAAAACAACTGGAGCACGCCGGAACGAATCGGTGCATGTCAGATGCGACCGACTCGAATCGGGGCATGGTATATGACGGTCAATTTAATGGGAAAAAAAAAAAAAACTGTTATGATAGAGGCATAAGCCGGTCATGCCGTGACTGTGACTGAAGATGAACCGGACTCTGGAGCATGCACTGAAATGAGGCTAAAGCACTGGGGCATGCCGTAACGAATCGGTGCATGTATGCAATTGGATTCGAAACGGAGCGCGGTACGTGGTGGTGAAATTAATTTTGATTGCCATGACAGAGGCACGAATCGATCATGCCGCTGTTGCGACTATCCGTTAATCGTGCATGCTTTGAAGCATGTACTGAAATGTGGCTGCGACTGGATTCGTGTCGGAGCGTGATACGTGACAGTGAAATGATTTCCCATGACAGAGTCATGAATCAGAGAACCGAAAACTGCGACCGATAATGAATCCTGACTCTGGAGCATGTACTGAAATGAGGCCGTGACCAACTGGGGCACATCGAAACGAATCGGTGCATGACGGATGCGACTAGATTCGAATCGGAGCGCGGTAAGTGACAGTGAAATGAGTGACAAAGTTTGCCATGACAGAGGCCCGAACCGGTCGTGCCGCGATTGCGAGTGACAACGAACGGGACTCTGGAGCATGTACTAAAATGAGGCCGAAAAAATACCTGGGGCACGCCGGGACGAATTGGTGCATCTTAGATGCGACTGGATTCGTATCGGAACGTGATACGTGACAGTGAAATGATTTCCCATGACAGAGGCACGAATCGGTGCGCCGCAACCTGCGACTGACAACGAACGGGACTCTGGAGCATGTACTGAATTGAGGCCGAAAATACCTGGGGCCGTCCGGACGAATCGATGCACGGGGATGCGACCGGATTCGAACTGAACGTACTACGTGACAATGAAATGTTTCCCATGATAGAGCTACGAATCGGAGAGGACGCAACCTGCGACCGCCAACGAACGGGCTCTAGAGCATGTACCGAAATGAGGCCAACGCAACTGGGACACGTCGATCGAACCTGTGCGTTTTGAGAAAAGCGACTGGTTTTGATTCGAACGTAATAGGTGAGGTGAAATGACTCCCATGACAGAGACCCGGGTCGATTAGCAACGAGCGGGCTCTGGAGCATGTACCGAAATGAGGCCGAGCAACTAGGGGCACACCGGAACGAATCGCCGCATTTAGGGATGCGACTGGATTCGAATCGGAGCTCAGTGCGTGACAGAAATGAGTGAAATGATGAAATGACCTACGTGAGCCAGCTATGGCAGAGGTACGAGTCGTTGTGCCGTGAGATACAACTGGCAACGATTTGACTGTGGAACACGGCAACGAGACTATAACAAGTTACTAAAACAGTGCAGTTTTTCCTACAAGCAATATCTACCGAAATGACGCCCGTGAAATGAAGGGTGCTGCGAAAATAGTGCGTTTTGAGTGATAACCACCTGGTATCATAACGAACGATTCGATATTTCAGGTTTTAACGACACTCAAAAATAGAACAGGAAGGTCAATCGAGACCCTTACCTGCGGCAGTCTAGCCGGCGACGTTTGTACAAAAACGAACGGGAAACGTAAACCACGAGATTCTAGTAGAGAGACGTTTTGTCCGAGCGGCAACGAAACACGAGCAGTCGGCCTAGTGACGTAGTGCCGCGCACCGGAAACCGACAAAGACCACAGGCGAGCGGGCTGGTTAAATACCCTCCGGGCTCCTCCCATAAATTCAGGCCACCACACTGGCCTTCCTACATATATATATATATTTTTATATATATATATATATATATATATATATATATATAATTTAACCACTTGCCTACTGGGCAGTTTCACCCCCTTCCTGCCCAGGCCAATTTTCAGCTTTCAGCACTATCACAATTTGAATAACAATTATGGGGTCATGCAACACTGTACCTAAACAACATTTTTATAATTTTTTTCACATAAATATAGCTTTCTTTTGGGGATATTTATTCCCCACTTGGTTTTCTATTTTTTGCTAAACAAAAAAAAAAAAAGGGGCACTGATGAGGCTGCACTGATGAGCACTGATAGGTGGCACTGAAGGGCACTGAGAGATGACACTGATAAGCTGAACTGATTGGCACAGATATGTGACACTGAAGAGAACTAGTAGGCACTGTTAGGCAACACTGATAGACAGCACTGATAGGTAACACTGATGGGTAATGAATAGCAACACTGGTGGGCACTTATAAGCAGCATTGGTGGGCACTGTTGGGACCGATAACAGAAGCCAGTTATAGGCTTTCTTCTCTCCTTGCAGACAGCAGGAGGAGAGAAATGTCGATAACCGGCTTCTGTTTATATCCTGTGATCAGCTGTCATTGGCTGACAGCTGATCACGTGGTAAAGGGCCACTGTGATTTGCCCTTTACCCCAATCTGTAATCAACTGAGCCAAAATGACTTGGTGATCACAGAGCACGCCCCTCCCCCCATGCGGAGCACAGCATCTTCACAGGAGGACATCCATATAAACCCTCCCGGCATTGTAAGTTCACACTGTAGCTGTCTTTTATTTTAAGAACAGAATTTTTTAATGGCCCAAAAATACTGTGATAAATTGATTTGTATGATTTCAAAGAGATATTGTGTTGTATAGTTGTTTCAAAACATACTGAACCGTTACAATTTGGGGCTGTAAGTCAGCCAAAGAAGTATTGACTGTGCAAAAAATCTAACTGCTTTTTCTAGAATAGTTTAGCAGGCTGAATAAAGAGAGAGGTATTTTTGTAAAACTAAACATTGCTGCAGTAAGCAAAGAAAACAGCTTTGTAACTTCCATCTACTGAAAAAGAAAATCTTTGTTAGACGCGTCATTACATTTTAATAGCGAAGTTTGAAAACGCTAACTGAAAAATCAATGGCAAAATATTAATGTATAAAAAATGTTCCTTTATACTCTTTCAGTTAGTATATGCCTTCAGCTTCTCACTATTAAGTTTGGCTTCTCTTCTTTGGCAGGTAGGCCAGTGATCGGGCCAAGTGGAAAGTTTGTATTATGTTGCCCAGTACAAAACATATTTTTATAAGTATTTAACAATGAAGGACCCATTCCTGAACTTAGAAGCTTTAACTATTCAAAAGAGGACTCTTTAACAAAACTCTCTACCTTTCAGCTATATCGCTTACAATTATGCAGCCTTCTAAATCTACTTCTCACCTACTGTTTTGCAAGTAGCCTAGAAGAGGAGGTTTGAGGTTGCTCTGTGCAATACCATTGCATAGATCAGGTGAGTATAACTAAAAAAAAAATAAAAAAAAAAGTTGCCTTTACAAATACTGTGTCTCTGTATCTACCTTTAGATAACTTTAGGTGTGTGTGTGTGTGGGGGGGGGGGGGGGGGGTGCATACGCTGTGTGATGAGAGATGGACGCTTCCTGTGCGAGCCCACCACACTATGGAAAGCTCATAAGGCAGTCATGCGAGGTCCCCTCATTTAAAAGAACGCTCCCTTACAAGAATGCTAGATCATTTGTACAATCGCTATAGCCAATTTCCTACCCCTGCACTTCTTGAGCAAATTAATTCCAAAAAAAGCGCTTTAGACCTATTACTTTCTGAAGACACTGAAAAGGCTTTATGTTAGTCCAGGGCAAAATTGTTGCTGTTTAGTAACTCTGCTTCTACTATCTTTAAAAAAAAAAAAAATCCACAACATAGTTAAACTGCCTCATGTATACAAACTGCTTAATTCAAATGGTACCTTGATGCCTCACCCCAATGACATTCTGAGTATTTTTGTTGACTACTACCAAAAATTATTTTTGAAACCAAATGTGGCCTCTGACCAAGCCTCCCAAGATTGGTTTGCAGAATTAGATCTACCTACTCTATCTGACCAGCAACTGGAAACTCTGATTGTCCCATGCACTACCTTGGAAATTGCAGACATTATCAAGTCCCTCAAATTGTCCACCACCTCTGGCTAAGATGGCTATACTACTACATACCATAAAAAATTCTCATTACATTGACTCCAAAATGAGTCACCCTCTTTAATCATATCGTGAAGGGTAATAACTTCCCACCGGAAATGCTTTTGGCTAATATGTCTCTCATTCCAAAACCTCACAAAAATCATTCTGCCCCCCAGAACTTACGCCCTATCTGTGATAAATAATGACTTAAAAATATTTGGTAGGTTGCTGGTGGATAGAATAGCTGCAGTAATCACCACACTTATCTCTGCAAACCAAACTGGTTTTATACCTGTCAGCCAAATCACCTATAACATACTTTTAGTGTCGAACATTATCCAGGATGATAATCTGCACTCTAATCAGGCACTTCTTCTTAGCCTTAATATACACAAGGCTTTCAATAGCATGAGCTTGTCATACTTAGATCACCTACTGCCTAAATTCAGTATCACAGGCACTTTCATGGAAGATTTTCATGCACTTTATCAACCCCCCCAAACGTGTATCAAATTACCAGGCAACAATTCCCAATTTTTCTCACTTCATACAGATATGAGGCAAGGATGTCCTCCATCCCCTCTCCTATTTGCCCTGGCAATAGAACCTTTGTCTAGAGCCATTGCAATTTATGCTAATACCAAAGGCTATCATAAGGGACCTGAGGAATTTAAACTTAGCCTTTATGCAGATGATGTTCTCCTATTCTTCACAAACCCCTTAATCACACTTCCAAATTTAACATCCCTGTTAGACTCTTTCCAATCTATTTCAGGTCTAGGAGTGAATATGTCCAAATGTACTGCCATGCCTATCAACATACCCAATGATTTCGCTATCACTTTGCAACAGAATTTTACTTTTGCGTGGTGCACTCGTTCATTCCACTACTTAGGCATCCAACTCACTCCTACTTTCCAGGGTCTTTTCCATCTTAATTATCACCCTATAGCTGCTCACATAAGATCCCTATCCTATTCGTATCTCCTTCTTAGGTAGAGTTACGGCCATAAAGATGTCGTTATTACCCTGGATACTTTTTTCTTTAGGACCTTATCTTGAATCTCTCCAAAGACACATTAATAAATGTATATGGCATTCTAAACAACCAAGATTTAAAAAGTCATTGTTTTACATAGACCCTAACCTCTCGGAGGGCTAGGCCTTCCAGGTTTATGGCTCTATTATTTGGCAGCCAGACTTACCCAGACCACTCAGTGGCATGCCCCAATATCAGATGGTTACAATTTGAGGCGTATGTGGTATACCCATACCACCTCTCTGGTTTACTATGGTCCCTATCTGTACATGCAAGTAATGTAGCTCCTCTCAACAGTATTGTTTCACAAACTCTTTACCTGTGGGCTCTATACAAAAACAAATTCAAACTAATATCTCTACTCGCGCCCCTTTACTCTTTTATAGGGGACCCATATTTTCCTTCAGCCTTCCAACATAGAGACTGTGTTCTTAGGTGGTGCTCCATTGGCTTAACTACCTTTGTGTCCCTTAGGTCTGGCTCACAATTCAAATCTTTTGCACAATGTCAAATGGAACACGACCTACCTTCCTCTGAACATTTCAGATACCTCCACAATCGTCATGTCTATCATGGTAGAGGCGCATTATCATCCCATATCCATAACATTTAATTGGAACTGACTTGTGAAAACACTTCTAGAGATAAAGGTGTAATCTCATGCATATACAGGTTACTCAATGAGACCGTTCTTGACCAAAAAAATCAAACTAATAAACATTTGGGAGATTGAGACAGATCTCACTTTTTCACCTCCTGAATGGGAAGAGAGGCTGGAAAGTATGTACAAAAACACAAGATCCTTGTCTACCCATGAGACTGCAATTAAACTCCATACAAGTTGGTACCTGGCACCTGCCAAGCTCCAAATAATATATTTCCCCATTGCTTTCATGGCTGTCCTAAAACAGGTTCTTTTCTCTATATTTTTTGGAGTTGTAAACATCTCAAGCCTATTTGGCAGCAGGCATCCACAAAAGCATCCTTGATAGCTGATCACCTTCTCACGTTGACAGTGCAGATGTGCATGTTTTTTACCTTTATCCCAAATGTTCATGTTCCATGTCAGAAGTTGATTCACACCCTGTTTGTTGCAATACACTGGGTATCAGCCTTGAATTGGCATTATTCCTCAGTTTCTTGGTCACAAGTTTTAGCCAGGATGGAAATGATCAAATTATCTGAACAAATTAATCACATTCTTTATTATACAATACACATCTGTGACCGAAAATGGGAGCACTGGGACTCACCATTTTGATGAACCACAGTATCTCAATATATTAGGATGACTGATCTGAATTGATTGTGCTACCTAATTTGAAGAACAACACCTAGCCCAACATCTTCCTCACCTCATTGCTTTTCTCTGTATATTTTATGCCACGTCTAGTACATGATTAACAGAGTTGCTTGCTACTGACTTCCTTTCTATATGGAATGTGTTTATGTTTCCAACTACTATGTTTGAATACCTGTTATTCCATCATCATTATCTGTATGTGTATTGATATTCCAATAAAAAACATTTGTAATCAAACTTTAGGTAACTGCTGGACCTCAGCAGCTCCAAAACTCTTTAAGGCAGAAAGTTAGAATGCAACTCAATTCCTTTCATCTTAAAGTGGGAGTAAACTCCATTTGTTGCTTTGTACCTATAGATACTGTAAGCCTATAAGAATGCTTACCTGTAGGTACAGTAAATATCTCGTAAATGACCAGTTAGGAGATATTTATTTTGGTGAATGGCCAGGGACGTCACTGGTGTATGCGCATTGGGATCTGAATGGACCTTGTCATTCTGAACTCTGTGCTCCGGCCATGACTCCCATGCATGTGCGCTAGAGTAACACCATTGCAGCTCAGCCATTCATTCAGCCGAAGCCAGCAAACTCAGAAGGAAGCACCTACAGAGATGACAGTATGCCACTGGAGGGTTTTGTTTTCAGGTACGTCTGTCATAATGTGTTAGTATGTGGTGCATACTAGTATAATATAACTTGAACTGCCCAGTGCCCAATTTTTATTTTGTGCTACGGTTTAATACCACTTTAAAATACATTTAAACCAAGTCACTAGAATTGCATAAAACATTTTACACAGTAAAGCTGTCTTCAGTCTTTTAAACTACTCAGATTTATTGCCTGTTATTCCTGTAATAAATGTCTGTAAATATTTCATGTTAGGGGTTGACATTGCTCTTCTCCATCTCTACATTTTACTCCTGCATTGTCACTCTGTCAGACACTCCCCCAATGGAGACTAAAAGTGACCTGTCTAATGTACGTTACGTAGACATGGTCCACGGTAGTACCCATATTAGGAAGCTATCCCTGAATAATGATATGCAACTAAACCTTAAGCATGTGCATGTAGACAGAAAATAGCTTAAAGGAGGCTGGTGGACATCCACAGAACTGTAATGCAAAAAAGGATTAGGAGTATGAAAGTAAAGATGGCAATTCTGTATGATCCACAGTTGTCATTCAGTTAGAGTTTATTCTATTTAAAAATGTAATTCCACCTTTGTTGAAAATATAAAAGCTCTAAATACATTTTAAAGATTATTACTAACTTTTTTTTGCTGATTCAGATCGTCCTTCTCAAAAAATATATCTCTATCTTACCAGCATTATAACCACTTGAGGAAAAGGGACCTTAGAGTGTGTCTTACTAAAAATGTAACTTCTATTGTGAGGATGCATAAAATCAGATTTTTTTTTTCAGACTATTTAAAATCCAATCACAAAAGCAAGATCACCTCCACATTGCCATATTGCAAGGAACAGATATTTATGATGGTTTAAAAAAAACTTTTAGCAGCTGCAAGCTTTAAAAACATAAACGTACAAAATTGTTTGTTTAGTGAATATATATTCAATTATATTTTTTCTGCAAAAGTAGAGTTTTGCTTTTTCAATTTTCCCTTAAAGGGAAACACCAAGGGGCCTAATTGTTCAGAGACACGTAATCAGGTACTTGAAAAATCTTTCCTTCATACTATTTAGCTGTAGGGGCTATTTTGAGAAAAGCCCTCCATTATTTTACCAAATTGTGTTAGTAATTGGGAGCTATTATTCTCATTCATCTGTGCTTTATCAGCAGAGGTGTTTAGAATGTGTGATAAAGCTGTTCAACTTTCTGATTAGTTAAACCACACAATATGATGTGATGCTTGAAAGATTAATAAACAAATGAGTCAAAATGCTCAAAAAGTGTAATATTTTTTTCCCTGTTGGACCAGCCTAAGCCTCTATTATGTTGTACTTTAGAAAGGCTATTGTTACCCTATGAGTAATTATTCTATTTAGTTTCTGCTGTTCGTTGTATTGTACTGCTGCTTATGGTTAATTAATGTTTCTGTAGGTGCTGTATTCAAGAATCATCCCAATAAACTGTGCCCTGTGCCTAACACCACTATAATGCAGAGCCAATAGTTTGGGCTTACTCAAACCAGATTATTTTTTTACAGTCATCAAAGTCACCTGATGATGTTCCTTAGCTCACTGCTTTCTAACAGTTTATTGTAAGTAGGTTACTCTGAGTAGTTGCCTGCTGTTATGCCCACTTTAGCCAAGTCTGTAATGCACTGTGCATTCTAATACTGGTCATTTTATCATTATAATGTGATATTAATTGTCCTCTGTATGAATTATTAATCATTAAGACCTGAACTGACATACCCAAGTTTATCCACTATTCTCCACTTTATGTTGGACATATGATGAGGTATCTTTTGTGTTTTGGCTTTTGCATTTTGATCCTTGGGATTGTTTGCCTTTAACAAGATCCACAATCCTGGAGGCAAACACAACCAAGTGGCCTTCACATGGTCAAGGCAGATTTTGTGGGATAATGTACCATGCAAAGTGTACTTAAATGCCCAGTGACTGGTATGCATAGTGGGTGATCTTAAATGAAATAATTTGTTTTTGTATACTTTCTCTTTCAACATCATCTTTCTGAATGGATTTAATTAATCATCTTGCCACTAATACTCATTGATACTGGTCAATCACAAGTAATAAGCTGAACACCCCCTGGTTTGGTTCACACTAGAACTTGCAAACAAGCAAATCATTTGTGCAAACACAGTTATAGTCTATGTGACACAAACATGAAAAATCAAAAGTGCTAATTTTAAAGGCTTATATGCAAGTTATTGTCATATAAAGTGTTTGGGGACTCGAGTCCTGTCCCAGGGGATATGTATCAATACAAAAGAAAGTTTTAAAAATGGCTGCAGTGATTTTAATAATGGTTAAACTAAAACAATAAAAATAAAATATTCCTTTAAATATCATGCCTGGGGGGTGTCCTTTGTATACTTGTAAAGCAGCACACCTTTCCCGTGTTTAGAACACTACCATGGCAAAATTACATTTCTAAAGGAAACAAAATCATTTAAAACTGCTCACATCTGTAATAAATTGTCGGATCCCAGCAATATAGATAAAAATATTTGAAAAAACATGGCATGGGTTCCCCCAGTCCATTATCAGGCCCTATGGGTCCGGTATGGATATTAAGGGGAACCTCACACCAAAATTTAAAAATAAAATTGCGTGGGTACCCCCCTAAAATCCATACCAGGCCCTTCAGGTCTGGTATGGATTTTAAGAGGAACCCAGAGGCAATTTTTTTTTAAAAGATAGTCCCCCCCAAAATCCATACCAGACTCAGTTTGGGACAAGTCCTTTATTAAAAAAAAAGGGGCCCTGCAATGTAACTCCATCTTCAATCACAGCGTCCGACGACCCGAAAAAAAACAAAAACAAAAAAAATCCATGCCAGACCCTTACCTGAGCATGCAACCTGGCAGACCACAGAAAAAGGGGGGACAAGAGACATCCCCCCTCCTGAACTGTACCAGGCCACATGCCCACAACCCTTGCCCGGTGGCTCTGGAAGTCTGCGGGTGGGGGGGGGCTTATCGGAATCTGGAAGCCCCCTTTAACAAGGAGACCCCCAGATCATGCCCCCCCATGAATGTGTATCGGGTACATTGTACCCCTACACATTCACCAAAAACAGTGTCAGAATGGCAAAAATGACAGGAGACAGTTTGGAACAAGTCCTTTATTAAAAGAAAAGAAAAGTGTCCTGCAATTTAACACAGCGTCTGACGACCCACTCCCGCTGACTGCAGGCTTTTTCCAATGAAAGCTGTTATATATTCTGATGTCATGTGATGTAACATCAGTGGGGGGGCAGGGTCACCCAGTTATGTCACTGGGTGACCCCGCCCTCAGCTATATTACAGCTGTCATTGGAAAAAGCCTGCAGTCAGCGGGAGCCCCAAACTGTCTCCTGTCATTTTTAGCATTTTGGCACTTTTTTGGTGAATGTGCAGGGGTACAATGTAACCGATACCCATTCACATAGGGGGGCTGGGACCTTGTTAAACAGGGTTCTAGATTCCAACAAGCCCCCGCCCACAGACCCCTGCACTCACCGGGCAAGGGTTGAGGGGCTGAGGCCCTTGTCCCCATCAACATGGTGCTTTGGAGGGACCCCAAAGTATCATCCCTATGTTGAGAGCATGTGGCCTGGTACAGTTCAGGGGGGGTGCTCTCTCGTCCCCTCTTTTCCTGTGGCCTACCAGGTTGCGTGCTCGGATAAGGGTCTGGTATGGATTTTGGGGGGACTCAGGCGCCATTCTTTTTCATTTTGGCTCTGGGTTCCCCTTAAAATCCATGCCATATCCGAAGGCTCTGGTATGGATTTTGGGGGAGACCCATAAGCCATTTGTTTAAAAATGTTGGTGTAGGGTTCCCCTTAATATCCATACCAGACCTGAACCAGACCCCCACGCAATTTTTTTTATTTTGGGGCAGGGTTCCCTTTAATATCCATACCAGACCTAAAGGGCCTGGTAATGGACTGGGTGGAGAAACCCTTGCCATTTTTTCAATGATTTTTATCTATATTACCAGGACCCGGCAATACATTACAGCCGCAAGCAGTTTTACATGTTTTCCTTTACAATTGTCATTTGCTGCTCTCATTCATTATTATTATTATTATTATACATGAGTTATATAGCGCCAACAGTTTACGCAGTGCTTTACAATGTATGGGGGGGGCAACACAATTATAGTGCAGTTCAATCCCTGCTCGTGAAGCTTACATTATAAAGGGAGGGGGTGGTGGTACAAAAAGTAATTGCTGCAGAGAATGATTTGATGGGGATGGGGATCATACATCTGCCAAGTAAGCAGCCTTACATAGTGTGGGGCATGAACTTGCCCTGCCTTTGGTCAATCATGTCTCTCACAGCAGAGCGCACTGTGATTGGCCAAAGCAGGCAGGTCAGATGCATGCTTTGGCCAATCAGCAGATGTCATTGCACTGCGATCTTGCACTGCATTGGTGATTCATTATGGCACCTTCCATGGATGCTCTCATTTCCCACAAACACCCCATAATGTTCAGTATTCGGCAAACGTGCTAACACTCAATGTTTGAGTCAAACTTACTTTCAACTCGAACATTGTTCTCATCCCTACTGATCACTTATACTAACCAAGGGGGTGGTGTCACTCCCACCCCCCATCCAATCATCACTTGCTCTTGTTAACAATCATGCTTTTTAAATAAATGTAAAATGAGCAATAAGATTTCTGCTGTTGCAATGAAAGAATAAAACAAGTGTTACCTTAATGATTATAAAGCTTAAAAAAATGTTCCACTACCTGTCCTAGCCCTACACTGTCCCCCTTTGTCCCTAAACACTTACCTGGCTCCTCTCTCTGATCCAATGCCTTTCCAACTGTGGTGTCGCTCCTCCACTTCCTGTCAGTCAAACTCCTGTGAGGGGGAAGCAGAGGAGTGGCTCACTAGCACTGTGTGTGTCTATGGATGCAAACAGCCCGGCTCGGGAGGGTGCCCGCATGCAAGCCCCTTAGCATTCAGCTTGCTGAAGGGGCACCCATAGGTAGGTGGAGTGGACTGTGCCAATGGAGGTCTGAAAAAAAACTGACCTTTCTGTTCAATACCATTGCACAGAGCAGGTAAGTATAACATTTTAAAGAAAAAAAATCCTTTGATATCACTTTGATTCTTCATTTAGTTTCCCGTGTAGAAATGGCTCAGGTGGGGCAACCTCTAATGTAAAGATAAAGATAATAGTGTTCTGTTCAGCATTATATATATATATATATATATATATATATATATATATATATATATATATATATATATATATATATATATATATATATCCTTTTAAACACAATGCTTTCATGATTAAATCAAGGATGTTAAGATGTTAATAAAGGTTTCTAGGTAAGTCTGTGATCACTTAGATTAGATAATGGGACTTTGTGCTGAGAGCACATTACAGGAGAAGAACTCATTAATTATGAATTTCTTAAAGTAAATATAGTGCTCGATTATAATAGTGTTCTCAAACATGTGAACAGATACTTTACTAGACAGCTAATAGCTGTCCTACAACGTAAAGATGCATAACACTTGAAAATGTAGCCCTTGCAGCAATAGCTATACCAGATTGTGTTTTTACAATGCAGTTTAGGTAGAAATGTCTGCGTTTGCAAGCAAGCACTAGTTATTATATTGCAGTTCATCTTTCAACAATTGTGTTTCATTCTGTGAATAATGGTTTACAGTTACCTCTGACAAAGAATCAAAAACTGACTAAATCCTGGTTAACGATGGCTTGCTAATAGTCTTGGATGTTAAATACAAATAATTATGTGTAAATGTAATAATTATGAGGTTTCCATGGTAAAATAAAATTTTACACTGCTTCTTCGCTAATCCTGCCATAATTTAAGTGGTCTAAAATAGTGTGTAATAGCACAGCATTATTGTTAGTCCACTGAATTCCCCTTTACTGTAGATGTAGCCTTGTTCAATTCTGAGCAACTTGTGTACTTTAATGCCACGTACACACGACTAGACTAGATTTTTTTTTTTTACTGAACTTTATGTGATACAGTATGTACAAAGTGACACTTCATTCCTGTCACTGCAGAGCAGCCTGGTGCCCAGCACTTGCTGGACGGTGATATGCATTGCCATCCTGAGAGGTGCAATATTATGCAAACCTGTTTATAGTATTGCACTGCTCTGGAAGGCAGTGAAACACTGCTTTCTAGTGTGATCACTTTTTTTTTTGTCATTGCAGTCATTTCTATATTATACTATTGTTTTCTGTGTGTCACTGCAGTTACCTGCATTTAGCTACAAATTAGGAAAAACACAGTTAACTGCACATAAGGGAAACAGGCCCTAATGTCGCGTACAAACGATTGGACTTTCCGGCAGACTAGGTCAGACGGAATCAGTCTGTTGGACAATCCGAGCGTGCGTGGGCTAATCCGATCATTTTTTGTTGAAAAAATCAGACGGACCTAGAAATAGAACATGTTTCAAATCTGTCCGATGGACTCAATTCCTATCAGGAAAACCGTTTTTCTGTATGCTGGTCCGACGGACCAAATACGACGCAAGCAGCTATTGGCTACTGGCTATTGAGCTTCCTTTTTTAGTCCCGTCTTACATCATTACGTTCAAAACAAAAGGACTTTCAAACGGACATAGTCCGTTCATGTGTGGCCAAGTCCGTTCGTTTGAGTGGTGGGGAGCTATTGCTTGTTGAACCATAGAAGTACAGGTGGTTCCTTAGCCGGTTCCCAACCAGCGCAGAACGGCACGGCTGGGCAAATGGGCGTACCTGTAAGTCCCTTTAAATTTGCCGCCATGCCATCGCGTGTACACCAGTCGGGACCTCCGTGGTCACGGGTCCCGTGGACTCGATCGCCTCATGGAGAGGAAGAATGGGGAGATGCTAATGTAAACAAGCATCTTCCCGTTCTGCCTAGTGACACTGTCACTGATCAGTGCTCCCTGTGATCAGGAGCAGAGATCAATGATGTGTCACATGTAGACACGCTCCCCCCACAGTTATAAACACTCCCCAGGACACACTTAACCCTTACACTGCCCCCTAGTGTTTAACCCCTTCATTGCCAGTGTCATTTACACAGGAATCAGTGCATTTGTTTAGCACTGATTGCTGTATAAATGACAATGGTCCCAAATATTTGTCAAAAATGTCTGATGTGTCCGCCATAATGTCACAGTCATGATAAAAATCGATGATCGCCGACATTGCTAGTAAAAGAAAAAATATTAATAAAAATGCCTTAAAACTATCCCCTATTTTGTAAATGCTATAACTTTTTCAGAACCAATCAATAAACGCTTATTGCAATTTCCTTTTACCAAAAAATATGTCGAAGAATATGTATCAGCCTAAACTGAGTAAAAAAAATTTTTTATAGATATTTTTGGGGGATATTTATTTTGTTTGGGAGCCACGTCGCACGACCACGCAATTGTCAGTTAAAGCGACACAGTGCCGAATGGCAAAAAGTGCTCTGGTCAGGAAGGGGGTAAAGTCTTCCCGGGCTGAAACGGTTACAGTAGGGTCCCATGTTTTTAGCCCCTTAAACCCTAATAGCAGTACCTGAAAAATGCATGTGCCAAACAACCAGTCATGTCTTCTTTTAGTAACCTGTTTTCCAGTAATCTAAATTAATCTAAATTTATGATGGAAAATATGCAAGAATTTCTGAGAATTATGTGAGAATGCACATGTAAAAATCTTCATAACTGGCTGAAAAAGACGACTCTCAAGTGTAAACAAAGACTACTTTAAATGTAAAAAAATGGTAAAATCAAATAATTTATGTTAAAAAAAAACTGTGATGTAGTAAATTGTCTGGTGGTAAGGTATGCCTTAATAAAAGATCAAGAATGTTTCAGTGGGTTGCTAGCATGTTTAAAATACATATATTCACATGCAAGGTTGTCTCCCGCATTGTTTGTGTCTACTGCAGCAATGCATGCAATAGTGTCACCTTCAGAACACAGTGAATACATCTAATCAACAGCAGTACATACACAGAGAATTCCGTAATAACAGACTGAATTTACTACTGAATCCCATGACTCACACATTCTAGTCTACTGGCTCAACTTTACACATTTCATTAAAATACATTTTCCTTACATATAAATTACTGATTTACACTTTAGAGCATAAGAGTGCTAACACCAGTTACAGAATTAAATATTTTTATCAGAATGCATAAGCAATATATCTTATAGCTTTTTCTTTTTTTTTTTTCTTTTTTTTTTACAACTTTTCTTCCTAGTTTTAGACTGATAAAATATTAAATTGAAATCTTCAGATAAAGAAGGGTAAAGCTTCATACACACAGTACGTTTGTTGACAGGGGATTGTTTGTTGACAGTCTATTGTCCTAAAATCTTACCTTTATTACGCTCCTTTTGACAATTGTTGTCCAATATTCGGGCCAACAAATGTTGGATGGCAGGCTAGTAAATTTTCGTTGGACAACACTTTGACGTCAGATTTTCGTATATGGTCAGTACACAAATCCGTCACACAAAAGTCAAAAGTACAAACACGCATGTTCGGAATCAATGCTCACCAAACACAAAATTATGAGAAGGGGCCCAAAGGGTGGTGCTCAAGAGCTGAATTTCCTTGTAGTGCATCACTACATTCGTTTTTGTGGTACAACAATTGTGTAATGTTAGTAGGCAAGACAAGATCTTGGCACACGCCCTTTTGACATAAATCAGATGCTCAGTTGACCAACAATCATACCGTGTGTATGAGGCTTTAGCCTCCCTGTTATTTTTGTAAATTCAGTCTGTAACACTTTGTTCCCATCAAACCCTACATGTGTTAGATAATAAACCATTTTATATTGGAGTGCTGTCATTTTTTGGTATAGATTATATAGTAATAATGTTTGTCTGTATTTGTTCTATTTCGCTGGGGCCATAGAGGTAGTTGTATGGGTACCTTTTATGACAAATTGTGCTAAGGTTAGATTTCTCATCATTTCTTGTTCTTATGACAGGTGTCTCTGAGATATGAAGCAAATGATAAGTGTAGCATAGGGCGACGAAGGGTTAAATTGACCCCTAGGCGGATATCTTATGCCATCCTGTCCTTATAATCACAAGGACATAGTAGGGGCAATCTCCCCGACAGACAGCAATAATATGCTTTTGCACCTTCTAACCCTTCTTTGCGGTATCTAAAACAAATAAAAGACTTTTGTCTGGAATATCACTTTAATGGAAGCAATAATCCCTGTTCTTTGATTATACAGAGGAAATATACGTGAGCTGTGAACCACTAACAGCTTTCAGTGAAAGAACTCTAAAAAAATACTAACAGAAAAGGATGAAGACACTAAAAAAATCTGTAAACCATAAATTCACCCTAGGTTAACCAATTTAAACATTTATATGGATTTCTGTTTATAAAGGCTAAGTGGATTGAAAGTATAGCTGACTTGAAAGGACTTGACATTTTTTTATGGCAAGTGCAAGGGTCGTGCCTAGTAATTTATCTTTTTCACTTCTTCTAGAATGCAACAACATTAGCCCTTTCACTTAATGACACCAGTGTTTCCAATAACTGCTATTAATGGCCGGCCAGTGTCATTACAACAGCTATTACATATTATAAGTGTTTCTTTTTTGATCTGTCCCATTTTTACGTGCTGAGTTTACTTTACAAATAGCACCAACTGGAATTATGCATTAGTTGCAGCCTGACACAGTACACTCTTCGGCATGTATGGAAACTAAAAGCACTGGAAAGACATGCTGCCAATGGCACTGGCCCAGGGCAGAGCTCTCCTAACACAATACAATAGGCTTTGGTAAAAGATATGCATTATACACAAATTATATTATATAAAAAAACAGATCACCAAATATTTCAACAGAAAAAAACGGACCAGTTTTAGGAGCTAAGGTGACCTAATGCATGAGATCATTGTGAGTGCACAGAAAACTGCAAGTTTTAGTCAACATTTTACCATATTTATTTGAGATAGGATGTATCATAATGTCTAGGATATGGCACATAAGGAATAAGGCTTACCTGTAATTAAATGGTTAGTATTAATATGGATATTGGAGAACAGAAGCTTAAACCTTCCAGTATAGAGGATATCAGCTTGAACGCCTGCTCGGTATCTCTTGAGAAGCCATATTTTTACATTTTTCTTACAACTGTTAGTGATCTTGGACTAGTATAAGAGCAGTGTCATATCATCAGCACAGTAATATTATATCTTGTAATAAATAGATCACATCACACTAATGCAACTCAGCAACACATTACCAATTAAAGGCTAAGAAAAAAAAATAATAAATGCAGAAGTAGCTGCATCAAAAGAAATGTGCATGTATTTTTTTTTTTTTTTGCAAATGAGCCTAAAAGCATTGCAACCACAATCAGTGGATCACAGGTGCAATGCCAGAATCCTTCAGACTCTTTCTCCAGTTACTTATTTATACTGAGGTACAGACTTTCAGATGGAGATCTGGGGGAAGTGCCATTAGACTACAAGTGCAATGATCACTGAACTTGTATTCCAAATGCAAACTAAATGTCACAGTTCTCTATGAGTGAAATACATGGACGCATGGGCAGAGCCAAACCCAGCCATGCAAAATTCTAAATTGACAGTGGCTGTGGGGATAAGAACTACTGAATGCTGTCATGGAGGGCATTTGGGGGTGGTGCTTCAGCTTGGCACATGCTGCACCCTAAATACAAATGTCAAAACCTATCTAAACTTAAATCTGCTCCCACTCTGGTTCTAACTACCCTGTAGAGAAAATATGTATGTACTTACCCATTCTGAATGAACTGTGTTCCAATCATATGATGAGCTCCCAGCGCTGATTTCAGAGTAGAGGAGGGACAGCCAACAATGGATGCCAAATAGTAAGCTTAAGGGTGATGTCATGGCACGGGCATTGCAGCCATTATTGGCACCTTTTTCCACTTCACTGCAGCTGGATCACCAGACCTGACCAGAGTGTCCGGGGAATAGATAAGTATGCACATCTTTTCTTTAAAGGGTAGTTAGTAGAATGAGAGTAGGAGCAGATTTAAATTTAGATTTGACCAGACTTTTACTTTATTGATGCTCAATGAGGATTAGCTACGATAATGAAAACTACTGTGTACTCTGCACTTATCCAGAAGTGAAATTGAACTTTAATTATTACAGTACAAAAGATGTCAGTGTGCTCTTGTCATTCTCTATCTACATATGTGATAAATGTGCACAGGAACCTAACCACAGTACAGATGCACTATAGCAACCAGCAGAGCCTTGTCTTTTGCAGAATTTCATTAGTCCTTAAATGCATGTTTGGTTACAGATGTGATCTGGGACTTTTTTTTTTTAATACCACTGTTGTCATAATATTTGAGATCCCCCATATTATGTGCCAAATCACTCCATTTATAAAGTTCAATATAGAAAATAAGCAAACAATATCTGTTAACATGTAGATTTTTTAAAAGTAGACACCTGCCTGGCAAATCAATTCATACAAGTGCCCACATGTTGGTTAATCTTCCAAAAGACTCATTAAACACTCAGTTCTTCACAAAAGAGTTGCATTGCTCAGCAGCACTGAGATTATTCACATTCATTGAGTCTGTTTATGTATTTCAATGTTTAAAAAGTCAGTAAATCCCCCAAACACCCTTTCTACTTAAAATACCTATGAAATCTCTACTTATGATCTTATGAGCCAGCAAAGTGCCACAAGTCTCCTATGGGATTGGCTAAAGTTCCATCAGCGCCTGTGACATGCTGAAATGATGTTGCTATGAAATATAGTTTTATAAGCAAAAAATTGACTTTGCAGAAGAAGAAAATTGCTGAAACAGTTTTTGTGTTTCAAGACCCTCTATTCTTATGGGTAACTTACTCTTTGAATTCAAGAGATACCACGCAGTGGGACATTAATCTCCTGAAATCAACTGTCACATTCACTTAATCTAGTTTTCATGTATCCTTGCCTGACTTGATAGATTATCAAAAGTGTGAGCTCAACCTGGCAAAATCAGTCTGCATAACAGCCCTTTTTTCAGCTTTATGCATTTGCCTAGATGTCCCTTGAATATTGACAGCATAGGTCCACAAAACAAGAAGTCCAGATCAACATTTAGTCCAAATTGGAATAATCCTCTGTAGCATTCAAACACTTACAAACAGCTCTTTGCAAAAGTACTAAAGCTTTAAATAAAATATGCCAAGCCCACTTATTTTCCATTGCTGATGACTTGGCAAGGGCAACTTGAGTCCTTAATTCACTGTAGTCTTTTGTCAAACACGACAGTTTTTCTTTAAAAAAAACACATCATGGCACAAATGCTACAATTTTTGAGTCTACTGAATAAAACAAATGATTTGGCTTAAGGTGATTGTAAAGTCTCATTTTTTTTAGTTAAAAATAACAAACATTTTATACTTAACTGCTCCGTGCAATGGATTTGCACAGAGCAGCCTATATTATCCTCTTTTCCAGTCTCTCTTTGGTGCTCCTGGCCCCTCCCTCCTGTTTAGTGCCCCCACAGCAAGCAGCTTGCTATGGGGGCAAGTCACAGCTCCCTGTGTCCATTCAGACACAAAGCTGTGGCCTGGCTCTGCCCTGCCCCCTTTCTCTTCTCATTGACTGGCTGACTTTAATTAACAGTATCAGGAGCCAATGGTGTTGCATTTCTGCCAGTGAGGAGGGGAGTCTTGGGCAGCCGAGACAATCCTACAACATCCCTGAATCTAGATGAGGCTCAGGTAAGTATTAGGGAGGCTGAGGGGGGCTGCTACACACAGAAGGTGTTTTATCCTAATGCATAGAATGCCTTTACAACCACTTTAATCCTCTGCTCTCTCTGCTTTCTCCATTGGTCACCTAACTCCTTGTTAGCATATGTCCTTGTAGCACACTTGATTCATTATAACTTCTCTCCTGCTCCCAGACTGTGATTTACTGTACAGTAGATCAAGTGCTGGTTCACGCTAGTGTGTCTTCTGATGCGACTTTAGTTGCATGACAAGGGAAAACATTATATTCGATGATGCCTGTTCTCATCAATACAATTCAGCATGGTGGGACTTTGGAAAGATTCCTGTGCTACTTTTGTGCAATTTACAGTGCAATTTGGCCCACAGAATATGCAAAGCCACATCAAAGTCACACTACATAAACACACTGAACACATTGCATCACAATTGCATTTCAGCAGTGTGAATCTGAGCCTTAACAAAACAGATATCAAGTCATATTTAGATTTTTACATTAGTTTGCAAACTAATTAGTTTGCAAAGAAAAGGATAAATTCACATTTATTTATTTTTTTGCAAATATATGTGCATTTATTTATTTAGCAAAAAGTGGACTTGCTCTTTATGTTATCACTTACAACATTGAATTTTAGGTTACAAGCACCTATTATACAGTTCTTGCAGGAGATTGAAAAGAAAAAAGAAAATTGCATTGAGACTTACTAAAGCATTCAAAGGAAACAGATTTTTTGGCTCTAAAATATATTATGAATTTCATCTCTTAAAGTAGTATTCAACAGCTTTTTTTCAACTTGATGCATTTAATGCAAAAATGCAGTGAAACATTAACCAGTTAGAGCAGTGCTGCTTGAACAAATGCATGCATGGTTTGACTCGCTCTCCGAGCGCCATTGGGTTTCCTTTGAAAGGGTCCTAGTCATCAACAAAGATCTGCCCTCCCTGCTGCTTTCCTCACAGACAGGCCTTTCTGTGAATATACCTAAGATCCCTGCAATTCAGGTGTCTGTGCAAGCTTTGAATTTTTTCCACCAACATCATAAGAAAAGGACAACAAACCTGTTCCTTCTCCACTATCAGTATTGGAGTACGTAATCCCATCCATTAAAATACACCCTTGGGCTTCACAGGGCGTGCTGTATATTAAAGACCTCACCATAGGCAAATCTAGATATAACCAATATGCTACTTTACAAATAAATAATTTACTCTCCAAACATAATTTGATTATTCCCTATAAGTAATACATAGTCATGTAGTAACACGATTATTGACTTGGTTTTGTCTTGATTGGCCCTCCAGGCTCTTGCTCTCTCTGATGCCAAATGGTGTCTATGTTCTTTTGTTTTGTATGTATTATTTTGTTATCTAATTAAATACTACATATCACGCTCCCCCTTTGGAGGGTCAGGTCCAGAGTATAACCGGATTTCTGAGGTTAAGGCGTAACTCACCTAGAGTATGCTGTCCAGTTCTGGACACCAGTCCTCAGGAAGGATGTACTGGAAATGGAGCAAGTACAAAGAAGGGCAACAAAGCTAATAAAGGGTCTGGAGGATATTAGTTATGAGGAAAAGTTGCGAGTACTGAACGTATTCTCTCTGGAGAAGAGACGCTTGAGAGGGGATATGATTTCAATTTACAAATACCATACTGGTGACCCCACAATAGGGATAAAATGTTTTCGCAGAAGGGAGTTTAACAAAACACATGTCCACTGTAAGAGCAGCCAGGATGTGAAATTCCCTTTCACAGGTGGTGGTCTCAGTGGGGGGGCATCAAAATTTTCAAAAACTATTAGATATGCACCTGAATGACCACAACATACAGGGATATACAAAGTAATACTGACATGTAATCACACACATAGGTTGGACTTGATGGACTCTTTTTTCAGCCTCACCTATCATGTAACTATGTAATCTTGTTTGTTTTTGTATATTTACTAAAATCACAAATGGTTCCTTGCTTACTGTGTACACAAATGTAGCCCCATGCATGCTGACTCAGTTGTTGATTATCTGTAACCTGCACTTATGCTTTAGAAAAAACTAATTGAAAAAAAAACATTCTCCAGTACACTTTTTGCTCCATATTTTGCTATTTAAAGCTTCCACATCCAAGTTGCACAGTGTTACTTCCCCAAACTTTCTGGTAGGGGAGTACATGCCCTAAGTACTTCACATGCATAGAGTAAGTGCACAAGAGCAGCGCAGGCCTCAGTGGGTGTCAATTACTTGCTTGAATGAGCAGGGAGCAGAGGAATAGCTTATCATCAGGGCTATCTGTTTCAGTGCCTGTAAGTAGACTTTTCTGTAGTGCCATCTAGAAGTGTGCATGTAAAAGTGGCTCCACAGAACTGTGTAAGGGGGCAGAGCCACCCAAAAACAACAACCAGCAAAAGAGACAATTTTCAGGGTTGGAATTGAGGGCAATCAATAGTAGACATGCACACATGGGAAGTGCTGAGGTCTGCAGTACTATATACTTTTTCATTAGCGTTTAATAACACTTTATTGTTTGCATTAGACAAAAACAGATAAAGATAAAGAATTACTGGTGGTTGGGTTAGGAGAATGTAAGGCAAAATAAGTGCATAAGGGCTATATTTGTTTGTCAGTCAGTTACGTAAACATACAGTATTTGATGACCATTAACCACTTCAGCCCCAGAAGGATTTACCTACATCCTGACCAGGCCATTTTTTGCGATAGGGCACTGCATCGCTTTAACTGACAATTGCACGATTATGTGATGTTGTACACAAACAAAATGTATGTCCTTTTTTTCACACAAATAGAACCTTCTATTGGTGGTATTTGATCACCTCTGCGGTTTTTATTTTTTGCAATATAAACAAAAAAAGACTGCCAATTTTGAAAAAAAAAATATATTTTAGCTTTATGCTATAATAAATATATATATAAAAAAAAAAATCTTCATCAATTTAGGCCAATATGTATTCTTATACATATTTTCAGTAAAAATAATTACAATAGACGTATATTGATTGGTTTGCAGAAAAGTTATAGCGTCTACAAAATAGGGAATATATTTATGGTATTTTTATTATTCATTTTTTTAAACTAGTAATGACGGTGATCAGCAATTTTTTGCGGGACTGCGACATTGCGGCAGACAGATCAGACACTTTTAACACTTTTTTGGGAGCATTGACATTTATACAGTGATCAGTGCTATAAAATTACACTGGTTACTGTGTAAATGTCACTGGCAGGGAAGGTGTTAACACTAGGGTGTGATTGAGGGGTTAAATGTGTTCCCTGGGAGGTGTTTCTAACTGTGGGGGGTAGAGTAGTGACTGGTGGAGGAGAGAACTTGCTGTTCCTGATCACCTGTCAGAATGGGGATCTGTCTGTTTACATTAACATTCTGTGGAATGATCATGGGTGACCGGCAGACCGCCAGCCACGTGCATCGGCTCCGGCTTCACGCGCGCCTCTCACAGCTCTTAAAGCGGCCGGCGTACACCTACGGCAGTTTGTGCAGCCGTGCCAACCTGCTGCTGTAAAACAACACAGCTGGTCAGCAATAGGTTAATATAATACTAACATAGACTAAGGGTGAGAGTTACTAAAACTGATGCATCAGAATCTGGTGCAGCTGTGCACTGTAGCCAATCAGCTTCTAACTTCAGCTTTGGGCAATAAAACCTGGAAGCTGATTGGTTCCTATGCAGAACTGCACCAGATTTTGCACTCTTTAGCTTTAGTAACTACCCCCCCCCCCCCCCCTTTCTAAGTGTATGCTTGTGTGTGTTTAAATTTCTTTACATACTGTGGACCCAATATGTTTTTCTATTTTAATAAAACTGGCATGCCCAGAACACTTTTGTCATAAATATTCCATTCTATTTTGCTATGATCTGTTAAAAGTAAACATATTTCTTATCTTCAAGTACGATTTGGCAGTTGAAACATCCACTACAAATCCTCAAATAGCCCAGAAACCTGCTTATCAATACTTGACAGGAATGACAGGTAAACCAAAGGGGAAATAAATCACTAAGATAGAAAAAGTGTGTGTGTGTGTGTGTGTGTGTGTGTATATGTATAATTACTAGACAGACACACGATAGTAGTGACACATGTTCCTTGTTTGCATAATACAATCAGAGAAGCTGTAATGAATTAAGTATTTCCTAACGTACATCCTATGACATAATTGCAAAGACATTGTAATTGTGTTTTTTTACTGTTAAATGGGAACAGATATGAAGTAAATGCTCAGGCAAATGCACTCATCCAACACAGTTTCCCCCCCATCCACCCCTGGAGAATATGTCTTGGCTGATCTCTGCACAACTGCACCGGTTTATGGCACTTGATTACATGGCTGGAAACATACTAGTGTCACTACATGCATTTAAATGAGGTGGCAGGTACTAAAAATGCACAGCCACTGCCACATAAGACATACAGAATATATACTTACAGAGGAAAGAAATAAAAACCAGCAACTGATTGCTGTTGATTACAACTTACGAATGCATTTGTTGGTTATTACTGTTGTTTCATAGCAAATGCAGAGCATTAAAAAAGGGTCATCATGTGTTATGTGTCTTTTTTATGACGTTATGGTTTTCTAAATCTGTATATCGAAATCTTTACTCTCTATTCCTAATCTCAGTCATTTCACCATTAGATATCTTTAAAGTGGACCTCGCATTTCAAGTTAATGGTTAATGCAGGGGTGCCCAACCTTTTGAAGAGCGAGGGCCACTTAAGCGAATTGGTAACTGGTCGTGGGCCACAATGAGTGGAGTGGGAGTATGAGAGGTCTGTGTCCACTGACACAGCCCACTCTACTTTATGGGCCCTCTGATCCAATCCGATTCCCCCAGATGGAAGGGGCTGATACCCTTTTTTTTTAGGTAGGCAAGTATAAACAGACACAAGTCCGTTTACATCTGCTGCTACATAGAGGTGAATAGTAAGTCCGATTGGGTTGGACCAATCATGTGAAAGGGGCCTAAGGCTTCTTTCACACTGATGCGCTGCAATTTGCCAAAACCGCAGGTGCAGCACAGTGAACCAGTGGATTTTCTGCAGTTTAGCTGCACTTTGCCATAAACTTCTGTTATATCCTGCAGGTTTGGTGCACTTTCTGAAGGCGCAACAAACCCACAAGTAATAAGTCTATGGCTCAATGCAGGTAACCCGCAGCTGCACTGCACCTGCGGATCCGTTTGAAAACAGCCCAGTAACCACTGCAAAACAGATATATCCATATATACTGTGAATTTACTAGTAAACTTACCTTAAATAACCGTCTTCCATTCTGGTATCGCTGGCTGTTGCTGTCCTAGGCGGAGTGCATTTGGTATCACTCCACCTGTGACAGGAGAGGGCACTATACAGAAAGCATTGTTAGCATTGAAAGCATATGTGGCTCTGCTCTGCAGCCACTTGCTTGCAACTACCAGCGGCTTCATTCACAAAACTTCTGCTCTGGGATGGAGGGTCAGAAATCCATGATCTAGGCTTGCCAACCTTCCATCTTAGAGCAGGAGGTCGAGGGTCACATTAGAGGACCACTGGTTGGGCACCCCTGGGTTAATGCCTGGCATATATATATATATATATATATATATATATATATATATATATATAAAACAAAAATCCCTCAAATAATTATTATTTTATTATAAAATAATATAATAATTTTAATATATTTAATTAAAAACTGTGTACACTTTTGAATGTTTTCATTGTTTTAACTAGAGACAAGTGTAGTTATAATCCCTGGGCTGTAGGTTTGCTTTACCCTGTAATGATAGGCTCACTTGTTGTAGCTGGCGTGTGTAGTGTTATGGCTGATCAGTCCCCCATGTCCATATATAGCTTTAGTTAGCTGGTCCGTATGTGCTACTAAGGAACAAGACAACCCTGGTCTGCAGAAGGTCAAATGCATTCCTTGCCACCACTACCGAGTTACATCACAAATGACATCAAGAGAGAACCCCCTAGGAGTGGATTTTAATGGCACGTACAAACTAAGGTAGAAAACAATTCACTTTATTTTGGATGTAACACAACTACCCTTCACAGCCCTGCCGTACCATACCGTCCTTTACATCACAAATGAAGGAGTGCTAATGTAAAAAACATCTTATACCCCGTACACATGAGCGGATTTTCCTTGGAAAAAACTTGGATGGTTTTTCAGACGGAATTCCGCTCAAGCTTGGCTTGCATACACACAGTCACACAAAAGTTCTTTGAACTTTCAACCGTCAAGAATGTGGTGACGTATAACACTACGATGAGCCGAGAAAATGAAGTTCAATGCTTCCGAGCATGCGTCAAATTGTTTCCGAACATGCGTCAAATTTTTTTCTGAGCATGCATAGGAATTTTGCGCATCGGAATTTGTACAGACAATCGGAATTTCCAGTCGTAGCTTTTTCCAACTGAAAATTAGAGAACCTGCTCTCAATCTTTTGCTGGATGCCAGCAAAAGCACAATGGTGCATACACACGGTCGGAATGTCTGACCAAAAGCTCGCATCTGACTTTTGCTGGCAGAATTTCTGATTGTGTGTTTGGGGCTTTACAGCTGCATGATGAGCTCTAAAAAAGAATGCACCTCAACATACACATAAACCTAATGGACCCTTTAACACGTTAGTCAAAGTTGAAAATTAAAACCTTAGGACATATATAGGGAGCACTGCTGACCTGCACCTTTCTATTTTTATCACATTGAAGGTTTAAACCTTCATTGGAGGTTTAAATGTGATGTATGTGATTTATTAAGCAGAAAGATAGGAATCTAAATGATACAGATTTCAGGAAATATACTGGCAGTGATCTTGTGATGTATTGTTTGAATTCTGCCAGCATGGGATTATAGAGGATGCATATCTAGGCAAACCCAGTGAACATTCTGCTTTTTTTCTGAATTTTCACTTTTGCATTCAACAGTTGCAGTATTTGTTGGATAACATTAGTAGCCTCCCTTGTTGTCTAGAAGTCAAAACATGAATTCCTCAGATTGGGCTTTAAACTGAGCCACAAACAGTTTGATGGTAAAAACATGCCTACAAGTAGTAACAATAAAACAAATGATATATATATATATATATATATATATATATATATATATATATATATATATACCATATTTTCCGGCGTATAAGACGACCTTTTACATGTAAAAAAATTGGCCAAAAAGCAGGGGTCGTCTTATACGCCGGGTCAGCCCCTCGGATGCCGGCTGGGTGTTCGGTAATACTGTATGTAGCTTCGGCTACATACAGTATATACCGCTGAGCCAATCCTGGTGAGCGATGTATTCAAATGAATACAAAGCCTGCTCGGATTGGAGTAACGACCTCTGTCAATCCGAGCAGGCTACTCTGTAGCCTGCTCTGATTGGCTTGGAGAGTCAGAGCGGCGCAGGCTGATGATGTTACAGCCTCTGCCAATCCAAGCAGGCTTTGTATTCATTAATAGAATACATCGCTCGCCGTGATTGGCTCCAGCAAATGCAGGAAGAAGGAAGAAATATGAAGCCTCGGAAGCCTCGAAAGCCGGGTCGTCTTATACGGTAAGTACAGTTTTAAAAGCGTTTTTGTCCTGTAAGATTAGGGGGTCGTCTTATATGCCGGGTTGCCTTATACACCGGCAAATACGGTATATATATATATATATATATATATATATATATATATATATATATATATAGATAGATAGATAGATAGATAGATAGATAGATAGATAGATAGATAGATATAGATAGATAGATAGATAGATAGATAGATAGATAGATAGATAGATAGATAGATAGATATAGATATAGAATATCTATGATTGTTTACCACATCCCTGATACATAGAGTCAAAACATGAATCATGAATTCCTCAGATTGGAACTTTAAACCGGGCCACAAATAGTTTGATGTTAAAAAAAAATTCAAAATGTATTACACATTGATAATATATAGCAACATGAACATGGGGATATACTGTATGCAACAAACAAAAATGTTGGGAGCAGAAATGGAAACCAGCTGCAAGGGAAAACTTTTCCTTGCAGCTAGTTTCCATTTCTGCTCCCAATATTTGTATTTGTTGTGTATATCCTCAAGTTCATGTTGCTATATATTATCAATGTGTAATAAATTTTGAATTTTTTTTTAACATCAAACTGTTTGTGGCCCCGGTTTAAAGTTCCAATCTGAGGAATTCATGTTGACCCATGACTCTATGTATCAGGGATGTGGTCCACAATCATAGATATTCTATATCTATATCTATCTATCTATCTATCTATCTATCTATCTATCTATATATATATATATATATATATATATATATATATATATATATATATATATATATATATATATAGATATATATATATATATATATATATAGATATATATATATATATAGATATATATCATTTGTTTTATTGTTACTACTTGTAGGCATGTGTATTAAAAAAAGCTTATTGTTTGTTGATATTATTTATAATAATAAGTGCAAACATGATATAAATCTTAAAAAGTTAGTTCACCAACACAGTTTCTTTTTTTTTTTTTTTTTCGTTTTTTAATGGCTCCTCCAGACCTAAAAGATTGTAATCTATGTTTAGATAAGGTCGTACTCCATTTCTTTTTCTGTGCTGTCCCATCAGCAATCCAATACAAAATAGGCATGGCTACTTGTGACTGACAGGGACAATTTGCTTTGCTGCCAATTCCCCCTATTGTGTAGGGACAGCAGAGAGAAATACAGACACTGATTTGAACCTTGTATGATTGCATCGTCCATCCTGGCTGTTCACTATTTGAGTGGCTATCTGTTGGCTTTGAAAATCAGGGAAGAGCATAGACAGCCTATTTATAGCCAGAAAACATCTAAAACATAATTTTAGCACTGACAATAAGCTCATTAATTAGACCATTTATTTACATTGCCACAAAATTCCCATTACGCACTTGAAAATGTCCCAAATATCCCCATATTAAGGGACTAGTATCCCCTAAGCATAAAAAGAATATTAAACGTATGATAACATGGACATATTTATATTTCATTTCTCATTTTAAAGACAACTATGAAATCACACGGGTGGTTGATTTATGTTGGCATACTAAAGGGGAAATTTGGCTCAAGGTAGAACACAGGGGAATTTTAGCACAGTGCTCCTTTTCATATCATGAACACAGTACAAAGCTACAAGTAGTAGGCTTAATTTGCACAACAAAGGCCTCCTGTTTCCAAGTGAATGCAAGATATCAAGAGCTAACACTGACATATCATCTTACAGATTCATTAAATTAATGTAATTACTGCAACTTAGCAGACCACTTGATTTAATGATCTGATCTGGGAGAGGATGCCAGAGGACTGAAACCAAATATATATCACAATAACATGCACAAAATATAGCATGTGTTTAGTGTAAGCCCTCTGGGATTATTACAGTAATAATACATTTGTATACGGTGATTACTGTAGCTGCATTTTTCGCAAATCAGCTTTCACATCCCCATTTGTTGCAAGCTATTAAAAGTCATCCTATCTAGCGCTATTTAATCACATGGTAGGAAAAAATGCTGTGTCAGTAATGTTTTCCTAATGTCCTTATTGTGAGATGTGATCAGAATATTAGATTTTGTCACTTCGCTTGCTTCATTAAAAAGCTTTCGGATTTAGTAAACATACACTTTTTTTTTTTATGTTATTTTAAAAGCGTTTGCCTTTACTCATAGTTATGCAGCTTTCTGTCACTTTTTGACACTTTTCACCCTGAAGAATGCTTTTTATGACAGCCGAAGCATCACATTCTGTGTGCAACCTCTGCTGACACACCTGTCCTGATCAAACAGGTGTCAGCCAGGGTGTTGTCAAGCCAAGTAAATTGGAGTTGTGTAAGTGTCATGAATCAGCAGAGAGCTAAAATAAGCAACAAAAAAAGAGCATCGTTTTGAATGTGTTCCAATTTATTTTACCGTAGTTCCATGAAATATTTTTTTTAGCTGGTGTATGGGCTACAAAATAGAAGATATTTAACTTATAGAATTTTTACCTTGAGTGTGCTTGACATGTATATTGATTTGGTGTCACTGCAATTTTTAAGTCAATTATATTTTCTTCTCTATGTTGCATTTTACCTTTTTCTTTTTCCTTTTTTTTGAAAATAACTCTGGACCTAAAATACTAGTACAATAGTGCTAATAGCTATATATAGAATACCAAGCCCCAAATTTATATTATAAGGATGCCAAAAGTCACAGGCGTCATTTGCAGACTGCATCTCATGCTTATACCTTTTATTTGAATTCCCTATTTAAGAATTTCATTTATGTTTGCAAAACAGCCATGCAGATATGGTGATGAAATAGGACAAATGTAATATATTATGTAAAATTTTGAAAAAATTATTCAGTTCCAGATCCTTCCTCTCCATTTGAACTGATTATTTCATACAGTGGAAAGCTATCTAATGTATTATACATATCTCTAGGGCATAGGGGGATAGTGGGGCAGTTAGGACTTTATTTGTTAAATATTATATTATATTGTTTATTTATATATATATATATCCATATATATATATATATATATATATATATATATATATATATATATATATATATATACATATATATATATATATATATGTATTATATCAATAAATGAAATGTTGCCTTACTGATTAGATAGATTATATGTGTGTTGGAATCTAAACATACTCTAACAAAATTGCTCCACAGCAGTGTGAAACACTCATTGCCAGTTATCACAAATGCTTGATTGCAGTGTGACATATATGCAAAAATAAAATAAAATAAATAAATCAGAAAAGTGGCAAATACTTTACAGCATCGTGGGTGTATATATATATATATATATCTATATATATATATATATATATATATATATGCTGTAAAGTATTTGCCCCTTTTCTGATTTATTTATTTTATTTTATTTTTGCATATATGTCACACTGCAATCAAGTGTTTGCGATAACTGGCAATGAGTGTTTTTTCACACTGCTGTTGGGCAATTTTGTCCGTGAAGGTAAGATATAGAACTTTAAAGGAACCCCTTTGTTAGATTATGTTTAGATTCCAACAAACATATAATCTATCTAATCAGTAAAGGCAACAATTCATTTATTGATATGATACAAATTGCAAAAACCTAAAACATTTGTTCATTTGGACTTCATACAACACAGACGCCCCGTTGTGTTCTATTACACAACACTTAGAAACAGAGACACATTTACCATGGCAATTGCTTCTTCAGGATGTGGGTTGCAGAGTTGGCTTAAGCATCTTGTCCAATATTACAAATTTGACAAGAAGTTTAGGCCTACTCTTCAGTGTACATCCCGAAGAAGCGATTGCTATCATGAACCGTGTTAATGTCTCTAAGCTCTGTGTAATAGTACAAAGTCTAAATAAATACATTTTTCGTGAATTATGTTTTTTTTTTTTTTTTTAATTTGTATCATATTAATAAATTAATTGATGCTTTACTGATTATATGGATTTTTATGTCTGTTGGAAGTAAATGGCTTCATTTAAAGTCTCATATCCTGCTTTCACTCTCAGTGAGGCTATTGCTTTGTTGCATATACGTAACTATATTGAAATGGACCCCTGTAAGGATTTTTAGCTTTGATACAACATTTTGAATCCACCACATACAACTTCTAGTATTATCTCTTAGGGGTCCTCTCCATCCAAGCAGAGGACTGGCTCCCAGAAGTGTATTCCACTGACATCAGTGCCTGCTCTGCCTGATTTACTAATCAGCTGCCCATCAGTTGTCTGCAGAGACTTCAGTGCATCATGGAGGAGGGCTACTTATTCTTTGATAAGCCTGTGCCGTGTGTGTCTGTAATAAAATAAACATCCTGTACAATTATTCTTCCATTAATGGGGGAGGCAGAGCAGGTGACGCCTCCATTGCTGGCAGTGTCTTTGCCCTGCTTCATTATAACCTCTGCACACTGCTTATGGCAGATGCATTACCTGCCGTACCTGCTCCAATAGTTGGCTATCACAGTGTGCAGGTGCTACAGAGCAAGGGGACAGAGCAGGTAAAGCCTGCACTGACAGTATTCTTTGGTGAGTTCTAAGGGAGAAGGCAGAGAGGGTTGACTGCTGAGCTTAATGGGGTGGGGACAAGCAAAAAGCATTCCACCCATTTTCCTGTCAGGGACAGTATAGTTCAGGTATCCCTGCTTGCACGGAACTTCTAGGTCATGGGTGCTCAAACTGTGGCCCTCCAGCTGTTGCAGAACTAAAGTCCCATGAGGCATTACAATAAGGTTGGCAGTTACAGGCATGATTCTGAAAGCCATGAAAGGCATGATGGGACTTGTAGTTCGGCAGCAGCTGGATGGCCACAGGTTGCACACCAATGTTCTAGGCAGTAGTGAGATGACCATTCCCTGGCCCTTAGGCAGCCTGCTGGGGTAACTGGTCGCAGTAACAGAAAAATGCCTTTTTTTTAGCCCTAAATCCTAGCATTCACAATACATACAGCAGGAACAAAACCCAGATTACGATCAATTGCATATGTAGCTATACTAATACACGTTGATTTACATGCCTTAAATTTAGCTTTAAATAATAAATGCCCTTTTTTTTAAGCAAAATACAGGCATACCCCACTTTTAAGTACACAACGGGGTTTATTTACTAAAGCTGGAAAGTGCAAAATCGGGCTCACTTCTGCATAGAAACCAATGAACTGCTAACCCCAGCTTGTTCAATTAGGCTTTGGTAATAAAACCTGGAAGCTCATTGGTTTCTATACAGAAGTGAGCCTGATTTTGCACTTTCCAGCTTTAGTAAATAAACCCCATTGTGTACTTAAAAGTGGGGTATGCCTGTAATGATTTTCCAGGCTCTGCAATAGTAATGTACATATAATAATACACTTCAAAGCCATATCGGCAGAATTGTAACTAAATATTGTCCGGCTTGCCCATGGCTGGAATAGTACTTTTTCCTATTGCTGTCCAGCACATGTGCTTAGCTTGAGATTGGTACCTAATAAAAACAATAATGGGGGTCTGGCATGTGTGTAAAGAGTGATGTGGACTGCTATTGTTCTCCAAGGATGGCATTTGATCTTAGCTCAGCATATGCACAAGGCTGTAACAACAAATAGTGTTCAGTAAGCACATCCCTGGCCCTAAGCAGGCAGACAGTACTAAGTGACATTTCTACTGATCTGAGGTGCACTGTAATAAGTGAACAGAATAGAACTCTTTCTTTTTGAAAATCAGCTGAATTACTGTGCTGGTGTTCAAAAGAAACTACAAACTGCAAATGTTATATGCAAATGCATGACACATCCCACATCCACAAGGTTATAACATTGAATTCAGAGTTCTATGTTTCATTATCAGTTGTCTTTGATGTGAGGGAATGTATGTGTGAATATGTGCAAGGCCAGGTCATTCTATAGCCATTATTTCACATGACTAAAATGCAACACATACATGTTTATAATGAGGAAAAATTCAAACCTGATTACACAATTCCCTTTAAAAAAAAACCCTATTAAAGTTTTTGCTTCTATCCAAAAATAAAGCAATATAAAAACTGTTAATGAACAAAATACCCTCTGCTGTATTACCAACAGAAACCAATGTATTTTTAGGTTGCAGACTGCGCTGATATGTGTTCCCACGCCTATAGCAATAATTTATACTCTAATAGTGCCGTACAACCACCTAAAATAATTATAAATCTAAAAAAGCATATTGAAAAATTAAAAAATATTAAATAACGAATGCCCTGCATGTAATATCACTAACATATATAATATAGTTAGATATATACAGTGGTAAATCTGCTAAAACGTATAATTGACACATACATGTGATTAAACAAAACAATAGGAAAATAGATGAGCTGAATTAAATAAAAGTCCAATGTGTTTGTTCAACCGAAGTGCAGATAGGTAAAAATCCTGTGCTGTGAATCCCACATGCTACACCATCTGTCACTATACACTTTCACCTGGAGATATTGACGTATATATAAAGAAATGTTTCTCTACACCTTTCCTTTTAAAGGGGTAAAACACTACCTGAACCTCCAGACTTGTCACATGCCTTGGTCTCATAAGGTTCCTCGGCCCAACAAGAGCAATCAAAAACAAAACCATTATATATATATATATATATATATATATATATATATATATATATATATACAGTATATATAAAATGGTATAATATTGTATAAAAAGCAGGATGCAAGGATGCATAGGGGTTGGTTTACTAAAACTGGAAAAATCTTGTGCAGAAACCAGCTTCCAGGTTTTTTTTTTTATTGTTAAAAATTCTGTGTATAGCCCTAAAGAACAGACACACAGTGTACAGTCCACGTGGGTGTTACTGGTTAAAGTGGTTGTTAAGCCACGGTCATTATATAATCCTGTTTGTAAACTGACCATGGTGTCAGGGCTCAGCAGCCATGATAAACCATGATCAGTTTACAGGGGGGAGGGAAGAACCAGGCAGAATCAACCAGGTATTTCAGGTAATACAAGGGGCCAAATTACACAGCACAAGCTGTATAACATGCTTTAAGGGAATAGGATCTTTTTTTTTTTTTTTTTTTTTTTTTTTTAGAGTAACAAATGCTTTAAATAGAGACAGAAAACCGGAAATATTATTTTTCCAGGTCACTGACTAGTAAGGTAGTGAGGGCCGGTTCACACAATGAATCGCATAGGAGGGTGGGTACGGTGCAATTTCAATATAATGTGGTAAGAGTAGACCAATCTCCAATAACAGCAGTGTTAATGTGCAAATGCTCATATATATATATATATATATATATATATATATATATATATATATATATATATATATATATATATATATATATATATATATATATATATATATATATATATATATAACAATGCATACACAAATCTAATTAACAATGCTAAATATGAATAAAGTGCTAATGCATCAAATAGTGCAAATAAAACAATCGTGCAACAATATATCACTAAAGTGCTTATACAATAATCCATAAATATTTGTAAAAAAACTTGAAAATGTAAGCAAAATGTAGAAAAGAGAAAAAAAGAAAATTGTTCAAAAAAGTATTATTTAAAACTTGTGATGTGAAGTCCAAACTGCTCTGCATCAAAGGTCCGGAGATGAATGGCTAGTAAAGCTGAGCAGGTACTTCCCTAGTGCTGGGTAAACACTTTTTAAATGTGATTGCAGTACATACATTTTTAAATAAAGCCTGTGATATGGTTTAACTCTATGGGATCCTCCTTCCTTCTCTTTGTTTTCTACATTGAATGCTGTGACCTTTGAGATGGGAGCCTGACCAAAAACCTGTGGGGAAAGGGAGATGCAGTCAGTGATCGTTGGGAGACATTGTAGCTTGTTTGCTGGTTTATAATCTTACCAGCATATCCACCTGGTGAGTCAATTTTAGTGAGAATGGTGAAGGATTCACACAGTGGTAGCACACTTGGGAACTTTGATGCAGAGCAGATTGGATTTCACATAAAAAGTTTTAAATTACACATTTCTACAGCTTTTACTATGAAGAAGCCTTTCAGTATTTGGAGATGAAATCTCTTTTCCTTCCAACATAAAGAGTACCCCCTTGTCCTCTGTCCTTAAAGTGAATAGCTCACCACCAAGTTCACTATATGATCACTTATGTATTTATACATGTTGATCATATCCCCCTTTAATGTTCTCTTCTCAAGAGAGAATATATTCAACTCAGCTAATGGTTCCTCATAGCTGAGCTCCTCCATGCCTCTTATCAGTTTGGTTGCTTTTCTCTGCACTTTCTCCAGTTCCTCAATATCCTTTTTGAGAACTGGTGCCCAAAACTGAACGGCAAATTCCAGATTAGGTCCTACTAATGATTTGTACATAGGGCAAAATGCATTTGCAACCTGTGTTTGGGGTGTCATTAAGTTCATGTTAACAGCCACTGTGGGTTGCAACTGCAGTGGGTTTTGAATGTAGTGTGGGAAATGTGCACAGAACGCAGGTTTCCACCATTCTGGCGTTGATGGGTCTGTAAACCATAAGCAGGTAGACAACCCTGAAGCCCACGCCTATAAAAAGTTTTCAGTGGTTCTATTCTCACAAATCCCCATTAAAACAGCCATGAATATAAGATGATTGTCACCCAATCCAACTGATAACCATTGTAAATGGAAAATGTCATACACATGTGGCTTACCCCTAACTTACACTAGATTGAACAGGGAAAGAATTGATCATGTGGGATAGATTTATATGGCTAATCATTTTTCTTTTACTGTTGTATGGACATGCCAAGATATCTTCTCAGGTTTAAACATACAAGCACAATCCAAGGGATTATATTTAACAGCATGGGTATGCCATGATCCTTCTAGAAAATTACAGCCAGACTACTACTATTACTGCCAGTCGATTATATAGCCCTAATAAAACAGAAAGCATTACATAGATAAAAAGACACATAAAGCAGAACCTAGGTCTTGTTCTTCCTAATTCCTAAAACTAGCATCAATGTCTCTTGCATAGGACATAGGACATTCCATCATGATGAAATAAGAACAACCAGCAAGCTCTTTTTTCTGCCAGAGAAAAGTCAATTGATCCATCAAGTTTTAGGCATTTTAAGTATTTTCGCCCTTTTAGAAAAATGAAACCATTTTCAAGTTTGAGCAGGGATTCAATTGACTTCTTTACCAATCAATTAACAAAGATTAGCAATGTACTTTCACTAGAAGGTAAATGGGAAAATGGTACTGGGTCCAGGGATCCCGAACACTAGGAAAATATTTTCAATGGGGTAACTTAATTTAGTGATTTCCCCTTCAATCTTCCAACCAGTGTAGTGCATATATGCTAGTATAAGTATGGTGGAGGCTGGTTTTCTTAACCACTTGCTGACCGCCGCACGACGATATACGTCGACAGAATGGCACGGGCAGGCATATGGGCGTATATATACGTCCCTGCCTTCCCGCGGGTGGGGGGCCCGATCGGGCCCCCCCCAGTGCCAGCGGCGGTCGGAATCCTTTCAGGAGCGATCCGGGATGAGGGGGCGGCCATTCCTTCATGGCCACCCCCTCGCGATCGCTCCTGACGAATGGAAGTGAGGCGTGACATCACTTCCTCTCCTGTAATGTAAACACAGGCAGAGGAAGTGATGTAATCTCTCCTCCGTGTCGGTATTTTTCGTTCCGGCACCGAGGAGAGAGGATCGGTGAGTTGCACCAACACGACACTACACAGTAGAACATGTCAGGCACACTCACACCCCCCCTTCACCCCCCGATCACCCCCCCCCCCAATTACCCCTGCCCCCCCAGTCACAGTGACACCAATTGCATTTTTTATTTTTTTTGCATTGGTGTCATTTGTGACTGTAATAACTGTTAGGGAAGTTAGGGTTAGCCCCCTTTAGTTCTAAGGTACCCCCCTAACCCCCCCAATAAAGGTTTAACCCCGTGATCACCCCCCATCGCCAGTGTCACTAAGGCTGGGTTCACATTGCAGCGGTTTATGAGAACGGATGTGATTCGCACCGCACTGCAGTGCAAATCACATCCGATCTCTGTGCGATTCGAGTTCAGCCATACTATCTGTATGGCTGAATTTGCGTCGCACCCGCCGCAAATTCGCACGGGACCCTTTTTTTGGTCCGCAGCAGAATCGGATCGCATGGGTGTTCACACCATGCGATCCGAGTTTGCAGATCGCACTGCGATATGCGAACTGATCTGGGGGTGTCATTAACATTTCACTGACACTCCCAGCAGTTCGCATAGGGCAGTGTGAACTGCCGCAGGGAGGCATGCGATGCGGGAACCCGCCGCGGATTCGTGGCGTTCCTGCATCGCTCCAGTGTGAACCCAGCCTAATAAGCGATCATTTTTCTGATCGCTGTATTAGTGTCACAGGTGACGCTAGTTAGGCAGGTAGGTATTTAGGTTCACCGCAGCTTTTTATAGCGCCAGGGACCCCATATACTACGGCATAAAGCCCCCTGATTGCCCCCTAGTTAACCCTTTCACCAGTGATCACCATATAACTGTTACAGGTGACGCTGGTTGGTTAGTTATTTTTTTATAGTTTCAGGGCACCCGCCATTTATTACCTAATAAAGGTTTAACCCCCTGATCACCCGGCGGGTGTAATTTGTGACTGTAATAACTGTTAGGGCAGTTAGGGTTAGCCCCCTTTAGTTCTAAGGTACCCCCCTAACCCCCCCAATAAAGGTTTAACCCCGTGATCACCCCCCGTCGCCAGTGTCACTAAGGCTGGGTTCACATTGCAGCGGTTTATGAGAACGGATGCGATTCGCACCGCACTGCAGTGCAAATCACATCCGATCTCTGTGCGATTCGAGTTCAGCCATACAGATAGTATGGCTGAATTCGCGTCGCACCCGCCGCACCCGCCGCAAACTCGCACGGGACCCTTTTTTTGGTCCGCAGCAGAATCGGATCGCATGGGTGTTCACACCATGCGATCCGAGTTTGCAGATCGCACTGCGATATGCGAACTGATCTGGGGGTGTCATTAACATTTCACTGACACTCCCAGCAGTTCGCATAGGGCAGTGTGAACTGCCGCCGGGAGGCATGCGATGCGGGAACCCGCCGCGGATTTGTGGCGTTCCCGCATCGCTCCAGTGTGAACCCAGCCTAATAAGCGATCATTTTCTGATCGCTGTATTAGTGTCACACCTGCGTTTAGCCCCTCCGCCAAGCCCAGACCAGCCCACCCAAGTGCAGTATCGATCGATCACTGTCACTTACAAAACACAACACGCATAACTGCAGCGTTCGCAGAGTCAGGCCTGATCCCTGCGATCGCTAACAGTTTTTCTTGTAGCGTTTTGATACAGTCGCTGACAGCCTAGGTGCTTTTTTACCTGTGAGTCTCACTAGTGTACCCCTAAATTTAGGGGTGTCTACTTTACAAAATGGGGTCATTTGGGGGGGGGGGTTTGTGCCATCTTGGCATTTTATGGCCTTCAAAACTGTAATAGGTAGTGAGGAGTGAAGTCAAACATTTACGCCCTTAGAAAGCCTGAAGGCGGTGCTTGGTTTTCGGGGCCCCGTACCCGGCTAGGCTCCAAAAAAGTCCCACATATGTGGTATCCCCGTACTCAGGAGAAGCAGCAGAACTTATTTTGGGGTGTCATTTCACATATGCCCATAGCATGTGTGAGCAATATATCATTTAGTGACAACTTTGTGAAAAAAAAAATAAAAAAAAATAAAAGTTTGTAATTTTCCCGCAACTTGTGCCAAATATAAAATATTCCATGGACTCAACATGCCTCTCAGCAAATAGCTTGGGGTGTCTACTTTCTAAAATGGGGTCATTTGTGGGGGTTTTGTGCCATCTTGGCATTTTATGGCCTTCAAAACTGTAATAGGTAGTGAGGAGTGAAGTCAAATATTTACGCCCTTAGAAAACCTGAAGGTGGTTCTTGGCTTTCGGGGCCCCGTACGCGGCTAGGCTCCCAAAAAATCCCACACATGTGGTATCCCCGTACTCAGGAGAAGCAGCAGAATTTATTTTGGGGTGTCATTTCACATATGCCCATGGAATGTGTGAGCAATATATCATTTAGTGACAACTTTGTGAAAAAAAAATAAAAAAAAATTAAAGTTTGTAATTTTCCCGCAACTTGTGGCAAAATATAAAATATTCCATGGACTCAACATGCCTCTCAGCAAATAGATTGGGGTGTCTACTTTCTAAAATGGGGTCATTTGTGGGGGTTTTGTGCCATCTTGGCATTTTATGGCCTTCAAAACTGTAATAGGTAGTGAGAAGTGAAATCAAAAATTTACGCCCTTAGAAAGCCTGAAGGCGGTGCTTGGTTTTCGGGGCCCCGTACGCGGCTAGGCTTCCAAAAAGTCCCACATATGTGGTATCCCCATACTCAGGAGAAGCAGCAGAATTTATTTTGGGGTGTCATTTCACATATGCCCATAGCATGTGTGAGCAATATATAATTTAGTGACAACTTTGTGAAAAAATAAAAATACAAATAAAAGTTTGTAATTTTCCCGCAACTTGTGGCAAAATATAAAATATTCCATGCACTCAACATGCCTCTCAGCAAATAGCTTGGGGTGTCTACTTTCTAAAATGGGGTCATTTGTGGGGGTTTTGTGCCATCTTGGCATTTTATGGCCTTCAAAACTGTAATAGGTAGTGAGAAGTGAAATCAAAAATTTACGCCCTTAGAAAGCCTGAAGGCGGTGCTTGGTTTTCTGGGCCCCGTACGCGGCTAGGCTCCCAAAAAGTCCCACATATGTGATATCCCCGTACTCAGGAGAAGCAGCAGAATTTATTTCGGGGTGTCATTTCACATATGCCCATAGCATGTGTGAGCAATATATCAATCGCTTGAGGCAAAAAAATAAAATATTCAATGGGCTCAACATGCCTCTTATCAATTTCCTTAGGGGGTCTACTTTCCAAAATGGGGTCATTTGGGGGGTTTTGTATTGCCCTGCCATTTTAGCACCTCAAGAAATGAGATAGGCAGTCGTAAACTAAAAGCTGCGTAAATTCCAGAAAACGTACCTTAGTTTGTAGATGTGACAACTTTTGCGCAAACCAATAAATATACAGTTATTGACTTTTTTTTACCAAAGACATGTGGCTGAATACATTTTGGCCTAAATGTATGACTAAAATTGAGTTTATTGGATTTTTCTAATAACAAAAAGTAGAAAATATCATTTTTTTTCAAAATTTGCGGTCTTTTTACGTTTATATCGCAAAAAATAAAAATCGCAGAGGCAATCAAATACCATCAAAAGAAAGCTCTATTTGTGGGAAGAAAAGGACGCAAATTTTGTTTGGGTACAACATTGCATGACTGCGCAATTACCAGTTAAAGCAGCGCAGTGCCAAATTGTAAAAAGACCTCTGGTCATTGACCAGCAAAATGGTCCGGTCTGAAAGTGGTTAAAGCACTACCATGGGTACACCTGATTTAGCCATGGATTTATGCATATATGTCTGGAGCGTTATATTTTCAGAACGGCTGTTTTTTTTTTTTGTTTTATTGTTAAATAGTTATTAGGAAATGTAAGAATAAATTAAGAAAATTAAAGTATTAGGATGATATCAGCCTACTGATCTACTGAAAAAACACTGAACACAAAAAAGCCACAATGCATGCTTTTTGGGTGTATCACATGGATACTTTGGCTTCACATGTACATGACTTCATATAAAACAATTGCAAAAGCAATAATGATAGGAAGCCATAAACACGGTGAGCCAATAGGTTGCCCTATTTTCTCCTTGTGTGTTTGTGTATATATATATATATATATAATATAAGGAACAGTCTTAACACACACGCATCTGTAAATTACAAATGAGGACTGCAATATATGCTCTGTACATCAGTGTACACTTTAGCAAATCAGTTAAGAGGTTGTGTTCCCTGGGTGTGTAATGGTCCGCATGCTCATTTAAACCTGCAAGAGAACCATGACATTTATGTTTATAGTGATTTCTACCTGCTCTTTTTTACATTCCTTTTATTAAATCAAGCACATTAATTATACCTCATAAGGGCTGCATCTTATGAGTGTTAAAGAGACTGGGCCATAGCAGCTCTACAGATTAGTTGCAAAGCCTTCATTAAAGCTTAACTCAATATGATAAGGTTAAGGTTCTTCTTTAAGGATTATGCTAAATGTTAGGGTATGGTTTAGGTTTAAATTGGTTCTCATTAAGAGTTAGAGAAAGGTTAAAAGTCAATGACATTATTGGACCTATTACATTAGACAGTTGGTTTTAGTAAAGAAAACCATCTAGTGTCAATAACTAACCAGAGCTGGAAACCAATGCACTACCAATGGTTTCATTATTAATACTACTGTTAAGTTAGGGAAAAACATTATGCAATCTTTAAAAAGAGTTATATACGTGATTTAATGGTAAAATGTAATAAGTAGGCTTGCATTTACTGTTAAAGTGGAAGTAAACGTCCATGTATTGTTTGTACCTACAATATAGGTAAGCCTATAATAAGGCTTACCTATAGATACTGTAAATATCTCCTAAAAATGTACAGTTTAGGAGATATTTACTGTACATGTAGCCAATTGCATCATCGGCGCATGCGCTATGAAGGAGCGGCAACCTGTGCCATTTCTGTTTTGCAGGTAAGTTTAACAGTTCAGCCATGCAGGGCCCCTTCGGCAGGCATGTGACGTGCACATGCCTGGTGAAGGGGTCCTGTGGGGTCCTGTGTGGCTCCGAAACGTTGCACCACTTTGTGATGTGACCATGCAATTAAAAATTATTTTGGATGCTATTTTTTTCAAAATTTTAATTTTTATTGGGTTATAAGAGTAAAACCAAATACAAAAATTAAAGTACAATGCACATTATACCAGTAGTATAAGCATAATGATTACAGATGGTAAATATAGAACTGATGAGAACAGGTAAACAATGTCCATAGTGCAGAGCACAGGGGTGATCTGCACAGCTTATTAATAGTTATATAACATAAACAACTCAGATTTGAATAGTAAGATTTAGAATCCAAGAGCATGTACAATAGTGAAACAGTAAGGAGTTTTGTGGAGGTTATATGTAGACTAACAAAGTAATCAGATAGGTACTAATTAGCGTACAAAAAGAAAAAGGGAGGGGGTGGAGAAGGAAAAACTTAATTTTAAGTTATGACATTTTCCGATGTGTCCACTAGTTTATGAGTCCCATATTCTGATTGATCCCATGGTTCCCATACTTTGTCAAAATGGGGAATAGAATTGTGTACAGATGCTGTTAGATATTCCATCCTCCGGATCTGGGCTACCAAATGTAAATATCTGAGCCATGGGGGGGATGTGTTAGACAGCCAGCATAATGGAATAATTCTTTTGGCTGCAAGTAAGATGTAAGAGATCAGCCGGTTAACTTTTTTGGGTAGGCCCTTAACAGGAAGCCCCAGTAGACAGTTCAAGGGGTCTAGCGGGAGTGATACATCTACCTGGATTAGTTGCCCCACATCTTGCCAGAAGGGCCAAATCAGAGAGCACTCCCAGAAGATATGAAACAAAGAACCCACTTCAACTCCACATCACCAACAGCGAGATGAAACCGAGGAATCTTATTTGTGTAGAACATCGGGGGTTTTGTACCAGAACATAAGAATCTTTATATAAGTTTCCTTTTGGGTCACACATTTGGAGGATTTAAAATGGAGGACCAAATCTTATCCCATGTTTGGACTGTTATGGATTTACCTAATAGGTGGGTCCATTTCCTCATGTAGTGGTGAGTGGGCTCAGTGAGAGGGGTCGACTCATGGAGGATGTGGTGAATGGAAGATATTAAATGTAACTGGTGGGGCCCCTGAGTGCATAAATATTCAAAGGCGGTAGGTTTATCAAGGATCAGGGATGAGGACTTGGAGTGAAAGAGATGTCTAACCTGTAGGTAAAAATGAATAAGATGGGAGGGAATGTCATATTTTTCACGTAGGATATCGAAAGAGTACAGCCTCTACATAGTGGGATGGACCAGGATTCAAAGTTGAAATAGTGGAGCATTAAGCCAAGTAAATACCCTACCCAGAGACATTCTGTCCGGTATGACTGGGTTAAACAACACATTCATAAGGGGAGGGCATAGAGAAGCAAGGGGATAGCATTTAAGACATTTATGCCAGAGTATACTCAGAGTAAAGTTCATTGGAGCGGTACATTGGCATTTAAAAACAGGATCCAGGGGTGAAGGAGCTCCCCAAATTAGGGAGCAAGGGTGGACCGGGTACAATACTCCCTTTTCAATAGCTATCCACTGATTGGGTGCATGTAGAGAGGACCATGAAACCAAAGCCCTCAAGTGTGTGGCATAGTAATATTTGGTAATGTCCGGCGCCCCCAAACCACCCCTTGACCTTAGAGCCAATACCACCAGCTCGCTATACAATGAGCCCCACCGCCCTAAACAAACTTCAGAAAGGTCCTCTGGAGAGCTTTTAGTTGAGAGACTGGCATGGCAACTGGCATTGTTTTGAAATGGTAGAGCAGTCTAGGTAGAATAGACATTTTTAGGACATTAATCCTACCTAACAGAAATAGGGGGTATTTTGTCCGGGTTGACAGGGATTTATTTATGTTTAAAATTAGAGGAGGAAAATTAGCTGGATATAGAGAGGAGTAGGAAGGGGTGAGGAGGACCCTTAAGTATTTAAGAGAAGTGTTACACCATTTATACACCATTTATAAGGGTATGCCTCCCTAAGTTGCAATGGTATGGGCTCGGGAAGGATGGGAAGAGCCTCAGTTTTAGAGGTGTTAACCTTATATCCGGAAATGGCACCAAAGGAGGACAATAATTTGTGCAGTGAGGGAATGGATATCAGTGGGTTAGTTAGTCCTCTGCAAAAAGCGACAGTTTGTACTCCCCCTGTCGCATCACCACCCCACGAATATCTGGATGAGAGCGTATGGACTCAGCCAGGGGTTCTAGACATAAAATAAAAAGCAGTGGCGACAAGGGACACCCCTGCTGAGTTCCATTTGTCATGGGGAAGCTAGGCGACAGGAGGGACGACATCTGTATCTGGGCTGAGACCGTTGAATAATGAGCCTCTAGAGCTTTTAAAAAGGACCCATGAAAACCAATGAGGGCAATGGGTCTGTAGTTGTCTGGAATAGAGGGGTCCTTACCTGGCTTTGGAATAAAAGACATATAAGAATGGGAAAAATGTGGATGTTGGGAAGAACCCTCAAGCAGGGAACCATACAAGGTCAACATATGTGGGGATAGAATATCAAAGAACGTTTTGTAATAAAAATATGACAGACCATCAGGACCAGGTGATTTGTGTAAAGGCAGTCCCTTGATTGTGGCCAGAAGTTCCTCAGCCGTTACAGCTTTGTTCAGGTTAGCAAAGTCTGTTGGGGTTAGTTTAGGAAGCTTTATATTAGAGAAAAAGGTTTCAAATTTTTCCTGAGTAAAATTAAAGTGATTCTCCGGGGTGAGACAGTTATATAATTTATTCTAAAATTTGCCAAGAATTCCTGACATCTCACAGGGTCAGTACGTTCTGGTTCCATCTGACCGCAGGAAAGGAGTTAAATGGCCGGGGGCGTAATTTATTGACTAACATTCTATGGGGTTTGTTCGTATATTCATAGAATTTTTGTTTTGTCCAGAGCAAGGATCTTTGGATGCTATTTTGTCATTCCCTGGCGTGCTGGCAAAAATCTGCATTATGGCTTTTGAACCAGTCTCCAGCTGGCCTTTTCTGCAGCAGCTACAGTAAATCTTTTTGAAGCTTCATCCAGGAAGATGTGCATTGGGAATATGGAGCATTGTACTGATTATGAGGACACTGATGATCAGTGCCCTGGTTATCAGTGCAGCTGTCCCTTTTCACACTAGTCAGTTACTGTCTCTCTCCTCTTCTCACACTGTAACATGGTGAGGAAAGGAATGCTGATAACTAGCAAGTGTGTTTTCATTGTGATCAGCAGTGATTGAAGTGACATCATGACACCGGTCCTCCTAGACCATAGAGTTTAGCTGAGGCCCTTTTTCCTCAGCTAATTTCTCTGGTCAGCCACCCAAACTGTCAGATCAGTTTGGGGCTATGGATCATCCAGGTAAGCCCGAGAACCACTGGAAAGCAGCTGGGGGGTAGGGGGGAGCGATCCAGCCACTAATCAGCCACTCTGATCACTTTTAGTGGTTAGAGAATCGCCGGCTGAAACAATACTGGAGTTATGGCATATTGTTGCATCCATAACCCCGGTATTCCACTTCAGACCGAGGACATCTTTTTACTATGGCCCAGTTTGGAAGTGGATATATAGGAGATGATTTACTAAAGGCAAATAGACGGTGCACTTTCTCCAAGTGCAGCTGTTCCAGAGCTTAGTAAATGAGGTAAACCTTTACTTTGCAAAGAATTCACGTACAAGGATTTTTTTTTTAAAAACTGTATTTTTGCTTGCCCATGATTGGATGATGGAAGTCAGCAGAGCTTCTACTCATATACTAAACTCTGGAGCAAACTACTTTGCAAAGTGCACATTTTATTTGCCTTTAGTAAATCCACGCCATAGTGTTCAAATTTAGTTTACCACTAATAATGAATTCTGGCAGTACATTACATACAGGGTTAATTATGGTAAACATTAACTTTCAGCCACCCCCAATCCTCCAACAGGGGTCCAAATACCCCCTCCCCCGCCACTACCACCAGAGCATATGCAGTTGTTAGTTTAATGACAGCTACATTATTCCCTAGCTGGCTCCTCACTGCCACAACTGGGCTGATAAATGAATCTTGACATGTGTCAGACCTCAGATCCAGCTGCTATCTGCTATCAGCAGCCACCAGAAGATGAACCTTGTGGAACTTATATTGCTGGGGGCTGTACCTATGCGCAAAGCGAGAGGAACAGTAATGTGGAATGGCAAGCCAGATCCTATCCTTCATCTATGCATTGAGAAAGTGAGTGGGAAAAACAAAATATACTTGGCAATATATAATAATGATATTAATCACATATACAATATTGACAAAATTAAATGGGTTCATGTGTTCCCAAAAATGTATGCAGCAAAGATTTGAAAGGGCTCATTTCACAATGCATATCAATCAATATTCTCATGCATGTTTATGTATTGCAAATATTCATATAAATACAGTATAATCCAGACTAGCACCTTTATGTGTGTTGTTGAGGTAGGCTGCCCATTCATTTTTAGTAAGCTGGAAATGCACCCCGAGTAAAAAAGAAATACAAATTCCTGCACTGTTTAAAAGTATCATTACCAATAGCATTTGCATCTATGCATTTTAAGCTCACCATACACGATACAATCTGATTATAAAATCCCCTTTGGATTTACCAGCACCTACTGTATGTAGTGCAAGTGTCTGCCTTATTGCATACAGATTGATTGGATAGATTAATTATTCCTATAGATTAAGGTTAAGGCTTCCTATTATGTGGGTTTGATAAATCTGTAAATAAATCTAAAAGATCTATAGATACATCAGATTGTATTGTATGTGTCCATCTGTAATGTGCTATAACACAGGCACACTAAAGTGAACTATATATTCATGCATTCGTGAAATTTAAATGAATTGAAATGCATTTAGAGTATCACTGTGTGTTGTGGTATAACTGGATATCACCATACATGTACCTTGCACAAAATATGATGGACATGTCGATGAGAGATTAATGTTTTTGTCATGTGATCAATCAATGAGTTTATGTCTTTTATTTATGTAATAATACAATTTTAGATTTTTTATAAAACAAATTTAGTTGATGATGATGCCTTAAAGGACCCACATACCAAGTGGCCATTTGTGTCCATTCGTGTGTATCACATTCTTTTGGGGACGTCATCACCTCTCTGGACTTAAAGTGATATGAAAGGCTTTCTTAAAAAAAAAAAAACACCAAACATGTCATACTCACCTCCTCCTGAGGGACCCGATCCTCCTCTTCTTGAGTCCCTCACCGTCTCTCCTGGCCCCTCCCTCCTCCTGCCCCCAGCTTTCAATAGGGCCACCCAAGCAGGCACCTTCCTGAACCGCGGCTCTCCCTGTCCATTCGTTGCCCCCATTATCTCCTCATTGGTTTACTAGCTGTCACAGGAGCAGTCAATGGCCCCTGCTGCTGTCTCAGCCAATGAGGAGGGAGAGTCTTTGGAGAGCCAAGACTCTTGTGCGCATCGATGGATTGAGATCAGGCATAGGTAAGTATTAAGGGGGGCTGGGGGGATTGCTGCATACAGGATTTTATTACCTTTATGTATGGAATGCATGAAGGTAAACATCCTTGAGCTCTTAGCCCCCTATCACACTGGTACAACTTGTAGTGCGATTTGACAGTTCCAAGTGGCATTATGAGTCACACCCCATTGCCGCAAATGGAACTGTTCATATTGCTGCGACTCATGTTGAAGCGATTAAGAAAAAGTTTCCTCCACTACTTTTTACCAATTTCATAGCGACTTGCATAGACTTCTGTTAAGTGAAGTCACAAGCTGCAATGAAATCGGCACTACAAATTGCACTGATGCATGGCTTTGAAATTGCACCAAAGTAGCGCCATTTTAAAGCTGAACTGATTGAACTATGGCTAAGAACCAATTTAAAATGGTATTAAACCCAAAGCCAAAAATTTATTATATTGCAGCTTACCAATCATTATTGGTGGTGGTTGCATACACCTGGTGACCCGGCCAGTAACACACCTTCTGTATTAGATTGCCCCCACTCTGGATGAAGGAACACAGGGGGCAACTTCGGAAAGCTGCATTATCAGTTTGGGGGGGGGGGGTTGTTAAATGTACTAGCAGATTTAGGTTCACTAACAAATTGAAGCCAAACTCTTTCTAAGCAGTTACAATTTGTATGTTTTTCTTTTGCCATTCTGAAGCTTCCCTCCAACGACTTTTCATATTATTTTATATATACTGTGATTCTGTACTTGCCAAATATGCTGCAGAAATCTCCCTCCACTGAGTCTGGCTGCAACCATTTTAAATGTGGGCAGCTGAAGCTGCTGCCTGTTCACTTCCTGGATTTACACAGACACACAGAGGCACACCTCCAGCTCTACAGCTCTCATTGGCCCTCTTACGACTCATCCCCCCTCCCTTCCTGGCAAACTCTCACGAGAGTGAGAGAGAGATCTGTGCATGATGTAAATGATGTCATAAGCCTAGGCTTTTTACCAGACAAGAAACAGGAAGTGGGCTGTATAAGATATTTACTGGCAAAAAAAATAAAATAATGCAAAGTTAAAACAACAAGTGCAGAAGATTTTATAGATGGAAAGATGAAAAAAATTACTGAAGTTCTGCTTTAAGTCACAGTCCAATTTTTTGATTATTATCATTCTATACACTTCCCATTCATTACTGTCGTTATTCTGTACAATGTGCTGTACATTCCCTGTATCACAATGCCATTATTCTTTACATTTTGCTGAACATTCCTTATTTCCTATCACCATCATTCTGTACATAGATATGGCAACATGAAAGACACAGTGAGGTCTGGAGGTGGGGTGGAGAAACAAAGAAAGGATTTCTGAGAAAGTGCATTTGACCTGAATTCGCAGTAAGATCATATAATTCCGGTGAGGTTTGAACACAGTCACAGGTGTTGGGCACGTTTGTTTGCCGGGAAGCTGCGCTCAGGTTGTGGGAAGACATAAGACATACAGAGGATACATAAAAATGTTCACTTATCATACAGACTTTATTTTGGATACAATGGGGGGATTTATAAAGGGTGCCATAGACTATCAGTCTTTTAAACCTCAAGATGTCAGCTGGAGAAACAAAATTATTATTTGTGAGATCTGATTCCCCCTCACCCAGAAAACCTAAAATAAAAATGTATATATATATATATATATATATATATATATATATATATATATATATTATATATATATATATATATATATATATATATATATATATATATATATATATATATATATATATATATATTTATATTTATATTTAGATATGTACATCCATGTGCCAGCACACCTTTCTTGTACATCAGAATAGTTATGACCTAATACAATTCTTACTATAAGGTCATATCACTTATATAAGCGCAATAGGGTTGATTTACTAAAGGCAAATAGACTATGCATGTTGCAAAGTGCATTTGCACTCTGCAAGTGCTGTTGCGCTAGAGCTTAGTAAATGAGCAGAAGCTCCGCTGACTTCCATTATCCAAAAATGCATTTTTTTTCCTTGCACGTGATTGGGTATTCATTGCAAAATTAAGCCTTACCTCATTTACTAAGCTCTGGAGCAACTGCACATGACTATAAGGTTCGTCAACCTTGGTCCGTTAACCATTCTAAATAAAGACACCACACTGAGTGACGTGGGTTTAAATGGCCACAGCAGACCTTTTATTAACAAATGAATAAATAACATCAATTAAAACAATTCAACAATCAACAATACAACCAAGAAGGGCTCTTTGGCTGTTCCTAAGGCACACTTTATAACTGTAATAACCCCCAACCAGCTTGAAGACATTACGACCACACACCTTCTTACATTTTCCCCCCAGGGGACCTAGCTTCTTGGATAACCACCAATAACCAACCAGGTGGGAGCGCCATGCCGTAGATGGGCCCCCAATTTTGTAACAATATAGTTATACACTGACTCCCCCCCAAGACACTCTGATCCACTAAACTGCTGTGACAATGACCCCCCCCCCCCCTTTTTCTTTGAAAGTACTTGCCCATATCGTAATTGTAATCCACATCAAAAACTCACAAGCCCTAATACCTCAGGAACCCTTGATATAGGGAGGGAGGGAGGGAAGTTTCTTTGTCGCTTGAACTTTCCAGAATGAATACCCAGCATCCCTTGTACGGACCACCCTTGTGGCTCCTCCTTGCCCATCTAACCTTCCACGTCAAATAAAGTAAGAACCACGCCCTTTCACCACTAAATGGCCCAGATTTAACCCTTCCAGGACTTGTTCCTCACTTCAGTCATGCCGATACACAAGTCATTCTCTCCTCTGGGTTCCACTTTCTCCCTTTAGTCTTTTTCGCTTTAGTAAGTCAACTGCATTATCTACTAAGCTGGTTGTGTATGTGTCACATTTATGATGTTAACAGTTCCTTTATATATTTTTTTTCTAATGTGACATCTATGTATCTGTAAATTGATAGAACATAGTAGAACATAGTGAGGTTATAGAAATTTTAGAGAAGTGTTATTTCACACAGGATCATGAATCCTACACAGTCACCTTTCTAAAACAGGATGAATTGACACACATTCTCAGTTTTGCTTGTGTTCTTAATTTTATATCAAATCATTTGTCAGCTTTGTACAGGACTGTGAAGGGCATTTTATCAGTTTCACAGAAATAGCGTGCACATTTCAGCAACATCCCATATCTCCCTATCAGCTCTGTGTGACAAAGATAAAATCCTTATTTTCAGTTATAACTTAGCTCCATAACTGCCAGAATTCAAAATGACACCTTGATTTTTTTTTTTCGCCCATGAGGATATTGAAGGAATACTTTATTATCTAACTACTTATTCCAAGTAGTGGCCATGGTACATTGCTTAAAAGTGATAAATATGAAATAAATTCAATAATATTCTGCTTTACTGTTTATAACAAGAATTTTATCATAGATAAACCAACATATGTTGTATATTATGACTACTGTAAACCTAGCTTTAGATACAGAGGTCATCTTAATTTCCCTTATGGCCATGTGCTAGGGACTAGAAGTGCTTATGGTAAAACATACCATTATTGCAGCAGTTCGAGTGCAAGAGTTGTGAAAGGTGGAACTTTAAAGTAAACTTGTGAGCTCACTTTACCATGCCGGTGGCTCCTATTCTATCTTTATTTTTTAGAATCCCAAAGGATCCCCAAACCATAATGCTTTATTATGCAAATGGCTTACTGGTCAGTAATTTGTCCATCTCTTCCAGCTACCCCTAAAAAAATGTGATGGCCATTGGCCAACTTTATAGGCCAATTAGAAGGTGTCGGGGGTGGTAGGAGGTGGGATAGTTATCAATGAGGATGGCGCCTAGTAGGGTTTAGTAAACCCACAGCTTTTCTTTAACCACTTCAGCCCCTTCCTGACCAGAGCACGTTTTACAATTTGGAACTGCATCAATTTAACTGGTAATTGCGCAATCATGCAATGCTGTACCCAAACTAAATTTGCATCCTTTTTTCCCAACAAAAAGAGCATTCTTTTGGTGCTATTTGAACACCTCTGCGGTTTTTATTTTCTGCGCTATACACAAAAAAGAGCAACAATTTTGAAAAGAAAAATAATATTTTTTACTTTTTGCTATAATAAATATCCCCAAAAATGTTTTTAAAAAACAAATCTATTCATCCGTTTAGGCCAATATATAATCTTCTACATATTTTTGGTAAAAAAAAAAAAAAAAATTGGCAATAAGTGTGATTTGATTGCTTTTCACAAAAGTTATAGTGTCTACAAACTATGGGAAAGATTTATGGCATTTTTATGGCATTTTATTATTATTTAAAATTTTTTTACTAGTAGTGGCGGTGGGAGCATTATTGCAACACTTTTGACACATTTTTTGGGACCATTGACATTTATACAGCCATCAGTGCTATAAAAATTCACTGATTATTGTATAAATAACACTGGCAAGGAAGGTGTTAACACTAGGGGGCGATCAAGGTGTTAAATGTGTGTTCCCTCTGTGTGTTTCTAACTGTATGGGGATAGGACTGAGTAGAGTAGATAGGACATTTTGCTGTGCCTATTTACTAGGAACAAACAACATGTCTCCTCTCCTCTGACAGCACAGGGATTTGTGTGTTTACACACACAAATCCCCATGCTGGAGCTCATGCATGCAATTGTGCATGGCCGACAGTGATCGAAACCACAGTCCACACACATCTAGTCACCCTCCGTATGGCAATTGTAACCATCCACCTTCTTATCCACACATCTCTGTGTCTCTTTTATGTGAGTAACACCATTGTGATCCACCACCTTCTGTCATGTACGGTCACCTCAAAATATGACCCATAAATTACAGGTCAAATGTGCTTTTGATATAACCAAGATCCAGGTCCCTCAGCATTCCTTGGGTCAAGGATATAAGCCCCCTTAAATGATCTCTTGGCTCAGTATACTCTCATAAAACAAGGGACAAAGGGACTTCCCATAGTGTAAAAAGTTTTAATAAATTAAAAGTCATTGAGGAATAATACAGTACTCACATTTCTGCAGTAAAATATAAAACCATAGGACACAATCAGATGTATGAAAGTGTACCAAGATGGCGCCCGCAGTGCACCCAAAAATGACATCACAACGCTTCTGTCCTAAATGTCTATAGCTTCAAACTGCAGACCCAATATACTAGTCCTGGCTTTGCATCACCTTGTCTAAATACAGCTTTCTCAATATTTCAGTTCTTGAGAATAGACATGCGCATGACAAAAAAAAAATGTGTTTTGTTTCTTTTCGTTTTGGTTCGATAATCTAGTTATTTAGTTTAGTTAAATTTGGTTGATTCGTTCAATTCGTTTTCAGAATTCGTTTTCAGAATTCGTATTCAGAATTCGTATTTGGACGAATTTCGTTACATTAATCGGAGCATTCAGTAAAATTTGTTTATATTGTAATTCAGGTATTCGGATATATCCAAATCTCAGAATAACAAAAAATGTGTCTGAATATTAACTCTGAACAAAATGAACCATCATGTCTACTTAAAAACAGTGCATCATTTCAATTTTCTATGGGGCACGTTATGTTAGAATCACCCAGGATAACCTGTACAGTGTGGGCCCTATGGCCCAGTTCTTGCTAAAGTGCTTTATAGACCCATGCCTGGGTGTTTATTAGAAGAACATTTTATTCTATTTATTACCATGGCTTCCATAGTGGTAGTGATCACAGGTAAAAAAAAAAAAAAAACTATGTGTAGGTAAAAAAAATCACAAGTCATTGTAGATGTATACTATTTAAAGACACACATAAAATATATTTTTTTAATTAAAGTTGTGAGTACCTGAGTGTGACTTGATAGCATCCTCTACTTATCAGTTATTCTACAGTGCATATGCTTAACCTCCCTACAATGTGTTTATCTGCAGCCCTCTCTTCCCTACACCCCTTCAAAGGGCAGAACCATGTTAAAGTCCTTTCTCATCTGTTAGGAGCACAGAGGAGGGGTGGAGTGGCTGCAGTTACACTGCGTGATAGTTGATTGAAGGAGAGGAACACTCCCCCCCCCTTCACACAGCAGAACAACTGTGCTGTGAATAGACAACCTACATGCTGTGCTCCCTATTCAACTCAAATCTCATGTGTCAGGAAAACTCCTCAGAAGTATCTCATGCTGATAGCCGATGAAACAGAGGAACCAGAGAGAAACAACATTTAGAGCTTTGGAGAGAGACAAGTAAACACTAGAGATATACATGACTGAGGTTTACAACCACTTTAAGATAAGACTCAACACTGTGCTGATGATGTCTGATGATGTCCAATGATCTAAATTTCAGGACTGAATGTTAGCTTGGAGTACAGATTTAAAGATGAATTCCAGACATGGAATATTTTCACAGTTTCATTGGTTCAGCTTTGATGCCCCTAGCAGCTCGAAATCACTGTTGCAGACACATTCTCTGAATGGCACCCATGCCAAGGAGGCAACCTCTTATGTTCACAATGCAACATGCCAGTTGCTCAGCACAGGACACAGATGCAATTCAAGATTACCAAAGTAACAGTGTGTACTATTGAAGATATAAACATTAAAGACAGAAGTGATTTCCAGTTTCCAGGAGCATTGGCCAGGTATTATATATACATAGTTATTTTGGAGCAATAAAACTATGTAGAAATAAAGTATTCCTGGAATTCCTCTTTAAATTCAGCCTCCACTTCCAGATAGGTCTTATCTTGTTTCCCATACCTATTAAATCTCTTCTCCTAAAATGGCATGTGTGGACAAAATCTAAAACAACTTATATCCAATATATGCACATTTTCCAAGTTATTTGTACTTAAAAGTTCTGCAAATACAAAAAAAAATACTTGCGGATCCTGCCAGAAATGCAATCCTAATATCCTTTAGTGGACTAACAACATGAACACTGTAGCACAGATGTAAAGGGAGAAGGGTAAAAAGAGGAGGCAGTTGAAATGGAACACAATCAGTAATCAGTAATAAGAGTATAAAAAAGGAGGAATGATATAGAAGAGGAAAGGGAAATGCATTAAGTAGTCCAGCAGAGAAGAACTCAAACAGGGCTAACACCGCTGTTTGGAATTTCAGGTCAGCAGCAGCAATGTTATCATCCAACTACAAGAAGATACTGTAACACACAATCGGAATTTCGGCCAGCAAAAGATCGATGAGAGCTTTTCATCGGAAAATGCATGTAGGCTCCATCGGAATTTAGCTGGCCGAATTTTCACCAGTAAAAATTTGAGTACATGTTCTCAATTTTCCCAATGGAAAAACTTTCTATCGGAAATTCTGATTGTGTGTATGCAATCCGATGCGCAAAAACGCATGCATGCTCAGATTCAACTACGAGACAGAAGGTATTGGCTACTGGCTATTGATCTTCCTTTTTTCTAGTCCCATCATACGTGTTGTATGTCACCGCATTCTAAACTATCGGAATTTGGTGTGACCGCGTGTAGGCAAGACAGATTGAGCGGTATTCCGTCAGAATTCCATTGGGAAAACCATCAGACCTTTTTCCGACCAGAATTCCGATCATGTGTACGCGGCATAAGCATTTATTGCTTTTCTGGCAGAATCATCGGGTGTTTTTCATCATTAACAGCAGGGCTACTGGCTCTTGGGGGATCTATTGTCACTGGTGGGGTTCTACTTTTGCGTGGGGGTCTATTGTTTCTAGGTAGGTCCTATGTTGCTGGGGGGTCAATTGCTACTGGGGGGGCTCTGCTATCGAGGGAGAGGTCTATTGCTGCTGGCTGTTGGAGGATCGATTGATGCTGGCTGCTGGGAAATCTGTTGTTGCTGCTGGGAGTCTATTGTTGCTGGGGTGTTATTTTTTTGTGGAGGTCCATTGTTGCTGGGGGGGTGTATTTTTGTGTGAGAGATCTATTGCTGCTGGGGTGCTCACTGGTATACTGTCTTTCTTGTTATCATGAACACATTGCATACAAATTACTTAGTAGCACAAGATGATATTTGGTTTTGTATTTTTTAAAAAGGGGGTGGTTCTGGGAGGTGGATAGGTGGATAGGGGGTGTAACCAAGGAAAGGTGCTTAGAGGTAGGTAGGGGGAAGAGACAAGGGGAGTCCCTGCACCAGAAAAAAAAGCCCTGATTAAGAGTGAATTAATATATATATATATATATATATATATATATATATATATATATATATAAAACATGGAGAAAGGTGCATGTATTTGAGAACTGTGTCAAATGTGTTTACTTTTTTTTGTTTTTCCTTTTTTTTTTTCGTTTTAAAACATTTTTACATAAACTTTAACAACTGGCACAAACCCATTTTGTATGCCACCGCTGTAACAATATTTGGTTGTTGTGGTTGTGCTTTGATGTCACTTCCAATAATGTTCCTAAATGCTAAATTACAATTAAACCTATTAAATGTCATTATCCTGTAAATGAATATTTTATTGCTGTCTTGTTAAAAAACAAACATCATGGAAGCACACATGGCTACAGCAGCCTCATAGATAATACATACTAAGTACACAGAAAATTCTAAGAAATCATAAGAAAAAATAAAAAGAGTATCTAACCCCCATTTCACAGCAATATACGTACTTCAATATTACAGTCGTGCTTTGTGTAGGGAAATATCAGGAAGTCAGTGGTTCTGTAGGGAATATCATAGTTAATCTTAAGAAATCCCTGGAAGACTGGTTGGCTCACAGGGCTACACCAGTTACGTATACACGAGTAGATAGACCTATTATGTATTCCCCCGTGGTCAAAAACAGTCTGGCATTATTGCCTTATTATTAGTGACAAGACCGAACAAATCAGACCTCAGGATGAACTATCACTATTATTTCTAATAACTGTAATTTTAAATCTACATCCTTCGTATGACAGCAGTAACTCAAGCAACTTTGACAAAAATCTGTAGATGGAATTCAGCATGAGGATTAAGCACCACTCTCTAAAATATTGAAACTCTGTCTCAATTGAAATGTGCTAAGCCTCAATGGCCACAAGTTCATAATATATCACATTTTAGTATTCTGAAGCTATTGTTGCTATTATTGTCAGCAGTTCCTTTCCAACCTTTCTCAAACCGTCCTCTTCCTTCCTGATCACAGTATAAAATCGTTATGAAAACTCATAATACATTACCTGTCAATCATTCAGAAATCAAATACTTAAAGGAAGAAGTAGAACACAGTTTCCTTACAAGTGTCTTCATTCATGGCTAAGTGTTGATCCAATGTAGTGTTCAACCTGAAATAACGTTCTTTTTTCTTTAACAATATTCAATTTAAGGTAAGCTGCATATTGTATGTGTATATGAAGAAGCCTGAAAAATGTACTCTTCTATTAATAATTTAAGCAAAATTGCATGTGATCTCAGATCCAGAGTGTGCATAATAGAATGTACTTTTCTACACTGTTAGAATATCTGATAGCTAGATTTAAATATGTAAGTACAGCTGAGGCCCCAAGGAAAATTCATATTTCCTGATACAACAACTTAAAAATTGTTAAAGTAATACATTTGTAATAGGCAATATGAGCTTGAGAGAAGTATGTATTAAATAATTTTTTACTATGAAGACAAATAGCATTATTTAACTCTTGACTTGCTATACAATGTATTCAAATAAAGATACATCCTTCCACAAATATTATACAAAAGTCAGAAAATACAATTGATTGGTTGTATAGTATGTATGTATTACATGCCATGGATTGTAACATGGTTCAACGTGAGTGTACAAGCAACCACTCTCCACACCACACCCTTGAATAAATACTTCAGTACAGTGACAACTGATGCTCAATATTTTGGGGGGCAAACAAACCTGCCCCCTCACTCGCACATACCGCCACCACCCCCCCGCGCACAGGCCAGCCTTGGTACACACACTGCTCCCCATTCTCATCCTCCCATCTGTAATCAGGGCAATCCCTGCATCGGTCCGCTCCATCTCTTCCCTCCCAGGCAGGCATTGGACTGGGATGACCTGCTCATTGGAACTATGAGCTCTGCTAGGAGGATGGCGCCCAGTGCAAGATTTATGGAGCTGGAAAGGCAGCAATCAGTCTTAAGTGGCCAATGCTGCTCCTCACTCCAGCTTGCCAAGGAAGTGGTTCCTGAGACTCAAATGGCCCGGAGTCCTATGACTCCCTGGCCAATCAAGTCTCAGGACCTGCTTACTGATTGGCCGAGAGGAGAAGCAAGCAGACATTAGCCATTAACATAATTAGACATTATATTAATTTGCTAATGTCACACAACTGGGTGGACTCAGGGCACAGTGCTCTGTGCCCAAAGCCCACCCCTTTTGAAGCCAATCAGAGCCTCAGGCTCTAATCATGTGCTTAAAAAAAAAAAACATGGAAATCCATGCGTCCAGCGCCGTGCATGTAGATTAGGGGCTGGGTGCATGGTTTAGGGGCAGTGCCCCATATGGACTGCCTCCACTGCTTCAGTAATAAATTGATAACTTATTTTTTTTCTCTTGTCATACTGTTTAGCATTATTATTACTACTCTACACAACAGAGAGGTCAACATCACTGGAACATGGGGTTGACTTACTAAAGGCACATAGAATGTTCATTTTGCAAGGGAAGTTGCACTTTTTACTGGAATGTTTCCTAGACCTTAGTGATTGTGATCAAATTCTGCTGGTTTCCATTATCCAATTATGTACATGCAAAAAGGATTGTCTTTATTTTCCTTGGCTCAATTGCATATTCTTTGCAAAGTGAAAATTCTCCCCTTTCACTAAGATCTGGAGAGAATTCCCTTACAAAATAAGCAGCCTTTTTGTCTTTTGTAAACCAACCCCATGATAATAATGCCACTCTGTGAAATGTAGATAGACTGCAACCACTACATTTTTGTCAATAAACAAAACAGTGTGCATGCCCTAACTGACAACCATCCACGTTTCTGTTATTAAGAGCTAATATGGGATGCAGTGATAACATCAAAACCAGGGATTAAGCTAATGTTTTATCCTGGCGCCATCCTGTTGGTTGCTGTTACCTTTGATAATAAATGGTGCCACAAAAAGGATGGTACAGAGAAAGTAATGCTTGGGACATGACATGTAGCATTAGTCTCCATTTACTAAACTATTACAGTTCCTATCTGCTAGTTTGTCATGGCAATCATTATTTTAGCAATGACAGCCAATAAGAACTGAAAATAGCAATTTAATTATTTAAACATAGATTGTTATGGAAAATAAAACATGTGTTAGAATTAAAGTCAATGCTTTATCTGGATTTACCTGGATTTAAAGAGGATATGTGCAAAACGAGTACAGGCATACCCCACTTTTAAGTACACAATGGGGTTTATTTACTAAGGCCGGAAAGTGCAAAATCAGGCTCACTTCTGCATAGAAACCAATGAGCTTCTAAACCCAGCTTGTTCAATTAAGCTTTGGTAATAAAACCTGGAAGCTCATTGGTTTCTATGCAGAAGTGAACCTGATTTTGCACTTTCCAGCTTTGGTCAATAAACCCCATTGTGTACTTAAAAGTGGGGTATGCCTGTATGCCAAAAATTCTGCCACATAGATTCAAATGATCAAACACATGTAAAACCGCCTGCACTTGAGAGTGGACCCCAGAAGAGGAAGTTGTCTAGAGTCCATCTTGGGTTTAATGGACATGCTGTGCCTTGCTTCCCTCTTATGACTGGGGAAGTCAGGATACACTGAAACCATAAAAAAAAAAAAAAAAAAAAAAAACAGATGGAGCACCAGCCTAGTGCATTGTCCTCAAAACATGTATTTTAATGTTAAAAAATCTTAAGTATAACACTCACAAACCAAAAGGTGTATAACTGCTTGTCATGCTACAACAGCAGCATTGAGTCTACGTTGCATCATAAATCATAGCACGTTTCGAGGGGCTTCCCTCTTCCTCAGAGCCCTTCCTCAGGTCTCTGAGGAAGAGGGAAGCCGCTAGAAACATATTAGCCTGTTGGACACATGATATTCTGTTATGAGTTAACCACTTTCCATCCATGCTATAGCCAAAAGACAGCTACAGCGTGGACTTAATTTGCCGGGAGGGTGTCCCTGGACGTCCTCTCGTGCTTGAGTGGCCTGCACGCCCCTTGCTATATAAATCACCAATCAGTGCATCATTACCAGTGCTGCCTATCAATAACACCTACCAGTGCCCATCAGTGCCACCTATCAGTGCCCATCAGTGCCACCTATCAGTGCCACCTATTAGTGCCACCTATCAGTGTCCATCAGTGCCACCTATCAATGCCCATCATTGCCATCCATCAGTACCATCCATCAGGGCCCATCAGTGCCATCTTATCAGTGCCCATCAGTGTTGTCGTATCTGTGCCGATCAGTGTCACCTTATCTGTGCCTATCAATGTCGTCTTATCTGTGCCCATCAGTGCAGCCCATCAGTGTCCATCAGTGCAGCCCATCAGTGGCCATCGGTGCAGCTTTATCAGCGAATATCAATGAAGGAGAAAAATTTTATAAAAAACTATGAAACATGTTTTTTTTTTTTATTATTTCTGCCTTTTTGGTTTGTTTAGCAAAAAATAAAAACCCAAATGATGATTAAATACCACCAAAAGAAAGCTCCATTTGTGTGAAAAAAAATGACAACAATTTAATTTGAGTACAGTGTAGCAGGACCACGCAATTGTCATTCAAATTGTGACAGTGCTGAAAGCTGAAAATTGGTCTGGGCAGGAGGGGGGTTTAAGTGCCCAGTAAGCAATAGGTTAAGATGTAACATTGACTCAATGCTGTAATTGTTGTAGCATGACAAGTTTTTATACACCTGTTGGTTTCTGAGTATTATACTTATGTTTTTTTTGTAATAATAAAATACATGTTTTGAGGATAATGCACTAGGCTGGTGTGCCCTCTGTTTTGTTTTATGGTTTCTACATTGAGTCAAATACCTGACTACTTTCTTAGTTACTGAACCAAAACAAGTAAGCAAATTGGACAGTTTGACTTTGTTCTGACTTTTCTGATGTATGTCTTTGTTCCAGGGAAGTGACTGAACTTATTGATGCAAGGGCTGACAGACCACTAACACTTTCAGATAAAGTTCGGAAATTAGAGTCTACATATTTTTCTCATTTTAATGAGCCCTGAAAAAACACAGTAATTAAAGAATGTCAGTTATTAAAAGATATGTATGATGTCTAGATGACCCTATAGTTTATCTCCTGCAACTGGACATTTGGAGACATTTTTTTTAAACCTGATATGCAGATAATTTAATTTTCATGTTCAAAATGAATGCAAACTAGCACAGAATTTATATTTGAAGCCTGTGGTAGAAATAGAGTAACTAATTGAGTGTAGAGCCAGCTACATCAGAAGCAGCTAAATTTAACCTGACCACCTTTTAATGAACACCATTTAGGAAATGTTTGTGGTTTATAAAATAGATCAGTTGTTGCTGACCATAATGTCCCTATAAACTGATGAGTTACAGTATGCATCTTAGAACACATAAGTCAAGTGCATGTTCTCTCTGTTTAACGGATATACCAAAAAAAGGGAGACATGAAAATACTGCAGTAAAAATACTTTCTGTATTTGGACAACATGTTCAAAAAGCATCACGGACCGGTAGATATCAGTTCTATTGCATGAGATATGGTGTTGTCTGCACAAAATGCAAGACATTGATATATCTGAGACAATTCTGTTCTTATCTGTCTTAAGTAATGATGGGGCAGCAAACATGCTAGCTAGTATATAGCATTATGTACATGGAAGGGCCTTGTAAATTATGAAACTTAGGGCCCAAGACATCAAGACTCTTTATAAACAAACACTTGATCAACTACACAATTTGGAGACATATGCAAAATCTTCTACATGTATTATTAACCAGTTGCCGACCGCCGCACAATGATGTACATCGACAGAATGGCACGGGCAGGCATATGGGCGTACCTGTACGTCCCTGCCTTCCCGCGGGTGGGGGGCCCGTTCGGGCCCCCCCCCCGGTGCCAGCAGCGGTCGGAATCCATTCAGGAGCGATCCGGGATGAGGGGGCGGCCATTCATTCATGGCCACCCCCTCGCGATCTCTCCTGACGAATGGAAGTGCAGCATGACATCACTTCCTCTCCTGTAATGTAAACACAGGCAGAGGAAGTGATGTAATCTCTCCTCCGTGTCGGTATTTTTCATTCCGGCACCGAGGAGAGAGGATCGGTGAGTTGCACCAACACTACACTACACAGTAGAACATGCCAGGCACACTCTCACCCCCCTTCACCCCCCGATCACCCCCCAAATCACCCCTGCACCCCGAGTCACAGTGACACCAATTGCATTTTTTTTTTTATTGCATTGGTGTCATTTGTGACTGTAATAACTGTTAGGGCAGTTAGGATTAGCCCCCTTTAGTTCTAGGGTACCCCCCTAACCCCCCCAATAAAGGTTTAACCCCGTGATCACCCCCCGTTGCCAGTGTCACTAAGGCTGGGTTCACATTGCAGCGGTTTATGAGAACGGATGTGATTCGCACCGCACTGCAGTGCAAATCACATCCGATCTCTGTGCGATGCGAGTTCAGCCATACAGATAGTATGGCTGAATTCGCATCGCACCTGCCGCACCCGCCGCAAACTCGCACGGGACCCTTTTTTTGGTCCGCAGCAGAATCGGATCGCATGGCTGTTCACACCATGCGATCCGATTCCTGTCCGAGTTTGCAGATAGCACTGCGATATGCGAACTGATCTGGGGGTGTCATTAACATTTCACTGACACTCCCAGCAGTTCGCATAGGGCAGTGTGATGCGGGAACCCGCCGAGGATTCGTGGCGTTCCCTCATCGCTCCAGTGTGAACCCAGCCTAATAAGCGATCGTTTTTCTGATCGCTGTATTAGTGTCACAGGTGACGCTAGTTAAGCAGGTAGGTATTTAGGTTCGCCGCAGCTTTTTATAGCGCCAGGGACCCCCATATACTACCGCATAAAGCCCCCTGATTGCCCCCTAGTTAACCCTTTCACCAGTGATCACCATATAACTGTTACAGGTGACGCTGGTTGGTTAGTTATTTTTTTATAGTTTCAGGGCACCCGCCATGTATTACCTAATAAAGGTTTAACCCCCTGATCACCCGGCGGGTGATATAAGTTTGAGGGTCAGATAGGGTCTGCGTCGCCCCAGGCAGCGTCAGGTTAGTGCCAGTACCGCTAACACCCACGCGCAAAGCATACACCTCCCTTAGTAATATAGTATCTGATCAGATCTATATTAGCGTCGCCAGCAGTTTAGGTTTCCCAAAACGCATTGTTAGCAGGATCAGCCCAGATACCTGCTAGCACCTGCGTTTAGCCCCTCCGCCAAGCTCAGCCCAGCCCACCCAAGTGCAGTATCGATCGATCACTGTCACTTACAAATCACAACACACATATCTGCAGCGTTCGCAGAGTCAGGCCTGATCCCTGCGATCGCTAACAGTTTTTTTTATAGCGTTTTGATACAGTCGCTGACAGCCTTGGTGCTTTTTTACCTGTGAGTCTCACTAGTGTACCCCTAAATTTAGGGGTGTCTACTTTCCAAAATGGGGTCATTTGGGGGGGGGGGGGGTTTGTGCCATATTGGCATTTTATGGCCTTCAAAACTGCGATAGGTAGTGAGGAGTGAATTCAAAAATTTACACCCTTAGAAATCCTGAAGGCGGTGCTTGGTTTTCGGGGCCCCGAAAAAAGTCCCACACATGTGGTATCCCCATACTCAGGAGAAGCAGCAGAATTTATTTTGGGGTGTCATTTCACATATGCCCATGGCATGTGTGAGCAATATATCATTTAGTGACAACTTTGTGAAAAAAAAAAAGTTTGTAATATTCCCGCAACTTGTGGCAAAATATAAAATATTCCATGGACTCAACATGCCTCTCAGCAAATAGCTTGGGGTGTCTACTTTCTAAAATGGGGTCATTTGGGGGGTTTTGTGCCATCTTGGCATTTTATGGCCTTCAAAACTGTAATAGGTAGTGAGGAGTGAAATCAAAAATGTACGCCCTTAGAAAGCCTGAAGGCGGTGCTTGGTTTTCGGGGCCCCGTACGCGGCTAGGCTCCCAAAAAGTCCCACATATGTGGTATCCCCGTACTCAGTAGAAGCAGCAGAATTTATTTTGGGGTGTCATTTCACATATGCCCATAGCATGTGTGAGCAATATATCATTTAGTGACAACTTTGTGAAAATAAAAATAAAATAAATAAAAGTTTGTAATTTTCCCGCAACTTGTGGCAAAATATAAAATATTCCATGGACTCAACATGCCTCTCAGTAAATAGCTTGGGGTGTCTACTTTCTAAAATGGGGTCATTTGTGGGTGTTTTGTGCCATCTTGGCATTTTATGGCCTTCAAAACTGTGATAGGTAGTGAGGAGTGAAATTACAAATGTATGCCCTTAGAAATCCTGAAGGCGGTGCTTGGTTTTCGGGGCCCCGTACGCGGCTAGGCTTCCAAAAAGTCGACCACATGTGGTATCCCCGTACTCAGGAGAAGCAGCAGAATGTATTTTGGGGTACAATTCTACACATAACCCTGGCATGTGTGAGCAATATATCATTTAGTGACAACTTTGTGTAAAAAAAAAAAAATTTTTTTTTTTTTTGTCATTATTCAATCGCTTGAGGCAAAAAAATAAAATATTCAATGGGCTCAACATGCCTCTTATCAATTTCCTTAGGGTGTCTACTTTGCAAAATGGGGTCATTTGGGGGGGTTTTGTACTGCCCTGCCATTTTAGCACCTCAAGAAATGAGATAGGCAGTCATAAACTAAAAGCTGCGTAAATTCCAGAAAACGTACCTTAGTTTGTAGATGTGACAACTTTTCCGCAAACCAATAAATATACAGTTATTGACTTTTTTTTTACCAAAGACATGTGGCTGAATACATTTTGGCCTAAATGTATGACTAAAATTGAGTTTATTGGATTTTTCTAATAACAAAAAGTAGAAAATATCATTTTTTTTCCAAATTTGCGGTCTTTTTACAGTTATATCGCAAAAAATTAAAATCGCAGAGTCAGTCAAATACCTTTAAAAGAAAGCTCTATTTGTGGGAAAAAAAGGACGCAAATTTTGTTTGGGTACAACATTGCATGACCGCGCAATTACCAGTTAAAGCAGCGCAGTGCCAAATTGTAAAAAGACCTCTGGTCATTGACCAGCAAAATGGTCCGGTCTGAAAGTGGTTAAAGTGGTTGTAAACTCTCCCCCACAACGTTGTCCCATGTAAATCAGCATAAAACCCCTAATGAACACTTCTTGTAGATATCTACTACTTTGCTTAGTATTGTTGTAATACTTTTTGTTCTTTAGAACAATGTCACTGAGCATGCCCAGCTCTCCCCCGATTTACGGCACACTGTTATCTGTTATCAGGACTTCCTACAGCACACAACACTGAAATCCCAGGAGACTGCAGAATCATTCAGAGCTTCCTCCTACACCCTATGTGACCATGTGATATCACATGCATTGTAAAGCAGGACATGGGGCAGCATGAAGCTGATAAGACTGACAAAGGAAAACACTAGGTAATCAGAATAAGTAAATACTATGAAATAAAACAAGTCAGCTATGAACAGGGGAGCAGGGTTGCCATAGAAATGTTGGATTGAGAAGGAGGCCTGGTTAACAGTACAGGAAGTGCTCAATGTAACGGCGAAAATACACTCTACTGTGGATTCAGAACACAATACTTAAGATGGCGCTGCCTAACTCCTGGAAACAAGTTTTTTTTAAATTTCTTTAAACAGTAAGTAATATGCAATTTGGGCTGGATTACAGTGGCTATAGTTTGATAATTACTTATTATAACGGACTAAATGAAAAGAAGCATCAGAGTGGGAGAGTTTACTTCCTCTTTAAATTACCCTAATAAATGTTTAATTTTTTAGCTTGCATATTATATATATATTATATATAACATTGTTTCCCATATATATATATATATCGACAGTGGAGGATGGGTTTTGAATTGTTACTGGTACTCAATTTTTCACTTTGCATCGTGAAGTGTTTAGTTGAATAGGCAGATAAATCCAGCTGCTATGAACACCACATTAACCTTCCTTTTCTTACTTTTAGTACTCTGAAAAGGCTTTACAATATCACATTTGGTGTTGATTTACTAAAATTCCCCAGAGGCTGTACACCAAGCAAAGCAATAGGTCCACTATATTCACTAATGATAACTATGCCAACCAAACATACATTTTGCAAAGATAATATTCACTTTGCTAAGTAAAAAGCCTCTGCTTATTTAGTAAGTTCATCCTAGTATATGAAGCATGTCCACAAGTATTACTTTGCTGGACCCCTGAAGTCCTGGAATACTGTCAAGAACCTAATTATTTACAGTTCACTGTAATTAGTTTACACATTATTAAAAAAATAGTATTGATTCAAGCAAAATATAAACCCTTACAATGAACTTTTCGTATTGGTTCTGTTATTTCTGTTCAGTAAATGTACAATACTCCAAGGTCCTGTCAGAAATCATATTCATGAACTACAGAACAGCTTACCCTATGTTATGGAGACAAGGAGAAGGCAAGGTATTCTGTAGTTATTACATACCTTTTGCCCCAGGATGACAAAGCTGGGTCCTTCAAAGATACAATTCAATAGTAAGTGTTGCCACGGGACCACCGGATGAAAATATAGAAAACCAAGTTTGCAAAATAATGAAGACACCACATCTAAAGACTTTTAAGCTGCAATATGTTATATTTTAATTCTAAGCATTAGCTACCTAGTGGCTAGCAGTGGTTAGCACTTCCACCTAGCAGCACTAGGGTGGTCGATTCAACTTCCATCCATGACACTACTTGCCAGGAGTTTATACGTTCTCCCTGTGCCTGCATGGGTTTCCTCCAGATACTCCAGTTTCTTCCCACACACCAAAGACATCCTAGTAGGAAAATAATTGGCTTCTGATTAAATTGGCCCTAATATGTGTATGAATGAATATGAGTTAGTGACCTTAGATTGTAAGCTCCTTGAGGGCAGGGACCAATGTGAATGTAATATATATATATATATATATATATATATATATATATATATATATATATATATACATACACACACACACATATATATATAATTTGTAAAAGCCCTGCATAAATTGACAGCATTATATAAATACCTGTAATAAATAATATATATTTAAAATGATTGTATCTGGCTTTTGATATGATTAAGACTAAAGCAACTATATGGGGAACTGAGTAATTAAACTTGTGTTGAGGAATGTATACAGAAATGTTCTAAAGCCATCTTCTTGCCTGCGTTCTATACAGTTAATAGCATAAACTCTTCAACAGGCCTTGCTTTCTCTATGAATAATATGTTCCCTTTGGTTGTGTATATGCACGTAAATTGAATTATTGATATATCTTACTCCATTCATTACATACATCAGCACATATTTTATTCTGGAGCTGTTTTTACGAATGTGTAAATATTGTCTCAATGCCTAACAGAAATTGCAAGAGGCAATTTTCAGCATGTTGACTTATTGCATGAGGAATGCTTAGCACTGTCTAGTTTCTCACTGAAAATAAAATCTTTTGTCTTGTTGGTATCACAGGGTTTTCCTGGGCAACCAAGCTTACAGGAATAATTTTCATTAAGGAAGGAGGATACAACAAAATGCTATTCTGTTCTGTTTAGCCCAATACATAATCATAGTTAATCAAATGCATTCTGAGCAGGTAATAAGAGAGTACAACAGAAATTGCAATGCAAAAAATTCATCTTGTTTAGCTTATGAATTAATTTGTTTCAAAATAAGAGATGTAAAATTTTATGTTCTCAGTGAATTTTAACTATAAGTGACTACATTTTACATTTTAGAGTGGAAGTAAACATCCATCTCTTGCTTTTACCTATTGGTAAGTCTATAATAAGGCTTTCCTATAGGTAGTGTAAATATCCCCTAAACATGCATGGGTTAAGAGATATTTACTGTACATGCAGCCAGTGACATCACTGGTGCATACCCTCTGAAGGAACGGCCACCCGTACTGTTTCTTCAAAGCCCTGTGCCGTGAATGGCAGCTCCCATGCCCATGTGCAGGAGTGACATCATTGCAGCTCCAACCAGTGACAGAACCGGAGTCCACCAACCCAGAAGCAAGACAGGTGAAGATGAGATCGCCTGCAGAGCTGACATCTCAGCGCTGGAAGAGCTTTGTTTTAAGGTATGTGTAAATGAATGTGCTAGTATGCGATGCATACTAGCACATTATGACATTACCTTGCATGTACAAAAAAAAATGTCCAGCCATTTACTACCGCTTTAATGTCCATGGTGCTACCTTGTGGGCAAGATTTACTAAAACTGGAGCACTCTGAATGTAGTGCAGCTATGCATAGTAGTCAATCAGCTTCTAAATTCAGCTTGTTCAATTAACCTTTTACAAAAAAAAACTGGAAGCTGATTGGTTTCTATTCAGAGCTGCACCAGATTTTGAATGTTCCAGTTTATGTGTTTATTTAATACAGTCAGTTGCCGAGCTTTCTTAAGGTTACTTACTAATCACACAAAACCAAAGAACCTCTAAGTGAGACTTTGAGAGGCATCAACAACTTCAGTGTTATATAAAAAGTATATAATCTATAGAAACAATTTAAAAAGTATTCAATAGACAAATTAAAAAAAAAAATATGCAGTTTACATGAAAGTTGACAGATAACAATTCTGATCAGTCAGCACATTGATTCTTGGAGACAGAAAATACCCAACATGTTTCAAAATGTAACAGTTTATAGCTTTTTCTTCTTCAGGGGCAAGTAATAACCAAAATAGTTATCCATCAGAATGAGAGGAATTGAACATGAAACCGAAACATCAATTAAAAAGGGTAAATGGAAATTCTTTTGCTGCTGCTTGCCCCGACTGAACCAACAGGAAGAAGGCCCAAGCACTTACTCTCCTAGCCACTAAGGGATAGAGGGTCCCCATCACAAAAATGCCCACTGTCTATGTACAGTCAGCCCGATTTGGGTATTATGAAGGTGTGAGTTGAAATGAATAATCTCTTGTCAGAAGACACAGAGTCCTCAAATGTAGAGAGCCATGATTACTGGGGTAGGAATATAGCATTCAGAAAAAACATACACTTCAAGCATATCTTCCAGCATATCTTCGAGAGAAGGCAAAATACAAAAGAAGGTATAATTTAATATTCCCAAAATGCAGAGGGGATCTAATGTCTCAGAAATCCCCAAATGAAGTGTCTGTAGATCACAGTCATGCCTGACATCTGTGGAGCAGCAGGCACTGCATTTGGGGATTTCTGAGAAATTAGATCCCCTCTGCATTTTGGGAATATTAAATTGTACCTTCTTTTGTAGTTTACTTTCTCTGGAAGATATGCTTGAGGTGTAAGATGTTTCCAAATGATATATCGCTACCCCAGTAAGCATGAATCTCTACAAATGAGGGCTCTGTGTCTTCTGACAAGAGTTTATTGAGTTCACTCACACCTTCATAAAACCCAAATTAGGCTGACTGTGCAAGGACAACGGGAATTTTTGTGTTTGGGACCCTCTATCCCTCAGTGGCTAGGAGAATGGGTGCTTTTTCCTGTTGGTTCATTCATTTCACGCAGCAGCAAAATAATTTCTGTTTTCCATTTTTAACTGATGTTGTGGTTTCATGTTCAATCTAGACATGTGCATTAATTTTCATCCGAATGCATTTTCTTCGGAATTTCAGGTATTTTCGTTATCATTTTAACAAACGATAATGAACTTGCAGAATCCGAAAACCGAAAGATCCGACATAAACAAATGCTTTGTTTTCATTTTCTTTGCGACAACAGTTCGATATAGATAGGAGATTCAACATGATGCTGACAATAGCGATCTGTGTCTATCGAACCTGTGGTCGAATGTCCCTAACCTTAGCTGTATTAGTTCAAGATTATTCTACATAGAGAGAAAAGATTTAACATAGAGAGAAAAGATTCAACATTATAGAGACAATAGCAAATAGAGAGAAAAGATTCAACATGAAGATTCGACGAAGCAGTCGCCGCGAGTGGACATTCATGGTCAAATGCTCACGTTGGGAGTTTTCTGTCTCCACGAACCAATGTGCTGACTGATTAGAATTGTTATGTGTCAACTTTCATGTAAACTGCATCTAAATTAAAAATGTTGTCTATTGAATACTGTTTACCTTGTTTTAATTAAAATGCATACTTTTTATATAACACTGAAGTTGATGCCCCTCAAAGTCCCACTTAGAGGTTCTTTGGTTTTACGTGTTATGTAATAGGGATGTGGACATTCTGCTTCTCCCCTCAACAAGCAAATCACTTCAATAAGGTTAAGAAATGAGTATGTGCGGTATCTTAAACTACCAAAAGGCTAATGATTTACACAATAGGGTTAATCTACCAAAGGCATCAAGGCTGTTCCCTTTTGCAAGGGAAGTTGCATTTTGCAAGGAACTTTTCTCCAGAGTTCAGATTGGCTCTGTGCCTTTTGACTGTGATCTATGTGGTCTAATGATAGCAAGCTCATAACTATTGTACTGACAGTCATAGGGGTTAATTTACTAAAACTGGAGACTGCAAAATTTGGTGCAGCTGTGCATGGTAGCCAATCAGTTTCTGACTTCAGCTTGTTCAATTATGTTTTGACAAATAAACCTGGAAGCTGATTGGTTTCTATGCAGAGCTGTTCCAGATTTTGTGCTCGCCATTTTTAGTAAGTCAACCCCATAGTGTCTGATATTGAGGCAACCAGCAGGAGATGAAACACATGTGACCAGGATGTTCGGGGCCAGATATGCTCCTACCTTGTAGGCGAGGTTCTACTAATAAAACAAGAAACAATTAAAAGGAATACTTTGGGGTTGATGATTGCACAGGGAAGCAAAGAAAACAAGATCAAAGTGAAGCTTCTGTCCACAAGCACAGCAGGTTCCATATTTTTAAAATGAGAAATGATTTGCTGACATACACAACTACTTCATCTTTTCTGCAGGTTTCATAAATTAGCTTTGTTTTATTACCACTAAAAAGGATTAAATAAATCTATAAAAACAGCCAATATAAATATAAATCTGAGGAAAAGAGTTGTATTTCAAAGCAAGCAATCCGATTCTATCCATGAAAGATGGTTAGAAAATGAACCTGACAACTGATTGATTGCTGTGGGAAAGAGTTCTAGTTTTCCTTTACAATTCCTGTCTAAATAAATAAACATAATAAAATGAGTAGTACAGGCCAAAAATTTGGTTAAAATATTATGGAGTTCCTAGTATTGTAAAAGTTTATTACGTAATCTGCTCTTGTAATATCAGTGGAAAATGTAACATTATAGCAAGGTAAAATAAAAGTATGGCAAATTCAAAACTTTTCTTTGGCACTGATTGGAAGAAAGCATGCATTTCTTCAGCTGAACAAACACATTTCACAGCTTCCCCTGGCAACGTTATATTTATGCTATCGTTTTACAAATTCATTAAAAATATTACAGAGCCACATATATGTGCCAAACAAAAGCTTTTCAAATATAATCTGCACAATTATTTCCAATATCTCAAATAACTGCCCTTTGTTTGTTTCTTCTGAACCAATCTTTTATTTCTTTATTTCAAAATGGTATGAACATTGCCCTTTATTGGGTACAGCTTTGTTATAACAATTTCCGAAAAAAAAAAAAAAATATTTCACACAGCTTCAGTTAAATGTACAGAGAAGGAAAATAAAAAAGCATTTTTGGGAAGAAAAATCTATTTTGCTGTTGCTTTGTCGATGAAACACAAAGCCATGGTGGTGGACAAAAAAGTAAAAAAAAACACTTTTGACAAAAGATTGTTTTTTGTTAGCTCTTCTTCTGATGTTTTTCTTTAACCTTGTGCTACTAATGCTGTTGACTTTTTAAAGGAAAATACAAGTGAATGATGACAATGAGTTTATTTATGAACCGCCATGAATTTTCCTCATTGGAATGCTTATGATTTAGGACAGTATTTTCCTGTATTTAGGTAAATGGATTGATGGGCATACAGAAAGATAGTTACACAAGTAGATACTTAGCTCATTCATTTTTGTTATATTGTGTTAAAATATTATGTTGCACTTTGTCTCAGAGCAGACTATAGTTAAATGTCCTTACTGTATTTATGTCACAACAAAAAAAAAAACTTTTAGTATGCCCCTATGTGCCAACTTGGGAAAACAAACTGTTGGTGCTCGATAAATCCTGTATAGAAATAATAATAATAATAATAATAATAACAGTTTAATATTTCCTTTTGCATTTTACCCTATAGAGCAGGGGTAGGGAACCTTGGCTCTCCAGTTGTTTTAAAACTACAAGTCCCATGAGACATTGCAAGACCCTAGCAATCACAGGTATGACTCCTAGAGGCAGAGGCATGATGGGATTTGTAGTTTCAAAACAGCTGGAGAGCCAAAGTTCCCTACCCCTGCTATAGAGTATTTAATAGTGTTTGAATACTGTAAAAATATATTTAATCATGTGTTACAATGGAGTTATTTTTGAAAGGCAAATCCACTTTGCACTGCAAGTGCACTTGGAAGTGCAGTCACTCAAAATCTAAGGGATAGATCTGAAATGAGTGGAAGCCCTGCTGATTTTATCATCCAATCATGTGCCACCCCCATCAAATCATTCTCTGCAGCTATTACCTTTTGTACCACCACCCCCTCCCTATTAGAATGTAAGCTCTATGAGCAGGGCCCTCCTGTACCTTTTGTATTGTACTGTAATTGTGTTGCCCCCCCTATACATTGTAAAGCGCTGCATGAACTGTTGGCACTATATAAATTGTGAATAATAATAATAATGTGCAAGCTAAAATACTGTTTTTTTTTTATTTCCCTCGCATTTCCCCTTCGGATCTACAGCGACTTTACTTCCAAGTGCACTTGCAGTGCAAAGTGGATTTTCCTTTTGTAAATAACCCCCAATGTATCATTCATATCAGTCCCTATTCCAGTAGAGCTATCAATATAACAATAGCATGTTGTTTATAGCAACTAAACAGGCCAACCAACAAACTAACCTGCCCCTCTCCCTGCTTATATCTTGTGCATGAGGAATATTTATATGATTAGAAAATTTGAAACAAATGCAGGATTCTCAAAAAAGTAAACATTCATGCTCACCTATGTATATCTGGCATCAATCTGATGCTGCATCTTTCCCCAACTTTTTCCTTACACTAAGAACTGAGCTAACAAAAACTGTTGATCGGTCTGTTCTCAGTCACCAGTGAGCAGAGGCCGGTGACTGTCAGTCACTAGCTCTCTGCTTTGCCCCTCCAGTGCTCACTGGAAAGCTGGGCTGGGAAGGGGATGGGAGTGGCTGACTCAGGCTCTCAGCCAGATGCTGGGAGGCTAAACCAGCTGATGGTATGCACATCCAAAAAATATATATATAATTCATCAACATATAATGACATCACAGAATGTGCACAACCATCTATATCCATACTTTTTCATAACAGTTTAAAATGGAAATCTTTTTGCACTGTCATGTGTTCACCTCCACCTTTATTCCAGCATATAATCTAGCACACTCGCACACGAATTAAAAGAGGCCAAAATATATTTTTCATTCATAAACAATAATCTTGAAAAATTATCCTCCTTGAGATTCCCCATTTCATCGCCTGGCCATCTTTTGATTGCAAATCTCCATAGAGTCATTCCTGAATGGGCTCCCTAGTACCAGGACTAAAGAAAGAACAAAACACTTCCAATCATGCAGATGAATAAAGGTAAAAACAACTCTTCAAAACGTTCCTAAACATCTGCTCTAAAGAGGGGAATGTTGTCTATGTTTAACTGTTCCCTAAAATAATTTAAGCTCCCCAGTAAGTCCCTAAACCTAGGGGTAAATGGAACAAACTATTTAATCTTGCTTGTACTATTTTAAATTAGAGACATTGCGAATGAATATAACTATACTATGCACTTTTTATATGATCCAGCAAGTTTTTTTCTCAATAATGTCCCCTTGTACTTGCATTTATTGGAAAGAAAAAGTCACACAAGGACTAATATTGATTAAAAAGACAGAAACTCCCTAGGCAGTATAATAAAAGTCAAAATTTATTACTTATCTAATAAAAAACATTAAACGAAAGGACTTGAGAGATCACAATACGCCTGATGCAACTCTCAAGGATAGCCAGGCCTTCACAAGAATCGTATAATTAAGCAGCACAGAATAATGATTTACTTAACTGGTACTTAAACATACAGACGTGTCTAATTTGAAAACCTATAAATGATAAGTAATTGAAAAAGCAAATCCTAATAGCTCATGTACATACATTGCTTAATCTGTAGTAGGGCCTCTTTTGTACTGCTGAGGTATTAAAAGAAAAGTGTTTTTTGCCAAATATTGGCTGAAGCAGGGACTTTGGACAGATAACTGTTGTTATATGTTAGCAGCTTAAAAGAGAAGTATGGGATTTACTTTTTTTTTGTAAATCATACTTACCTCGCTGGTTGAAGCATTAGTCTGATGCTCCATCTGTCCCATTGCTGGCTCTAACACTGAGAACCAAGCGATCAAACACAGCCGATTGCTTGGTTCTAACAGCTCCGTGAGCAGAGAGCTGAAGACTGTAAGTCACTGTCTCTCTGCTCTTCCCTCCCACGCTCACTAGAGCACTGGGATGTGGAAGGGGTGGGAGTGGTCGGCTCAGCCTCTCAGTGGCTCCTTGAGAAGCTGAGTCGGGTGCTGGTCCAGGTATGTGGGTGGATCCCGACCATATGGTTGCAATCCTTCCTGAGCCTGGACTAGCTCTGTGAAGTCTGCTGCCAGATGGCTTCAGCCCGCTTTCTACTGAAAATGGGTCACAATAGTGCAGAACTAACTGCACTTCTGTGATCCACCAGAGAAGTACAGCCAAACGAGAGTTATCTGTACTTCTCCTTTAGGCTACAAGTAAAAAAAATTATAAAGATTAGTTAAATATTGTCCAAGTGGTTAAATGCAGGACAACAGCCTAGTCTGTACTACACACGCCCGCAGTAAATGTGGTTGTATTATCCATCACAGTACCAGAATTATAAGCAACATTCACATTGCACTGGTGTGTGTTGACATAAGTGTATAGTATGTCTATTTTTCTGCCCACTTCATAAAATCTGACCAGTTGTCCTAGTTGTATCCCTTGTGTTAAAAAAGCTCTAAAACAGCTATATTCCATTGGCTATTTATAATTGCCATTAATATTTATAATATCCATTAATATGTATATGTGTGGTATGTATCAGCAGTTCTTTTTCTCCTTTGTTAATTATGCTTCAGACCTTTAGACCTTGATAAATGAGGGCTATGCCCATCAAAAACATTGGCCTGGCATACCTAGGGAGATTTACTAAAACAGTTGTGCATGGCAGCCAATCAGGTTCAAACTTCAGCTTGTTCAATTAAGCTTTGACGATAAAACCTGGAAGCTGATTGGTTTCTATTTAGAGCTGCATGCACTGTGTAACTCTTACCTGCATGAGCATAAATAGAATAAATATTAGAAAAACAAATGGAAATGTCAATTGGTTCTTTGTTACATGTTATATGGAATACACATTTCAGTTTAATGTATACAAGCTGACCGGAAAAGCAGACCACATTTTAGCATGTTTACTTCATCTGTAAAGTTAATACAAGGGTTTAATGTAGCAATACACTTAAAGTGACACTACACAAAATCAGAATAAAACCTCAGTGTTTAATAATTAACACAGTATCAATTATCACTTTTCTATATGCTTTCTTTTTCCACAACCACTGTGTTTATTGACGTTTTTATTGCATTGATCCTGACATACTCGTATGGCTGGTTATGGCTGTTTTGGTTGGTCACCCACATTCTTGATCTTTAGTTCCCTGTAGAATGCACTTACCTTGTGGCTTGATGTATAATGTAAATAAAGTAAATCTACCCTGATGATTACTTAGTTGCATTAGAGCTGTCAGCAGAAAATGCAAAAGTGGATTACAAGTAATAGTAGTGAATCCATGTCTATCCATTAAGCAGGAATTGGCAGGCTTGCAAAGTAAATGATTGCTGCATGATATAATTGGCTCATTAGACCAGCGTTGCTAAGAGAATTACGTTTTTCTTATTCATCTATTCGTGTGTGGGTGCTAATATGGTATGTCCTACAAACTACTTGGGGCTCTGAATGTTACTAAGGCCTCTGGTCCCAATTTCATATGTTATGTTGGCAAGGATTATAAAATCTGGGTAGTGAAGAGTTATTAACCTTACGCAGACAACTAAATTAATGTAATGTAAGTTTGTTTTAGAGCTTTATCATTTAGCAGAAGCAACTCAATTCTGATATGTTATGACTAACTTCAGTGAAATATGTAATCTCTACCTACTTAGTAGTTCTTACTTTCCATTTCATGGGCCATCAGACACATGTTATGCTGCGTACATGCGATTGGAAATTCGGCCAGCAAAAGACCGAAAGGAGAGCTTTTGGTCGGAAAATGCGATCGGATCGAGTCCATTGGACTTTTGCTGGCCGAATTGCGGCCAGCAAAAGATTGAGAGCATGTTCTCAATTTTTCGGTCGGATAAAGTTCCTATCCGAAAATCCATTTGTGTGTATGCAATTCCGATGCACAAAAATCCACGCATGCTCAGATTCAACTATGAGACAGAAGCTATTGGCTATGGGCTATTGAACTTCCTTTTTCTAGTCCCGTTGTACATGTTGGTACGTGTACGTAGGTGTTAATTGCTGGGGATCTCCATTAGACTTTCCAGATTCAATACATTGTAAGATCAAAAGCCAGACTTTTAAAGAGGAGCTCCAGCCCCCCCCCCCCCCCACCCAGAAAAAAAGAAGAAAACAGTTACAAATACTGTAGCTCCTGACTTTTAATATTAGGGCACTTACCTGCCTAGGCATCCAGCGGTGTCCTTACCCAAGCCAGGTGTTCAATCAGCTACTGGGTGCTGGCACCACCACCCTAAGGGGAACCAGCAGTAAAGCCTCGCAGCTTCACAGCAAGTCTCCTACTGCACATGTGCGAAGCACGCTGCATTTTGTGAATGGGGGGGCTGCGTTAAACTGACCTGGAAGTGGGAGAGGGTACCTGTCAAATCCAGGTAACCACCCCCCCAAAAAAAGGTGCCAAATGTGGCAGGTGGGGGGGGGGGTGCGGCAGACATGCAGAGCTTTCTCTTTTGGATGGAGATCTGCTTTAACTATTGTAGGGTAGTAAAGATACAATGGCATAAGAACCCTATACTTCTCTCACCAACTCATAGACCTGAACTAAAAAAATTTTTTAAATCGAATATACAGAACGGGCTGTAAATTAACAGAAAAACTCAAGTGGTATAATACAGCCTGTCTTGCTTATACGAGTTCCTCTAAAAGTACCCTATAACATGATTTTTGTAGAGCAATAAGAAATGTATTCAATATGACAACCCGATATGTATGAGATGTTTTATTATTTTGTTTCCCTTTGCTATGGAACATTTTAATAATATAACAAATTGCGGAGTTTAAAGAATGGAGATAAGCCGGATTGTTAATTACACACTGACCCTGTAGCCATCATGAATGTTTATATCAGATACGTTCAACATTTGTGCTTACAGAATGCAGCATCAACTAATAATAATTATAATAAAGTCTATGAATCTTGGTTTACATTTTTTTAATTGTAAATTAAATTTATAGAGGAAATACATCGAAGCAGTGAACTTATAGGCTAACCTTGACCACTTTGCTCATTAGACAAATATTATATACAAGTAATCATCACTTGAGTGATTGTGTTGTATTGTGCAAAGTGACTATGATCTTTGGCTTTATTTCTAACCTTTTAGAATTTGTTATACAGTATTACAGCAAACATTGGCACATTTATAATAAATTGGCCCCATAGCTCTTCTACTTTTACTCATACAGTATATCTTAAAAAACAATTATTATTATAATTAATTATTTTGTTATAAAACATATTGCATGAATAAAAATAGTTCTATGTAAAAGTGATACAAATGATTGAACAATGTAGAGCCCTGGTACCCAAAAAAAAATAACTTGTGGGTCTGCCTATGGTTTGCCAGCACTCAGCAAGCAGCCTTCTGTGCTGCAGACCTCTAATCACAGACTGGCTGCAAGCTGAGTGACAACGGCTCTGGAAGGCCTTAGGGTAGGTTCATACTATCCAAACACTAAACCACAGTGGTAGGGGCATGTTGTACTGCATCACACAGCTTCTTTCTTTCTGTGAACCTTATGTGAATGCAAAAAGAGACACTGCATTGATGTTAACCACTTCAGCCCAGGAAGGATTTACCCCCTTCCTGACCAGAGCACTTTTTGCGTTTCGGCACTGCGTCGCTTTAACTGACAATTGCGCAGTCGTGCAACGTGGCTCCCGAACAAAATCGGCATCCTTTTTTTCTCACAAATAGAGCTTTCTTTTGGTGGTATTTGATCACCCATACGGTTTTAATTTTTTGCGCTATAAACAAAAAAATTGCGACAATTTTGAAAAAACGCATTATTTTTTACTTTTTGCTATAATACATATCCCCCGAAAATATATAATAATTTTTTTTTCCTCAGTTTAGGATGATACATATACTTCTACATATTTTTGGTAAAAAAAAAAACACAATAAATGTTTATTGATTGGTTTGCACAAAAGTTATAGGGTCTACAAAATAGGAGATAGTTTTAAGGCATTTTTATTAATAATTTTTTTTCACTAGTAATGGCGGCGATCAGTGATTTTTATCGTGACTGTAATGGACAATTTTGACACATTTTTGGGACCATTGGCATTAATACAGAGATCAATGCAATGAAATTGCATTGATTACTGTAAAAATGTCACTAGCAGTGAAGGGGTTAACAACTAGAAGGCGGGGAGGGGTTAAGTGTGTCCTAGGAGAGTGTCTCTAACTGTCTGGGGGATGGGCTGTATGTGACGTGGACACTGATCGGTTTACATTGTTTACATTGGCATCTCCCTGTTCTTGAGCTCCGTGACACGATCGCGGGTATCCCCACGGTGATCGAGTCCGCAGGTCCCACGGGCACGGTCACGGAGGTAACGGCAGGTGCGTGCGCACAGCGGGAATTTCAAAGTAACATACGGGTACATTACTTTGCCCAGCCGTGCCATTTTGCCAATGTATATATGCTGACAGCGGTCGGCAAGTGGTTAATGCACAGCAGCGCAGTGCATTGCACTGCTGTACAGTGAAATGTGGTGCCTTACTGTGCACTGTGATAAATTGCAGCATGACTGCCTTTTATCGCAGCTCACTTCACCGCTTGTGGCTTGTTTGCAGTGCAAACAAGCCACATAGAAAGCAATTGTTTTCTATGTGTCTTAGCAGTGACAGAAAAACTGAAAAAAATGCTGGCCACCACACTATATTTGAACAGGCACTTAGGGCTGGACAAATGGTTGGTCTAGGAACTGGATTACAGAGGCTCTAGCAGTTTTTATATCCACTTGATGCCTGCCTGCCCACAATGTACTATGGGTGAGTGGCTGGTGTAGGCAAAATGATGTACCAGTAAATAACTGCCTACTTCCTGGTTCAGGATGCACTCCTGGCACAGTGATTGTGCACAGAGGGAGCCTATCAGCAAGTCCTGGCCAATGGTTCACAGCCTGAATTTGCTGAATTTGCCCTAGATGTTAACCCCTTTCCAGCCAGTGTCATTAGTACAGTGACAGTGCATAGTGTTATCACTGATCACTGTATTAATGTCACTGGAGATGTCAGTGGCAGTTAGTCAGTGCATCCCAGCATCAGTTAGTGTCAGATTAGCCACCACACTACCGCAGCCCCATTATAAGTTGCTGATCACCGCCATTAGCAGTATATAAAAACAAATATACAAATTTGTGTAAATATATACCGAAATTTGTAGGCGCTATAACTTTCATGTAAACCAATCAATGTACACTTATTGGGATTTTTTTTACCAAAGACATGTATGTATCAGAATACATTTTGGAAAATATGTATTAAGATTTTTTTTTTATTGGATATGTTTTATAGCATAAAGTAAAAAAATATATATTTTTTGCTATTCAGTATTTTTTTATTTATATAGTAAACAATAAAAAAATCCAGAAACAAAAGAAAGCTTTATTTGTGTGAAAAAAAATGATATACATTTTGTTTGGGTACAGCGTTGCATGACCGCGCAATTACCAGTTGAAGTAGAACAGTGCCGAAGAGCAAAAAATGGCCTGGTCATAGGGGGGGTAAAATCTGCTGGAGCTCAGGTGCATATACAGTATTAGTGGATTTGAGGATCTAGTTACACATGTGCTGTGAGACAGTGTGTGGCTGCTGACATAAACTCTTCTATCCCTGCTACTGCAAAATACCCATTGCTTTATAATGGGTAGGGATGAGGCTGATGTTCGAGTTGCGTGGGAGTACCCCCAAAATCCATACCCGGCCCTTTAGCTCCCTTTTCCTGTGGCCTGCCAGGTTGTGTGCTCAGATAAGTGTCTGGTATGGATTTTGGGGGGACCCCTACGCCATTAAAAAAAATGGGTGCAGGGTTCCCCTTAATATCCATGCCAGACCCAAAGGGCCTGGTAATGGACTAGGGGGAACCCATGCCGTTTTTTGACTTGTATCTATATTGCTGAGATCCAAAAATACATTGAATACTAAATTTTTCTTAAGACCCCTTTCACACTGGGGCGTTTTTCAGGCGCTTTAGCGTTAAAAAAAGCCCATGTAAAGCGCTTGAAAGAAGCCTCATCTGCAGTCCCAATGTGAAAGCCCAAGTACTTTAAGAGCCCTTTCATAATGTCAGCGCCCGAAAAACGCTCATAAAGCACTGCTTAAACTAGCAGTGCTTTACCAGCGTTTTTCAAGCTTTATTGGGGCGCTTTTAACCCCTGCTAGTGGCCAAATAAAGGGTTAAAAGCGCACACAAAACGCTGCTGCCAATAGTGCTTTTCAGGCGTTTTACAGGCGATTGATTTCAATGGGAAGGGGCGCTTTAGGAGCGTTGTATTCACCGCTCCAAAAGCGCTGCAAAGAAGCTGCTTGCAGGACTTTTTCTGACGCCCTGCCAGCGCAGCACCTCAGTGTGAAAGCACTCGGCTTTTACATTGGGGTTGCAATTGCAGCTTCTTTTAGGTGCTTTACAGGCGCTTTTTTTAAAGCTAAAGCACCTGAAAAACGCATGAAAAATGCCCCAGTGTGAAAGGGGTGTTAGAAATGTCATTTTGCTGTGGTACTGTTCTAAACACGGAAACATTTTCTACTTTACAGGCATACTAAGGACACCCCCCAGGCACGATATTTAAAGGAATATTTCACTTTAAGCATTAAAATCACTGCTCCTGAAAAAAAGGCATTTTTTTTAAACTTTTTTTGCATTGATACATGTCCCCTGGGAAAGGACCCGGGTCCCCATACACTTTTTATGACAATAACTTGCATATAAGCCTTTAAAATTAACACTTTTGATTTTTTATGTTCGTGTCCCAGACTTTAACTGTGTTTGTGTGTTCGTACACATTTTTTGCCTGTTCGCAAGTTCTGGTGTGAACTGAATGGGGGGGGAGGGGGGGGGAGGGTGTCGGCTCTTCCCTAATTGTGGGTTGTGTGCTACAATGACTCTTAGTTGGACAGTGCTATTATCAATCATACACTATGATCATGTAGAGTAAATAAAGAGGTATTGTTAAAAAGTGATGCTCTAATGCAATCGTATTGATGCATTTGCGACAATACATTGCAAAGGGGTAAACTGGCCTTAAAACTCAGACATTCATTTTTTAATGCAGTGCACTTGAATGCAATGTATGCCATGCTCACTGTGGTGCTCTGTAATGCAGATGCATTGACAGCTACTGTAACAGTACATTGGGGTGCTATTCGTAATTAATAATATAGAATGTGCACACATGGTGCACGAATTAGAATGCATTTTACTATGTGCTAATGGAACACATAAATGTAAATAGACTACGAACATTACATTATCATTTAGCACAAACTATTTTTTTTTTATGGGCACATCACAATGTAATTCACTGGGCCAACAAAAACAGAAAAACTGAAAATTTGAGAAAATGAATCTATTGTGCAGCCCCCTGAACATATTGGGGGCACTATATTTACTTTTTTTCCGCTTTCACTCCCAGTGATAATGGTAACAGAGGGAACATATAGAGGGGGTGAAACTCTCTAAAGGAGAGTACACTCAAATCACTCATTATTCTATTCAAAAGTAAAAACAATTACTGTATTTATCGGCATATACCACGCGCTGGCGTATAACGCGCACCCCAAGTTTATGAGGGAATTTTAAGGAAAAAACTTTTAGGAGGGAAGTTTAAGGAAAAAAAACTTACATATAAATACCCATCAATGAAGCCTTATCAGTATCCATCTGCAGCCTTGTCCATCACTGCAGCCTTGTCCATCATTGCAGCCTTGTCAGTGTCCATCTGCAGCCTTGTCCATCATTGCAGCCTTGTTACTGTCCATCTGCAGCCTTGTCCATCATTGCAGCCTTGTCAGTGTCCATCTGCAGCCTTGTCCATCATTGCAGCCTTGCCCTGTGTCCATCTGCAGCCTTACCCAGTGTCCATCTGCAGCCTTACCCAGTGCCTTTGCAGCCTTGCCCAGTGCCTTTGCAGCATTGCCCAGTGTCTTTGCAGCATTGCCCTGATTTAAAATTGGCGCCGATCTCCGCTGACTGAGCGGAGAGGAGCGAACGGAGCCGAGAGGAGTGAACGGAGCCGAGATACACAAAGCCGAGTGTACTTCAGCTAGACTCGGCTCTGCTCACAGTCAGGGGCGGGACTGCGAAAGGAGCCGAGTCTAGCCGAAGTACACTCGGCTTTCTGTATGTCGGCGATGCTTGCTCTTCTCGCAAACAGTGGAGGTGGGCGGCACTGTGAGAGGAGCCGAGTCTAGCCGAAGTAAACTCGGCTTTGTTTAGGTCTGCTTGCTCCTTTCCTCACAATCAGTGGGAGATAGGCGGGGATCGATGTATAACACGCACCCACGATTTTCCCCTGTTTTTCAGGGGAAAAATGCAGATAAATACGGTACTTTTTGCATTTAGTTATATTTTAACGTTAAATTCACATGAACCCAAATTAACCCAGCTTACAGAGGAGACACAGTAAGTACTAAAATAATTAAATTGCTATAAAAATATATTCCACTGGCTTTAATTTTGTGACCTCATCTCGTAAAAAAAGAAAAAAAAGAAAAAAAAATCTATCCTTTGATTGCTCACTGTCAATTGTTGAAGACAAAAAATATGCATTACTGTTTATTTTATAAGTAAAAAGAAAGATGTGTGTTTGTGAGCAAATAATGAAAGAACTGCATGTCCATTGCGTTGCTCTAAGAATTTAAGAAATGCGGACAGGACAGGGTTAAAGCTACAAATCCCTTTTACATTACATTTATATTGTATTTTTTTGTGCTTGTGTGACTTTAGTGCTTAAAATGGAGAATAGACGGTTAAGGCTATTACTGAAATAGATTTGACAATGTATTGTTATAGGCACTTATTTTACTGTGTGCTGCATTCAAGGTTGCTTCTTTATCAGCTTAGAAATGCTGCATGATTGAGACTGGCTTTGCTATTGCTGAATTACGCTGCACTGTTCACTGCTTTTATTATCTCAAAAATTGACCACTGCAGTTTAGCATTGGCCTGCTTTTTTTTGCCTCACTACCAAAGATGTTATTACTGCAAAATACTGTTGCCCAAGGACTCATATTAAATCAAACCATCCCATTACTCCTGTGCTTTACTCTGTTCATTGGCTTCCTCTTAAGTCTCATATTGATTTTAAATTTTTTCTTTTGACCTGTGAAGCTTAACATGGCCCTTGTCCATCTTAAATTACTCTCCTGGAGTCCCTGGTCACTCTTTAATATCCGTAGGAGGTAGTTTATGCCTCATTATCTATTTTTGAATGCATGTTTTCATCCTGATTAAATAATCCACTCTAACAGTATGAAGTCTTCATATTATTAATTGAAGAATATAAAATGAGAACAGTGCCTAACACGTTTGCTCAGTAGTCTCTCTTTTAAAACCCCATGCTCTCTGAAACGAGGGAAATATTTCTGTATTGATATACCTCTATGGACCTTACATTGGCGGACATTAAACTAAAGTGGATATTTCTTAATGAAGACGACCAAGAAAGAGAAACAGGACAATTTATTTCTGCTGGCTGAGACACAAGAGTATTATGTTCTTTTTGTATTTTCCGGTGTCTTTAGATAAAAACAGTAATATTATTGAAAATATATTTTGCAGAAGATCAAGCTCCTCTGAACACTATACACTGGTGGGATGAATCTATACATCTCTCTGAGGCTCATCGTAGTCAGACTTTAACACTAGTTAGATATTTATCCTTTCCCACTGGGCCAACAAAAATTGGATCGCTTGCAGCAGGTCTATTTATGCTACATTAAATAAAATCTCCTGGGGAATAACACCATCTTCTGGTCAGTTGGGTAGAACTAAGAATCATGCAGAGGATATCTCACCAGGGAAACCTCTGAGAGATATAAGTAAGCCAGCTTATTATACAACATGGTGGAAACCACACTGAGCTGCATGTGTTTCAGGTAGAGTTGGATATATATGCGATTGGTTTAAAACTATAGTTGTCATAACGAGGAAAACATTTAAGCCTTGTACACACTACTTTTTTTTCGTTCAAATCAGTGGGCTGAACAAAAAAAATAAAAAACCTGACAGCCGCTTTAATAACTATGCAATGTTATTAGAGTGATCTCCCTGCTGTTCTATTGTTTTCTGCGCCCCCTCCCCGCCAGAACACTCAGGCCTTTGGCCCTTCGACAAAAAACAGACTGGCCACAGTACACACGGGCCACATGTCGGCTGGTTTTCTATTGAACCGGCAAATGCCACCCAACATTCGGCCCATGTGTACTAGGCTTTAGTATACACCCATAGTTAGAATCAACAAGTCAAGAGGAAACAAATATTATGTTATCATCGTTGTTCTCTGGTTACTTAACATACAAAGGAGTCTGAAACAACTACAAGCAGTCCCCAAGTTACATACATACGACTCATATCTACAAACAAATGGGAGACTACAGGAAGTGAGAGGAAATCTACCGCAAGAAAGGAAAATTCACTCATGTAAGCCCTTGTCTGACGGATTTTGACCAAAACTTGTGTTGCATATACACGGTCAGACAAAGTTGTCGGAAAATCCGATCGTACATAATGTGATGACGTTATTTCGTTACTACGGGACTACATTCAGGCTAGTAGCCAATAGCTTTGGTCTAGGAATTTGATCTGAGCATGCGTGGCACTTTGTCCGATTTCTCTACACACAATTGGACAAAGTCTGATCGGATCATGTTGTTGGAAAGTTTTATAGCCCAGCTCTAAAACTTTGCCAGTCGGATATTCTGACGGAAACAGTCTGATGGAGCCCACACACGGTCGGATTATCCGACAACACGGTCCGATCGGACATTTTCCGTTGGAATGTCCGACCGTGTGTACAAGGGCTAAGAGTTATCATAGGAAAAAGGTGTCTCCACTGAAGCTTTATCACCAATCCTTGTTTCCACAACAACCCAAATTTTTCAAAATCCAATTGGATACAGGAACAGAAAGTGAGGTAAAATCTTCTGAACAGGACCAAAGACAGCAAAACAAATGTTGCAGGGGTGTTAACCATTCCCTAGGCAACCAAAAAAAAATGCTTGTACTGGAGTTTCGCTTAACTCCTTGCCGTCATTATACTGCGGCGGGTCGGCTCATTCCCGCAAATCACCGTAGGTGTATGTCAGCACTGTTAAGGGCGATAGCAGGTGCACACGTGCGTGCTGCACGGCACAGACCCGATGCGCTTGGCCGGCGGCCGCGGTGTCCACCAGCCACCCGCGATCGCGGGCACGAGAGACATAACAATCATCTGTGTATGTAAACACATACAGATAGGAGACAGGAGAGGAGAGACAAATCTACAGTTCCTACTAATCAGGAACAACAATCTTTCTCCTTCTCTAGTAAGTCCCATCCCCCCACATTTATAAACACACATGAGGGAATACATTTAACCCATTTCCCTACCAGTGACATTTACACAGTATTCAGTGCATTTTTATAGCACTGACCGCTGTATAAATGTCAATTGTCCCAAAAAAGTCTCAAAAGTGTCTGATCTGTCCACCGCAATGTAGAAGCCCCACTAAAATGTGCAGATCACCACCATTACTAATAAAAATAATAATAATAAAAATGTCATAAATTTATTCCCTATTTTGTAGACGCTATAATTTTTGTGCAAACCAATCAATATATGCATATTGCTTCTACAAAAAATATGTAGAAGATTATATATCAGCCTAAACGGACATTTATTTGTTTACATTTTTTGGGGGGATATTTATTATAGTAAAAAGTATAAAATATAGGGGTTTTATTTCAAAATTGTTGCTCTTTTTTTGTTTATAGCGCAAAAAATAAAAATGCAGAGGTGATCAAATATCACCAAAAGAAAGCTCTATTTGTGGGAAAAAAGGCCTTCATTTTGTTTCCGTACAGCATCGCAGGACTGCAGAATTGTCAGTTAAAGCAAGTAGTGCCATATCGCAAAAAATGGCCTGGTCATTAACCTCCCTAGTGGTAATCCTGAGTCTGCCTCGGGTTGGGAATTTACTAGCAGGAGCGGTAACCCCGAGCCAGACTCGGGATCGCATCGCTGGATGCAGGGGAGGACACAGTGAGACTTACTTACCTTGTCCCCTGGATCCAGCGATGTCCCCAGCGCTGTGTGATCGAGCTGTCCTCCGCTCGATTCACAGTGCCGAATGCCGCCGAACTCCGTTCCCTGCGGCGTTACGGCGCACGGGAGCAGAGAACGGCGGCAAATTCAAAAAAGCAAAAGTACACAAAACACACACAGTACTGTAATCTTACAGATTACAGTACTGTATTAAAAAATACACACCCACTTTGTCCCTAGTGGTCTGTGCAATGCCCTGCATGCACTTGTATATTATAAATACTGTTTTTTCTGCCTGGAATTTGGAGATTGTCCATAGCAACCAAAAAGTGTCCCTTTTTCAGTGTTTTAGGATTTGATTACATTATTGAATATTTTTTATTATTCTTTATTATATTATAAACTTTATCATACCTGGGATGTCTGCTAGACTCTGGTTTGAAGAGATTTAAGAGCGTTATTCCTAAGAATTACAGGACTACAAAATAAAACGCCAGATTTCCATGCAAAATAATTGTACCGCTTTCAGCACCTAATTCCAGACTGAATCATACCGCCAGGGTGGTTAAAAAATTTACCTGTTCCAACTTACATACAAATTCAACTAAAGTACAAATCCAGGGGCTGCCTGTACATAGTTTCACCAGATGCTTATGTCAGCTTGTGACAGGTACATATCCTGTAATATCATCCTATAAGGCCCCTTCACACTGGGGCTACCCATGAGTTTGCAGTAAAGGGCCGCTCATTTTAGTGGTGCTTTACCGCTGTTTATTCGGCACTTTTGCTCCACTTTTCGGCCGCCAGCGGGGGGCTTTTAACCCCCAAAAAGGAGTTAAAAATTCCTGTGTTGCAGCGTTTCCGAAGCTCTTTTCAGGCACTTCGGAAGCGCTGCCCATTCATTGCAATGGGCAGGGGTGTTTTGGGAGCGCTGTATACAGCGCGTCCAAATCTCTCCAATGGTGCTTTTTGCAGGACTTTTTCTAACATACTGCAAGCACACCGCCCAGGTGTGAAAAACAGGAGGCAGTTTTCAGGTGCTTTACATGCACTATTTATAGTGCTAAATGCCTGAAAACTACCTCAGTATAAAAAGGGTGTAACACTAGACCATTTCCAACACTCCTAGTACTATAACACTGAAAAACATGTGGATTTGCTCAATAAAGCAGTATAAAGAGCAGTGTTGAAACTATTCCAATCCACTGAAACCATATGAAAGTCATAGCAGTGAACAATTGATTCTGTTTGGTTCTATTGTGTTAAAGTACTGTGAATATTATTTTTCGCCATGAAAATAGTCAACAAACTGTTACATTATTTTTTTTCCTGGCTGCAAGTGCTCTTTTGTAATAAATGTAGCTGTGCACTTATTTATTAAACCACTTCAGCTCTGGAAGGATTTGCCCCCTTAATGACCAGGCCATTTTTTTGCAATACGGCACTGCATTTCATTAACTGACAATTAATTAAATAATTAAACACAATTTACATCATTTTTTTACCCACAAATAGAGCTATATTTTGGTGATATTTGATTACCACTGTGGTTTTTATTTGTTGCACTATAAACAAAAAAGACTCACAATTTTGAAAAAAACATTTTTTTTATTACTTTCTGCTATAATAGATATCCCCCAAAACATATACAAAAAAATATTCATCAGTTTAGACCGATCGATATTCTGCTACATATTTTTGGTAAAAAAAATTGCAATAGGCATATATTGATTGGTTTGCACAAAAGTTATTGCATCTACCATCTATGGAAAAGATTTAGGGACTTTTATTTTTCGTTTTTGTTTTTACTGGTAATGTCGGTGATCTGCGATTTTTAGCATGACTGCGACATTGTGGCAGACAAATCTGACCGCAAATTACACTTTTTGGGGACCAGTGACATTATTACATTAATTAGTGCTATAAAAATGCACTGATCAATGTAAAAAATTACACTGGCAGGGAAACACTAGGGGGTGATCAAAGGGTTAAGTGTGTTCCCTAGGTGTGTTCTAACTGTAGGGGGGATGGACTTACTTGAATACGACAGAGATCACTTTTCCCGATCACCAGGAACAGTACATCTCTGTCATGTCACTAGGTAGAACAAGGAATCACCTTGTTTACATAGGCAATGCCCTGTTCTGCCTCTCCTCACCGCAATAGTGGGCCGCCAGCGGTCGTCGAGTCTGTGGTACCTGCGGGCACGCTTCCACGGTGCACGTCCACTATTCTCATTGCATGGACTGACTTACAAGTACATCAGTTGGCGCAGGAGAGCCGACCTACCGCAGTATATCTGTGTGAGACGGTCGGCATGTGGTAAATACAACACTGTGTATGAATATGTGGTTTTCAGAAGTTAGAAGTTCAGAAGTTTCACCACTTGGAGCAGTTATGACTGCTTCAAGTGGTGAAACCCTGCAGCTGGGGCTTCACTTATTAGTAGGCCTATCTAGGGAATATTCTTTATTTCAGACATTCCCAAGCCCAGGCAGATTCACTTCTCTGCCACCATATGCATATGTCTGAGATAGCCTCACTCCACTTTGTGACCACAGTTCAGAATGGTCCCTTATACCTGTCATGCCGGGCTCTGTAATTTGTGGTGGCCCAGATTAGAGCTCTGGGAGTCCAGTCAAACACCTGAGGCCCATGTCATATTGAAGCATGGGTCCCCTAGCACTTGTTCCATGAGGGGGCTCGCTCTCACTGCCAGGAGGGTAACTAATTTCCCCTATTTAACACCTAATCCTGAGAAGATCAGGTTTTCAAAAATATTCACATTTTACTCTTTTCCCCAGGCAGTGGCACACATGCACACTGAATAACACTTCTAATCTCTTTCAGCACACCACACAGACAGATTTTTTTTGCAATTTAATCCTCTTTGCTTGAAATAAATGTAAACATACCCCATAAGTGGGCATAACACAGTTTGAGACAACAGGTATGCATTTCTAACAGCCCATGTTAATGAAGTTATTTTACAGAATATTGTTACCCAAGTTCACTTGTCCTGATGCCCCAATTAATGGGCACAGCCTTCCATTCCTAGACTGCCTTTCCCTAAAGGGGAGTAAGCATACACAGCTCTGCTAAAACATTTTTGCTTCCCGTGGGCCTCTTCACTAAGCCCTTGTACACACGGTCGGAGATTCTGTCGGAATGTTTCCTATCGGAGCGTTTTGTCGGATATTCCGACTGTGTGTGATCACACAGACCAACTTTTCCAACTTGCAATATTTTCTGCCAAAATGCTCCGATGCACGACGGAACAACTTTTCCAACTTGCAATATTTTCTGCCAAAATGCTCCGATCGGACATACACCGATCATGTGTAGAGAATTCCGATCGGACAAAGTGCAACGCATGCTCAGATAAAATTCCTACACAAAAGCTTTTGGCTACTAGCGTGAACGTAGTCCCGTCGTAACGAAATAACGTAATCACGTCGGATTTTCCGACAACTTTGTCCGACCGTGTGTATGCAACAGTTTTGGACAAAATCCGTCGGACAAAATCCGACGGATTTGGTTGTCGGAATCTCCGACCATGTGTACAAGGGCTAAGTCCCTTCCATCCCTTAAAACGTATTTCTACTTTTGCAGCCAAATTAGGATAACACCAGCATTATTTATTACATGTCCTTATTCACATTGCGTAACATAAAATAAAAAAAATGCAGCTTACCCTTTTACATGCTTTATTCTACACCCTCTATTAAGAAAAAAGTCCTGGGTTGTTCCCCTTGTTTATGAGGGGACTGGGAAACCCCCCCTGTACTGTGCAGGCAGATTTACATTGTTAGGTACCTAGTTTTGAAAACGTCCTGTCCTACCAAAGGATTAAAGTGGTTGTAAACCCTTACAGACCATATTTCACTACAGGTAAGCCTATAATAAGACATACTTCTAGCTACCGTGGATATCTCCTAAACCTGCACAGTTTAGGAGATATAACCAACGGCATCAGCACATGCGCACTGAAGTATTGGCTCGTTCATGACATTTCTTCAGCTGATGTGCCGTTACCGGTGGGAGTGGCATAATCGCGGTTCTGGCCAATCACAGTGCTGGAGCCTGCGATACCTGAAAATAATTCCGGGAGACCTCTCACTGGGCAGAGCAGTGTGCCGAGACTGCTGTGGGCTTCAATCTAAGGTGAGTATTTCATAATGAGCTAGTATGCTATGCATGCAAGCTCATTATGCCTTTGTCTTTCAGGTTTTTTTTCTCATGGGTTTAAAACCACTTTAAAGTGGTTCTGAAGGCAGAATGTTTTTTTTAACCTTAATGAGTTCTTTGAATTAAAGTAAAAAAAAAAATTCTGCAAGTAATTCTTTCTCAAGTTCCCTCTCCCCTTACACAAGATTTAGTGATGTGTCTCCTCATTGGTCTCAGATACAAAAGTGGGAGCCAATGACTCCTGCTGCTGTAAATCACAGCTGGTGAGGAGGAAATGGGGGTAGGGCTGAGTTATGCACTGTGTGTCCTATGGACTTGGAAGTGAGCACCCATGAAAGCCTCTATAGCAAGCAGCTTGCTATGGGCACTTGGAAAAAGGGAGGAGCCAGGAGCACTGGCAGGGGACCCGAGAAAAGGAGGATCAGGGCTGCTCTGTGCAAAACCATTGCACAGAGCGGGTAAGTATAGCATGTTTTTTATTTAAAAGAGTGTGCCTTTAGAATCACTTTAAAGGTGATATTTTGCATTATGTGTTAATGAGGACAGACTTGGGACAGACTCACTCCAACATTGTTAAAAAAAAAAAAAACAAGTGGTCAGCTATGGCTATTCCCAAAAAACATCTAAAAGGTAAGATGTTTTTTTCTTTAGGTATGTTGCATGAATGAGAACAGTCTACAAAGCGCATTTTACAGTTAAAGTGGAAGTAACCCATTTCTGCAAGCTCATAAATGGTGTTATAGGGATGTAGATAAACACATTAAGAAACAATTTCATGAAAATAGATTACGGGGTCATTAATTGGTGCATGTGAATATATTATTTTTGGAGAAAAGGGATATCATTTAAGCTGGCCATACACCTATAGATTATCTGCAGATTTTCTATGGTTAGATGGAAAAAGTGCAACAGATTTCTCCATGTTCACTAAACTGTGTGGATGGAGGAATCTCCCACTTTTTCCATCTAACCATAGAAAATCTGCAGATAATCTATAGGTGTATGACCAGCTTAAGCGTTGCTTTAAACTTCGAACCTTCAGCATTAATCAAGGTCTAACATAGTACAATAGTTTACTACTGTCACACGGTTTAAAATCCCTTTTGTGCTAGGACCACTGTTTTTTTGGCAATTTGATTTGCACTATGCTGTCAGTTGTATTGAAGATCTACATGAAGTTTAAATGTAAAAAAGGGTCTGCCGCAATCATTGCTGGGAAATTGTTCACATTCATTTAAAAACAATAGAACTAGTTCTAAAACTGAGAAAATGACTTACAACATATTGAAAGAAACAGGCCTTGTGTCCATTGTACACAAATTAATGCTTTTTTAAAGCAGCTTCCATAGACTATGATTCATTAAAACCATTCACTCATATGCATTGTGTAGTGTTTCTACATTGTGCTACATAATACCAAAAAGAGATGTAATTAATCTTTCTATGACTAAAGACAATGCATATCATAATTAAAAATAAAATAGCCACTGAATCTTTTTATCCAATCAAGTTGTTTAAGCTATCTCTAAGCACCAATTCATTTTTTGCTATAAGCTTTGACACTACATCTGCATACAGTGTAATTAAGTCAATTGCAGAAATCCTATTATGGTGATGTGGAGTTGTTTTCCATCTCTACATTAGTTTAAAGCAGAATATTTCCTTAACCTTTCACAGCTGTAACAACAATTCATTGCACACTGCCTCCACTAATTGCAAAATAATTCAATTTTTTTTTCTTGACATTATATACCTTGACGTTAGATTACTAATATAAGAAAACCTATATTACATTTATGTTTATGTGTTTTTTTTAAATGATCAGATTAATACATAGAAATTAGCTATTTTGCCTGCAAAAGTGTTTGGCTAGCATTACTACCGCTGAACGCAAACCTATTCAACTGAATGGGGCTGTACAGCAACCTCCATGCATCCTTTTGCAATGCATGCAGTTGTGGTGCATGGTTTTAGGGGTTAAAGCAGGTAGTCCGAAGGTACACCTCCTCCATGTCTGTTACACGCCCTTTGAAGAACGATCCACAGTGGATTGCTCTTCAAAGGGTGATGTCAGTGTAAATAAGCCCTTAAAGGGGTTGTAAAGTTAAACATTTTTTCACCTTAATGCATTCTGTGCATTAAGGTGAAAAAACATCTGACAGTGCCGGCCCCCCCAGCCCCCCCCCATTTTACTTACCTGAGCCCTCAAAAGTCTCGTGCTCGCCTCCGACATCCTCTTTGCTGCTCAGCCTGGCCATTGATTGGCTAGAGTGGATGGATTGAAAGCAGCGAAGCCATTGGGTCGCGCTGCTGTCAATCACATCCAATGATGCGGCGCACCGGGGGGCGGGCCTGAGTGATACAGGGAGCGGCTATAGCCACCGGCTGTATCACGGGAGCGCTCCTGCAAGCACTTCTCACCATGCGAGGGAGCTCACATGAATGTGAGAAGTACTTGCGGGGGGAAGCAGAGACAGCCGCCGAGGGACCCTAGAAGACCAGGTTCAAGGCCACTCTATGCAAAACAAGCTGCACAGTGGAGGTAAGTATAACATGTTTGTTATTTTAAAAAAAAAATATATTTTTACAATCCCTTTAAAGTGGTTGTAAAGGCAGAAGGTTTTTTTAATCTTAAAGCATTCTATGTATTAAGATAAAAAAAAAAACCTTCTGTGTGCAGCAGCCCATCTCATACTTACCCGAGCCTCATCTTGATCCAGCAATGTTGTGTGAGAGACTCGGCTGTCTGGGACACTCTCTCCTGATTGGTTGAGCCACACAGTGGGTGTCATTGGCTTCTGCTGCTGTCAATTAAAGTCAGTGAGCCAATGAGGAGAGAGAGTGTTCAATGGACACACAGAGCAGTAGCTGGGTTTGGGTGCCACCATAGCAAGCTACTTGCTATGGGGGGCACTCGACAAGAGGAAGAGGCCAGTAGCGCTGGTGAGGGACCTGGGAAGAGGAGGGTTGGCACTGCTCTGTACAAAACCACTGCACAGAACAGGTAAACAAGCAGATAAACAATACTTTAGTTACACAATGTCGAAGGGATAAAGCAATGTCCACTCAGCTTGCTGACAGTAAAGGAGCAGCAGCAGACTGTTAAGGGCATCTCTCTGTTCCCTCTCTCTCCTCCTTCAGTCAGCTTGTTTCTTATCAGCCACTGGCATGCAACAGACCTGATTGGCTCCCATTGCTATCTCTCATTAGCCAACTCTAAATGCCGTTTTATAGGGAGATAGCAAGAGGTTGATAGCAAGTTAAATGTAGGTACTCAAACACGTTATTTTATAAAAAGATAAATGTAATGACCTAAAGCTGAAGCTTATTATTATTTTTTTTTTTTTTTGCTATGCTGTATAAGAGAAATAATCTCTAATGAAGTATGTCCAATTTCTGTCTGACTGCTGCATAGTGGAGAAATCTGCTCTTTACTGTTGCTGGGTCATGCCCACAGCACTGATCTTCCACTGCCGCAGTTGTCAACATTGGCTGCTGTGGCTGCTGTGCATTCAATAAGTATTTGTTTTCATCAAACAGATTTTTAAAAAACGTTTAAAGTGTTTGTAAAGAAAGAAGGTTTTTTTATCTTAATGCATTCTATTCATTAAGATAAAAAAACCTTCTGTGTGTAGCAGCCCCCCCTCAGCCAACCTAATACTTACCAAAACCCATATCCATCCAGCGGTGTGCATGAGTGCCTCAGCCGCCTTGGACTCTCCCTCCTGATTGGCTGAGACACAGCAGCGGCGCCATTGCTGCTGTCATTTAAAGTCAGTTTGCCAATCAGGTGAGAGAGAGGGAAGGGCTAAACAGTGGCTCCGTGTCTGAATGGACACCCGGAGCTGCGTCTCGGCTTGAGTGCCTCCATAGCAAGCTGCTTGCTGTGGATGCACTTAATAGGATGTAGGGGTCAGGAGTGCCAAAGACGGACAAGAGAAGAGGAGGATCTAGGCTCCTCTGTGCAAAACAATTTCACAGAGCAGGTAAGTACGACATGCTTATTATTGTTAAAGAAAAAAAATGCGATACTTTAGTATCGCTTTAACCACTTGGGATCCGCGCTATTGCCAAATGACAGCATTAGCGCGGATCTACTTTTCCGGGACTACGTCTATTGACGTCGTCCCGGGTACGAGCGGCCTGCGCGCGCCCTGAGGGGCGTGCGCGGCGCGCTCTGTGATCGGCGAGTCCGTGAGACTCGCCTGATCACCGATCCGTGCAAGGGGTCGATCCCGACCCCTTATCACGTGATCAGCTGTCAGCCAATGACAGCTGATCATGTGATAGAACGGAGCCGGTAATCGGCTATTATTCCTCCTCGCGCTGACAGCGCGAGGAGAGAAAAAAAAAGCCGATCACCGGCGGCCGTGATCGGGACATCAGTCCCGATCACGGCCAGCAATACAGCTGACCACCTGCCCCCTGCCAGTGCCCACCTGCCCACCGCAGTGCCATCCTGAATAAAAGTAAGTGCCCCCCAGCAGTGCCACCCAGCAGTGCCCATAGTGCCCACAGTGCCACCCACAGTGCCACCCACAGTGCCATCCAGCAGTGCCACCAACAGTGCCACCAACAGTGCCACCCACAGTGCCCACAATGTGCCCACAATGTGCCTCAAAGGTGCTGCACCCCAGTGCCGCCCATCAGTGCCCAGCAGTGCCGCCCATCAGTGCCCAGCAGTGCCGCCCATCAGTGCCCAGCAGTGCCACCTATCAGAGCCACCTATCAGTGCCACCTATCAGTGCCCATCAGTCCCATCTATCAGTGGTACCTATCAGTGCCCATCTGTGCCACCTATCCGTGCCACTTATCCGTGCCACCCATCCATGCCATCTTATCTGTGCCCATCTTTGCCCATCAGTGCCGCCTTATCTGTGCCCATCGGTGCCGCCTTATCTGTGCCTATTAGTGCCGCCTTAACTATGCCTATCAGTGCCCACCAATGCAGCCTATCAGTGCCCACCAATGCAGCCCATCAGTGCCCACCAATGCAGCCATCAGTGCCGCCTAATCAGCGCACTTCAACGAAGGAGAAAAATTACCCGTTTGCAAAATTTTATAACAAACTATTAAAACATGATTTTTTTTTTTTTTTTTGCATCTTTTTTTGTTTGTTTAGCAAAAAATAAAACTCCGAGTTGTAACTAAATACCACCAAAAGAAAGCTCTATTTGTGGGAAAAAAATGATAAAAATTTCATTTGGGTACAGTGTTGTATGCCCGCGCAATTGTCATTCAAAGTGCATCAGCGCTGAAAGCTGAAAATTGGTCTGGGACTGAGGGGGGTTTAAGTGCCCAGTAAGCAAGTGGTTAAGGGTATATTTTATTGATCAAAAAGGAGCAAATAAAAGAAGTCCATTGTTAGGGTTTACTTACACTTTAATGTGTGTCTTTTCTACTTGCCTGGAGTTTACATTCAAGTAAAGGGCCATTTTACGTTACATGAAAAAACATTATAGTACCCAGGGTTGCAAAGCATGGCCTCTCAAGGAGAACAGTGGGTTTTCTGTAAGACCCATAAGAAGTTATCTCGCTGACCTCTCTACACACCCTATGTGCTTACAGTAAAGATGAGTTGGACTGAAGATTGTGTTTAGCAGTAGTGGTGCAAACAATTACAATAAAATACCAATAATGTCAGACTTCAGAGGAACGGGAAGGGTTAGTTGCTGCTGCTTAGATCCCCTGTGTAGTATACCAATTGAATGCAAAACGTGACACAACAGAGCTTTGTAACACCCAATCACAAATCCTCCTTGCCAGCGAAGGTATGTAATGAGTTTAGAGCTAGTAATATTAGCTGATTGCATTAAGTAGCATGTGCAGTCTGTTGAAGTCATCATACAAGAAGTGCAGTTTATGATAATGGGTAAAGAACACAAATAGATGACTGCCTGGCCTATTTTACATTTTCATGTAAATTTCATTACTTTAACCAGAGAAGAGTTGGAAGCAATTTAATTCATTTTATTCAAATATAGCAATATATTCATATAGTTTATGCACACGTGTGTGTATCTGTGTGTGTGTGTGTGTGTGTGTGTGTGTGTGTGTGTGTGTGAAACAGGTGGGTGTAACCCACATTATACCATCATTTATTGTTAAAAACAAAAAACAAAGTCACTGATTTGTTAATATATATATATATATATATATATGTATATATATATATACAAAGTTGTAAAATGGCTCAGAGCCTGGACATAAGTCCAGGTCACTATTGTTACAATGATAGAAAGTAGTAAGAAATTAAAAAAAAATTTAAAAAAAAGAGTGAAATGCCTCTACCAAAAAACTCCTATACGATTGGTGCCTCACTTCAGAAAAACTAGCCGCCATATACAACAATTACTCTCCACAATGTTGGCGAAAGTGTGGACATACTGGCTCTCCTCCACATACATGGTGGCTTTGCCCAAAACTCACAGCATTCTGGACTTCTATCTTTACCCTAGCTTCTTCCATCACAAAACTCCCAATTATATATATATATATATATATATATATATATATATATATATGTATATATATATATATATATATATATATATGTATATATATATATATATATATATATATATATATATATATATATATATGCAACTCTATATTTTACATACTGACATATTCAGACCTGTTCATTCAGTCTTATTGAACCAATAAAAGACATATTGAAACTAAATATTTTAGAGTGGTCACCAGAACAGGAAGAGGTTGTTGGTGGGAAATCTTCCAATGAGGCCAGTTGATTCTAGGACAACTCTCTAAGATGGGCATTCCATTCACTTTGCGGAGATTGGGGAGATGTCCTCTTATTTCCTGTTATACCTTTACAACAGTATGTGAAGAGAAATACAAAAAAAAAAAAAATAGAAGATGAATATTAACCCTTCCTTCCTCTATCTAAAACTAAAAAATGTTTTGATTTTTCATAATGCATAATGGAGTGAGAGCTGCACAGTAATCTGTTGTTATTTTAAATTTACAAAGTACAGAAGCCATATTACAACTAAAACAGCAGGAATGACAGCATTGTTGCTATAAAAAAAAAACTGGTAACTTATTATAAACTTATAAAGATACATTTAATAGATTATATTGTTTGCTGATTCTAGAATACATTTGGGACTATAAAACTTGCTTTATGAGTCTTTCTGTTTTATTTCTTTGAGGCCGTGACTTTGAATATATTGATTTGAGAACTGGAAAAGGTTATTGCCTGAAGAAACTAGCCATGTGTTAAAGGGAAAACAAAATCCTATAACTGAGAGTTATTAGAAAAAGCATTGTGGATATATGCATGCTATAAACTGTTACAATCCCTCTGCACATCACATTATTTATGAAATTATATAACTAATCAAAACTATTTTTTTTTCTTCTAAACTTAATTGCTAAAAGAGGTTAACGGCTTTACTTTTTTCAGCCCCTTTTGAAACTATTGATATTATTTGTAGTAAATGGTATGAAGATTACATCAAACTTGCCCCTATTCACAGAAAAGCAACAGGCTTGGTTAATATCCCCTTTAACACTGAACTATGCTGAGAGCCAGAAGAAATTCCTGTTACTTCCTGGTATGGATGAACATGAGACTCAATCCATGTGAAAGAGCAAAGCCAATTAATGCAGTCACATGTGGAGTAAAACCACTTCAAAGTAACTTGTAGAGGTAGAGGTGAAAAGGGAAAGCAATTACAGATTAAAGTGAACCTGTTGCTCTGCCGAGCATGGGCAAAGTACAGTTTAATTTTATGTCTGTATGACAATTCTCCATAGCTGAGAGACTTGCTACCTTCTGCTTCCAGAGTACTTGATCTCTTGCTTTATTGGATCAGGGTTTTATTAAAAAAAATAGAAATAAAATAGGAAAAAAGTCAGTTGTTGCTAATAGTAACCAGTAAGATTTTAACTCTCATAAAACAAAAAATCTGATTGGTCACATGTTTTATAAAAAAAAGCCTCTATACTGCAGCTGTTATATGGCATCTTTACAGGAGAAGATTTCTATTTTGGACAGGATTAACATTTATGACACTGGAATATTGAAAACTGCTCATACGTATCACAATTGCTGTGCAATTTATTTAGCCTGCATAGATCATTGTTGTGAATTAAACTATTATGCAAACATGGCAAATGGCAGGGCCTCATCAAGCTCAAGAAAGAATCATGGGGGGCATGGCTTGGTCATGGCGGAGTGAAGACACTTACTGCTAGAGCTCCCGACTCCTGACCCACCAAAAATGGCTGAAATTACTTCTTTTGCACTGCCATGACATACCGCAAATGCAGGAGGACCAGGGGGGCACTGAGAGCCCCAATCAGTCGTATTTTACACCCAAACCATAAAAAAATACACATTCTCCTTGCATGCCCATGACTCCTACACACAAATTGATCTTATTTTTGATCTTTGTCCAAGGTTACTTCGGCCTCAATTGGCTCCATAACATTCTCACACCACGCGCACGTTCTTGTACACATTGACCTCCTACAACCCACTCCCAAACAGTGGATGGGGAAGATTAACAATTCCCTGATCCAATTGCCTGAGGTCACTGAGGGAACTAAGTTCCAGGGAACTAAGGCAGTTTTTTTCTACTAAAAAGATTTTATGAGCACAGCAACAAATGTGGGAAATTGCTGGCACGGGCTCTAAGAGCCCAGCAATCTTAATCATTTATCCCTGAACTTCTCACCGATACCCATAACAAGGTCCATACTACAGAGGACTAGACATGGGCGCCGTCAATAAATTTGTTTAGTTCTGTTCCGTTACGGTTCGTATTAAAATTAATTCGTACTTCGTATTTCGTGTCCGGAATTCAATTTCAATTTGTACGAAATACGAATTGTCGTTAGGTTCGTTGACTTGTACGAACGTTCGTTATGATTAATTTAAAGGCAAAAATATACCTCAATATGACAGTTGATGCTGATGGAAGTTTGGTTTTTGTCCGAAATATGAAATTCCGTTAGATGAGGGGCTCCCACCATCCCTGTGCTGTGCTGACCTCCTCCTGGGGATTCGTAAACAAAAGTTCGTATTTCGTACAAAATTCGGACGCATGGCAATTGGTATTTCGGATCCTCCTGAACATACGAATTTAGGGAAATTCATACGAATTTGAGATTCGTATGAAACGAATCGCACATGTCTACAGAGGACATAGCAGACCAGTTTCAAAAGTATTATACCTCTCTATATAACCTTTCATGCCCAGCATCCAAAGGGAAGATACCGACCTAACAGAGGAACATACAGAACTACCTTAAAAAATCAGGACTACCCCATCTCTCAGATGAGGAACTAACTGAACTAGAGAAACCCATCTCTGCAGACGAGGTGGCTCTGGCGATGGCATGCTTGCAAATGGGAAAAGCCCTGGGTCCAGATGGATACTCCCTTCTATACTACAGGACCTTCGAGGAGCTCCTGACCCCACATTTTCTCTCTGCATATAATGCTGTGAGGAAAGGGACGGCCCTCCCAGGAGACATACTGCGTGCACACGTTGCAGTGATCCCGAAGGAGAGTAAAGACCCTCTACTTTGCCAAAACTACTGTTCGATTTACCAATTAAATGTGGATCTTAAAATATTCACCAAAATTCTCTCCATACAGCTGATGGATTTGATTCCACCATTGATTCACTCTAACCAAATGGGATTTGTCCCCACAAAGGAGGCAAGCGACAATACAACCAAGCCAATCAATTTGATTTGTGCAGCATGGACACGGAAGACCCAAATGGTGCTCCTGTCGACTGATGGCAAAAAAGCGTTTGACAGGGTGAGCTGGCCCTTTCTGTTCAAGACCCTTCGATGCATAGGTCTGAGGGAACGAATAATGAACTGGGTCCAAGCTATCTATTCTTGCTCATCGGCACAGGATAAAGTCAATAGCCACCTCTCATCATCATTTCAGATAACAAATTGGACGAGACAGCGTTGCCCCTTATCGCACCTGATATTTATTCTGACCCTCAAACCCTTTCTGAGACTCATCAGGGAAAACCTGAACATCTCGGGCCTATGATTGGATGCCACCCTTTCCCCAAAAATTTGCAGCATTTGCAGACGACCTGCTATTCTTCTTGTACAACCCCCTGATGTCTATCCTGAAGCTTCTCGTTGAACTAAAGACGTAAGAAGAGTTGTCGCTTTTCCGCATTAACTATCAGAAGTCTGAGGCACTAGAGGTAGCCCTGCCCCCTCCTTAGCTGCACTGATCAGGGTGGATTTCCCCTTCAAATGGGCTATGTCTCACATTAAGTACCTAGGCATTCTTCTGCCCAGTAGAGTGGAAGAGATCTTTCCCCTCAACTCCCCCACTTCCAGGCACTCCCTATACAGATCCCTGCCTCTTTCTCTCAGGGCACTGAATGAACTTTTGTCACATTTGTCTGGGCCCAAATTCCCCCTGGCTAGTGCAGACCCTCCTTTGACTCCCCAAGCTGAGGGGAGGTATCACCTTGCCCGATGCTAATCTCTATAATACGGCATGCCACTTAACTCGAATTCTAGACTGGTCTCGACATGGCACTGTGAAGCAATGGGTACAAATAGAGCACACTCTAAGCCCTTGTACACACGGTCGGACATTCCGGCGGAAAATGTCTGATCGGACCGTGTTGTCGGATAATCTGACCGTGTGTGGGCTTCATCTGACTTTTTCCATCCGACCAACAAAGTTTGAGAGCTAGATATAAAATTTTCCGACAACATGATCCGATCAGACTTTGTACGATCGTTTGTAGAGAATTCCAAATGGACAAAGTGCCACACATGCTCAGATCAAATTATGAGACCAAAGCTATTGGCTACTAAGCTGAACGTAGTCCCGTCATAACGAAATAACGTCATCACGTTACACACGATCGGATTTTCCGACAAATTTGTCCGACCGTGTGTATGCAACACCAGAAAAAATTAGACGAATTTTGTTGTCGGAATGTCCGACCGTGTGTACAAGGGCTAACTGGGATCCGGTTGGAGCCACTGCCCTGGTGCCAGAAGCCCCTGCCAAACTGGCTACTGAACCACCCCATAGTGAGTGAAACATGGCAGATAACCCTTAAGGCCTTCCGTGACTTCTCAGTCGCACCGCTCCCTTCTCCACTCACTTCCATTGTTGGCAAACAAGCCTTCAATCCGGGAATCAAGGACTCTAGATTTCTTGAGTTGGTAGAGGTCAAAAGGTCACAAGTATGACACTTTCTTGTCAATGGCCAGTGGAAAAATAGGCAACAAATTATAGATGATCCTGCCCTGACTGGGCTCTCTTTCTGGAAAAAGTACAGCTAACTAATTGTACTGGCTCCCTGCCCTTCCCCGTGGCTTTTAGGAGGAAACTAACCTACTTTGAACTGTTGAGCCTGGAGCAATCTCCACTGAGACATGCTATCTCTCTGACCTATCAACTACTTATAGCTCAATCTCCGGACTTTAGACCCCCCTATATTACCAAATGGGAACGGGACCCGGGAGTGTAATTTACAGAGAAACAAATCGATTGGTGCCTCCTTTTTCCTGAAAAACTTCTATCTGCCCAGACACCAGGAAGTGGGATTTAAAATACTGTCCTGGTGGTACTACACTCCAGAAAAAATCCACAAGATGTTCCCTCAGAGTACGGACCTTTGTTAGAGATGTGGGGAGGTGATTGCTCCTTCACGTCTTCTGGTCCTGTCGCATCCTTCAGCCCTTTTGGACAGAAGTGCATCGCATAGTGAAAGAATTCACTGACTGGGAGGTTGCTGGAAACCCCTGAGTTCTTCCTCCTACATCACCACGGGATTCCTAGTAAGGTTTACAGTAGATCCATTCTGCCTCTCTTGCTCACAGCAGCGAAAAGCTGCATCCCCCTGCTCTGAAAGCAGACACAGCCCCTGTCAGTGGCCGTCTGGTTAAAAAAGGTAACGGAGATCAAATCAATGGAGGACTTGGTGGCCACGGAGTAAGGCCTCAGCAAGCAATTCTCCAAAAAATGGTTTTATTGACACCAATATGTCTTCTCTGAGGAATATAGGGAGCTGATGGCTTAGCTCCCCCTTGGTACGATCAATCTGTAAGCTCCCCAGATGGGGATGGTATGACTGGTTGGAGGTATATACAGTATCTTCTCAATCCCCCCAAGGAGGGAGGGGACACCCCCTTTTGTTTTTCCCTCTCTCTCCTCTCTCTCCCTCTCTCCTTTCTTCCTTCCCCTCTCTACTTTTTTCCTCTCTTCTTCAGCTGTTACTTTCTTATTACATCTCCATGACCGTCACGACCTTGGGATCAATGTGGTTTTTATTCTCTTTTTTTCCCCCCTGTTTGCCATGGAAAACTGGCCATGTGGATAGGTGCTACTCCCACAGATAGAAGACCTTTATTATAATACTGCAATGGCTGTATCATTGATTATATTTGGGGGGGAGCTCACTGATACCTTTATACATACCACTGGGGTTGTCTCTGTATTTCTGCATGTTCGTCCTTCTTAAATAAAGGATTTATACAAAAAATAAAGAATCACAATTTTTATTCTCACCTTTCTTTTTCAACAATAAAAGAAAATGGAATCCACAGTGGCCAATGATGGGATGTGGTTAATGAACCAATTTCACGACAGTTTACTCCACAGGCAGGACCACTAGCAATGGGAATCTCTAAAAGGAACAACAATGTAGCTATGGGCTTGCTATGGCTGTCACACAGAGCACTGCAATGGAGGGCAAGAGGGGTATTTTTCCCCAAAGCCAGTCCTAATAAGGTTTTGCGTGGTGGCCTGAGTGGAGCTACTTCATCATTCAGACATCAATCACACCTGCACTTAGTGACACATTCTAAGCATTCTATATATACATTAATCCTGTTCACACCATCGATCACAGCATCTGGCAGAGGGAAGTCTTCAATCATCAACTTCCTTTGCGGCTCTGAGATGTCATGTAACAAAATTACCTGCAAAGGAAGCTAATGCTTAAAGACATATAAGACAATAAACATTGTCCTTTAGGAACACCTACCTTTCACTATGCCCAGGAAACAATGCTCAATGCACAATGACACAGTTTGTATGGGAAACTTTGTTTGCTCACAAATATCTGCCCCTACAATAAAAGGCCAAATTGGTTATGTTTGACCCCTAGGTTTCTGCTGTCACATTTGGATATGCCTGCACCTGGGCTTTGTAATATATTCCAAGTATGGTCAATATGGAAGGATGGTGTTGGGGAGGTAGGTGATATAATAAACTCACTACTAAAGTACTCTTATTTTTTTTAAATGGCACCATAAGTTTAGACAATGTACATTTAGGAATTGCACTTTGCCTTCTATACTTTATAATGCTTTTCTACAGTAAATTGTTACCTGCTTGTTTTATATATACAATTAATAATCTACTGTTTGCTATGGGCAGCAGAAATACTTTTCATTTTTTTACATAAGGGTCAAGTGCCCTCTCTTTTTAATGCTCTACAGTATGTTTAAAATGTAGGATTGCACACATGAGAATTATTTTGCAGTATGTAGGCAGGAAGTGCACTAGGAAATTATAATTTCATGAAGAAATATTTCATATGTATAACTAGATGTAAAAACTATTAGCTGTTAGAGCAAGACTTTTATGTTTCATAAAATCGGTGAAATTATTTAACTATATTCTCTTTTTTTTCTTGCGGTACTTGCTGTTTGAAGGCTTTTTTATATACAGCTCAGAAACCTGTTATGAGCATGTGTTTAGAGAAGGAAATTATTGTCTAATGTTTATGTTGTAACTGGGTCAACAAGAAAGGAAAAAAGTAATTTCATAGAGACTTAAAAGCACTGATGGGAGAATCAGCTAGGAGGTGATGCTAATAAATGGGGAAGTGTTTATACTCAGTGGTGATGAGCCGTTACTTTCCATAGAATGCTAAATCATTATCAGCCACTGATTGATTGGGCCACAGACCTGCTCCATTTTCACTTGTTGTTCAGACTGCACAGGAGCTGTATTACATTCATTATGGTACTTTATTGGTATACGTATTACCACTATATTTATATTCAGAAGTGAGGAGCTAGGGAAAAAAAAATCAAATAAACTAGAAAATGAATTTTTCCATATACCTTATGAGGAAACTATAAGGGCACGTTTACACAAGCATTGCCCTCTGAAGAGCATTTGTAGTAGACTGCTTTTCAGAAGGTATTTAACAGGCGGTGGGGAGGCACTATGTTGCCTCCTTATCGCCTGTTCAACTCCTAAAAGCCCAGACCACAGTACTGCAATTGCATACTTTGCACCATGTGACCCAATTAATGTGATGAGGGGGATCATTTTTGCCATCTTGCCCATGCAGAGGGCAAAGCGACAGTGTCTCTGGAAAGGGTATCACCAACCCCCCAGATTCTGTGAAAAAGACGGGACATTACTATTGCTCCCTCAGAGTTCCTTGCTCCCCTTCAACCAGCAACACTAACCATCAATTTTGGGTGGGTAATGAAGGACAACCAAACTGATAAGAGGCATGAAGGAGCTATGAGGAAAGATTAGAGGAACTGAATTTATGCCCTCTTGAGAAGAGGAGATTAAGGGGGGTATAATCAACATGTACAAATACATAAGTGGTCCATATAGTTCACTGCATTCACTTTAAGGTCATCACACAGGACAATGGGGCCCTCCTTATGTCTTGAGGAAAAACTGATTTCAACTCCAAATACTGAAGGGTTTCTTTACAGTAAGAAATGTGGAATAGACTCCCTCCAGAGGTGGTACTGGCAAGCTAAGTTGATTGCTTTAAAAAGGGCCTGGATTATTTCCTAAATGTACATAATATAAATGGGTACCCATAGTTATAGGTAAAGTTGATCCAGGGAAAATCTGATTGCCTCTTGGGGATCAGAAAGGAATTTGTTCCCCTGCTGTAGCAAATTGGAGCATGCTTTGCTGGGTTTTTTTGCCTTCCTCTGGATCAACTGTGGGTTGTGCATATGAGATTGTATTTCTTTTTGATTGAACTAGATGTACTTGTGCTTTTTTTCAACCTGGCTAACTATGTAACTATGTGGTCTGCTACCCTGTGACAACACCCAAGTCCAAAAGCTAATTATTAGGTGTGCTATCACATGACCGAGAAGTTCTAGCTGCACAGAAGCAAGAAGCTTTAAAGAAATGCAGGTGAGTATATGGGTTTTAGGGGATACCTTTTACAGAGACACTGGCACCTTATCCTGCATAGGTAAAGAACCAGTGTTTCCTTAAACTGTATTTTCAGCTTCAGCAACATCCAGAAACACAGTTTTGATAAATGGTGCTAATGGTCAACAGTGGTAAAAGCCATTTGTTTCCAAATACCTATTGCTATATATTTGAAATCATATAAAAGCTACTGATAACTTCTGATAGGACAACTAGTGGCAACAATCCCACCAGCTCTACTGATAAATAGTGATGGCACCAGTGATACAAAGCCAGAGTATTTGTATAAGCACACACAAAGTACATTTAAAGTGTATGTCTATCCAAAAAAAAAATTCTTAGCTTTTGTAAGTAAGGAAGTAGGGAGTAAAGCAGTATTAGAACCCTGACCAGTTTGTATTGGTATCAGGGGCTAGGTGAGAGAGATTTAATCTAGCTTCTTTCTCTGCCAACAGTGTTTTACCATTCAAGAAGTGAAGGAATCTCTTCAAATACACACACACACACATACATACATACATATATATATATATATATATATATATATATATATATATGTATATATATATATATTTTTTTTTTAGTAGAGTAGAGGAAGGCTTGAGATAGCAGTAAATATCTGCTATAATAGTTATAGATCAGTGTTTCTCATCTCCAGTCCTCAAGGCGGCCCAACAGGTCATGTTTTCAGGATTTCCTTCAGATGAAACAGCTGTGGCAATTACTAAGGCAGTGAATCTGATCAAATCACCTGTGCAAAATAATGTAGAGCCTGAAAACATGACCTGTTGGGGTGCCTTGAGGACTGGAGTTGAGAAACACTGTTATAGAGAAACCATTTTTGGAGGCTATCATGAACTTTAATGGTACTGTATAAGAACTTGAACACATGGGTAGATATATAAAAGGTTCTATGTATTACAACATTTTTTTTTTTAAAACAAACACATAAAAGACAAATTGTGCCACAAAAGGGCACCCAATTGCTCTCTATAGACTGGATAATAATATAATAATAATAATACTAATAATAATATAGTGATGGCAAAAAAGGCTAATACTTTAAAAAATCAGATAACATATATTCAGGTTTTTGTTTAACATGTTTGGCGAAGAAGTTCCACTTTTTCAGGAGTTTTTAGAGAGTGATTACAAAAATGTATTTCTACAGAAAAGAAAAATAATAATTATAACAACAGCATGACAAGGGAAGACCATGTGTACTTGATTACAAAGGCTGTGCAAAATCTTACCCATAATGTGGCTATAAGTATGGCAATACAATATACGTCTATCCTGGCGAATATGGGAGCACTACAACAAGCGGCATATATTCTCAGTCTGGTGATACAAAAATATGTCATCATATAGGGAGCTGGGAAAGATGGTCTAAGATGGGTGTAAATATCTGTATATGATCACACACCCTATCAATAGATTGTGGTATCCTGGCAGGAAATGGTGATAGTCCTCTGGCTATATAAGTTTCTTGATGGATATAAAAAAAAAAACGAGTAAGCGTGGGACTCAGTACAGCCCTATCTAGGTACCTAAAGAGAGAGTAAAGGTATATATCTATTCACCCTTAGTCTACAGAGATGTAATGATTACCCCACAAGGGGTCGCCAGGGCTTAACGGGTGTTTAACCAAATGCTGATTAGTGCATGATGATGTACGTTGGCACAATGGAACGGTTGGGCAAATGGGCGTACAGGTACGTCCCCTTAAAACGCGGTATCGTACTCCATGACCGTGCCCGTGGGTCCCATGGACTCAATGTCTGCCGATCATGTCACAGAGTGGAAGTACAGGGAGATGCCTATGTAAACAAGGCATTTCACTGTTCTGCCTAGTGACATGATAGGGAGCTACTGCTCAGTGGTAGCCCATCCCCCCACAGTTAGAATCACTCCCTAGGACACACGTAACCCCTTGATCGCCCCCAAGTTTTTAAGCCCCTTCCCTGCCAGTGTCATTTAAACAGAAATCAGTGCATTTTATAGCACTGATCGCTGTATAAAGGACAATGGTACCAAAATAGTGTCAAAAGTGTACGATGTGTCCTCCATAATGTCGCAGTCCTGATAAAAATCGCAGATCGAGGCCATTACTAATAAAAATAATAATAATAAAAATGCCATAAATCAATCCCTATTTTGTAGATGCTATAACTTTTGTGCAAACCAAACTTTATTGCGATTTTATTTACCAAAAATATGTAAAAGAATGCATATCGGCCTAAACTAAGAAGGACATTTTTTTTAGGGGATATTTATTTTAGCAAAAAGTAAAAAATATTGCTTTTTTTTCAAATTTGTCACTCATTTTTTGTTTATAGCGCAAAAAATTGCAAAGGTGATCAAATACCACCAAAAAGAAGCTCTATTTGTAGGAAAAAAGGACGTCAATTTTGTTTGGGTACAACGTCGCATCACCACGCAATTGTCAGTTAAAGTGACACAGTGCCATATCGGAAAAAGTGCTCTGGTCAGGAAGTGGTTAAAAGACAGTGTTAACACACTATGGTGTACATTTAGTAATCTGTGTTAATTCTTGCATTATCACCTTTCTCACTTGCTAACACGGCCGATTTTTACACCTGCTCTGAGGCTGTTTAATAAACCGTTTTGTGTTTACTCCAGGTCTGCGATAAGCAGTGATGGCTAGCAGTGTATTAGCACTGTGTTAGAGTGCAAGGAATGTGGCGAAGGTATAACTAGCTACACAATAACCATCCTGTGTGGGGAAACCTCTGATCTACAGTAAAGGATCATAGATTATTTCTCAGAAATAAAAAAACACATGCAAAAGCAAATACACACCCTGACTAATATTATAAAGTATATATTTACATATATATATATATATATATATATATACCTATAACTTTTCCCCTACCAACCTCTACCCTAAAGGACCATAGCTTAATCCTCAGAACTGACTTATGGGGTTAAAATACAACATAAAATATATATACACATCTTTATTAAAATATTAAATATTATTTTATATCCCCCTGCCATCCCACCCACCTCTAGCTAACTGTATTACTCTCCAGACACATTTCTATTTCTCTTTTAAGACTGGTTCTTACCATGCCCACACAGGAATGAGCTGTGCGATTCACATGCGCTTCTGTGTGGCGCGGTTTCAGCCTATTCATTTTAAGGGGCAGCTCACACCATGCCTGCACATGAATCACACAGAAATGTACTGCATGTTATTTTCCTATACTAACACTGTCATTATCACAGAGACAACACCGTATGGTGAAACAAGGAGATATTTGGCTCCTACCTTAGTTAAAAGGGTTAATTAAACACCTCTTAGGGAATTAAACACTCTGATTCTCTGTGATAATGCTTAACGCAACTTAACACCAGTTTAACACCGGTTATTAAATGTACACACATATCCAAACCTTTAAAATATGTCAGGCAAAGAAATTTGAAATAAAGCAGTTAAGGTACCATGAGGCTGTGGACCATAAACAATGGTATCTCCCTGAAGCCCATACAAAAACCACAGGGGGCTCACCCTATATCTGCAGATGTAAAAAGAAAGCAGTACACACAACTCAATATCGTCTTGTAACTCCCTGCTGATGGCAAGCCCTGACAAAAAGAGTATGAAAGGCAGACCTGGGAGTACAAACAGTAGTTACTGTGTTAAAGAGGTTCAGTGGGTGTGAATAAATGTTTCCAAATTACAGGTATACATCCTTCATGCACCGAATTGCATACAGAAGACATAGCTTACTTCACTAAATTAAACTATCCCAGGCAAAATATCAGAGATTCCTATATATGAAATACAGTCCAGGACTTAAATGTATTATTTAATGTTGCTCTTGAAAGCTAAAAGTATTTGAAGCTAATTTTGGCCAAAGGACAAATAGATAATTTGGTAGTCCTTAGAGGTCTACATAGTGCACAGCAACTTTAGTACACATGCGTGTTGTACTAGCCCAGTAACACACAATGTTGGTTAGTAGTATACTGTGATGAACATTTTTGTATTATAGGTACTGTAAAACGTTAGTTTAACTATGCCATTATTACACCAGCTACATAAGTGCTTCATCTGTCCCAAGTGTATGTCACACACAATCGGTTCTGACATTGGCAATAACTTGCCGACACAAGAATAGGACTATGGTATTCCTTCATTGTCCGAAGCAACAAAGCGTCACTCCACTGCTTTCTTACTAACAAGTGTTTCAGTCAGCCAAGGAGGGGCTTCCATTACAGAAAGTAGCAACTCAATTTTTGTTATTGTGACTTTTACCAACAGTCTGGGTAACTGTGAAAAGTTATGACCACTGCATACCCAAATACTATATATACTATATACTTCTTGTTACAGTTTGTTGTGTTCAGAAACACCACATGCACTATTGTAGTTTTTTTATATTGTAAAAATATATTACTTCTTTGCTTTTAATTAAGTATATGCATTTTATTTTGATTCCTAAATTTCCTCAGTATTTATACCAGTTAATTAAGTGCAAGAGTTAATTGCCAAAGACGGTGATTGCATTATAATTAAGCAAACACTGCATTTTATGACAGTCTGTAGATTTTGAAGTCCCTTTATATCACACTATAATGCTGATCTACTTAGTGATATTATCAATGTGCCAACATCTCTTTTTTTTTTTTTCCTTTGAGAAACTGAAAGTTGCAAGTATGACAATCACCCATTTAATCATGTTTGCTGCATGCATTGACCTACTTTACAGTGTAGCGCTTGTTCTCTCTTAGTAATACTCTAAAAGATTTGAGAGGAAGGAAAAAACATTGTTACCAATCATCAGGAGAATAATAACAATAATGAGGGAAATAATGAGCACAGTATAATATATAACTTCAAGAATAAATGCTCTGCAAACCCTTAGAAAATGAGAGGGTTATTATGAAAGAAAGGCACAGTGGATAGAACTCTTCAAAAGCTTTGTGGTGTTATGCGTTCTTTTGTGGATGTTGCATGTGGTTTTACACCATTGTGCATGTGTCTTTTAGATGATCACTTTTGTTAACTAACCAACTAGTTGTAGTATTCCATAATGTACACCTGAAGCTTAACTATGGACTTCAAAATTTTCCCTGTAACTTCGGAAAAAAAAATCCCAGTATGATGTATTACCTTTCAAGAACAAAAGTTCTGTGTCCAGCAATTCTGTGTCCAGCTAGGATCTAAAAAGGGTCATAACTAGACTGGGGAAGATCTCCTTCCACACCATGCCTCTCCTAAACTTCACTATGCCCCATTCAAGCTGACCATCCCCACTATCTTTAAGCCCTCTTTCCCCACCTCCACCTCCCTTAGGGTTTTTTTTTTATTTGTCTCTCACCCCCATTTTTTGTCTCTCACCCCATTTTCCCTCCCTCCTTAGCCCTTACTCCCTTTTAATCATACCCAATATCCCCCATTGATCCTATGTATCTCTCCCTCACCACAATTTAGTTCCCACCCCGGATTCCCTTCTCCCCAATACCTGTTTGTCACCTTATCTCACTCTCAATCCAGTCTCCCAGAGCTCATAACGGCCAACACCTCGCGTAACGTACAGGGCTCTGTCGATTCTACACAATCTCACAATCCCCCATTTTAAATGAGATACAACAAAAGCTTCCCTCCCGCTTGTAGCAACCGCGGAGTCTAGTCCTGCGAGGGCTTGTATCGCCCAAACTTAGCAATAATCCCCCCATCTACAACCCCAAGCATAAGGAGTTGCAACTGAGGGATATCAGTGATCCTGGTATCTAAACAGAGCTTAACCTAATAAGTTAGACCCGTCAATAGACTTTTGCAAGAGATGCAATTGGAGCAGACGCCAGCAAAAGTCTTCTTTATAGTCACTTGTTAAATGCTTTTTGTTGTAACATTAATGCTGTTACTGCTATGGTAAACAAATTATTTTATACTTTCTTGTTATGCACGAAAAGTGGATTGAGTCTGAGATGTATGTACCTACTACTTAATCAATAAAATGTTATTAATTAAATAAAACTATTATAAGGAATTCTGTCTATTTAATCTCCATATCAAAGACAATCTGACTACTTATACAGATACTGTATATCAATTAAATAGAGGCTACTAAACTTGACAAACATAAATTTCATCCAAATGTTGACAAATAATATTGCTACTTCAAGAAAATCATCGTATATTCATATAGCTCCAGCCTGCCTGTGCTTCATATCAGTTGCACGGTTTGGTAGGCCTTCACATTGTATCCTTTAGCTATGGCTGGGAAAACTCTATTCACAGCAAAGCCAGTACAAATACATATGTATAATTGATGTTGACAGTGAACTTATATCATGGTTCTGGGTCAAGTTTATCCTAATGGATTTAAAAAACAAAAATCCATTTTTTTTTAAATAGATTTTTTTTCAAATTAGCTTTTTATTACATACATGCACTTTCTGCTTTATAAATAAATATTTAATGCATCACAAAGGATTCACAGACCTTTTGGGTAAAAAAAACAGGACACCAATAATGCTCTGCTTTCAGGGAGGATGAATCTCACTAAAGACACTTAAAGGGATCTCCATGGGTGTCCAGACACATTTTCACTAAATATTGTATGCAATCCTGAAGCTGCCAATTCACTATGCCGATTTGCGGTGTTTACCACAAAACGCTGAAAGCGATTGGTGAATAAAACATGAAAAGGCGTGAAACTCAATTCACAGAAGGAAATAAATAATTAAATGTGTGTGGTAATTAAGTAATGATCCAGGCAAGCGATATTTAAAGAATGTAAAAATATAATAGCCAATTTTGAGGAGTTTGCCTTTGGATCCGTTCTCTCAACAGTAATGCATAGAAACCTAAAAATGGAAATCATTTTCGTTGATTTACTTAACCTCCCTAGCGGTAATCCCGAGTGTGGTTTGGGGTGAATTTTCAGTGCCAAAAGCGGGAACCCCGAGCCACACTCAGGATTGCATTGCAGGATCCAGGCAAAGTTACTTAACTTGTCCCCAGGATCCTGAGATGTCTTCCCGCTGTGTCCTCCACTCTATCTATCATAGTGCCGGGCACTGTTCCCTGCAAGCGCCACGCCGCATGGGGACAGAGCCTCGGGCCAAATTCAAAAAGTGAAAAAAAATAACACATATCTTACAGATTACATTACTATATCAAATTATTTCACATCCCTTTTGTCCCTAATGCTTTGTCCAGTGCCCTGCATGCAGTTTTATATGTTCTTTCTGCCTGTAAACTTGAGACTGTCCATGGCAGTCAAAACGTGTCCCTTTACGTCAAAAGCGGTTTTATACCAGCTAGAAAACAGTGTTAATAAATTAGAATCACTTGCAGAATTGAGCAGTAGTGATTTGTGGGGAAATTCGTCATCAAACACTGAAAGTAATGCCAGCAACAATTCTACAACTGAGCACATTTCAGTGTTTTTGATTTGATTACATTATCCACTTAAGCCCCGGACCAATTTGCAGCCAAAGGACCAAGCTCCTTTTTGCGATTCGGCACTGCACCGCTTTAACTGACAATTGCGCAGTCGTGCGACGTGGCTCCCAAACAAAATTGGCATCCAGGTTGTGCGATAGAATCCCATTGAAAAAGTCTCCTATGACGAAACATGTCTGGGCGTGGCTTCCTGCCAATCTATTGAGCAGGGGGGTAGGACGGAGGAACGCGATCTACTGCACCAGCTTGTGCTTCACGGGGACAAGGAGTGGGTAAGATTATTGAGGATCTATCGCACACCCTGTTTGCTATTTGACATGTGAGTGTAATATTTGGAGTGCTGTTTTAATAAAGTGGTGTGAGACGTTGTTACACTATTGGAGCATTTCTTTATTTTCACATGTGGGGAAAACTGATGTATGACACCTAGAACAGTGTGTCACGCTTGACAGAAATCTTAAAGTGCATTTGGTATCATATCCAGGAGTGGATGAATGTGCATTAAGTCAAACACAAGAGGCAAATTTATTTGGTGAGTGTGTTTGGACAAGGCTAGTGGAGGCACAAGCACAGCGGTGTGGTGGAAGAACATTAAACTGGATTAACCTTTTTTGAATTTGCACCATTCATCGGATAGTTTAATCTTGATTATTACTCATTAGAGACTTGTTTCTAACATTGGATTTCACAGACACTTATGTTTATATATATATCATTGGAATATTGACACTTTGGGTGCACACTGGGTGATTTATTTAATGATACTTTGTTATAATTGCTTTGGCAATAGTATTTGATATACATGTTGCATAGCACTTTATGTTTGCACTGTATTTTTTTCTGTGCATATTCACATTATGACACAGTGATTTATGTTTGGTGTTGCATTCACTAATTTGTGTGGAGATTTTTTTGTACTACATTAAAAAATGGCAAATTTTCATGCAAAACAATGTACCGCTTTGAGCATCAAAAATCCTGCATAATCATACCGCCAGGGAGGTTAACCACTTCTTTACAGGGAACTTACACCCCCTTCCTGCCCAGGCCATTTTTCAGCTTTCAATGCTGTCACACTTTGAATGACAATTGCGCAGTCATGCTACACTGTAACCATGTTATCATTTTCTTCACACAAATAGAGCTTTCTTTTGGTGGTATTTAATCACTCCTGGATTTTTTATTTTTTCCAAAAAAAGACCACAAACATTTTGTCAGTAAATTTTATAAATAAGTCATGTTTCTCCTTCACTGGTGGTCAGAGATAAGGAGCATTGGTGGGCACAGATAGGCACAGATAGGCAGCAAGGATAGGCGGCACTGATGGGCAGCAGTGATGGGCATTGATGGACAGCACTAATAGCCAGCACTGAATGGCATCACTAAAGGCCACTGATAACTGGCACTTGTGGGCATGGATTGGTGGCAATTATGGACACTGATTGCCACTGATTTTTAGCTTCGGTGGGCAATCATTGCTGGCACTGGTGGGCACTTAATTGTAATCAGGTCACTGATGATATCTAGCTGTCCCCTGTGAGGAGATGCCACTGATTGGCTCTCCTCTCCTCACACTCTCTCAGTGTGAGGCGAAGAGCGCTGATTACCAGCATCTCTGTGTTTACGTGTGACCGGCTGTGATTGGACACAGCCGATCACATGATTAAAGAGCCGAGGCTGCAGCTCTTTACACAGATCGGGATCGTTCCATGTCCTAGCAAAGTATAACAAAAGGAGACATGATTTTTTTTTGATATAGTGGAGGTGGATTGGAACACCTGTCAGGTTTTTATTTTTGTCTTTGCCTGAATTAGGGAGATTCCTCCTCTCTATTTGTTCATTTTACCATTATCATTGAAAGTGAAAGTAAAAGAAAATCACAAATGTTGGGCTGTCCCCAGCAAAATAGTAGAGGGGAAAACTTTCACCTAGGGGACCCCAAAGGTTTACCTTAATTTGCAGGGATTTCTTCTCATTTCCTGTTTTGGCTATGGGACAGGAATTGAATGTAAATCCCCCCAAAAAGAGACAGATGGAAAAAAACTGACAAGGGTTCTAACCCTCTATTACTCTATCCATTTTCTTCAAATTTCATTTTCAATGATCATGGTAAACAGTACAAACAGAGAGGGTGAATCTTCCTAATGGGGACAGACAACAGTGTGATCTAATAGATGTTCTAATACCCCTGCACCCTATCCAAAAACTAAAAAAAAAAAATGTTTCCCTTAGTTATAAATAGTATAAAAAAAAATCACACGCATATATAAATACCCTTCTTCTACCAATAAAAATGCAGCATTTGTTTTATTGGTGGTAGAAAGGTATTTATATATGTGTGTGATTTTTTATACTATTTCCATTCAATATGTGAGATGTATAAAGGTATTTTGAACTGATTTCATTTAAAGTGGATGTAAACCCTCACATATAGCCAGTGAAGTGACCAGCCTCAAATGATACACAGAGATGAAACAAATCCTCCTACATATGTTTAACATATATATCTGATGTCTTTAGCTTTATATACTGTTTAGAAAGTGCACATCGTGTTAGGAGATTTTCTCTTCCTGGTTAGCACTGCAGTGAAGCCTGGACATACAGCCAAGACACCTGATTGGAGGAAAGGCACACCCCCCCTCTCCTCATAGGTAGAGATGTTCAGCTCTGTTTGTTGAATAGTTCAGGGCTCTGCTAATCTATTTATAGCATCCTCCCCAACACAAAAACCTGACTGCCTTTATCATATGTGACAGAGAACCTGTCAGAAGTTATCAGGCTGATAACAGAAGAACGGAGCAGGAGACAGCTATAGGACATAGCGCTTTGAAGAGAGATAAGAAAACACTGCACATATATGTGCCCAGCTCAAATTTCATGAATCGGGTTTACATCCACTTTAACCCAGTTGTTTTTGATATACCACATGTGTCCTGTGAAAGCAGTTTCCCTTTGACTGATACCCTAGTCACTTTTTTTTTTTGTATTAATATATATGCTGCAGGGACCGCACTAACTTAGTGAGTTGGCATATTTCTATGGTTTAAACCATTTTACCTCTTTATTAACAATAAAAACAACAGGGGTTGTAATTTTTCTCCACTGTATACATCCCACTGGATATTGCATGAGATAAAATACTGTATGGTTTCATGAGATAAATATTACATATTTAAGAAAAAATACAGCATGCACTATTTTCAAAGTGTTTTTCAGTGAATGCCCTACAAAAAATTGAAAACGGTATGCAGTATTTTCTGGCATTTCTTAAAGCCATAGATACCACTTTGTGAATGGAGCCCAGTATTTCATATATACTTACACATAGATGTTTTATGTTTAAAGAATGATTCCAGGTATAGATATGATATACACAGATACATCGTTCCAGCTTGGAAACATGTAAAAATTTAACTATGTTTATACTGTACCTCTGGAAGCTGGAAATCACTGTAGTAGATGTTGCTACTCCAGTGATCTCCACTTCCTTCCAGGTCCCATACCGAGCAACTGGTCTGCTGCATTGTAAAGGAGTTGGCCGTTTAGCCAAAATTAAATGAAACATTGACTTTTGAAAATTCAGTTTTCACTTTTCATTGTGTGTGTTAGTTTATAAAGTAAAACTGTGTTCATTTTGAACCATTTGTCATGTTCCACATGGCCATATTTGGTTAACCACTTAACGACCGCTGCATGCAATTGTACGTCATCACAATGGCATGTACAGGCACAAGCACTTACATGTACGTGCTTGCATTCCAGCGGGTGGGGGGTCCGATCGGACCCCCTCCGGCTGGATGCGGCGGTCCAGTTCACTTCAGGAGCGATCCGGGATGAGGGGATGGCCGTTGGTTTCTGGTCATCCCCTCTCGATCGCTCCTGGCGAATGAGAAGCTTCCTCCCACTGTGTATTGTATACACAGGCAGGGGGGAAGTGATGTCATTCTCCTCGGGGCGGTCTTATTGACCGGACTACGAGGAGAGGGCACAGTAAGTCTGCACCAAACACTACACTGACACTAACTAACACACAGGCACACAAACCCCCTCCCGATCACCCCCTCCGATCGCCCCCCGATGCCCCCCCCCCCCCAGTCACAGTTTCACTGATTGCAGTGATCATTTATTTACTAATCACTGCATTCAGTGTCAGTTGTAAAAGTAAAAAGTGTCAGGGCAGTTAGTGTTAGGTCCAGGGTACCCCCCTACCACCCCCCAATAAAGATTTAACCCCCTGATTGCCCTTAGAGTTAACCCTTTCACTCCCTTTTGCCAGTGTCACTAAGCGATCATTTTTCTGATCGCTGCATTAGTGTCGCTAGTGTCGCTAGGTAGCTAGTTATTTTTTTAGGTTCACTGCCAGGTTTTTATAGCGCTAGGTACCCCGATATACTACCCAATAATGGTTTTAACCCCCTGATTGCCCCTAATTAACCCTTTCACCCCCTTTTGCCAGTGTCACTAAGCGATAATTTTTCTGATCGCTGCATTAGTGTCGCTAGTGTCGCTAGGTAGCTAGTTATTTTTTTGGGTTCACCGCCAGGTTTTTATAGCGCTAGGTACCCCGATATACTACCCAATAATGGTTTTAACCCCCTGATTGCCCTTAGTTAACCCTTTCACCCCCTTTTGCTAATGTCACTAAGCGATCATTTTTCTGATCGCTGCATTAGTGTCGCTAGGTAGCTAGTTATTTTTTTAGGTTCACCGCCAGGTTTTTATAGCGCTAGGTACCCCGATATACTACCCAATAATGGTTTTAACCCCCTGATTGCCCCTAGTTAACCCTTTCACCCCCTTTTGCCAGTGTCACTAAGCGGCCATTTTTCTGATCGCTGCATTAGTGTCACTAGTGTCGCTAGGTAGCTAGTTATTTTTTTAGGTTCACCGCCAGGTTTTTATAGCGCTAGGTACCCCCCTAACCCAATAATGGTTTTAACCTCCTGATTGCCCCTAGTTAACCCTTTCACCAGCAATCACCATATAAGTGTTACGGGTGACTCTGGTTAGTTAGTTTGCTTTTTATAGCATCAGGGCACCCACCATTTATTACCCAATAAAGGTTTAACCCCCTGATCACCCGGCGGGTGATATCAATTAGGTTTTAGGGTCAGGGTCTGAGTCACCCCAGGCAGCGCTAGGCTAGTGCCAGTACCGCTAACACCCACGCGCAAAGCATAAATCTCCCGTAGTGGTATAGAATCTGAACAGATCAATATCTGATCTGATCAGATCTATACTAGCGTCCCCAGCAGTTTAGGGTTCCAAAAAAACGCATTGTTAGCGGGATCAGCCCAGATACCTGCTAGCACCTGTGTTTTTCCCCTCCGCCTAGCCCACCCAAGTGCAGTATCGATCGACCGCTGTCATTACAAAACACTAAACACATAACTGCAGCGTTCGCAGAGTCAGGCCTGATCCCTGCGATCGCTAACAGTTTTTTTTGGTAGCGTTTTATATTTAAATCCGGAAGGCAGTGCTTGATTTTCGGGGTCCCGTACGTGGGTAGGCTCCCAAAAAGTTCCCCACATGTGGTATCCCCGTACTCAGGAGAAGCAGCAGAATTTATTTTGGGGTGTAATTTGACTTATGCCCATAGCATGTGTGAGCAATATATCATTTAGTGACAACTTTGTGAAAAAAAAATAAAAAATTGTAATATTCCTGCAACTTGTGGCAATATATAAAATATTTCATGGACTCAACATGCCTCTCAGTAAATAGCTTGGGGTGTCTACTTTCCAAAATGGGGTCATTTTGGGTGGGGGGGTTGTGTTATTTTGGCATTTTATGGCCTTCGAAACTGTGATAGGTAGTGAGGAGTGAAATCAAAAATTTGCACCCTTAGAAACCCTGAAGGCAGTGATTGGTTTTCGGGGTGCCGTACGCAGCTAGACTCCCAAAAAGTCCCACATATGTGGTATCCCCATACTCAGGAGAAGTAGCAGAATATATTTTTGGGTGCAATTCCACATATAACTATGGCATGTGTGAGCAATATATCATTTAGTGACAACTTTTTGTAAACTTTTTTTTTTGTGTCATTATTCAATTACTTGGGACAAAAAAAAAATATTCAATGGGCTCAACATGCCCCTCAGCAATTTCCTTGGGGTGTCTACTTTCCAAAATGGGGTCATTTGGGGGGTTTGTACTGCTCTGCCATTTTAGCACCTCAAGAAATGAGATAGGAAGTCATAAATTAAAAGCTGTGTAAATTCCAGAAAATGTATTCTAGTTTGTAGACGCTATAACTTTTGCGCAAACCAATAAATATACGCTTATTGACATTTTTTTTACTAAAGACTGAGGCTGAATAAATTTTGCCCTAAATGTATAACTAAAATTGAGTTTATTCGATTTTTCTTATAACAAAAAGTAGAAAATATATTTTTTTCTCAAAATTTTCAGTCTTTTTCAATTTATATTGCAAAAAATAAAAATCGCAGAGGCAGTCAAATACCATCAAAAGAAAGCTCTATTTGTGGGAAGAAAAGGACGCAAATTTAGTTTGGGTACAACATTGCATGACCGCGCAATTACCAGTTAAAACAGTGCAGTGCAAAATTGTAAAAAGACCTCTGGTCCTTAGTCTGAAAATTGGTCCGGGGCTGAAGTGGTTAATGACACCACCGTGTATACCCCACCTAGGGTACAGATGGGTCAGGGACTGGAAGATGTCATATGTAATGATTGTAGTGATGGGATTGATTGTGTCCATTGGTTATCAGGATTTATACATTTTAGCAAGCTTTGTTCACCTGCATTGCTGGACAAAGTGAATTATGATGGATTTACATTTTAGGGGGGTTATTTATCAATAAAGGGATTGCTAAAAAAAAGTGTATATGTCTATTTACATTTACATTTTTTGTGAATGTGTACCTCCTTCCATGGGGGAGGGTTGTATCTTTTGCGAAGGCTTTCATATTTTGATAAGCCCCCTACCTGCAGACCCCCACAACCACTAGATCAGGATTGTGAGGAAGAGGCCCGGGTATGCTAAGGCTACATGGCACGATATAATTCAGGAGGTAGGGCACATGCCCCCCCCCCCCCCCTCACCAATACCTTTCATTGCCTGCTGGACTGTATGGGCAATTTGGAAGGGTTTACATTGACTTCCACACTAGACCCTTATCAAGGATAAAGGGCTGGTATGTGTTTTTAGGGGAACCCTATGTCATTTGTGTGTGTGTGTGTGTGTGTGTGTGTGTGTGTGTATGTGTGTGTGGGGGGGGTTGTCCCCCAATACCATATATATGACACTTTCATCTGGAAAAATATAGATGAATAGAAATAAATTGCTTTATTTACACGCATCGGTAAGCAGTGAGTTGCTGTCAATTTGTTTAATTTATTTTTTATAGATTTTTCAAGACAGGACAATGGATAATAATTAATCAATACAGGTACAATGGCATGGAACCCAGGTAGTTCCACAAGCATCAGTAAAAAAGCATTCCAATTTTATAGCAATTAAATTAAGCACATACTCTACACTCACCGGCAGAAACAGTCATAAGACCACAACACAGCACAGCCGCAAGTGTCATTGACTCATAATGTTCAGAGAAAAAATAAATTTCAGTGTGCATTTAAGTAGTAAGCAAGTAAACAAAACATAAATGTGCCTATGGATCTATCCAACCTAAACTTTATCAGATAAATTGGTACGGTACACATAAAGAAAAGTGATAAAAAGAGAATAAATGGCTCACACCAAGGTTTTTAATCAAGTTCAATTCAAATGCCATAGTACAATGTTATTGAGAAATGGTGGGTGGGGGTGAAAGGCCATACTGAGATTTGTCCCATAAAGCTCAAGTTGTATTAAATAGCTCTAATGTACGTATTAAGTAGTGGAGTCAGGGAATGTTTTTTTTAGAGAGCCAATGTAGTGGGATAACTTGCCTGGCAGCCTTTGGAAAATGAGAGGCCAGCTTTTTAGTGTATTTACAGATGCCAGGAAAGCGTAAACCTAAGCCCTTGTACACACGGTCGGAGATTCCAACGGAATGTGTCCGATCGGAGCATTTTGTCGGATATTCCGACTGTGTGTGGTCTACATCGGACTGTTTCTGTCAGAGTATCCGATGGACCAAGTTTTCCAACTTGTTGGTAAAATTTTCAGACAAAATGCTCCGATCGGACATACTCCGATCATGTGTAGAGAATTCCGATTGGACAAAGTGCCACGCATGCTCAGATCAAATTCCTACACCAAAGCTATTGGCTACTAGCGTGAACGTAGTCCCATCGTAATGAAATAATGTCATCATGTCGGATTTTCCGACAACTTTGTCCGACCGTGTGTATGCAACAGTTTCGGACAAAATCCGTCTGACAAAATCTGACGGACAATATCCGTGTGTACAAGGGCTAAGAGGTAATGAATAGGGTTTAAAGGAAAAGTGGTATCAAGGACCTGTTGTAAGATCGACATCCCCTGGGACTAAAAAGATTGAATATGAAAACATTGCCAAACTATATGATATAATGAGCCCATTCCTAAACCAGATCTCCAACAAGCATCTGATACCATGAAGTTAGAAGCATGAAACCATTTCAGTGTTTGCAGATGACACAAAGCTATGCAGTGGAATAGCATCCTTACAGGATGTTTCCAACTTACAAACCGACCATCGTACATACTGGGGGCTTACAACCAGAGGGAATTAATGATGCAGAAGGAACTGGGTGTTCTGATAGATCATACATTTAATAACATCATGCAATGCCAAGCTGCGGTTTCCAAAGCGAGAAAAATCCTTTCTTTTATTAAGAGATATGGACTGCAGAGAGAGATATCATTTTGCCACTTTACAAATCAATAGTAAGACCTCATCTGAAATATGCAGTTCAGTTTTGAGCACCAGTTCTCAAAAAGGATATTGAATAACTGGAGAAAGTGCAGAGAAGGGCAATCAAACTGATAAGAGGCATGGATGAGCTCAGCTATGAGAAACGATTAGCTTAACTGAATTTATTCTCTCTTGAGAAGAGGAGATTAAGGGGGATATGATCAACATTTATACATACATAACGGCCCCCATTCTCTTTAAGGTCATCACAGACGACAAGGGGACAGTCTTTACTTTTAGCAGAAAAGAGATTTAACCTTCAAATACGGAAAGATTTCTTCACAGTAAGAGCTGTGAAAATGTGGAATCCCTCAAGAGCTGATTCTGGCCAGCTCAGTAAATTGCTTTAAAAAAGGTCTGGATTCTTTCATAAATGTACATAATATAACTGGATACTAACATGTATAGATAAAGTTGATTCAGGGAATATCTGATTGCCTCTCGGGGGATAAGGAAGGAATGTTTCTCCCCTGCTGGAGCACATTGGTTCATGCTCTGTTGGGTTTTTAGCCTTCCTCTGGATGGCAAAAAAACTGTGGATATAGGATTGTGTATATAGGATTGTTATGTCTTTTTTTAACCAGGTTAACTATGTAACAACATCAAGGCCTTTTAAATATTCTCTATTATATTAATATTTTATATATAATATAAAATATAATATTTTATACACCACAGAAAGGGATGATTTGGAAGTCAATTCCCATATTTGTTTTCCAGCTTTTTAAGAGACTAGGAAGTTAAAGGGTCCCTTCATATTTTAACATATATGAATTGAATGACATTCGCTATCCAGTGACTGGCTCTCATGGAGGATTTTATATAAGGAACAAATTAGTTGGAGCTGAAACAGACCCTTAACACAAATAGGTTAAAATTGCGTGGGTCTTTCTAAGGTTAAGGAGGGTTGCATAGAAATAATGAAGCAATGCCTAAATTGCAAATACACATGGAAGCATTGTTCAGTTACATGTTTATTAACCTGCAACTCTTTAAACATGTGAAATGTATGGGATACTGTGATAATAGGGTGTGAGAGTTGAAAAATAGCTGCTTGTGCCCGTGATAGCATTCGCCAGTAAGACAGACTATCAGGATCACTGGTTTATATAAAACATTAGTCAAAATGGAGCATGTTGGAGAAAGAGATAACATTGCATATTCCAAATCAACAGTGTGATCAACACAGGAGCCAGATATAAATGTTTTAACATTCTATGAATCCTTCTTCAATGGATCAATGAGCAAAGATGTACAGGGAATATTTGCTGTCCAGTGAATGGGTACAGATTGAGTAGACCAAAAGGTAATATAACTCAGATGTGTACCATAATAGTATTTAATTAGGTCAAGTGCCCTTAGGCAGCCATGAGACTGCAGAGAGAGAAGGACAGAGCGTGTAATACAATGGGTCTTGTTATGCCAAATGAAATTAGTGAATGACCTTTGCATGTTATGTAGCTGAGCCATAGGGATTGGAATTTGAAGTGTTTTTAAAAGGTACAGTAATCTGAGCAAGACTCCCAACTTAAGAACATTTATTCTTCCCAGTAGAGAGATATTGTAAGAATCCCACTGTTTAAATGATTGAAGAATCAATCAAAACAAAAGGGGATAATTAGCACTATAAAGGGAGGAGTAATCAGTCATTATCTAAGCATGTATTTAAGTGAATGTTGGCACCATTGCCTTGTTGGGATGTGAGCAATGCAGGAGATATGTGGACAGGTAATGCTTCAGCCTTAGTAGAGTGCAGGTGCTGTAATTTACTGGCAATTTAAATGGCATTTGTTTCTTTGCATATGTCAATTTTACTGTTGTAGGTTGAATACATTATATAGATGAGCCACTTCACAGCAGTTAAGACAATCCCCAGGAATGTTATTTAAAGGAATTTTGCATTTTTCCAATATTCACTTTAGGCATTATTAAAATTGCTCCTGCCTGACAAATATAATTTGTTTCCCTTTTATTTCCTCCAGCCAGCCCCAAATGTCATTTGTTTCACAATCCCTCACATATTAGCCTAAAAATGTCCATTACATTACTGTTTTCATTTATTTGGCATATTTACCATCAATTTGGCACCTGAACTTCAGGATCAGTAGCAAATACTGTCACTCCAAAACATTTACTTCTCCACCCTTCAGTGCATCAGGTGCTGACCCAGGAGCACTTGGCAAACCATGTGTCAAAAAGAGAAGAAAAGGCACCCAATCTATGCTCTCTCATCCCCTTTGCCCTACCACTCTGCATGAGATCAGCATGAGATCTAGGCAACTTTCATTTGTAAAGAAGGTCAAGAATGACATCGCTCATGACACACAACAGGTTTCTTTGACATTATTGAGTTTAGTGACCTCACTCTTCTTGAGGATGGCCATCGTTTTCCAGCATCCCAGAAGACATCCTACATGTAGGTGCAGTTTTTTTTTTACATCAAAGTTTATTGTAAATAACGAATACATATAGGCATGGAAAACAGTCCAACTACTGACATATGAGGTTTATGGGCAAATGGCTACCAGACAAAAAGGGTAACAAAATCTTCTAAGAAAGTAGGTGGTAATCTATTAAAACAAAAACAGTAAGTTGAACCACAGCCAGTGCCAGAGGCCTCAGCTTGGCATTGTGATCTGCCACCGGTATAATGGGCTTTTCAACTTGTTATATTCATAGGAAGAGAGACAAAGAAAAGTTAAGTTGAGAAAGTTAAAAGGGAGAAAAAGAACATGAGCAGGTTGTAACCTACAGAGGTGTCCTTAGAATTCTGAGCGCCTGTTATAAATGACCAGATATCTTCCAGTTAATAATAAGCAAGTATCTGCCAGTATGTTCAAAGAAATTCAGTTGTAACATTGTGCAGTCAAAGGTTTGAGAGAGTGCTGTATAAAGTCATTCAGGGTTGGAAAATTCATGGGAAGAGGGTCTGTGGGTTTCTGTAACTCATGTTTTACCTAACAGTTGTTCATAGGCTTGACAGTATCTAAAAATGAACCACAGAGACCAAATTTTGTGATAACGTTCAACAGTCTCATTTGAATGAGCAACTGTGTCCTCAATCTCACATATGTAGGAAATTTTGAGCAACCAATCTTTCAGTGTGGGTATGTTTGTTGATTTCCAAAAGAGTGGGATGAGAGAGTTGGCCACATTTATCAGGTGCCTGGAGAGGGTATTTTTGTATTTTTTGAAGGAAAAAATTGAGATGTGTAACAGACAGCAAGCTCCGTCAAGCTTAAGTTTGGTCTCCGTGATCTGATAGATAGTCTCTATCACTTTGGACCAGTATGGTGTCAACATTTCACATTCCCACGAAATGTGTAGCAAAGTACCTTTTTCTTTCTTGCATCTCCAACATAAGTCTGTTGACTGGGGGTACCATTTGTGGATTTTTTCTGAGGTGGCATACCAATGGGTCAGAATTGTGTATGCAGCTCCCTGCATTTGTGTACTGAGCAAGCACTTGTATGACAAGATGCAGATTCTCTCCCATTGGTGGTCCATAATCGGTATTCCTAATTCATTTGACCTTCCCTCTCTGAATCTATCTTTGATTTTCAAATTTTGCAGCCACCTATATGAGGTGGAGATGGATTTCTGAATTTGATCACCCTCCAAGCACACCGACTCAAATTCAGTGAGGTCTCTCGTGAAGTGACCTTTGTGAACCTTGTTGTTGATGTAACTGCATACTTGAAAATATGTCCACATGGGCAAGAGGGATAAGTTATTATCTGCTTTAAGTTGATTGAAGTCTTTCATTGTTTTGTTAGTGAAGCAATGCAGTGCCAGTAGGGACTTCTTTGTGTCTTTAAAGCTCAGTAAATGATTCCTTAAACCTGGTGAGAAATCAGGATTGTTCTGTAATAGGGTAAGAAGACTATAGGGTGTGGAGAATTTAGAGTATTTCGTAAGATTGTGGAATATTTCCAATGAGGTGCCTATTAGAGGGATTGATTTAACAGGATGAGGATATCTAGTTTTTGGTATCCATGTGGAAAATTTTAGGGGGATTATACTCATATTGTTTTATATTGAAACCCAATACTTGAGAGTTGGGTGGCAGTAGCCAATCAATTATGCGAGCGATGTGTGATGCATGGTAATAAGCTTTGAAGTATGCCCATACCTCCCATTACTTTGGGTCTAGTCAGTAAGGTGGATTTTATACAAGGTGGTTTGTGGGCCCATATGAATTTAATTTGCAATGAATGGAGAGCTTTAAAAAAACTCTGAGGTATTTTGATAGGTAGTGTACAAAGTAAGTAGAGGACTTTTGGTAGTACAGTCATTTTATAAATAACTACCCTACCGAACCAAGAGAAAAATTTTGGATGCCAATCCTGGAGATCCTTTTCTATAATTTTAGGGAGAGGAGGAAAGTTGCGGTTAAAGATTAAGGGAAGCCTGGGTGTTAACCATATCCCAAGGTATTTAATGGCTGATGTTTCCCATCTAAAGGGGCTGTTATTCTGCATATGTCTTAAGTTAGATTCAGATATTTAAAGCTTCAGATTTAGAATAATTTATTTTAAGATTGGAGATGTAACCGTAGCATGAGAACTCATGCATGAGAGAGGGTATAAAAATGAGGTTCAGTCAAAAAGAGTAAAAGATCATCTGCATAAGCAGCTACCTTAAATTCCTTCACAGACATCTGGAATCCCTTAACGGAACTGTTTGCTACAGTTCTAGCGAAATGATGAAGAGCAAGGGTGACAAGGGGCACCCTTGTCTCTTCCCATTTTTATGTCCACTCTATTTAACAGTGTTCTGTTTATTTTAAGCCTAGTGGAAGGATCCTGGTACAATGCCAGAATCCAAGCCATCATGTGAGGGCCTAGTCCCACATGTTTGCATGTCTCTAGCATGTAATCCCAAGCTACTCGATCAAAGGTCTTCTCTGTGTCCATCAACAGAAGAAAGCCCTCAATCTTTCGCTGTTGGGCTCCATATATCAGGTCCAATGACTTTGTGACATTATCCCTGGCCTCCCTTCCAGGCATGAATCCTGCCTGGTCTGAACCGATCAGGTTATGAATTAAAGGTTTCAGCCTGTTGGCAATAATTTAATTATTGAAAATATATATTTAAACGGGGTCAGGCGCTACTGATATTGGCTAAAGTGGAGTATGTGCATAAAGGTGAGTACACATACAGCACTAACCACCTAGAAGACCACAGTAGTTGTTAGAGGTAGAAAACCACACTTTCCACTGGTAAGGTACAGAAAAAAAGGGAGCAAGCAGAGCAAAAACATATGATATCCCCCACTAGTAGATAATACTAATAGGTACTAGTTGTGGTACACGCCAGTGTCTATAATGTGCTAAGGGATATCACAAATTATATAGATATCTCATGCCCCACCCAGAGGTGTATGTATAGACCACTAAATAGCACTTATGTAGCCATATACCAGATAGGTTGATCACAGCAACAACAGATGCACATATATAAAAGCAGCAGGGGGTATTAGGTTATGTATGTGTAATAGACATGTGCAGAGTAAAATATTTCGTTTCGGAATTTCGTTTTCGTCCGAAAACTTAATTTATTTAGTTACTCCCGAAATTCGTTTTTATTTATTTCGTTTTTCGTTCAAAAATTGCATTCGTCCGAAAATCCACATGAACTACGGTCGAATCTGTCTTTGAAGGCTTATGGTGTCTGTCGAATGTATAAAGAAGATTCGACGGAGCTAGTATATAGCATACTTTAGAACCCCTGTTAAAGTCTATGGGACTCCAACATTCAAAATCTAAAGTGCTAATTTTAAAGACTAATTTGCAAGTTACTGTCCTAAAAAGTGTTTGGGGACCCGGGTCCTGCCCCAGGGAACATGTATCAATGCAAAAAAAAGTTTTAAAAACGGCCGTTTTTTCAGGAGCAGTGATTTTAATAATGATTAAAGTGAAACAATAAAAGTGTAATATTCCTTTAAATTTCGTAGGGGGGGGGGTGTCTATAGTATGCCTGTGAAGGGGCTTATGTTTCTGGTGCTTAGAACTGTCCCTGCACAAAGTGTCATTTATGCAGGAAAAAAAGTCCTTTAAAACCACTCGCAGCTATTATGAATTGTCGGCTCCGTAATACAGAGAACACTGATTGAAAGTCATTGATAAAAAAATAAATAAATAAATAAATAAAAAAGCGTGGGGGTCCCCCAAATTCAATTACCAGGCCCTTCAGGTCTGGTATGGATATTAAGGGGAACCCTGCCTCAAATTTAAGAAACAATTTGACGTGGGGTTCACCCTAAATATCCATAACCAGACCCTTCAGGTCTGGTATGGATATTAAGGGGAACCCCGCGTCAAATTAAAAAAAAAATTGACGTGGGGGTCCCCCTAAAAATCCATACCAGACCCTTTATCCGAGCACACAACCTGGCAGGCCACAGGAAAAGAGGGGGGGACGAGAGAGGCCCCCCCTCCCTCCTGAACCGTACCAGGCCACATGCCCTCAACATTGGGAGGATGCTTTGGGGGTCTGTGACCCCTCAAAGCACCTTGTCCCCATGTTGATGAGGACAAGGGCCGGTGGTTGTGGAGGTCTGCGGGCGGGGGGCTTATCAGTATCTGGAAGCCCCCTTTAACAAGGGGACCCCCAGATCCCGCCCCCCCCCTGTTTGAAATGGTAAGGGGGTACAAAAGTACCCCTACCATTTCACAAAGAAAGTGTAAAAAATAGTTAAATAAGACAAACACACTTTTTGAAAAATATCTTTATTAAAAATAAAAAAAATAAAAAAAAAGATTCCAGCGGCGGTAATCCACTCTTGCTATCCAGTGATGGACAGTCATCTCTCCAGCGATGGCTCATCTCATGCAGCGCAGCGAATACATCCTTCTTCTGTCTTCGCAGAGGAGACACTGCAAGGATTCTGGCGGCCTGACGTTTCTTATATAGGGAGGGCGGGGCCACCCGTCACCTGACCCCGCCCCCCTCTGACGCAAGGGGAAACCCGGGGTTCCCTGTGACGTATGGGTGACCCGCCCCCCTCTCTCGCCCCCCCTCTTTTCCTGCGGCCTGCCAGGTTGCGTGGTCGGATAAAGGGTCTGGTATGGATTTTTAGGGGGACCCCCACGTCAATTTTTTTTTAAATTTGACGCGGGGTTCCCCTTAATATCCATACCAGACCTGAAGGGTCTGGTTATGGATATTTAGGGGGAACCCCACGTCAAATTTTTTCTTAAATTTGAGGCAGGGTTCCCCTTAATATCCATACCAGACCTGAAGGGCCTGGTAATTGAATTTGGGGGACCCCCACGCTTTTTTTTTATTTATTTTTTTATTTTTTTATCAATGACTTTCAATGAGTGTTCTCTGTATTACGGAGCCGACAATTCATAATAGCTGCGAGTGATTTTAAAGGACTTTTTTTCCTGCATAAATGACACTTTGTGCAGGGACAGTTCTAAGCACCAGAAACATGAGCCCCTTCACAGGCATACTATAGACAACCCCCCCCCCCCCCTATGAAATTTAAAGGAATATTACACTTTTATTGTTTCACTTTAATCATTATTAAAATCACTGCTCCCGAAAAAACTGCAGTTTTTACAACTTTTTTTTGCATTGATCCATGTCCCCTGGGGCAGGACCCGGGTCCCCAAACACTTTTTAGGACAGTAAGGCCGCGTACACACGCGGGGACTGTTCGCCCAACTTTGTCCGCTGAACAGTGTTTCGGCGGACAGTCCGCTCGTGTGTGGGCTTTCAGCGAACAGTACGCTGAACAAGGTTTTTCGGAAATTCCGAAAAACTGTCCGCTGAAACTTTGTTTCAGCGAACAGTCCCCTCGTGTGTAGGCTTGTTCGTCAAACTAAGTTCCGCGCATGCTCAGAAAGGATTTACACGCCGAAAGTTATAATGCAGTGTATAGGACGTCGTATTTTTCGTCCCGTCGTACGTGCCGTTCACGTCATCGCGCACGGTTTCAGCAAACTGTTCGTTCGTCGTGTGTGGCCATGTCCGTCCATGCTAATTTTGAGCGGACTGTTTGCTGAAACTGTTTGACGGACAAAGTTGGGCGAACAGTCCCCGCGTGTGTACGCGGCCTAACTTGCAGAATCTTTTCTCTCTGTCAAATCTTTTTTCTCTGTCAAATATTTTCTCTATATAATTTTGGACTAATAGAGCTAAGGTTAGGCACATTCGACCACAGGTTCTATAGACAGATTGTTATTGTCAGAGTCATGTCGAATCTCCTATTCTATATCGAACTGTTGTAACAATGAAAATGAAAATAAAGCATTTATTTATGTCGGATCTTTCGTTTTTCGGATTTTGTGCTTTCGTTATCGTTTGTCAAAACGAAAACGAAAATAGCTGAAATTCGGACGAAAATGCATTCGGATGAAAACGAATGCACATGTCTAATGTGTAAACCTAAATTAAAAATGTGTATCCATGTGTCTGCACACATGCATATACACTAAACCCATAAGAAACTCTAAAAGTGCTGGTGAAGTGCAAAAGATACAGAAATGTGCACAAAGTGCAAATATTATATAATAGTTGAACACATAAAGTGCTTAGTGTTAATATAGAATAATCACACTATAAGTAAAAGAAAAAACCAATAAAAGTGCTTAAATAAAAAAGTCCAACAAAAATGCAGCATAAAAATTCAGCAGAAATTAAAAATTACATATAAAACCCAAAAAATTCCGCAAAAAATGCAACAAAAAATTCAGCAGAAAATTCAACAAAAAATTCAACAAAAAATGCAACAAATGCATTAAAAAATTAATTAATTTAATTATTATTTAATATACAAATAATTTTTGCCATGAGTTTGACGTCCAAGTTCAGCAAAGAAATCGGTCTATAACTGGCACAGTGTAAAGGGTCCTTGCCGGGCTTGGGTATCACTTTGATAAATGCTGAGAGAAAGTCATTCGGTACCGATCTCAATTTGGATAAAGAGTTCAGGGCATCTCTGAGGGGCATGACTAGTAGATTAATAAATATCTTGTAATAGATGGTGCTAAATCCATCAAGACCTAGACTCTTACTGGATTTTAAGTCTTTAATGGCAAATCTAATTTCCGAGGTATCAAAGGGGCTTTCCATTTGAGATATCTCATCTTCAGCAAGTGAGAGGAAATCAGATTCTTTTAAATAGTCCTTTATGGCCTGTGATCTGTCGCTGAGGGTATCTGCTGGTTTGTGTTGGACTTGTAGGTTATACAGGGAAGTGTAATAGTCCTGAAAGTGTTGCGCAATCTTATCTGTGATTCTATCTATTTTAACCTCTTTGTTTTGAATGCCTAAGATATTGTGTTTTGCGGCCTGTGCCCTCATGGTCCTAGCTAGTATCTTGCCAGTTTTGTCGCCATGTTTGTAGTATATCTTTTTCTTGAAAAATATAATCTTTTGGTTTTATTATCAAAAATCTGTTTGAGAGTTTTCCTAGCTTCAAGAAGGGACGTCACAGATTGGGTTGTAAGCGATTGTTTATGTAAGGATTCTAAAAAGCGAATTTTATCTGTCAATTGTACAATTTCTTTTTCCATTTCTTTTTTTATTAATTCCACTCTAATATAGAATTTATGGGCTTCCCAGACCATCATAGGATCCATGTCTGGGCTAATGCTGCGGAAATAATCTGCCAGTGAGGAGGTCAGGGTGGGAAGTATGGAAGTGTCTGTTATTAGGAATGAGTTTAGTCTCCAGATGTTGGATTTAGTTGGGGGTTCTGAAAGGTTCAGAGCAATGGAGATGGGAGCATGCTCTGAAATAGTTTGGAGCCCTATGTGTGCTCCAGAGAGTTGTTGGAGGTCTCTCTGTGAGATGAATAATAGTCTATTTTTGAGTGGCGATTATGTGGGATTGAATAGAAAATAAAATCCTTATCCATCAGAATGGGAGAAACGCCAAGTGTCAATCAAGTTTAATGAGTGTTAGAGGGTTTTAATTCTCTTCAGGATTTTGAAGGTGACATGCGTCTTCCCTAATGAGGTGTCTACCATCAGGTTAAGAGGAATGTTGAAATCGCCACCCAAGACTAGACGACCCGTACTAAAACTCGGTAGTGCTTTTGTCAATTTTTGGCAGAATTTTAGGTGTGCAGTATTTGGGAAATAAGCATTTGCTGGGGTGAGGTGGACTCCCTCACATTTTCCCCTAAGGAAGATAAATCTTCCTCCTGGATCAACTAGTTTATCAGAGAGTTCAAACTTAGCATCTTTATTCACCAATATTGAGACTCCCTTTGATTTGAAAGTATCATTGGTGGCGTGATGTGCCTCAGTGAAGTAAGAGTCAGTGATCTTTGGTACGTGATTTATTTTGAAATGGGTTTCCTGAAGAAAAACATATTTGGGCTTACCTTTTTTGAGTTCTCTCAAAAGAGTAGTTTGTTTCTCTAGTATATTCAAGCCTTTGAGGTTATGCAAAATCATAGTAGGGTTACGTCCTAAGTCTAAGTAAGCCATGGTGTAGGATCAGAGAGAGATGGGAGAATGCACCTGCCAAAGTAGCTAAAAAAATATAGATTAGTTACCTCTTCAACTGGAAATTCCTAACCCTCTGAGCACCAAAGTAAACAACAGATTAGAGGTTGAATAGAGAAAGGTCAAGACAGATGATATAAATAGAAGTAAGAAAGGAGAGGATAGGTCACACCCTACTTAGACGATTGTATCGTCCCAGAGGGTCAAATTGAGTGCACCTGGATGGGTCCAATGTAACCCACCCAAAACACTATTGCGGGGTTGTGGGAGTAACCCAGCGAGAACAGTAGCAATAGCCAAACCCAACACATATAGGTAATTATATACGTGTGAGGTAGAGAAACTGCTGTTCAAATATATGTGCAACTTAGAAAGTTAGAGATCATTATAACGTTTTGTAAGCAACTTATAAACTAACTGTTATGCAACTTGCTATACCAGGTCAGGAATCAGGTGGCTAACTGTACCATTATAAACAATCAGTGATGTTCCCTTAGTCTATCACCTTGTACAATACATTTAAATTGGGACCTAAGAGAAGCCTGAGCAGTCTGTTGAAACTTATCCCAGCTCCCTAAAAGCTAGTGAGCAGGTTATCTCCTGATGATGCAGTCATTGTGTGGTTTTAAGGCATCTGGGGAAAAAAGGCTCCAAGAATTCCATGGAGGGGTATGCAGGTGTGGATTACAAGAAAGCATAAGTTCAGTCATGGAATGCCGCAAATCTTGTGTCACCACTGAACAACAGACGGTATAAATATATAACACCCTGTGTTCAACCCCAGGTGTTGCATATCATAATAAAATTTCAGAGCATCCAATCCTTGTAAAGTTTATCTCTAACCTGGTGCAGCAGTCTTAAATCAGCTCGTTGCATCAGCTAAACAAGGTGAAACAGCATGGGGCAGATCCATCCTTCAGTTTTCCATTATGCTTCTGGAGGAGTGTGACCTGTTGCGGAGGGTGCCTGTCATCTGAGTGTCATGGCGGTTTTGCTTATGCTTTTTAGAATGATGTTTCTCTGGTGTTGTCATGGGAGAATGGGGGGGCTCCGTTCTTTGGGGGGTAAGGTGAACTCCTGATACCACTCCGGAAGGTCAATCTCATCTACTTGGAGAGCATTGCAAAACTCAGTGTCAGAGAGTTGCCCGTAGCGGACTTGTCACTGGGCGCGCTGCGGGGCGTCGGTGTGTGCTGGTGCGCGCTGGCGCTGCCGGGTGCACGCCTGCGCGTGCTCACGTGCGCGTTCGCGTGCGCGCGCGTCGGTGCGCATTGGCGCCAATCGGCCTACTTAAGTGTTCCCCCGTGGTGTGCTCAGTGCTGTCCGGTCTGCAGCTTCCTGTGCCCTGTGACCTGTGACTTCGCTTGTGTTCCTGAACTCATGTTTACCCGGCTCGTCCCTTGGATTTTCCTGTCTGCTGCCTGCCTTCGACCTCGGCCTGTCTCTGACATTGCATCTGCCTGCTCCTTTGTACCACGCTGCCCGCCTGTTGCCAACCCTGCTTGTGACCCGGACTCGAACTTGCTTATCCCTTTTCTGCACTACCTGCCTGCTGTCATCTGTGCCTGTGGCTGGACCTGCTCCCACCTTCTGCTTGCATCTGCTCCTGCATCTAGCCGTGAGAGACTGTCTACCTGCCTGAACCCTGCCGTCGGATCCCTCCTTCAGCAACTAACCTGCCAGGCTCTCATACCCGTCTGCGCTCCCGTGCCTCCTGTCCATCCTATCAGGGGCCGTGAACCAGACTCGTAAGGGAGACCTTCCCCTGCTATTTCGGGCTCACCTGTCAGGTACGTGGGTCTGACACTCAGGGAGTTCATTTGGTGTGTGGAGCGTGTGTTGTCTGCCATTATGAGCCGCAGGGCTCTGCTATTTTTCAGTGTGATCTGGGAAAGATCTTGGAAAAGTTTTATGTTTTCTTGATTAAACACAATTTGATCATTCCTATGAGCTTTGGACATGATGTCTTCTTTAAGACATAAGTTTTGTAAACAACAAATTATGTCACAGGGGGGTAGAGTATCCAGGCCTCTTGCTCTCAGAGCCCTGTCCGCTCTTACAAATTCAATATATGTGTCCTCTGGTCTCTCCAAGAGGCTACTGAAGATCCTTTGCAAAACTGAGGTAATTTGGTCAGCCATGACAGATTCCGGTATGCCGCAGACTCTGATGTTATTGCCTCTCCCCCTATTATCAAGGTCTTCAAGATGTCTATTCATCTCAATGAAATGCAAAGCATGTGAAGTAGCCACATTGTCTAATCTATTGATGGCCTTATCCCTTTGCTTTCCTGCCGTCTCTGCGGTGGTCATTTTATCTTGTAAAACCAGTAAGCTGGTTTTGAGGTCCATAATGGCGATGGAGAATGAGGCTTTTATATCAGCTGTAAACCCTGACATATCCTCAAATGTTTATGAGTGGCCAGAGTGGTGTTCCCCTTACCGTCATCCTCTACAGCCAACTGCGAACCCTCACTAAAGTCCTCATCAGCACTTACTGGCACCATCTTGCCTCCAGCCAAGACTTTCAGAATGGCGGCCTGGTTCTTTAAAATGTCAGAGATATTTCTCCCAGCACTTGCAGACATAGAGTGACAGGATCGGGTGAGATGTAATTGGTGATTCTGTTTGTTCATCCTTGGGTGATATTGGTGCAGAAAGACGGGCTAGGGCCGGGGGTCTGATGGAGCTCCTAAGTTATGCTGCCATCCTCGCCGCTCGTCAGGCCACGCCCCTCCAAAACGTATATATTATAAGAAAAAGCTTGGAAAACTGACAGATATATACATATTTTAATATATATTGTACAACAACCTTTTCTTATTTTTTTAAAAGTATTTTTGAAAAAGTATACCAGACTTTGCGATGCTGCATTCTGAGGCCAAAAAAATAATACAATAGATTCTATAATAATTTCAAATACATTCCATGCCTCTCTTCTAATATTGTAAAATACATGTCTATTCCCTGCTGTGATGTTTCCTCCAGTGTCCTGTGGTGACAAAAAGTGTCTGCAATAAATACAGTTTAAGTTTTTGAAGTGTGATTTTCCTTTAAGAATGGAAGTCATTTCTCTAAGAAAATAATCCTTTTGTGCTGGCTGAATCAAATCCATTCGACATAGCGTACTAACAAATCAATCTAGAGAGAGTTCATTAATTGAAGAAACTATTGTTTTGTTAAAATACTTGTGATCAGCATATCTGTTGTTCAGTCAATAGTCATGTGCTATATGTACTCTGTGCAGAGTGTTAATGCAGAGAAGAAACAATGACAAACCAGTAGAATACATTTATCAAGAATTTAACAAGCTACTGGGTTTGCAGTCTTTGAAGGCGGAATATATCTATCATGTTAATTGACTTGTACTTTTCAAACATATAATACATAAAGCTAAAGTATATCAAGCAGCGCAATGGCCAATACAAAAAGGAGCAGAATAAAATGGTAAGAGACCCATGCAGGGAGCAATATATTTTCATGCTTGTAGATATAAAAAAAAATTTCTGAAAGCCATATGACCCACATATAATGGGGGGATCATATAAGATACAATTGTATGATGTGACATTCAACCTGCATTCTGATATGGTTTTATGTAAGAAAAAAATATCCAATATGGTTTCAGATATGTGAAATGTTGACTTGATCTTATTATCGTGTAATCACTTTTTAGATTCACCTTCTTATGACATTATTCAGATGTACTGCTCAGTTATACAACACTATATCTGGACAGCCATAGTGGGTCTCATGAACTTGAGCTCATCAAAGAAAATATACCTGTGATATCTGTAGGAAACTGTCATCTTCTTCTATTTTCATTTTAAACATAGGCCACAGAATTAAATGGGTTAGCTGATGGCTAGCCATGGATAATACACATACACTATATTGTCAAAAGTATTGTGACGTCTGTCTTTACAATCACATGAACTTTAATGGCATCCCAGTCTTAATCTGTAGGGTTCAATATTGAGTTGGCCCACCTTTTGCAGCTATAACAGCTTCAACTCTTAGCAGGCTGTCAACAATGTTTAGGAGTGTGGTTATGGGAATGTTTGACCATTCTTTCAGAAGCACATTTGTGAGGTCAGGCCTTGATGTTGGACAAGAAGGCATGGCTCACAGTTTCCTCTCTAATTCATCCTAAAAGTGAAGGTGTTCTATCTTGTTGAGGTCAGGACTCTGTGCAGGCAGTCAAGTTCCTCCACCCCATACTCACTCATCCATTTCTTTATGGACCTTGCTTTGTGCACAAAGTCAACCTGCTTAATGGTGGTAAATCTGCCTGATGCTAGTAAAACCACAAGGAAGTCATGGTGATGTTAAGGTATGATTTTCTTCGGTCAGTTGAAGGTCTCCAGTGCAAGTTCCCAATAATGGTTAAAAAATTTACTTCCAGCACTAAGTAACATAGACAGACTGCTTACATATTAGTAATACCAAAATAGTAGTTCTTACTCGTCATGCTGCCACCACACATTATCCAGAGCAACATCTTGTGGCTTAAACTAGAGAAGAAAAAGCTAAATCTCGCACACGGTGATAGGAACAAATTGGAGCTGCTGCACCCAAATAAACAAAATGCACCTGAATACCAGGTATTACGCGATTACAAATAAGCCAAATAAAAATTGTGCTGCCTCCTTGCAAAATATTAAAAAAATATGTGATTTACTTGCACACTCATCGAATAAAAAATGAATCATAAATCATATCATAAATCTTATAAATGGCACAAGTCATGTGATACACCACTGATAAATGCAAGTGCACAATCTTAACCAATTTACCCCCTTCCTGACCAGAGCACTTTTTGTGATTCGGCACTGTGTCGCTTTAACTGACAATTGCGCGGCCATGCGACATTGCACCCAAACAAAATTGATGTCCTTTTTTCCCCATATATAGAGCTTTCTTTTGGTGGTATTTGATCACCTCTGCAGTTTTTATTTTTTGCGCTATAAACAAGAAGAGAGCAACAATTTTGAAAAAAACAATTTTTTTTTACATTTTGCTATAATAAATATCCCCCAAAAATATATAAAAAAAATATTTTTTCCTCAGTTTAGGCTGATACGTATTCTTCTACATATTTTTGGTAAAAAAATTGCAATACATGTTTATTGATTGGTCTGTGCAAAAGTTATAGCGCTTACAAAATAGGGGATAGATTTATGGCATTTTTATTCATTTTGTTAATTTTTTTTTTGTTACAAGTAATGGCGGCGATCATCAATTTTTATTGTGACTGCAACATTATGGCAGACACATCAGACATTTTTAACACATTTTTGGGACCATTGTCATTTATATAGCAATCAGTGCTATACAAAGGCACCAATTCCTATGTAAATGACAAAGGCAGTGAATGGGTTAACCACTAGGGGGCAGTGTAGGGGTTAAGTGTGTCCCTGGGAGTGTTTATAACTGTGATATGTATACACAGTATACACAGTATACACAGTATAACTGTGATATGTATACTCTCAACCACAGGGAGCAGAGATCAGTGACACTGTCACTATGCAGAATGAGGAGATGCTTGTTTACATTACCATCTCCCTGTTCTTCCTCTCCGTGAGACAATCACAGGTATCCCCACAGCGATCAAGTCTGTGGGACACGCTACCTGACTCATGGAGCGTGCCCGCAGGCCGCCTCTTAAAGAGCAACGCGCAGGTACGTTAGTTTGCCTTATGAGCCCTTCTGCCGAAGTGAGATGGTCGGCAAGCAGTTAAATAAGCAAAATATCAAACATATAAAAATCAAAAATATGAAAATCAATCATAGTGCAAATCAATCCATACAAATATATATATATATATATATATATATATATATAAAAAAGTTAGTCAATAATTCATACAAATAAATCTATAAATATACTGTATATAGAGAGCACAGAGCACTTTTAAGCAAATGTATTTGGCCTTTATTTTTGATGAACTTTTTGTTATATATTTATTTGTATGAACTATTGATTTGAACTATTTTATATGATTGATTTTCATATGTTTGATTCTTATATGTTTGATATATTTTTTATTTATGATTGTGCACTTGGATTTATCAGCGGTACACCACATGACTTGTGGCATTTATTTGATTCATTTTTTATTTGATGAGTGTGCATTTTTTCTTTTTTTGTGGTACAATTTGATAGAAGTTAGGAGGTTTGTAAATATACTTTATCACATATATATATTTATATATATATATTTATATATATATAATTTTTTATTTTGCAAGGCGAGAGCGCACTTTTTCTTTGGTTTATATAAAATATTCTGGCTTGCCCAAGGTTTGAAGAGGTTGACACTCCTGTTTTACAATATACAATCTTTTTTTATCTATTTAGCCAATAATCCATTAAGGCCTGACAAAAGGCAGCATGGTCATTTACTGAGTACTGCCACCAGTTTTGGTAGCTTTAGCAAAACATGCAACAGATTCAGGTAGTTATTTTTACAAAGTGGTGTTGTAACTGCAGCAAATTAAAAACAAACTATTGTATCTCCAGTACATAGGTAAAGAAAATGTATGCAATTAAGAATGGATCCAAGTTGGCATACATAGATAAGCAGAATGTCTGGTTATGTACTCTGTGTAAGCGGACAGCATGTTTTCTGCCCCCTCCCCACATGTAACTGGCTGCCAAGATTCTGTTGGCTTCACAGATGACAGGCTCCAAGCAGTAGGTGATACTGACTGCGGGTAGACCCTGAGTGGATCCCCATCAGGTCTGTTCTCTCCTTGTAATTAACAGTAGGAAGTGAGTGGATTCCATAGCCATTAACATGATGTCTTTTGGCAGCAGACTCTTCCCTTTGCCACTGTTAACACCATAGGGAGCATACATGATGTCTCTAAATCCCCATCGGGATCTGCCCACCTACCTACAAAATTCCTTTGCTGCTGCTCTGTCTGAGTGACAGCTGCAGTGACAGGGAAGGAGCTCAGGGAACTCCAACTTCTGTGCACCTTCACACAACAAATAGAGGAGCTTGCCCCAAATTTATGTACATGTTTCCAACAGCTACATGAATTTTGGGCAAGCATTGACATTCATTGTGTGGAGGCATAATGACATTGTAAAGAATGTGGTGACATTTTTATAAATTCCCCAGTATGTGTTTTTTAAAGAGACAATGCAGCAGTAGTTATGCCCTTTCTAGAATGGCTGTCACTCTGTAAGCCTTCTAATAAGAGATGGGTCACCTCTTTGATGTTGCAAGTGTAAATTCTAGCTTGAGTTTATGATATATGTAAAAAATAAGCTTATTTTTTCAGTGAAGTAGAAAAGGAGGAAGAGGAAAACAGCAATGCGTCAAATGCAGCATGCTTTTAGGTAATTCTTGAATACATATGAGTTTTTGAGCTTTTATTTTGCCTTTCAGTTGCTTCAAGCTGCTGTTATATCAAATTGTTCTGCTTTAATCACTTCAACCCCGGAAGGATTTACCCCCTTAATGACAGGTCATTTTTTGTGATACGGCACTACATCGCTTTAATGGACCATTGTGCAGTCATGTGATGCTGTACCCAAACAAAATGTATGTTCTTTTTTCCCACAAATAAAGTTTACTTTTGGTGCTATTTGATCACCTCTATGTTTCTTATCTATTGCGCTATAAACAAAAAAAGGCAGATGATTTTGAAAAAATAAAATATATTTTTTACTTTTTGCTATAATAAATATCCAAAAAAAGTAAAAAAACAAATTTCTTCATCAGTTTAGGCTAATATGTAATCTTCTACATATTTTTGGTAAAAAAAATCGCAATAAGCGTATATATTTATTGGTTTGCCCAAAAGTTATAGCATCTACAAAATAGATGATAGATTTATGGCATTTGTATTAATATTTTTTTAATTTTACTAGTAATGGCAGTGATCAGTGATTTTTAGTGGGACTGCAACATTGCGGCAGACAGATCGGACACTTTTATTGGGACCCGTGTAATTTATACAGTGATCAGTGCTATAAAAATGCACTGATCACTGTATAAATTAAACTGGCAGGGAAGGGGGAAACACTAGGGGGCGATTAAGGGGTTAAATGTGTTCCATGGGAGGTGTTTCTAAATGTGAGGGAAGTGGACTAACAGGGAGTACAGAGAGATCACTGTTCCTCTTCACTAGGAACAGAAGATCACTCTGCACTCCCCTGACAGAACGGGGATCTGTTTGTTTACATTGACAGATCCCCATTCTGGCTCCCTGTGGAGTGATCGTGGATGGCCGGCAGACATTGCAGCCCCACTATATCTATTGCACGAAGTGACATACACCTACAGCGATTTGTGCAATAGAGCCGACCTGCTGCTGTATAATTACAGCAAGTGGTTAAACTGCTTTTAGTTGCTTTTGGATCGATGTTGACACAAGCACGTTTATATGAGCCCTAAATATTTTGAGCATGTCCACACTATCATGGTTACCATCATGGTTACCATTTGTCTTGCACAACAAAGAAGCCTGCAGAAGTATAAAAAAAAAAATTGTGTTTACATTTTATTTTGGCATTCCAAACTCAAATCCAGTGAACACTCCAAGGCTGGGTTTACATATATGCAAATTGGATGTGTTTTTAACCGCATCCAATTCACACAACACATGTACCTGACCGCCTCTCAATGGAGCTGTTTCACACATGTCTGGGGCAGTCATGGTGCAGTTTTGAAAAGAGTCCTGTGTGTTTTTGGGTCTGGTTCAAGTGTGATTTCAGGCAAAAATTTGCACCTGAATCACACCTGAACTTTTGAACAGAAACGCACTGGACTCCGGAGCTGCAAACTGCACCAGACATGTGTGAACCCAGCCTAAGGCCGCGTACACACGCGCGGACTGTTCGCCCAACTTTGTCCGCTGAACAGTGTTTGGGCGGACAGTCCGCTCGTGTGTGGGCTTTCAGCGGACAGTTTCAGCGGACAGTTTGACGAACAAGGTTTTACGGAATTTCCGAAAAACTGTCCGCTGAAACCTTGTTTCAGCGAACAGTCCGCTCGTGTGTAGGCTTGTTCGTCAAACTAAGTTCCGCGCATGCTCAGAAAGGATTTACACGCCGAAAGTTATAATGCAGTGTATAGGACGTCGTATTTTTCGTCCCGTCGTACGTGCCGTTCACGTCATCGCGCACGGTTTCAGCAAACTGTTCGTCCGTCGTGTGTGGCCATGTCCGTCCATGCTAATTTTGAGCGGACTGTTTGCCGAAACTGTTTGACGGAAAAAGTTGGGCGAACAGTCCGCGCGTGTGTACGCGGCCTTAGAATAAGTTCAAAGTGGCTATTTTAATCCTATTTCCTCTCCATCCAGCTGTTTGTAACTTAGTCCGTTAGCACTCTGCCTATTGCAACCAATCTGAATCCCTAGGTAATTTTTAGTTATGCCCTGCAGTAAAGATAGTTGGAAGCTGGTTAAGGTTTTTTTTTTATTATTATGTGTTTTTGTTTTTCATGAATAGGCATCAATTAGATTATGCCAACCTTGTAGAAATGAAAACTATTAGACCAGGTATAGGCAACCTAAAGCATGCATTCCAGGTTGGAAATGCAATGTCATTTTCTGTGGCACCTAGAAGAGCATCACGTGGCATGATTGGCATGGATTGGCATAAGGTGTATAAGCTGTAACTGACAGTTCACTAAGATAACAGCTTGCCTTCCCCATCTGCTCCTTCAGCCCACCCATTTATTTGCCTTTTGAAAGGGACCTGACAAATGTCACTGACTAGAAGGCCCCCTTCTCAGTTCCATCATAGGTTTGCCTGTGAAGAAGCCCACTCACTTTCTCTCTTCCTATTCCTAGTTTAACTGCCCGCTACAGCTGGTATACATGCAAAATATGTGCCTTTTTGATGATGCAGGAATTGAGGCTGATCTGAAGTCTAAATTTGCAAGAATTGGAGGTAAAAAGAGGTCTGAAGGCAGGAAACATTTCTGTATCTTTACAGAAAAGGTAAGTTAGATGGACTTGCTCTAAGGGCTAAGGAACCTTGAATAAATTACAAGCTGCATTATTTATACATAATAGTGTACATCTAAACATACAGTGCAATACAAGTCATGGTACTTCTTCTTGATTATGTACATGGAAAAAGGCATAGACTACATTTCAGCTTTGATAAGCCATATAGTATTATAAAAATGCCATTTAAAAATGTCAGCAATGTTAAAAACCTGTCATTGAACTGACGATGAAGAACAAGTACACTGTGTGATGACCTGGCCTAATACGCAGAAGCGCAGAAATATAATTATTTTGCTGCAGTAATATTACATTCACTGTGAATGTATTAACTGCTTTAACACATTATTCTGGTGTGCCTGCAAATACTTCCTCATGATTAAACTCGTCATCAACCTTTCTGGTCAACTTGCTGGTAGTATGCAGATGAATAAGCTTCATACATACAAACTGATGCTTTGATCTAGGCAATTAAACTAATCCCTATACCTAAATTAAATTGTAAATGGTACAGCCAACAGTCTTTCTACAAAGAAGTATAAACGGGGATTTGAAGCAAAATGCAAAAACATTTTTATATAAAAGTATGCCATGGAATAGGTGTTTCAAAAACGTATTAAATAAAATTAATTTCCTGCAAGCAAAACAGGATTAATGAAACATGATTTGAATAAATTATTGCCTTTTCTTTTTATAATCCTTTCCATATGTGTTACTTTACCTGGTTAATGTATATGTGCAACACAATTTAAAAAATATTAGCTTTGACTGTAAAAAAATATATAATCTAAACAACCCCTGTATTTTTGTCATGTAAACTTAGTTCACTTATGTATACATACATTACATTAAAGGCAATGGGTAAATATGTGATATTCTACAAAGATAAAGTACCCTCTATAAACATGGGATTTTTGAGGCAATTTAATGAAGAAATCCAAATATATATCGAAAAAATTAACAAAATTTATTGAAGTATTATTAAAAACTGGTAGGTGCATACATCAACACATAGAACATAAAATTGAAAATAAGAACAATACAGTTGATGAATTGTTGGCCTCCTTTGTGTTTCAGCCGACCTGCTTCAGGATTTCAATATTAATCCCATCCAGCCACCCACCATGTTGAGGGCATGCGGCCTGGTACGGTTCAGGAGGGGGGGGGGGAGCGCTCGCTCGTCCCCACCCCCTTTCCTGAGTGGCTGGGCTGTGTGCTCAGATAAGTGTCTGGTATGGATTTTGGGGGGACCCACACGCCGTATTTTCACATAGAGGGTTCCCCTTAAAATCCATACCCGACATAAGGGCCTGCTATGCCCCTGGAGGGGAACCCATGCCGGTTTTATTATTAGAGAGGCAACATTGTTGCTTCTTTTTCGCACTCGCTGCAATAAGAAAATATGACACTTTCCTATTGCAGCCAGCGCGAGATGTACAGTACCCTGTTGCCGAGAACCAGCGCGATGGGATCGCACTGGAAACACATTCTCACGGTCAGGTACTGTAGTGAATGCAAAGGACTTCTCTCTCCTTGGAGACACATATGAATGTAGCCAGCCTGCACAAATGGTTAGACCTGACATGGAGGTACTCTTTGTAGGTTTATGTATGTGTATATAGTCTTCCATGCTTTCATATAGCACACATACCAATAATGTAAATACGTTGGGTTTACCCTTAATGATAAATTTTTATTTAACATAATTTGTGTACTAGATTCAATTGTAAGTTTTGACATGCATGCATATATTTTTCATTATTTTAGAACTTCTGGGTTTTCCTACACATAATTCGGTCCTTATTCCAGTGACACTGGACGACCATCAGCTGATCATTAATTTAACTAATTTAAGCTCTGATGCACTTTCCCAGGATTTCCACACACCCAAACATCATACCCATAAAGTTCTTTGATCTGTCTGCTCGAGGTATCCAAGTGGGTTCTTCTACCTCCGATCCACATATATAGGTATCACATATTGGTGTATATATACAAAAACATTGGCAGTACAAAAGTGCAGTATCCAGTTATCAGGTAGATTATCATTTGTATTGACTTCTCCTAAAAGAAACACACTGATGAAGGGATTAATATTGAAATCCTGAATCACGTCGGGAGACACACAAAGGAGGCCAACAATTCTCAACCACATCAACTGTATCGCCTCAAAAATCCCATGTTTTTGGGGGGTACTTTGTCCTTATATAATCTACTTTTTGGGATGTCAGAAACAACCCAGGCTTTTTAGGTGAAACCACTTCATGCACCAGCATGAATACGTCATGAATAGTTACAGAATTATCTACAGTTCTGCAGCTGATTACCAATTATATGACAACACAAGTGTTTTAAAACATACTTGACAGAAGCTTATACAAACACACAATAGAGTTGATTTAGGAAAGGAGTACATTTTGTACTTATTTCAGTGAAGGGATTTTCAACTATTCAGTCAGGGAACATTTTGAGGACAGTCTCTATTATGAAGATTGCTTGACATAATTTATGCCAAATAAGGGTGGCACCAGATTTTGGCATGGCAACTTTTAAACTGGAACTGATTACTGTTACATTCAGTGGCAGTGAGGTAAGTGCTAGATTTAAGGTGAGGGGTTGGGTAAGGTCAACGTTAGAGTTAGTATTTTAGGAGTTAAGTGTTAGTATAAATTCAGAGATTAATGGTAAGTTTTAACTCTTTCATGACCAGGTCATTAAAGACTAGATACCCAGGCAAACAAAAAAGTTTCTGCTTTTCTTAGGCTGAAAAAAAAAAGATGTATTATAATTTTGTTAGTGCAACTGATTCTGACAATTACACTATCAAATAGATGGCATCACCAATGAATACTGCAATCTGAAGGCATTAACTTTCCCATGATCAGTGGGGGCCCTGGCTGTTATTGTGGGCTATTTGATCTCAAAGAGGAGCATGGAAATCATTCTGGGGAGTGCTAAAAAAGGCAGAGGGTGGAAAAGGGTTAAAGGTTATTTTTAGCATTGGATAAAGTGTTAACATTTGGTTAAGTGTTTATGTCAGTTAGGTGTTAAGAGTTACATTTTGAGTTTGGATATTTAACCATATTACTAAAGCCCATGCAAAATGTAATAACCAAACACAATCCTTACATGTTTTTATATGTGAGACATACATTATAAGGCTAATCATGGAACATAGATACCAGGCCATTTACTGACAGACTGAATAACAATCTAATTTCTATATAAGCACCCATCAGGTTTGATTTCTGATCATTATTGTTCCTCTTGAGATAAACCAAGCCTAGCACTCTAGTTAAGAGATGTACTTGAAGACAGTTGTATAATGTTTACTAGACATGTGCATTCGTTTTCGTCCGAATGCATTTTCGTCCGAATATCAGCTATTTTCGTTTTCGTTTTGACAAACGATAACGAAAGCACAAAATCCGAAAAACGAAAGATCCGACATAAATAAATGCTTTATTTTCGTTTTCATTGTTACAACAGTTCGATATAGAATAGGAGATTCGACATGACTCTGACAACAATCTGTGTCTATAGAACCTGTGGTCGAATGTGCCTAACCTTACCTCTATTAGTCCAAGATTATATAGAGAAAATATTCGACAGAGAGAAAAGATTCTGCAAGTTACTGTCCTAAAAAGTGTTTGGGGACCCGGGTCCTGCCCCAGGGGACATGTATCAATGCAAAAAAAAGTTTTAAAACGGCCGTTTTTTCGGGAGCAGTGATTTTAATAATGATTAAAGTGAAACAATAAAAGTGTAATATTCCTTTAAATTTCGTAGGGGGGGTTGTCTATAGTATGCCTGTGAAGGGGCTCATGTTTCCCGTGCTTAGAACTGTCCCTGCACAAAGTGTCATTTATGCAGGAAAAAAAGTCCTTTAAAATCACTCGCAGCTATTATGAATTGTCGGCTCCCGTAATAAAGAGAACACTCATTGAAAGTCATTGATAAAAAAAAAAAAAGCGTGGGGGTCCCCCAAATTCAATTACCAGGCCCTTCAGGTCTGGTATGGATATTAAGGGGAACCCTGCCTCAAATTTAAGAAAAAAATTGACATGGGGTTCCCCCTAAATATCCATAACCAGACCCTTCAGGTCTGGTATGGATATTAAGGGGAACCCCGCGTCAAATTAAAAAAAAAATTGACGTGGGGTTCCCCCTAAAAATCCATACCAGACCCTTTATCCGAGCACGCAACCTGGCAGGCCGCAGGAAAAGAGGGGGGGGCGAGAGAGCGGCCCCCCTCCCTCCTGAACCGTACCAGGCCACATGCCCTCAACATTGGGAGGATGCTTTGGGGGTCTGTGACCCCTCAAAGCACCTTGTCCCCATGTTGATGAGGACAAGGGCCTCATCCCCACAACCCTGGCCGGTGGTTGTGGAGGTCTGCGGGCGGGGGGCTTATCAGAATCTAGAAGCCCCCTTTAACAAGGGGACCCCCAGATCCCGCCTCCCCTGTTTGAAATGGTGAGGGGGTACAAAAGTACCCCTACCATTTCACAAAGAAAGTGTAAAAAATGGTTAAATAAAACAAACACACTTTTGAAAAATTCCTTTATTAAAAATAAAAAAATTAAAAAAAGATTCCAGCGGCGGTAATCCACTCTTGCTATCCAGCGACGGACGGTCATCTCTCCAGCGATGGCTCATCTCATCCAGCGCAGCGAATCTATCCTTCTTCTGTCTCCGTGTAGGAGACACTGCAGGCATTCCGGCGGCTGACGTTTCTTATATACGGAGGGCGGGGCCACCCGTCACCTGACCCCCGCCCCCCTCTGACGCAAGGGGAAACCCGGGGTTCCCTGTGACGTATGGGTGACCCCGCACCCCTCTGATGTAACACAGGCAGGTTTCCATTACATCAGAGGGGGGTGGGGTCACCCATACGTCACGGGGAACCCCGGGTTTCCCCTTGCGTCAGAGGGGGGCGGGGTCAGGTGACGGGTGGCCCCGCCCTCCGTATATAAGAAACGTCAGCCGCCGGAATGCCTGCAGTGTCTCCTACACGGAGACAGAAGAAGGATAGATTCGCTGCACTGGATGAGATGAGCCATCGCTGGAGAGATGACCGTCCGTCGCTGGATAGCAAGAGTGGATTACCGTCGCTGGAATCTTTTTTTAATTTTTTTATTTTTAATAAAGGAATTTTTCAAAAGTGTGTTTGTTTTATTTAACCATTTTTTACACTTTCTTTGTGAAATGGTAGGGGTACTTTTGTACCCCCTCACCATTTCAAACAGGGGGGGCGGGATCTGGGGGTCCCCTTGTTAAAGGGGGCTTCCAGATTCTGATAAGCCCCCCGCCCGCAGACCTCCACAACCACCGGCCAGGGTTGTGGGGATGAGGCCCTTGTCCTCATCAACATGGGGACAAGGTGCTTTGAGGGGTCACAGACCCCCAAAGCATCCTCCCAATGTTGAGGGCATGTGGCCTGGTACGGTTCAGGAGGGAGGGGGGGCCGCTCTCTCGTCCCCCCCTCTTTTCCTGCGGCCTGCCAGGTTGCGTGCTCGGATAAAGGGTCTGGTATGGATTTTTAGGGGGATCCCCACGTCAATTTTTTTTTAAATTTGATGCGGGGTTCCCCTTAATATCCATACCAGACCTGAAGGGTCTGGTTATGGATATTTAGGGGGAACCCCACGTCAAATTTTTTCTTAAATTTGAGGCAGGGTTCCCCTTAATATCCATACCAGACCTGAAGGGCCTGGTAATTGAATTTGGGGGTCCCCCACGCTTTTTTATTGATTTTTTTTTTTTTTATCAATGACTTTCAATGAGTGTTCTCTGTATTACGGGAGCCGACAATTCATAATAGCTGCGAGTGATTTTAAAGGACTTTTTTTCCTGCATAAATGACACTTTGTGCAGGGACAGTTCTAAGCACGGGAAACATGTGCCCCTTCACAGGCATACTATAGACAACCCCCCCTACGAAATTTAAAGGAATATTACACTTTTATTGTTTCACTTTAATCATTATTAAAATCACTGCTCCCGAAAAAACGGCCGTTTTAAAACTTTTTTTTTGCATTGATACATGTCCCCTGGGGCAGGACCCGGGTCCCCAAACACTTTTTAGGACAGTAACTTGCAAATTAGCCTTTAAAATTAGCACTTTAGATTTTGAACGTTGGAGTCCCATAGACTTTAATAGGGTTCTAAAGTATGCTATATACTAGCTCCGTCGAATCTTCTTTATACATTCGACAGACACCATAAGCCTTCAAAGACAGATTCGACCGTAATTCATGTGGATTTTCGGACGAATGCAATTTTTGAACGAAAAACGAAATAAATAAAAACGAATTTCGGGAGTAACTAAATAAATTAAGTTTTCAGACGAAAACGAAATTCCAAAACGAAATATTTTACTCTGCACATGTCTAATGTTTACATATTTGACATTCCTCTTATAGATAACAAAATATATTGTTTTTTGAATTACAAAGTACAAATACTATGTTTTTTATTAGCAATCATTTTTTCAGGAACAAAAATTTATATATATTGACTGTGAATCTGAAATGATGTGCTGCATTCTATACTAACTACACTACATCAGCCATAAGAGGGCAGGCTCAATGTGACTGGGGCTTTGGCAAATCAATTAAATGTCATGTGGCATTTCATTTGTGCCTGACCCCACTGACTATCAATACCAAGCTGTTGAGTGATGCTCACATGAATGATGCACTGTAAGAAAATGTTTCAGTGTGTACAGTAGTGATGTTGAATCTGCACAGGCTTAAATTGCTAAAGGTACAGGTTCGGTAATCTTCTTCAAAGTCTGGTGAACTCATGCTGAGAGGCAGATTCCACTGAAGTCTAATAAGGAAAGAGTCTTGATGTTAAAGTTTGGGGGGAGGAGCGATGTGCTGACATCATCGCGTTCACACAGGTCTCGGAGTGACGGGCTATGCTTATCTACATAATTGTAAGTGCATTACAGCTTTTTTATTATTAAAACACCCTAAGATTTTACACTATGGAAGCTTGTTATTCCTTCATGGGGATCCTGTGTCATTGCACTCTATATAAGTGATGGAAGCTTATGAAGATGCTGTGGCTGTGACTGTTGCAGTGTTCATTAAAGGCCCTGGCTGGGTATTGATTCAAAGGTGCTTGTGGTCTCCCATAATAGGACAACATAGGAAGTCGGTAAGTGGCAGTGAATTTAGTGGTGGAAATCAAACTTCACGTTTTCTTGGGTGTAATATTCATTATTGCCACGCTGATGTCACTACATTGGATGGCCTTTATTTGTTGTCATTTCTTATTGATTTCATTCATACTTTTAGATGATTAGCACTACTTATTTTTTGTAAAGGTTGTGACTATGTGACAAGTAGATTGTGACCAGGGGTCAAGTCCTGGGTAAAAAAGTGTGGGAACTCCCACCCAAGATCCACTCCCCCACCAAAAAAAATAAAAAATGATACGCTCATACTGTATGCACAAACACTTCAAAAGTGGTATTTTTCATCCAATTTTCGTATTTTGTGTATGAAGCTTAACTGTTAGTACATAAAAAGAAGACAATCATCAATAAACATAAAAACGGTAATTCTCTGAATAATCAGCCTTCATTCAATTGTGCTTCCATGCAAATGTGAACATCATGTTCTGATCTTTATTTGGGAATGTTATTTTGTATATAGAGTGTTTATGTGGTGTGTTTACATTTTCACAGAGTTTGGATAACATGGTGTTAAATGGAAAGATCATAAATGAACTGCACATTATCTGGACAGAATGCTTGGGGAGATAGTGATGTGTTCCTGCTTAGGAGATGTATGTTAGCTTGGGGGGCTGCAAACTCTGCAGGGCTCCAACACACACACTCACTGCTATTCCAACCCTTCACATATTTCCACATAAACTTCCCTCCTGGAATTAAACTTTGCCAGGTATTGTGCTCAGCTTACCACCCCAAACTTATGTTCCTCCCTCAGCTCACCTCTCTCCCTGCATGTCCTATGAGCAGAATAGCTGTGCTCCTCCTCTGGGATCTCTCATCATATGGCATTGAAGATAGAGGAGGGGGGATTCAGGGGGACACACAGAGCAAGTATGCAGGAGACTGGGGGGGGGGGAGGAGACAGAAAATCAGGAGGGGTCGGCAGGGAGGAGCGCATCATGAGAGGTCTGACTAAATACAATCTCTTAGCAGCAGGGGCCTGATCTACCCATCAGCTAGCTGTGATTGACAGGTAGATTGAAGTGGAAGCTGTCATGGGGCCCCCTACTGGCAATGCCTGAATGGTCAGGGGTGCGGCACTTAGTATTGTGAGCCGTGTCGGCAGCTGCTGGTGTAGCATCTGCCACAGAGCTCGCATACTTCAAAGTCTTGCAAGGCATGGCTGCCAAGGGGAACTGAGTTTCTGTTGTGGAAAAAGTACAGGAACTCCATTCCCATGCGTTCCGGCAGGACTTGAGCCCTGATTGTGACCCAACCCTGCCCGCTGCCAGCATCTAAATCTTCTTACCACTTTAAAGAATTCAGGTCAAAGTCATATAACACAATCATGAGGAGACCTAGCAGGACTTTAATGGGGAGACCATACTCCATAGGGTGCTACTGCATCTGGTGAGTTAACTTTACTAAGGGTGGGGGGGATTTGTGCTGTTGGTGATTTTAGATTTAGGGTAGATGTTTGTACTGTAAGGTAAGTATTTTTGATTGTGTGATGGAGATGTGTTTTAGTAACATTTGACCTCTGCCTTGTGTGTTATGTACTTCTGACCTCTAAACCATGTATTTGATTTTACTAGCTATGTGATGTTATGGAACTGTAAATTATTCTAAGACAGCCTCAGACACTGGCAGTGTGTATGTGTCTTTTGAATTTACTTTTTTTTTTTACAGTTAGCTTAGTTTACCTACATCAGCATCCCAATCAGATTCATTTCAAACTGAAGTAAACTTTAGCAGCAACACATGTTATTTCATTAAGAGAAATTGCCCAGTGGTTCAATGTGGCTGTCCCTATTCCCACTGATGCAAAACTATTCTGCTACTGGTAAATTTGTGTTATACTCTCATTAAGAATTAAGACACTGCAGCTGATACAGCTGTTTAATATTGCCCAGCAGCAGGATATTTTTAATGGGGAGTTTTAATTAAGGGAGTGTTGGCCAAAAAGTTTTAAAGAAAAAGAGTACAGGCAGGTGTATTAATACATACATGAAAAGACTCCAGATGACACTGCAGTGTAAAATTGACCGGAAACAGGACTATTTTAAAGGATGAGTTCACCCTTATGAACATGTTACATGTTACACCCTAGCATGCTACACTTATTTACAGGGTGTAACATGTCACATGTTCCTATGCACACACCTTCTGCTGTTAGTGCTCTCTAGTGACAGCAGGTGGGGATCTTCCACCATCCCGGTTGTCAATTTTTTCACAGATTTACAGATTTCTTTTAATGAAAAATAACATGGTGGCTGATTTACTTGTAGTTTAAATGAGTTGTGAGTGCACAGCTCAGCATGCTCAAAGTTAATTTAGTCTTTCTTTATATTGGTAACTGAAAGCCCATGGGGATATGGGCACAAAGCTGAAAAGTGACGGCTGACCTCAAATCAAACTTGCGCACATGCTATAGCCAAAAGAGGGCTACAGCGTGGTTCAATCTGTGATCAGTGAGTCAATGAAACACGGCTGATCACAGATTGGAGTAGGGGCTGATCCCGGCCCCTTACCACGTGATCAGCTCTCAGCCAATGACAGCTGATCACATGATGTAAACAGAGCCATTATTTTCCTCACACTAACAGCAGAGGAGAGAACAAAAAGCCGATTACTGTCTGGAGTAAATGGGACATCGGTCTGGCACACTCCAGACCCGCTGCTGCTAAGCAGTGCCCACCAGTGCCGCCTACCAGTGTCCACCAGTGCCACCTACCAGTGCATATCAGCACTGTTAAGCAGTGCCCACCAGTGCCACCTACCAGTGGCACTGGTGGGCATGTTTAGCAGAAAAAAAAAACACAGTAGTGATTAAATACCACCAAAAGAAAGCTCTGTTTGTGTGAAAAAAAAGATAAAAATTTCATATGGGTACAGTGTAGCATGACCATGCAATTGTCATTCAAAGAGTGACAGTGCTAAAAGCTGAAAATTGGCCTGGGCAGGAAGGGGCCCAGGAAAATAATTGATTGCCTAGAGAGCTAGCAGCCTAAATTAAAGTACAATTTTCTATCTGACCCTAACTGACCCTAAGTCATAGCTCTCGGTGCCCCACTTTTATAATAAAAGGGCTGGCTTAACCAAAACCCCACTTATTGGTGTTTCTCAGCCTAATGGCCATAGCCCAAAAGGCCATGCAATGAAATATGGTTTTACACTTTCTGGAGACTCTTCACATAATTTTACTGGACTGCAAATCTTGAACCTGGGGCATTTGTCTTGATTCCATGGTAGCGGTGAGAATGAACCTCATCTCTAGTGTGTAGCTGCCAGTTAAATTAGGCAGATAACTATTAATAACTAAGGGGAAATGTGCTACTTTGTGCAATTTTTATGTTTTCAATAGGATTTTCCAGTTCTAAAGCTTGTTTTTCAGACTTTTAGAAAATAAATATGCTGTTAAGCTTTTTTTATTTAAATGATGAGTGTGCTTACATGGCTTTATCTATGGTACCCTCTACTGCTTGTGGACAGCAAGTAGGATATACTTTTGATAGACTCACCCAGGACAGAGGCTTTTAGAGGGGACTCAATGCTAGCCTTCAGCCTGCTTACTGATTATGGGCCCTGGATTTTAAGGGAACAATAATCTTTGTGGGGTGTATGCCTGGGGACCCTTGAAGTAATGTTACTTTGGATTTAAGTCCATGTCCCCCCAAGACACACAGACTCTGGGAACCCTGTATATGCCATATTAGAAATAGTGATTGCTTCATACTGTTCAGACTCATAGCAGATGCTGATGTCATCAACTCCAGCCACCTGTCTATCTGCTGTCTGCTATAATGTGTTAATTGTTAATAAGTCTAGTGTGGGCTCTAAGGGTCTTTCAGCCATTGTTATTTGTGCTAATTAACTCTGCTATTGCGTGAAGGAGTTCTGTGTTGATATGTATGATAATCAGTGAGCTAGGAGAGGACGAGGCTGCCCTGAAAGGTCATATCTCTGAGTCACCTAGTCTGGTTATATGATTAGTTAATTGGCTCATGTTAATTAGGTTTCTAGTTACAGTTTGTATTGCAATCCTGGTGTATATATTTGTGTGGGATCTCAAATAAAGCAGTTAATGTTCAGCAACCAAAATGAGTACTGTCTAGTTATTGGTTGTCAGCGGTTTGGAATATCTGATATCTATATTCAGACTGGGAGGAAGCAGTATATGATGAAAGCACTCAAGTGGAGTGTGGCACATTTCGTTACAATACTTACCTGTGCCGCATATCTACAGAAATCTTTGCTCTATGGTTTACCTGGAAATGCACACCCTTTCTTCAAAAATCGACTCTGCTAACCAGAGAGCCCTGCATTTGTGACTTTGTCATTCATTTGAGATGAATAGAGTGTGGGCCACCTTTGCATGGGCCAACTGGAAAGATTTTGGAAAAAATACTCTTCCATTCAGGTCACTCAGCAAAGATTTTTAAAGAGAATCAATACTAAAAAAATATATAATTTTTATTCTCTGCAGGATAGGAAAAGCCCACTAAGGATAAATAGTCAATATTTATTCTTTAAAACTACCAAGTAGAGGAAATCATTTTCCTTTTTAAAATAGTAAAAAGTAAATTTCTTTATCACTTCTTATTGATAGATTACACAAGGTGTCTTCAGATGCTCAAACTTGTTTTTATCACAAAGTTCACTAAACTGCAGCACAAGCAAATTCAATATAAAGGCGAATCAGCCCAGCTGCAAGTAGTTCCCAGAAAATATTTTTTTCATCGTATTTAGATACCAACAAACAATAAGTCAGTATGTTCTTTCCAGTTCTTGCACTGTCTTAGATGCCGTTAAAAAATATGACATTTCTATTACTGTTATAATGGCCATTAAGTGATGGGAAATGTTATTCCAGTAATTCATATTGCTTTAGATACTAATTTCTGATTTATTATTAGATTACTGTTACAAGTTTCTTAAGGATTTTCAGAAAAACACCAATTATAATCTTGCAGTTGTACCATATTTTCTGCCTCAAATTCATATAAGCCTCGGAAAGCTTTCTGTTAAGATCCTTAATAAGAATAGATTCAGTCCAGTGAATAAGCACTCGTGTTAGAAGAACTCTAAAAGAGATAAATTAAATTATTTTTGATATGACTCCATATCTGGTTATTAGAGGTCATTTCTATTTTAAATTTTAACTGTCATATTTTGCAGCAAATTATCTCCTAAACAGTCCAGATGCTGGATACTGCAAATAGCAGTATGAGAAGAAGCAGACTAGAAAATATTTCATAGACAGGAGTTTTCCTGCCAAAACACCTTCTGACATTCACACATTAAAATCAATTATTTACAACCAATGGCCATTATTATTGATTTTGCCCAGCTTTTATCTTCTGTTGATTTTTAGTTTATGACAGAAACTGAACATGACCATTATTAAAGGATAAGGGTTAACATGGAGCTTTGTTAATTCAGCTTTTTTTAACTATTTTTGAGTAAGATTCTTTTGACTTTCACCCTAAATTATTGATCTTCTTTTAGACAATAGGCCAATGTGTGAAAATGTACAATCACTACCCAGAAACGTCCATGCTTTTACTGCTGTTGTCATAACTGTCTACAATTTCTCATAGAGGTTGTCTGAACTGAATCCTAATTTTGACAGATAAACAAACAACTTTATAATCTATACTGCACTTCATCAAAGCTGTTCATACATGGAGCTCTGAATGTCAGAATACAGTCAAACGGAAAAATACACCATTAAAATACATATAGGGGGCTGTTGCGCCTGCAAAAAAGATTTCTATTTCTGTCCACCCAGTCAAGATATGTACACAGCCTTTTCCCATCAGCACAACCAGCTTGGTGACCTGAATTTTCTCTGTCGCAGTTGAGACAGCACAGATGTAATTGGACAGTGAAGGAGCAGCAACAGGAGTCATCACTTTGCTCTCTCCTCAGCAAAAAAAAAAAACGTGGGCATTTGTACGAGTTACTTTTAAAAATATATTTCATAATTCTATGAAAAATATATAACAGTATTTATGTATTCACTGATACTTTTTGATCTGCCTGGGGTTCAGATTGAATGATTAGTCTTCCCAGCAATCCTCCATGTATTCTCATGCATTATTCTTTTTGGTGGTACGATGCAGCACTTGATCATCTCAATTCATTTGCACTTTAGTAACACAAATGTGCAGAAGATCTAAAAAAGAAAAAAATTCCAAATACTCTGCAGCTTGTCAATCAGGAGCCTAGCTCTCAATCTGATTGCCTATATGCGTTACATGGAGAGATGTTGGACTTCTTCTAATGACATGAAGTCTGCTTGCCCATAAAGAAAATTTACAAGACATCAGGAAGAATACCTTGAGTTAAAAAAATGTTTTGTGTTGTGATGCAAGTATTAAGGCAAATACGGCACATATTAATACTAATACACCAATGAGTATAATCCTGCCCTTCCTTGCATTATGAAACATATATCTCTCTAGAGGGTACTTATGTATTTTTTTACAAATAAGTGCAAACTGAAAAGTTTTGGTAATTGTTCTGCCTTTTTGATAAACTCTATTACAAAACACCATTTAATTTCTGTGCCTCTGGATACAATCTCAAGATAATAGTTTCTTGATGCATTTATGTTTTTAATCTTTTTTCCCCCCATTTTTTTTTTCTTTTTTTGCTTTTTAAAGTAATGATCTGAATCTGGAATGAGAAGAAATGTTAATTTGTAACTGGATATTATGAAACATTCTCTGTATTTTTTTTTTGTATAATAATACAAATATGCATAGCGCTGACATAAACAATATCAAATATGGTGGGTGTTATTACCAGCTAGTCTATAAAGGTGTTACATTGACAATTCTTTGTAACAGTGCACGTTTTAATAATTCATGATTATTTTTAAGTGCATCAAACGTAGAAAACTGTTTTCTTACGTTGCTCTCAATCTGAATTTATCAGAAAACTGAAGCCAGTTTGTATAAAATTACAGTTTGTTTTTGGTTATAAGAAAACAGTACACATGCTACTTTTTGTTGGCATTTGGACTACAAATAATATACACAGGTGTTAAAAACTGCTATTTGATGCACATCACTGCATCTCTTTAAATTTAAAGCAGTCTTAAACCCCAAACCAAGCATTTATCATACTGCAGTTTTCCAATCATTAAATGTGGTTGCTACATTTGTTTTATTTTTTTTAGGATATATTTTCTATATTTTCACCTGGTGATCCTGTCTGTAAGTCTGTTATTTTTCAGCAAAGCAGGCTGTCCTGCAAATGTAGCAGTTATAATCCTAAGACAAACCATGTATCATTGAAAGAGGTGTTTATAATGTTTAGTTTTATTTATTTACGTAAAGCCTTTATCCTAAAAGCAGAAAAAAAAAACTGTTGCTGTGTAACTACAGTGTTAGCTGGAGTTTTGCTTCAATCTATTTAGTGTATTTAAATCTGGTAGTTCATCTAGCACTCTGCTCCCATCCAGAATGATAATGCTGCCGTCCAAATGTGCTCCTTCATCCAGCGTATGTAACCGGCCAGATCACTAGGTCAAAACATAGGGCAAAGGGCTAAGAAAAAACAACTAATGCAGCCACCACAACGAAGGATTGGTGAGCTGCAACATATTCTATTTTAGTTTTGGATTTAACCACTTGCCGACCAGCCGCCATCATTATACTGTGGCAAGTCGGCTCTTTTGCGCAAAAGGTGTATGTCACTTTGTGCAATAGATACAGTGGATAGGCATGCGCCCATGGCGTGTAGGCGGAGCTGATGCACGTGGCTGATGACCACAGTGGAGATCTGTCAATGTAAACAAGCAGATCCCTGTTCTGTCAGGGAAGTACAGAGTGATTGTCTGTTCCTAGTGATTAGGAACAATGATCTCTCTGTACACCCAGTCAGTCCACTCACCCCCACAGTTAGAAACACCTCTCAGGGAACACATTTTACCCCTTGATTACCCCCTAGTGTTAACCCCTTCCTTGCAAGTATCATTTATACAGTAATCTGTAAACAGCACTGATTGCTGTAAAAAATTCCCCTTGTCCCAAAAAAGTGCCAAAAGTGTCCGATCTGTCCACCGCAATTTCACAGTCCCACTGAAAATTGCTGATCACCGACATTACTAATAAAAAAATTATAATGATAAAAATGCCATAAATCTATTCCTTATTTTCTAGACACAATACATTTTACACAAACCAATCAATATACACTTATTACAATTTGTTTACTAAAATATGTAGTAGAATACATATTGGCCTAAACTGATGAAGAAATTCGTTTTTTTTTTTTACTTTTTTTTTGGCGTGGGGGGGGGGGGGATATTTATTATAGCAAAGAGTAAAAAATATATATTTTTTTCCAAAGCTGTCAGAATTTTTTTGTTTATGGAGCAAAAAATAAAAAATGCAGAGGTGATCAAATACCACCAAAAGAAAGCTCTATTTGTGGGAAAAATACATCAATTTAGTTTGGTACAACATCGCACGAATGCTCAATTGTCAGTTAAAGTGACGCAGTGCCATTACGCAAAAAATGGCCTGGTCATTAAGGGGGGAAATCCTTTTGGGCCTTAAGTTGTTAATACCGCTTTACAGTGAAAATTTTCCCTCCTATCCTTTAAAGCTGAGAATGGCACCATTTTAACCTTTATTCAGATCTGTATTTGTCATGCTATTGAACCTTATTTGTGACACTTGTTATCTGGGAGCTTGAAAGTTTGGTTGAGTTTTAATATAAATACACTTACACAGTGGTGGCCCGTCAATATGGGGTGCCACCCCCCCTCAAAGCAGTCATAAAGAAAAACAAAAATGTTCCTTTAAGTGTGTATGGACGCCAGACCCACAGCTGTCAATGGGAAGCTCAACATGGTTGCAATCAAGTGAATGTGGCTGACAAGATCCAATGGGCTGTGTCCTCAGGGTGCAAGTCATACGCCCATAACCGCTGTGTCACTTCCAGTTTCCCACCACTCTCTCACTGTCTGTGTGGATGTGATGGGAAGAAGCAGTGCCTGAGCGACGCCTTGTCCCATACTTGACCGGACCGGTAAGCTGCTGTTTGTGCTTGTGCACTGACAGCCGCCCCTCTGCTCGGCACACACTTCAGTGCTTCTCTCTCTACTCCAGTTCACCACCTGAGTCAGACTCAGTGGCAGTCTGGCAGACCATGCAGGCTGAGCCCAGAGGCTGGGGGGTTGACTGATCACACGGCTGGAGCGAGCGGAGTACACAGATACAGACAGAGATAAGCTTGGAGGAGAGACCTTCCTCATCCCAGAAGTATGTCATCATCAGTCTGTCCTGATCTGTTACTGTAGTGTATACGGCTATATACACCCACCTTCGTCTTTCCTGTATATATCATTTGTACTGATAATATATATATATATATATATATATATATATATATATATATATATATATATATATATAGCTGTATACAGGACAGATGATATATATCTGGTCAGTGATGATGGAGGAAGGTCTCTATATACAGGAAGGAGGGTGGGTGTATATATAGCTGTATACTCCCATCTTCCTCTAAACCCCATAAAAAACACACACAATAATTATTACAGTGTATTGATTTGCAGCGCAACACTACCAGTTATGAAGATAAAATGCAATTGGGATTTAATAAAAATCCCTTCACATTCAAAGTTGAAGGGAAATTTATATGAATAAATTATTGTAAGTAAGAAGCGTATTAACAAATGGACATGGAAAAGAAACGCACACAAAATCTAGCACTATATACATAAAGACACACATGGAATTGTGCACTATATACACCTTATAAATGGCTATTTACAGTCCTGCATTACTAACAGTTTCATTTTTCAGTTTGTTTGCGTCCCCTCAAAAATTCTGGGCCCCAGCCACCACTGCAATTACAGCTGTAACATTTATCATCAAAGGCTTGCCTCGAAAGTACCTGTTATTTGTTCTATGTATTAACAAAAGGCCCACTATCCTGCATGATCAATGCAAATTAAAGTGGAGTTCCACCCAAAAGTGGAACTTCTGCTCAATGTACTCCTTCCCCCCTCTGGTGCCACATTTGGCAACTTTTGGGGGGAAGGGGGACAGGATACCTGTCTTTCACAGGTATCTTGTCTGCTCTTCCGGGAGCCTCAGCAGTGGGTATTTCCATCATCTCTGGGGCTCCCTCCTTCTCCCTTCTCTATCCCTGATCGCCAGGCCAGTAGGAGAGAGGAGTGGAGTGGAGCGCATGTACAGTAGGGTTCCCGGTCTGAAGCCATAAGGCAACACTGCTGGGTTCCCTTATTCGCAATGAAGGCAGTAATGACATTGCTGGACTCCAGGACAGATAAGTGTCCTATTATTAAAAGTCAGCAGTTTTAGTATGTGCAGCTGCTGGGTTTTAATTTTTGCAGCAGTGGGCGGACCTCCACTTTAACTAAGCCAAAAGTTGACAATGTGTTGTTCCTTACAATATAAAAAAAAAATTGTATAATGGTCTTCTGCGCTACTACTAGTAAATACAGTGAATAGAAATACAATTTAATTAAATTAAGGTGAAAATGCAGCAAAACCTAATAGTGTTCACAAATACACAAATAAAAGTTTTAATTTACAGTGATCTTGCGCATATCCTATACTCTTTCATATATATAATAAATCACCAAAAATGTTAAATAATTACAATAATGTGAAATAAATTGCATGCAATGCGCATCCAAACAATAGTGACACAATTAATTCAATATGTGCAGTGAAGTCCTTAAGTGAAAATAATCAAATTCATCAAAGTAGTGAAGATGAAGCATCAATAGAGACTTGGTGATTTATCCAATAGGTAAACCAGTCACACCCCTGTCGTCACCGAACTCTAACCTCATAAGCATAGATCATATGCCATGGAACATAATCCAATAGAAACAACAAATTTCCCTTCCAGGATCAACAGTAAGCCTTTTTGTGTCAGAAAATTCCACCCCACATAATAAACAAATAAGCCTCCAAAACTGTATCACCATTAAAAAGAAGTTTATTAAGATTAAAAATACCTGCTTATATGAAAGCAAAGAAAGACAAACATTCAGCGTTCACAACACCTCTCACATCACTTAAAGTCCGCAGTATACTCCGGCCATGCCCTACATGTTACATCACATCACGTGACTTCCTCAGGGGACCGGATTGGTTGGTTGTTGTGTAATTCTATTTATATCATGTGGACAGAAAGTGTATTTGATGGCATTTTGATGAAGCTCATCATCATAAATAGAGACAATGAGACGGTGGCCATTTTCCCTAATATTTGTATAATGCTTAACGTTATTTTGATGAAGCTCATTGTCATAGATAGAGACAATGAGATGGAGGCCATTTTCCCTATGATTTTTATAATACTTCTAAATAATATAACAGAATGGAATTGGAGTGCTTCTTAATGCAAATCGACATAGAAGCAGCCTTTTACCACATTTATATCCGACAAAATCGCACACTAAATTGATTAATTATGCTAAAAGCTAAAAAACGAAATTAAATGAATTAATTGTAGGATAAGTAAATAATTTAAAAAATTGTTTTACAATATAAAAATATAGATAATTAGAACATAATAATGGGGCTTTTATATCCTCAATTCCTAAACACACAGACATACTCCCTAAAATAGAGCAAATGCCCCATAAAATACCACATATAAACATGATGATGTTAGTTTATCTGAATAATCCAAATAGTTTGATACACACAGGAAATAAGATGTGAGGTTTACATATACGTAATCAATAATCCATAAAGAAAAAAGAAAAAAATATTATAAAATGAATAATTACAAATAAAACAATTGAAATCAAAATCTACGTTTAACCCAAGTGGTACAAGAGTTCTCATCCTGTGTGTCCATTTTGATTCTTTCTGGCTCAAAGATCTAACTTTATGGTCACCTCTCCATGGTTTATTATGTCTCTCTATTCCCCAAAACAATAAATGGGCTGGGTCATTATTGTGAGCATTGAGGATCTAGATACACTATGCTTTGGACATCCTTTAATAATGTTTTGTATATGCTCCCTAATTTTTTCTTTCAGAGCCCTTTTAGTCCTCCCTACATACTGTAATTTACAAGAGCATTGTAGAACATATACAACCCCATCAGTATGGCAACTAATGAAGTCTCTGATGGGATAGATACTCCCTGTATTGGTAGCTTCAAATTCATTCTTTTTACCTTGAAATGTCTTTGAATGTTGATATGCAAAACAATATTTACATAGGAAGAAACCTTTGCCAGTAAAGAAGGAGAATTGGTTCCTAGACGGTGGTTCAACCACATTTTTTGTTTCAAACATTTTATTAAAGTATAAGAAGTATTACAATACAATATCAACCAAGTTTAAGCATTACTAATACAAACAATATATCAAGTACAATCATAGTCGGGAAAATCATTCATCAGATAAGAACAGCAGGTTTGTAAAGAAATATAATCGGAGGCAAACAGTATGATTATCAGAAGCGTTCATATGTTTATATCCACATTAACCGAGTCATATAAGCCAGGTCAAGGTGGGATGTGGAAAGGGAGGTCAAGGGTAACAACATTGGGCGAAATAACTAAAGAACCAAAGAAGATCTCGGGAACCCGGTTACCCTTAGGAGTTTTATGTGTATCTTTCAACCATCCACCCCTTACGGGAACTTGCTGTGGATGGGAAAGACACACTGTAGGAGACCTATCGGAGGTATGACAGGGTTGTTGAACATCACTGCATGGAGTTATAAACCGCTTAATTTGTGTTACAAAGGATTAGGGACATGAAGGTAGGAAAGAGCAAAAAGTTTTTATGTAGGGGTTATGAGGGAGAAATAAGAGGGGAGGTCAGGTTAGGGAGGTAAAGACTAAAAAAGGGGGTGGGGGGGGAGCTTAAAGTGCCAGCGGTAAAGGAGTCATAGAGGTGTAGAATGTCTCCGGTCAGAATGAAAAGGGGATGCCGTAGAGGTTGATCGAAAGTGTATCCAGCAAGACCAAATTTGGGTATATTTATCATGTTTGTCATGCGATTGAAAAATTAGTCTTTCCATTTCTTCAGTCCTATTAATCTGTCGGTACCAGTCTTCCAAAGTGGGGGTTGATTTTGACTTCCACCATCTGGGAATGCACTGAGTAGCTGCGTTAATCAAATGTAGAGCAAGGGAGCGCTTATAGCTGCGGAAAGGAATAGGAGTGTGATGTAAGAGGTATTGGGCTGGGGAGAATTCTAGTTGATAAGTCGTAATTAGAGTTATTTGGTCGTGAACTTTTTTCCAAAATGTTTGTATGGCTGGGCAGTCCCACCATATGTGGAGAAAGGAGCCTACCGCTGAGTCACATCGCCAACACACCGGGGATACATCTGGGAATATCTTATGTACCTTATCGGGGGAGCGATACCATCTCGAGCACAGTTTGTATCTGTTTTCCTGTGTGGAAACACTAAGGGAACCCTTATGTGTGTGGTAGTAAATAGATTCCCAAATATTTAAAAAAAGGTAAATGTAGGTCTGGAAATGCAGCTGTCATCTCCGGGTAAGAGAGCAGCATCTTGTGCCTAAAAAATTGGAATGCTCTATAAGAAGGTTGGGGCTGTGGAGTCGAGTGGTCGGTGGACAGAACACCTGGTGGGAAGGCCGGGTTGTTAGACAAAGGTGTCATTGGACCATTAGGAAGGTGCAAGCCAAGAGTGTTGGAGGTTTGGTGAACTGTCCTAAGCGAGGGTCCAATCAAAGGGTGCGTCTTGCAGGACTCGGGGATATACGATTTGGGAATCCATGGTAGATTAATCAGTGGGAGCGGACTCATTGTTTGTTCTAGGCGGACCCATGCTTTGGAATCAAGGTGCAAATGCCAATCTAGTATTCTCTGTAGAAGGTTAGCGTGGTAGTAAGTGTGAATGTCCGGCAAACCTAGGCCTCCCCTCGTTTTAGGAAGAATTAGTTTTGCTCAACTTAGACGAGGGGATCTATGAGACCATATAAAGGCTCTGCACATCTGTTTGTAAGCGTTAAAGAATCTTTTAGGGAGATCAATGGGTATAGCTTGTAAAAGATACAACAGCCTTGGGAGCACATTCATTTTTAAAATAGCAATCCTCCCAAACCACGAAAAAGACGTCATGTGCCATTTCAGGAGGTCTTCTTGGATGTTTAGGAGAGCTGGACCAAAATTGCAGTCATATAGTTGGGAGAGCGTATTCGGGAGTTTAATTCCCAAGTATGTCAATGTGTTACGTTCCCAGTGGAAGGGGAAGTTATCTTTACATTGTGATACAAGGTGTTCCGACAGGGTGACCGGCAATGCTTTAGATTTGTCAAAGTTGATTTTCAAATTGGAGATGATATGATAAGAGTCTAAATCTTGTAGGAGGTTGGGTATCGATATGATCGGGTTGGAAAGGAAGAGCAAAATATCATCCGCATAGGCGGCTAGTTTGTACGTATGATTAGTAATCGATATCCCCGTTATGTTTTGGTTTTCTCTAAGCATGTTAAGGAGAGGCTCTAGGGTAAGCACAAAGATGAGCGGAGAAAGTGGGCAACCTTGACGTGTGCCATTGGTGATAGAGAAGGCGTTCGACAGGTGGCCATTGACTCTCACCCTCGCAGATGGAGCTGAGTATAGGAGCTGTATCATTTGTATTAATCTAGAAGGGAGTCCATTATACTGCAAAGTGGAAATCATATAATCCCAGGCCACCCTGTCGAACGCCTTCTCAGCATCTAGGGATAGAAAAAAGCCTTCCGAGTGGGACGTGGTGAGCCAGTGGTGGATATTTATTGCCTTAATGGTATTGTCCCTAGCTTCTCTACCAGGGACAAAGCCAACTTGGTCATTGGAAATCAAATCTGGGAGTAGGGGTGACAATCGGTTTTCTAAAATTTTGGCATATATTTTCAAATCTACATTAAGTAAAGAAATGGGGCGATAATTAGTGACTAAGGAAGGGTCTTTTCCTGGTTTGGGAATTACAGTAATATGTGCTTCTAGGAGGTCCGAATTGTTCCTAGTGGATTGAGGAAGGGCATTAAGGGTCTTAGCTAAGTGTGGGGACAGCAGATCAAGAAAAGATTTATAGTATGCCGCCGTTAGACCGTCTGGGCCCGGGCTCTTCCTGGATTTCAAGTGCTTAATGGTTTCCCTAATTTCCAGCAGCGAGATGGGGGCCTCCAGGGAAGAGGCGTCAATGGTATTCAGGGGGATGGGGCATATTTTGACAGAAAGTCATGAATCATGTCCGCTCGAGACGTGGGGTCAGCAGCATGGGAAGCCCGTGGCAGATTATATAAAGATTGAAAGTAGCTAACAAAGTGGTTTGCTATGGCATCGGGTGCTACAACAGAAGTCCCAGTAGGGGTCACAATCTTATGTATAGTATGTAGCATTCTCTTATTCTTTAGAGCTTTAGCTAAAAATTTGCCAGCCTTGTTTCCGAATTCGTAAAACAGTTTGTGTGTGAGAGCAAATTTACGTTTAACTGACAATTGCAATTCCTCCAAAAGCTCTTCCCTTGCTGTGGTAAGGTCGGTGAGACTGGAGGATGCAAGGGTACGTTTATGGGCCCGCTCCAACGTGCGAATGCGACTGTGTAACTCTGTAACACGAGCTTCTCTAAGTTTTTTCCGCTTAGCAGCTAATGAGATAAGCAATCCCCTCACTACACATTTGTGCGCAGCCCATATGGTTTCCATAGAGGAATCAGCCCCGGAGTTGTCTGAAAAATAATTTTGTAAGCATTCCAGGATGGCTTGTTTGTGATCAAGGTCTAGGAGTAGAGAGTCATCGAGTCTCCACAGCCGTGGACGTGGGGGTGTAGTCGTCAGGTTAAGGGTGATAGTAATCGGATTGTGGTCTGAGAGAAATGCCGGTTCTATGGTGGCTTGCATCAAGCAACGCACATCAGTTTGTGTAAGAAAAAAATGGTCTATGCGTGAATATTTATTATGAGGTGGGGAGAAAAACGTGAAGTCTTTAGTACTTGGGTGTAACATACGCCATGTGTCATGTAGCGTAAGAGATTGGAGTTCCATTTTGATGGCCCGTAAAGCTCTATAGGTGATACAAGAGGAACCATTAGACGTGTCGATGTCTGGGGAAAGCGGGATATTGAAATCTCCCCCCAGGACTAGCATCCCGTGTTGAAAAGTGGTGAGTAGAGAGAGTGCCTCTCCGAAGAAGGGAACATGTCTAGAATTTGGAGCATAAATGTTAGCTATAGTAACAGGTCTATTGTGCAGATATCCTTTGAGGAAAAGATATCGGCCCATCGGGTCTGACAGGACATCTGTGACCGTGAGAGGGCAACGTTTAGAGACTAAGATAGAGACTCCTTTAGATTTCGATTCCGCCGTAGTAGCATGATATACTATCGGATAATTTGTGTCATGTAGTTTGGGTATAGAATCAGTCCTAAAATGTTTCTCTTGGACCAGAGCTATTTGTGCGCATGCTCTATGTAAGGTAAGAAGAAATTTTGATCTCTTTTCGGGAGTGTTTAAACCTCTAATATTGATCGAGTAGAATTTTGTACCGGCTGTGAAATCAGGTGGAGAAGCACGATCGTCTCGAGAAGAACGTGCTTCCGACATGTTCAGAGAGGAGCAAGTAAATCAAAACAAAGCAATGGGAGTTAGGGTGGGGGGGGGGGGAAGTCCGGAAGGTGGGAGCAGTCCGAACAGTAGTTAGAACGGATCTGAGTGCAAAAAGGGGCCAATTGAATGCTGTGGGAGGAGGAATGACGTGTATGGAGAGGGAATGAGTGGGGTGGAAGGGCAGAGGGAATCAGACCACTTATTCGGTGGTACGAGAAAAACAAAGAAGGGTAGGATGAGGCAGGGGGTCCCGACGCTAAACGAAGGGAATCCCAGACGACACCCTACAGTGGGGTTGGCCAAGTCTCAGCCCAACTACGGATCACACACAAAAATTAGAAAAATAAGTCGATTAGACGGCCTCGCGACATCCCAGGACTATAAGACATGCGTGATGGGAGCAGGTCTACGGTATGATTGGTGAGTATTTAAAAGGACTAACTAAGGGATAACAGTTAACAGAGGGTCCTGATGTGTGAGTAAACAAAGCAGCTGTGGTTCGTGGTAGAGCACAGTACACACCAGGGGAACAGTCAATTACATATATATATAAAGTTGTGAATAATCCAACTCAGGGTCCACAGGTACGACCGAACAATCAACAATTATAAACCTTAAGCTGTTCGGTGCGTACGTCCGAGTCCGCAGGCGACATATGAGTAAATAGTCGTCTTCCGGAGTCGATCGCAGCAAATGGTAGAGTGTAGAGAATAAGCTTGTGATACATAATGATAGTACCGCAATATAACAACAATAAATCAGGACAACAATACTTATCAACTGGAGAGCCTGTGAAAATAAAAGAAGGGAAGACCAGTCTGATGTAACGAGTGCACAGTGTGGATTCTTGCGAGTAGAAATCGTCTGCAGTCCGGCATTGTCACTGAGGGGGGTTTAAACAAGCGTGTTCGGGAAATGACGAAGGATTCCAGGATACAGAGCTATCAATAGTTCCGCGAAGAAGACAGTTCGATCAGTCTGCTTAGGGTACACATGTCAGATAGTACAGGGAGAAGCGTATAGAAGGAGATCAAGTAAACATCCAGAGTGGGATGGCTGGGAACAGACTCGTCTGTAATCGGTAACGAACGGCGTCCCGAAGTAAGGCTGGATCCAAAAGTTCCTCTAGTAGTGCATGAGTGATCGTATAAAGTCATGTCCTGAAAGCAATACAAATCCGAGGGCATTGCGAGGAAGTAGTACACAGCGGACAGTCAATACCAGAGCAGTAACTAAAAGGACAGGGGAGGACCAAGTCTGTATCCGATCTGGAGTAGGTGTACTGCAGGACTAAAAGTTTTCGTGTACCGCCAACATACCGAAACGAAGAGCAGAACAGGGAAAAAATCGAGTAACAAGAACCGATGTAACAGGAACGGATGGCAACTAGTAACTCACTGCGGGTTGTGACAAGTAGAGAAGACAGGTCATTCTGGCAGGAAGGTAACTGATAACACAACCAGGTGTAAAAGTCTGACCAGAAAGATAAGGCGATGAGTAAAGGATGACAACTCACTCAGTATTCTCTTCGTGCCCGGCGGGTGCGCGGAGAGGATGAGGGACTGTGATCTCCGCGGGTAATATCAGGCGGACGCCGACCTCGTGGCCCCGAGGGGGATCTTCGTCTTCGGAAGGAGGTGTCGTGAGTATCCATCGGATCCGCGTGTTGTCTGGGCACTCTAGGTATCATCGGACGGAAGGAGGCGTACCAATTAGGGAGCTCAACCATGGGGATATTCAGAATCGAGCAAAAGTTTGGTAAATCTTCTGGTACTTTAAGGTGTGCAGTACGGCCGGAATCAGAGGCAGCGAGGCAGAAAGGAAACTTCCATTTGTATGGTATGCCGCGCGTCTTCAGAATGTCGAGCAGGGGGCGCAAATCCCTGCGGTGCTGCAAAGTTATACCAGAGAGGTCTTGAAAAATCTGGATAGGGGTAGAGCCAAAAGTTATGACTTGCCTTGTTCTGGCAGCTTTTAAAATGTCCTCTTTGAGGTGGTAGTTGACCAGGCAACAAACTATATCCCTTGGAGGATCATTGTCTCTTCCCTTCGGCCTTAAAGCGCGGTGGATACGTTCAAATTCAATGTTAGATTGAGGCTGTCTTCCCATAATATCATTAAAGATGGAGGAGACTGCTGAGGTGATTTGGTCAGCTTCAACCGATTCGGGGAGGCCTCTAACCCTTAGGTTGTGACGCCTTCCCCTGTTGTCCAAATCTTCTAAATGTCGTTGAATATCTCGCATTTGAAGAGTATGGGAATCCAGCTTCCTAGTTGTCTTGCGGAGCGATATTTCATGTTGATCTGCAATCTGCTACACTGTATGCATACGATCTGAAAGGCCTCTGATGTCAACCCTGAGTTCAGCTATGGCCGCCGATAGTGTGTCCTTAATATCAGAGGCGACGGAACGGAGATCGTTCATGCTGATCGATTGCGGCGAGGAAGCTGCCTGCGGGGGATGATCAATTGGTCTCTGAGCTGCTGCGGTCCCAACTATAAGGTTGTCAGACAAGACGATCGACCCCTGTGAGGGGGGGAGAGAGTCCGCGGCCTGAGGTGTGCTGTGGCGGGAAGGCGCCATGTTTCCTCGTTGTGCCCTGAACATCTCTGGGATGATTTGAGGCGGTTGTCCGGCAGAATTTTCTCTCGGGGAGCGAGATCTAGATGCGGAGGACGTGCGGGAGGCTGTACCCATCGTTAGATGTGAAACATCGGCGGGAAGACCTGCGGTAGACAATAGCTTTCGTCCCGGGATGTCGGAGCTAAGAGCTCAAGCGACCGCCATCAAGCTCAGCCAGGCCACGCCCTCAACCACATTTTTAACAATTAATTCCCTTAATGTATTTGCCTGTTTGTATATAATAACTGGTTTATCAGGTAGGATACTCTGTAGGTGCCTATCTCCACCCAATATGTGCCAGTATTTTCTAATTATTTTTTCCACACCTTTATGTTGGACACTATAATCTAAAATAAGAGCTGGAGCTTCCGAGAATTGCTATACTTTTTTATTTCCATATATCATCTGTTTTCTGTCCATTTCTTTGACCAATTCTATTTGTTTTTTTAACTATATTGCTGGGTTTATTCTCTATTGACAAACCTGTTTCCAATAAAGTCAGCTTGGGTCATATAATCAGAATCATTAGTACAATTGTGTTTGAGTCTGTTCAGCTGACCCTTTGGAATATTAAACAACCAAGGTTTGAAGTGACAACTAATAGGCAAGTAGTAAGTAGTAATTGGCAAGTAGCTATTCCTTGCTACATCTTTAAAATTAGTCTTTATAGTTAGTTTGTCACCTTCAAAAGTAATTTCCAAATCAAGGAAATGTATTTGTTTTTCATCAATTTTCCAAGTAAGTTCAATGTTTCTATTGTTTTGCTTTAGATTACATAGGAACTTTTCCAATGATTCTTTACTACCATTACATATTTTGATTAAATTATCAGTACATCTTTTATATAATCCTAGTTCCATCAGTGAAATCATATGAACCACCTCTTCTTTCCACTGTGCCATAAATGCATTAGCCACACTAGAAGCAAACTTCCATGGCTATCCTAGTGGCTATCCTATAGTAAGCTTGATCATGCTAGAAGTAGTTATTCTTGAGGGAAAACTCAATGCATTTAATAAGTTAATTCCTTTGCATGCATGTGAGTTTACTATGTTGCCTTAACAACCATGGCCTCACAGGCCTGATGGTGTTGTATAATCGTATAGAGGGATTCCTAGCAATATAGATGGATACAGGGGAGTAACTAGAAATCACAGGGCAGCATAGGCTGCTATGGCAGTACTTTTAACAGTAGAGAGATTGATAAATAGATAGATAGATAGATAGATAGATAGATAGATAGATAGATAGATAGATAGATACTTATATGGATAGATAGATATCAATCAGATTGATGGTTTGGTTTCCCAACATATATTTTCATTGAGGCTGGGTTCACACTAGTGCAAATTGGATGCGGGTTTCCCCGCATCCAATTTGCATGACAGGAGATTGTGAGCCAGTTCACACATCTCTGTGGCGGCCAAGGTGCATATTGCACAGTGGTCCTGTGGGTCTTTGGCTCTGTTTCAGGTCCGAATTCAGGCAAAAATTTGGGCCCAATTTGTCCCTGAAATGGAGAACAGGGAAGCACCAGACCCTGCTGTGACCCGCATCTGATCTAAGTGTAACCCCCACCTAAAGGTTTGAACTAAGGTACTGTAAGCATATGCTGATCTGGCATTGTGCTGTAGTTACAACAAATAGGCCCACTAGTTAATATATGATAATCTTTTAACAAAAGTGACTGTTCCATGCACTACTATGTAAACAAATTCTGCTGAAAAGCACTGTGTATTATAAATCGTAATGGTGATGTGTGTGCTGCTGAATACCCAATGTGTTGCTGAGAGTTATGAATAGTTTTAAAGGTAGTACACACTCCCCTATTGATAATATAACATGATTAATATACTATATGAACACTTTTTGTATATTCTCTATAGTAAAAATCAACATAATATGAAAAAAAAAATAAGAACAGTGAAATCACTTGACAGTGTCACTTTAAAGGGGTTGTACAGGTTCGGATTGTTTTTAAATTAAGATAACAAACACGTATACTTACCTACTCTATACAAGGGTTTTGCACAGAGCAGCCCCGATCCTCCTCTTTTTGAGTGCTCTGCAGCACTTCTGGCTCCTCCTCTTCATCAAAGCTGCTTTCCCTGGGGGCACCCGTGTCCGGGCGTGCTCCCGAGTCCTGCTGCTGCATCCATTGACACAGACAGTTGGCCCCACTCCCATGTTACGGGACTTTAATGACAGCAACGGGAGCCAATGCCCCCTGCTGCTATCAATCTGTCCAATGTGATGTGAGCCAGGGCCTGGAGCTGCTAGGCTCCACGGTGCTGGAACTAATGCGCTCAAGTAAGAAAAAGAGTTGGTCAGGGGGGGGGGGGGGGGGCAAACGAGGTATACATTAAGGTGAAAAACTTGAAAAACGTTGAGACTTTACAACCCATTTAAAAAAATAATCAAGTAAATTCTAATGCAATAAGCCACCGCTGTGATATCAGTGTCTGTGAAATAGAGAATGTTATACGTATGAACCAGTTATTAGGTAGATTTAGGTAGTCCAAAGGCATCAAGAAAATGAGTGGATACCGTACTAGCACGCAAACACCTTCAGTGGTGTACATCCACCTTCCTTTTTATGCGCTCACCTCCACTTTAGACCCAATACAGGTCACCATGTGCCTTCCCCTTTAAGGGGTAAGTAAATCCTCTGGTGGATGATTGTGACCTCTATGGGTGCTTACGGTAATCCTGAATAGTCATAGATCCTGCCAAGTACTTGTAGTATGTCCTGTGACAATCCTGGGTGGTAATACTCACAGAGGAATAGAAAAGCCTGACATAGTGCTGAATCTTTTAAGACACTTTAATAAAAACTTAATAAAAAAGTATAAAACTCACATTTTGTAGTGCACTAACACTGGTGCACATGCATAGCACATTCAGGGTGTGTAGCCCCCTTAAGGATCATTTGGCTGTTAGTAGCAACAAATACACAGGATAAACTTCCTCGATGTGCACACTGACGTCACTAGGCATTTCATCACACATCACATAACTTCTTTAAATAGACTTTATTTTCAAACTATTTAAATCTACCTAATAACTGGGTAATACGTATAATATTCGCTATTTCATGGACGCTAACATCACAGTGGTGGCATATTGCATTAGAATTTACTTGATTATTTTATTTAAAGTGACATTGTCAGAGTGATTTCACTGTTGTTATTTTTCTGTTCATATTGTGTTGATGTTCACCATAAAGGATATACACAAAGTGTTTATATATTATATTAATCATGTTATATGCCCAATACGGAGCACTGTACCACCTTTAACACTAATATATGATAATCTTCGCAGACCATGCTGCGATTCCCTAAATGCTGCCAGGAGTTCCAATGACAACAGGGTTAAGGAGAGGGCGCAAAGGCATGGGATGGAATCAAGAATATCTAAAAAGTTGACAGAAGAGAGGAGGAATGTTGGCACTGTCTTCAGCAAAAAAAACAAAACACTCAAATTTAGAAAATATAGGCAATTATTCGTATTTATGAAGTGGTGACAAGGTCTCTTTAAGCAGAAGCAGTTAAATACATCATTTACGTTACCTTATCTGCCTTTAGGGCACAACAAGCATTATTTTGATGTTCAATGTACTCCGCAAGCAGGGACCACGGTGTATACATTGAACATGAGTGTATGTTTTAGCAAATCAATTAAGAGATCATGTTTGCACTAATTAATAATTAGCTAAACCCTAGGCAAGTGAGTACAGATTCAAAATACATAATTGGGAACTGTGCCAAAATATTGATTTACTTTGTTATCCAGCCACCCCTACCGGAGATCACAGCCAGACCTATTGCCTGCAATGCAACGGTAAACCATCTTGGTGATGGACACTGGTCAGAACACACCCAAGCTTAGTGAAAGGTTAATCATCTGCTCACTCAACCTTCACTTTTACACCAATTACACCAATTAGCATATTTATTATAAGCACATACAGTATGCACTACTGCAGAGCCTGATAGATTTGTAAAGCTTCCTTCCTGCTCCCAACCTGGGTGTTGATGGATTGCAGAAAGCTTATATCAAGGCAAATTCAGGTACTTTAATTAGTTGCATTTAGAAATTCATCTAATTATTTTAATTAGCACAAGAATTTTTAATGAATGCATAACTTTTTTATCATATATGCTTGGGGATCAGCTTTGATAGGACTGATAGGACACAAAGTACACACAGTAAAATCATAGAAAATAAAGTTAATAGGGTATTTTTTTTCTTTTTAAAGAGTTTTTAATGAATACATAACTTTTTCTTTTTTTTTTTTAATCATATATGCTTGGGGATCGGCTTTGATAGGACTGATAGCACACAAAGTACACACAGTAAAATCATAGAAAATATAGTTAATGTTTTTTTTTGTTTTTTTATATGTTTTTTCTTAAAAAAAGCTTGTGCTGCTTTTAGTATATTCTCATTTCACTCTCTCTAGCATTATATTCATGTGTGATCATTACATAGTTAATTTCCATCAATATCTAGCTTTCTCTTTATCCGTTCAGTTTTTATTCTTTGCAGATTGAGTTCCTTGGTCTAGTTCTCTCTGTTTTGCCTTAAACTGTGTCAAGACACTAGCAGCAGGATTCACATACCACCTGGCAGTGAACAAAAATTATGTATTAAAATATAGCAGTAAGATTAGTTTTCTTCTTTGCACTATGCACAAAGTTAGGAAACATTGTTAAAGCAAAGCCGTGCAGAGAGAACCACTAGGGTTAAGACTGATGACTTTTTTCTGAAGGTTTTGGTGCTAGCTTTTAAATCTACAGGCCTGACCTGGAACAAACATGGAGTACGGGAGATTAGACTTTCAAGGCTACAAAGCATTGTATTTTACTTCTTGCTGTGAATTTTGCCCATGCTTAGCTTATGTTGAGAAGTAAATGATTTGTACAACATTTATGATTTATGCATAATTTTACATCAGCTTGTTCCAGAAACAACATTTTGCAACATGGCCCAGCTGATTTTCTCTTACAATTGAGCCATGTATCCACAATGTATGCAGGAAAAATGTTTAAAATTGGTCTGCAGTTCCCAAATTTAACTGGTAGAAAGCCAAGTAAAAATGTAATGAGGCCTTCTAACCTTTAGGGGGGCTATGTTTTGACTCATGGTTAGGCATATACTGTCTAAGAATAAAGGAATGCGGGGGGGGGGGGGGGTGTAAGTCAGGCACAGTGTTTTCATTTGGGGAGAGGGGGCACTACATGGCATGTTGCACCCACACAGTCACTGACAAACTACTGAGTTGCAGCATAAAGTATTGCTTTGTTAGTGTCCTCTCTCGCTACTCTGCTGTAATAGGGAAAGTAAGCTGTTGTCGCTAAGCTCCAGGTCCTATCCACCCTGGTGGCAGAGCTGCTGTGTGCCTGGATTTTCCTTCATCCTCTTCATCAGCATTGTAAAAGAGAGAGAGAGAGAGCAGAGTAGCAGGCTGAATGAAAAGCCAACTTTGTTATTGTTGTCTCTATTCTACTTCTCCATCCCTGAGAAACAGCAAAACATCTGCATGGTAAATACAGTGCTTACAATAGGCATTAAAAGCAGCCAAAATGTTGGTTAGACATCTTAACTCTTGGCACTGATTGTCATACTATAGTACAAAACAGTACCTATCCTCTTCTAATTAAAAAATGAGGATGTACTATGTCTAGCCATGCTTTGCAGCCGAACACCAGCCATATATCCCAGGCAATCACTTTGCTAGTTACCCCCCCCCCCCCCCCCCCCAAAAAAAAAGAAAAAGAAAAAAAACTTCAATTTGCTGTGACTATCAATTTAAGTAGCACAATATATATATATATATATATATATATATATATATATATATATATATATATATATATATATATATATATATATATATATATATATATATGAAAGAAATTGTAATTAGGCTTATGTTACCAGCTTCTGTCCCCAAAATACAGGTAAGGGTGTCACCATCATCCTTTTGGCAAGATAATGCTGAGTATCCCAAACGTTGTGAGAACACTATTCGGCATTGTGCTCATGCATAATCTTGTGGGCTCTGGGGTACTCAGCATTCTCTGAGATCTTTTCAGAAGAATGTTAAAGGGGTTATAAACTCTCGTGTTTTTTCCCCTTAATGCATCCTATGCATTAAGGTGAAAAAACTTCTGACAGTGATCGGCCCCCAGCCCCCCATTTTACTCCTCTGAGACCGTTCATTCCCTTGGCGGAGATTTGCTCACCTTCTCTGCCTGGGGTTTGCGGCTCCCGCTGCTGTCAATCAAATCCAATGACGCAGGTGTGGGGGGGGGGGCTGGGCTTAGTCCTGCATTCTGCGTCTATGGACGCAAATGCTGGACTCGGGAGCACGCGCGCAAGATAACCCCCTGGGAGCACGATTCTCCTAGGGGGTTATACAAAGCGGAGAGGAGCTGATAGAAGACCCCAGAGGAGGATTTTTTTATTTTTTTTTATGTAATACATTAATAGGCTCCATTCCCACAGCTAACACACCAGCATAAGGCAACTTACTATTTTAAGAAAAAGTGCATTTTTTTCCAGGTAAGTCTGTTGAGATGTGGAAGTTACAATCACATGACTAAAATAAAGATCCTTTTTCTTGTGTTAAAGCTTTGTGAACTACGCCTATTTCATGATTCTCTACAGAATGAAATGTTAGCTTATGCACAAGCATTTAATTTATTAAGTTTACTGTAAGCAATTTTTTTTGTAAAAACAAAAAAATTGTGATAGAGCAGTGCTATCACACAGTTTTATCTTAAAGATTAACTCCAGTGATGAAAAACCTTTACCCACTGCAAGGGTTATCTACTAATTTTGCCTAGTGAATGATGAACAAGGTGATATACCTACTTTTTACTTTGCAAAACTCACAGGCTTCCTCATCCTCATGGAACAAGTCCCCCAAAGCCTATTTTTTTGTTACCCTGCAAGTTACAATTCTCTGATTTCATCCTGTACAACGCAGGACCAGTAGTCCTGCATTACATGAGAGGACACCCAAGACCCTCTCACATCCAGGACATTGGACATCCCCTAGGTCAGAGGTCATCTATGGCCCACGGCCACATCTGGCCCACAAGCTTATGCCTGGACTGCATCTAGGATCAGTGCTGTACCCTCAGACTGCACTAAATGAGGAATCAGATCAGTCTGTTTCCACATCTGATTTGGGCTCTAAAGTAAGGCGGAGACTCTAATGTATACAAACTTTAATATATAAGGTGGAGCTCTGAACTGATGAGGAGCTGCTGGTGGTAAAGGAGAACGATGATCTGATAAGGAGGCTTTTGAGTGGAGAGGGGACTTTGATGCAATTGAGGGCTTCTGATATGAAGTTCCTGGAGCATGTTTAGTAATTTATTTAATTATAATTTTTTTGTGGCTTGAGAATATTTGTGAAACATACGACGTGGCCTCTATACGTAAAGGTTTGAAGGCCCCTGTGCTAAGCAGGGAGGGTGGTCTACTATACGGTTAAAGTTTTTTTTTTCATCCTCAGAGTTCAGCTTTAAAAATTTATAATTTTGTGTAGTGTTACAACCAAAGTTACTTAAGTGTATAATTTCTCCTCAAAACAGTTTGCATGGAAATTGCAAGTGTTTGCCGAAGGGTACTGCATTTCTATAGAAATAAATGCCATTTACATATTTAAGCAAGTTCATTTGTGCAAAACTTTTTTATTGGAATTTAAGCCTCTGAGATGTAAATACAAAGGAATGACTCAAACACATTCATGGAAGTCAATGCCTTGCTAACTTTCCGCATATGAAGACAGTACCGGTTACTATGACAACTGCTTCTGGTAAACATGTTTAACATTACGTGCAAGATGCAAGCAACATGTTACAATCTCTGTAATAATAGCAGAGCCGTTAATGCAGCTGATTACTCTCAATGATGCCTGCATCGTAGTCATTTTCTGTTATAATAAATGTAAATATTGAAATTTATTCTAATGGAATAATCTCACAGATGTTTCTACTATGTGGCTCAGTGATTAGGCTAGGTTATGGCTCTAGTTATTTTAATAAAAACTGTGACTGACACCTCCGTTGGTTCTTGTCTTGTGTGTCCCAAAGTGTTATCCATCACAGATGTAGCTGACAAGAATAAATACATGTTGGCACTGAAAGGCTATTCTGTCCTTGGAAATGCATTGAATGACAAAGGATTAGACATGCATTTTATCGTATACTTAAAGAAAACAAATGTAAATAACATTTTCATAACATCTTTTGACCAGTATTGACCTTGTACATCACTGCTAACTACATATTAACGTATACGTTTAAAAGACTTAGGGCTTCTTATAATAGTGGTGGTCATATATGTTTATGTCATTATTTGTCATTTTGTAACTGTATTTGCACAGTTATTGGGTTTTATCACAGTTATCATCTTAATAATGCCACCAGCAAGTATACAATCAATATTGATCATAGGGAAAGAAAAGAAAGTTTATAGCAGAAGGCAAGTACCAAGAAGTCCCACAGAGGGCAGCAGTGAGCACCTATTGAATATGACAGCATGCAAATCTTTCTGCTAAACCATTAAAGGGTAAATTCACTTTTACAAAAAAAATTGCTTACACAGATAAGGGGCCTCTGCAGATAAAGAACAAACTGTGCAACTCTGACTAAAGTTGAATATTGTCCTTGCTATAGGTGTAGGCCATTTACATAACTCATGAAGCCTGACTGAAATACTCCCAGGATGTTGCGAGGCCTAGTAATTACTGCTCACCTCCACCATCACAGTAGTGAAAAAAGTCTACTTCTGTGATGATGGAGGTGAGCAGTAACAAGTAGGCCTCACTTAGCAACATCCTAGCAACATCCTGGGAGTCTTTCAGTCAGTCTTCATGATGTATGTAAATGGCCTACACCTATAGCAAGAACATTATTCATTTTTAGTCAGAGCTGTATGGTTTGTTTTTATCTACAAACACTCCTTACCTGCATAGGCAGTTTTTTTTGTAAAAGTGAACTAACCCTTTAAAGTGTAACTAAACTCTCCTATGCTTTACTTCCATCTTAGCCTCTGTTTGATCTGCAGTTGTCCATGTGATCAGTTATGACTCCGGCCAGTTGATGACATGAGAGTTCTGCTGCGAGTACAAGCAACTGTAATATTCATCATTCACAGTATGCTTTGACTGTACCTGTTTTGGGAAGCAGTTAATTAGATGGGTTTAGTTATCTTTAAAGAGCACCAGTCAGTGATTATTTTCACCAGCTTCTAGGATAGAAGCTTTCATCCCACCTCCACCACAACAGAAAGCCCTTGTACACACGGTCGGACATTCTGACAACAAAATCCGTGGGATTTTGCCTGACGGATTTTGTCCGAAACTGGTGCTGCATACACACGGTCGGACAAAGTTGTCGGAAAATCCAATCGTTCGTAACGTGATGACGTTTTTCTTTACGCCGGGACTACGTTCAGGCTAGTAGCCAATAGCTTTGGTCTAGGAATTTGATCTGAGCATGCGTGGCACTTTGTCCGATCGGAATTCTCTAAAAACAATAGGACAAAGTCCCATCGGACCATATTGTCGGAAAATTTTATAGCCCAGCTCTAAAACTTTGTCGGTCAGATATTCCGACGGAAACAGTCTGATGGAGCCCACGCATGGTTGGATTATCCGACAACACGGTCCGATCGGACATTTTCCGTCGAAATGTCTGACCGTGTATACAAGGGCATAGAGCAGAGGAGTTGCTTTCCTTCCAAGTTTAGATGTGCTAAACATAGAGGTTCTTTAACCAAAATCAAATAAACATCAGTATTTTCTGTTTTTTGTTAGTGCTCCTGGGTACTCCCTCTTTTACTCCCTATCTTTTTCATTATACTGGAACTCATCAGATAAAAATATAAGCTACAGCATTACAATCAAAATGTCAAAGGCCACACGTCTAGCAAAAGCAGAAATGTTATGTACAATTACTTTCATAAATGCTTTTTATAAGAAATTCTACATATAATATAATCTCCTCCTTAATCGACTATAGTATGAACTGTAATAATGAACCAGATTTGATTGGAGTTAATCAATTCTTAGAGGTGTTATTGGTGAAATTTTGCTCATAGGTTCTATATGAAATGCATATCTAGATCTATACTATGTGCATACAAATTCACTATCAGTGTGTTCTGCTGTTCAAGGGATTATAGAAAGCTGTGATCAGGTTAATGTAATCATTTTTGTAGCTTGTATACAAGTCTATATACACCACATCTATATATCCAAATTTGAGTGCACTTTAAATAACATAAGGCTGCAAAAAATCCCTAAAATTATACGTTAGACCTCGATACAGTATATGCTGCCTATGTGAGTAATTACCTGAACTAGGTATGGAAGCATGTAAAGTCATCCATGTCCCAAACACAATCTCAACCATTTCACTTTCTGGAAATGAATTGCCTTGTAAATGTGTGACATATCCCTGCTATTGAAAGCTAGGAGTTCCTCATGGATGATCATGGAAGGGCAAAAGTCTGTGCATAACAGGCTGGTCTACAACAGAATGTAGGCAAACACATGCACATTGGCTGTGATAAAAGACTGGGAAAAATTTCAGTATAACCAACTGTGAGCATGTTCTTATGCACATGAGTGCACAGACAGTATGTCGTCATGAATATTAACGAGTACTCAATGTAATTTCATATATACCCTCTGGATGATTAGAATAAGAAAAAAAATCAAATAGATTTTGCATGGGATGTGTAGCTCCCTTATTCCCATCAGTTCATTTATAAATGCTATAACTGAGCTGCAAACATTTTGAGAGAAAAAATAAAATTTTGCATGTGGTTCACAAAGTATGAACAAATGTGTAATACAATACCTAAAATAAAGTAATTTTAAGAAACGTTCTGTGGGTCAACAGCATTTCTTTCTTTTTTCTGTTATATTCAAAAAAGCAAATACAAAAATCTGAAAATATTTTTTTGTTGAAGGTGATGTAATTAAGGCTCAGAATTTAGATTATGTGTCCCTTGTTGATGCCAATTAGTTGGTAGTGTTGGACGAATGGTTTGGGTCGAGCAAAAGTGAATATCGTCCATTCGAGTGTTTCTGGTTAATCCTATGGGATGTTCCTCCACTGAGTGCACAGTGAAAATGTTTTTAAGGGGCGGGGTCGGGAAGCCAGCCGCCATGTCCTCAACAATGAATGAGTCATCAGCTGTCAGCTGGCTTCCCCGCTGACAGCTGATGTCAGTGGACTTTCCCATTGACAGCTGAAAGAAAAATGGTGGCAATACAAAATAAAAAAACAACATGAGGTCCCCCAAAATTCATGCCAGACCCATATCTGGTCACGCAGCCTGGCAGGCCAAGAAAGGAGAAGGGACTAGTGAATGCCCCCCTCCTCCTGAACCATACCAGGCCACATGCCCCTAACATAGGGGGGTGGGTGCTTTGGGCAGGGGGGCTCTGACAACATTGAGCTGTGCTTGTGGGGGTCTGGTGGCAAGGGGCTTATCGAAATCTGGAAGTCCCCTTTAACATGGGGGCCCCCAGATTCCGGCCTCTCTTCTATGTGAATGAGTATTTCATTCACAAAATTTTTAAAAAAAACAGTAGACAGGGTTTTGATGTCTTTATGTTAATGTCTTTATTAAAAAAAAATGAAAAATGTCCCCCTGATGTAGACCTGCCGGACCCCAAAAAAGAAAAGAAAATGCTTGTGAATGCCTACTGCAGGCTCTGCCACCTAGCAACGTCCCCTGGTGGGACTACCCTCTTGTTATGTCACCGACCCAGCATGCCAGTGATGTCATGAGGAGGGGGGGGAGGTGACATCACCAGGTGGCCCTTACATATTTAAAGCTTAGTTCCAGCCATTTCTGTGTTTATTAAAAGTCAGCCACTGTAGCAGCTGACTTATAATAAACACACACTCATCTGTCCCATGGTCCAGTCATATTACCGCTTGAAGCCTCTCTTCTCTGCTTCTCCTCTCCACTGCGTATGCATGAATTTCACTGCACTTCTTGAATGGTCAGGCAATCTTTGGGGCCTGTGACGTGTCCCAGAAGATTGCAGGGAGGGAGGGGAGAAGAGAAACTTCTGTTCGTGGCACTGCAGCACTACAAGTGGAGGTGGGAGCTGGGTAACTGTCAAAACTAGGTACCCAATCCCTCCCCCCAAAAACATGACATGCCAAATGTGGCATGTTAGGGGGTCACGAGTCATTAAAATAGAATTTCCACATTTTGGTGGAACTCTGCTTTAAAAATGATTTAATAAAGGACTTGTTAAAAATCCTTCTAGTGTTTTTATTTATTTTGGACAATTTTTTGGGGGAATGAGTATGGGATACGACCTACCTCATACTCATTCACATGGGGGGGTGGATCTGGGGGCAGCCTTGTTAAAGTGGGCTTCCAGATTCTAATAAGCCCCCTGCCTGCAGACCCCCACAACCACCTCACAGGGTTGTCAGGAAGAGGCTCTTGTCCCCATCAAAGAGTAGAGAATGTTCAATTTGCACTTTAAAAAATCTCTAATACTTTAGTAAATAAACCCTAGTGCATGGGTCCGCACAAAGACTGCAGACTGCAATAAGCAGTTGCTACAGTGTTAATTCCATTTTATGATTTTAAGTTATTTTTAATAAATTTGTATGGTATTTTATATGAATATGATTTATTTATTTTTTCATTAACGTCTTTAATCATGGTTAAATATGAATTAGTAAAATATCCTCTTGGATTTGTGACTCCTGAAATGCTCTGGATGAAATTGACATATTAATTATAGATTTCTTTTTTGGAACCTTGTTATGATCGATCAGTTTATGTTTTCGCTGTAGATATTATATTTGTTCTAGAGATGGTGCCATTGATATTGTCTAGTTGTTCTTTCATTACTTTTAGGCATTTGGAGAGTATATATTCAGTGGTGATCTGGCGGAGCATCCTTGCCCTTTGAGGATGTTATCTTTGATGAAACATGTCAGGGTGGAGCTATGCTACATGACATCACCATGCACTGAAAGTGTCCCCTAGTGGTGGAATGTGGCTAATTAGTGACTTGTTTATACAGCGCTGATATATCCTATATTTATGTACTTTTTATTTATGTATATTTTTATTTAATTAAAATTTTCTTTACTGGCTTACACTATGCGGTGCATTGGTTTCCTTTTTTCTCTTTCTGTGTATATTATTTTGAGAAGTTAGTGCAAGGTCTAAATAACCAGTGGTGTCCTGTTTGGTGGTGTTTTGAGAGTATCCTGGTTCTTATGCATATGCAAGTGTAATCTTCAAAGCAATCTTGGGTGCAGTTTATTACCAACTAGCAATCTGTCAGAGAATACCTATCAGATGTTTGGCTTGCCGAAATGCACATGCGTGTGGCATTCTTAGCATGATAGTGACCAGGCACATGCATGTGCGCATGTTGGTACCAGATGGGTTATTTATGGATGCCTCTGCTCATGTTTAAGTGCTGACTGGTCTTTCAACTATTCTCTGCATCCTACTACTACGCTGCTTGTTCCCTTGTTGCTGACCCAGTTTGCCTCTGACCTGAACTTGAGTCCTGCTTCTGCCTTGTCACCAGATGCTGACCCCGGCTCTGTTCCTGACCATGTCTCTGCCTTATGATTTTGTACCTCGCTGCCCACCTGTTGCTGACCTCATCCATTCCAGTGACCATGCTTCTGTTCCTGGCTTGGTTTCCACATCCTGTTTGATAGCCTACTTGGCTCTCATCTGTACCAGCTCTGCTCATGACAGTGAGTTCCTGTCTCAAGTCTGCTGGGATCTCTGACAAGCCTCGCATCCAGAACCTGCATCCCAGGTGGAGTGCCCCTTCAACTTTAGCTAGATCTCAGTGCACAGTTCCTGACCTGATGTTCTGCCAGTCTGCCTGGGATTACATTGCCTGCTGCAAGCACTGCTATCAACACTTGCCAGTACTCATTTTCTTCCTGTCCCTGGATACCCTCTGTTCCTTCCTCAGTGGGATCTGGGCTGGAGATACAAGAGAGGCCAACCTCGTCATTTCATGTCTCCGATCAAGTATGGGACACATTCCTTGATAAGCACTAATGGGGGTGGATCTACATAAAAACACCCTCTATAATCCGAGGTACATGGGGTTACAGTAAGCCTTGTATGAATTATTCATAATGGAGGCTTACTCACTGAAGTGGAATGCACGTTATTTCTTTTGTGTGAACTTTATAAAAAGCTATGTGGACTTTCTCCTACACTGTCTATGTTATTATGCACAGTGGTGTTTTTTTTTGTATTTATTGAGCACAGCACATTTTCCCAGATAAACCAGACCCTAATCAGTTAATACAGCCCGGCTGGCCATTAAAGGGAGGGGCACTGATTGTGACTCCCCCATCTTGAACCATACCAGACCATGCCATTTAGCTGCCAGATGTGGTGAGCGTTCATCAGCAGTAGGTCATCTTAAAAGGTCAGTGTGTTTTGTTTTAGTAAGAAAGTCAGTGTCATTCATCATTGTTGCCACACTTCAATACTAAGATACCCTCTACATTCTGAAGGCATGTGGTCTGGGGTGGTTCAAGATGACTCCATAAGACTTCCATGGGGTTTGCTGCTACAGTTAGGGTCCTTTCACACGGGGCGGATCAGTTCTGATCCGCCCCGTGGATATCCGTTTGCTCAGCGGGGATCACTCCGTCGATCCCCGCTGAGCAGGGAGATGACAGGTCCGTCTCTGCACACTGCGCAGGGACGGACTTGTCACAGCGCCGCTCTCCCCTATGGGAGATCGGATGACGACGGACCGCAGTGCCCGTCGTCACCCGAACCGATCCGCAGACGGATGGAAAAATAGCTTTTTCCTCCGTTACACTTTTTCGGATCGGAGCGGGTTGGATGTCAGCGGACATGTCACCGCTGACATCCGACACTCCATAGAGCTCTATGGAGCACCCGTTCAGGTCCGCCTGAAAAACTGACAGGCGGGCCTGAACGGGACGTCAGTGTGAAAGGGGCTCTAGGCTTAGCATTGTTTTTTAATTGTCCAGCTAACATCAAACGATCCAAACTTTTCTGAGTTTGCTCAGCACTAATTATCAAGTATCATGCCAGACTAACAAATTTAGCATTATTAACTACTTGGAAATCTGAAATTGCCCTATTTTAGGAAAATTACATTATCTTTTCACACCAATATGTAATAACTTGTCAGGTTAGGTAGGAACAGAAAAGTCTCTAATATCTCTCTAAACATAGCATGTTGATACAATATATACAAACCAGGACAATTATTTAATAAAAAAGTGCAGCCTTTATCACTTTTCACAGACTCCTTTGATTTTATTTATGAAAATCTTGAGTATTTATTTAACTTGTGAACATTAAATACTTAACTGAAGTAAATAAGGGATTATATTAATAAAAAAGCTGAATTTAGGAATTTTATGTCACTCCTTTCCTTTCAGTGCAGGGTTGCTTTTGTCTGTTTATTATGTTTAACATTTGTGTTACCCTATGCCTGACACAGTACTGTATTTTTTATACATTCTAAACTTTCAGCAGTAAAACTATCGTAAATGTTACAATAATGGCATTAAAAGGAATTCTGTCAGTTAATACACTCTTGTGGAATGTGTCAAATCCATGACTATGCTATAATATTCAAGAGCTTGATAAGCAGTATTAACTTTTCTGCATATGTGTGTGCATGTGTCAATAGCTAATATGATGTTAAATACATTAGCTATAGATTATGGAAGATGCTTCTCTAAGTAAATTAAATGAACCAGCTTTATCTTCTCAAGTACTTTCTGCAGGTCATTACTTGCTAGTCAAAAAGAGAAAAGTTCAGAATATGAAATAAAATCAATGAGGTTGACTGAAAGCCAAGGAATTATAGAATATAATTAAGAACTGGTTATTTCAAGATCTACCTTGCACAATACACATTAGAATAACATACAAAGCCTGTGCCATGTTATTTGGTAAAGCAGCAGTCTGTGTAGCAGTGCATATTTAAAAAAAAAACTAAAAAATAAAAAGATTTTTTTAAAGATACAGTAGATGAATAATTTCAACAGCTAGTAATTTTTTTTATGAGTGAGATGTCTCTGTAGCCAACGACATCTGAACACGGCTTTATTTAGTGCTTCAAATTGATTTTAAGTGAGAAAGTTTTTAACGCAGCAGCTTAAAAAATACTTTATTCTGATCTTATGCTAATCTCAGGGAACGTAGAGGGTGACACTGAGCACGTATATTGCAGCAAAAGCTGCTTTTTTATTTATATGTGGCTGGGGAACAAAGTTTTAAAAATTACCAGAAAAGTTGAGTTAGGCCTAATTTTCAATATTAACTAAGCCTTTCCTTTGTAAAATAAAAGGTTTGTGGTTGTAAACTGTTACTTACTGTATACCCAATGAAGTGACTGACCGCAGGTGATACACAGAGATGAAACAAATCCTCCTACATAATTCGTAGCCCTTACCTGAAGTATTTTCTTCTCTACAGCCATTCAAAGTGGAGCATTTGTACAGCTTGTCTGAGCTTCGTACACACTGCAGAGCTCAGTGAGGAGAGCTGAGAGCTGGTTGGAGGGAAGGAACACACCCCCTTCATGCAGCACACAGAAACAAAGCTGAGGTTGTCAACCACAGGCTGCGTGCTGGAGCTCCCTCCCTATTACCTTTTTATCTTTTTGTGTCAGAAAAAACAGAAGTGACTCATGCTGGCAGCAGAGGAATAAGGCAGCAGAGAAAAATGACACTTAGTGCTCTGGATTGAGACATGTACACACTATAAAAGGATATGATTTGATCATATTTAGTGTCTGAGGTTTACAACTCCCTAGCAACATATGAAAATTTTTCTTTACTTAGTGAACCAGTCAAATGAAATACCTGGTACTTCCAGGTATATGTGTGTGACTCACTTCACCTCTCCCATGTGATAGGGCTAGGTGCCTCCTGGTTAGCACAACCTTGTCATATGAGGCTGGGACACAAGTTGGTTTGGAGCTTTATACAGGGTTTTCTTTCACTAGCCCCAGTGATTGCACAGAGCATAAACATAGTAAGGAAAAGTACTCCTGTGGGGAAGCAGGGAGCTAGCAAAGTGAGTATTCTACATTGCAAAATATTGCCTAAGTCCTAACACTTAGTTAACTTTGATCCAAACTTTAATCCTAACCTAACTCGTATCCAAATCCCAAACACCAAGGCACCCATAAAAGTGCAGGCTTATCATACTTTTAGAGTAATCATGTCAAAGCCTAATACAGCAGTTCTGCACCCATATCCTACAGACTCAAGATCTCTTCACCAAAGACATTAATCCGAGTACCTATGAAGGCATGGTAGCTAATAGTAATCATTTCTTTTTTTTTTTGTATTTTGTGGAAAGATTAGTTGAGATGCTTTCTCATAATTTGGTATAGGTTCCTGTAAATCACCATAGATCTTTCCTTTGTCTTACCGAAGACCAAAATTAGTTTACTTACTAAGTAAAATGATTTTACTTACTAAAGTAGAAACTGTACATTTCAAATAAAATGCAAAAGAAAGTTCTCCAAACTTAGTGAATAAGGCGAAGGTGTGTTCATATCAGTCATTCAATCAGGTGCTAGTAAACATCTTCTTTTTTCTACATCTCCCTCACACATGAATGCTTTTTCTAAGTGAAAACAGCATCACCTACAGCAATTCAATAAAAATTCCGAAGGTATCTGATCCTTTAGTACAGTGTTTCTCAACTCCAGTCCTCAAGGCGCCCCAACAGTTCATGTTTTGAGGCTTTCCATTATTTTGCACAGGTGATTTGATCAGTTTCATTGCCTAAAGCTGACCATACACCATACAATTTTCTTATTCAATTTCCTTTAGATTTACCTTCAACTGTGTAGTACAAGGGCCTGCCTGATTGCACACAAACTGAAAGTGTTCAGATTTGACCTCATATTATATGGTTTTGATAAACCTAAAGGAAATCTATAGAAGAAAATTGTATAATGTATGGCCAGCCTTAGTAATTACCACAGCCGTTTCATCTGAGGGAAATCCTGAAAACATAACCTGTTGGGGCACCTTGAGGACTGGAGTTGAATGTATGGCCAGCCTTAGTAATTACCACAGCCGTTTCATCTGAGGGAAATCCTGAAAACATAACCTGTTGGGGCACCTTGAGGACTGGAGTTGAAAAACACTGCTTTAGTAAATCAATACCAATCTGTCCAGCAGCATTACATGCAAGACAGCTCATCTGCATTCAGATGCAATGTTAAAGTGTTAAAGTGAACCTCTCATTGTCTAAACAAGAGAGTTGATGCTCCTCTAGGCCCACAAATCAAATAATTTATTTATATGTATGTGTATACCCCTAGTCAGACAAATAGAAAAAGCATTTAAAAATTGATATACAGGCATACCCCACTTTTAAGTACACAATGGGGTTTATTTACTAAAGCTGGAAAGTGCAAAATCAGGCTCACTTCTGCATAGAAATCAATGAGCTTCCAGGTTTTATTACCAAAGCTTAATTGAACAAGCTGGGGTTAGAAGCTCATTGGTTTCTATGCAGAAGTGAGCCTGATTTTGCACTTTCCAGCTTTAGTGAATAAACCCCATTGTGTACTTAAAAGTGGGGTATGCTTGTATGGACTGACCCCCAGGTACCCTATATTAAAATGAGTCAGTTTGATAGAATCTAAGCAAAATCCATGGGATATCAAATGGTCTAAAAATTGCTGTATCTAACATTTAAGACATAATGGGGGTTGTTTACGAAAGGCAAATCCACTTTGCACTACAAGTGCAAACTACAAGTGCAAAGTGCACTTGAAATTGCACTGAAAGTGAACTTGGAAGTGCAGTCGCTGTAAGTCTGAGGGGTAGATCGGAAATGAGGGGAAGCTCTGCTGATTTTATCATCCAATCATATGCAAACTAAAATTATGTTTTTTTAATTTTCTTTGCATGTCCCCCTCGGATCTACAGCAACTGCACTTCCAAGAGCACTTTCAGTGCAATTCCAATTGCAGTTTGCACTTGTAGTGCAAAGTGGATTTGCCTTTTGTAAATAACCCCCAATGTGAATATACAAATAGATAGTAAAACACGTGACAAGTAAGAACAAAATTGTCTGGAAAAGTCTGCATGCAATGTTCAAGTTATAATCATGTAGACAGATAGCAAAAGATGTGGCTAGTTGTAACAAGCTAAAACATTCCTATGACTGACCAATGCACTCCTGTTTTTGAAGAAAATTGAGGTCTACTAAAATGAATGATGAAAATACCACATCTACAACAAACATTGTCATTAAACTACTCATACGATAAAGACTATGAGGAAAAGGATCAAACATGTGTTGAAAACTATTATCTTAAGATCCACGCTACAGAATATGAGAGCTTTACTGTACACTGCATCTAATGAAATACTTCTGATCATGATGATTAAATCTAAAACAATGCAATCACTGCAAATACATGTTCTAGGAAATATTAGCACAATAATATGATGACTCTATGTATTATGGTGTATATAAAGAACCCACCCACACCTCTGCTCAATTGACTGAGATTAACTAATCATCATTCTCATGGCAACTTTCATTCTTTCCTGTTAAAGATGTCATTGCTTTATATAAAATGTAAGTATAAATTGTGTAGTACAAATGTAAGCCAAATCAATCCAAGAAAAGCTAAATTACACCACTTGACTTTGGCTAGTAAGCACCAAATACATTTAACTGCATAAAATGTGTTACTTGTAGAAATGCAATTTATTACTGGGTAAACAAAGGACATGGTGTAGTTAATGGATGGATTTTGTACATTTTTAGAGCACACATGAATTAAAATGTGCTTAAAATACACACTATAGCACAGGTAAAAGCTTACTCAGTAATGATCAATACATTGTCATTAAAGCATATAAAAAGCTATAAATGGGACCTATATGGACAATAACATATTTTATTGAAATTCCTTTTTTAATAACCACAATATTGATAGTTTACAATGAATTTCTTAGCTAGTCTTTCATTCTCTCAGTGCTGGCTTATTATACTGGACAATTTGGGGAAAATTCCACAAGATTCAACTCATATCCTTTCATTTTTTAGTGAACGTCACAATATTGTAAGATTGGACTGAATGCGTTAGTCCAACTGCCAACTTCTTAGGGTGTTCGGTGTGGATAAATGTGGCAGCTTCCAGCGTGTTCATTTATGTAAAACTTTTATTCCAAATGAAAAAAATATATATTGCTGTAACTGTTTAAAAGATGAGTTCATCTTTGTAAAAAAAATAAAAATAAATCTACATTGTTTCGCAAGTAAAAAGATGTGCATTTATATATTTTTTTACTATCAGATCGCGGGTACCATGCAGGACTCCTGCAGACTGCCTATGTAAGCTGTCTGCTCATGCCTCGTACAAGCAGGCAGTTACACACTGAAAGGAAGCGACAATGAACTACCTAGAGTGCTCAACAGTGCCCTAGTAGTTCATTGAGACCTACAAGCCGACAACACACAAAAGTGGTAGTGTTGTATTGTGTCCTGGTAAAAAATTAAGCAGCACGTTGCTTTCATGAGGCATCAACACTTGTTGGCCACCAACACTGATTTCAATGGTAACGCCCTGTAACTGCACCTTAACAACATCTACAGTATTTATGCCGTGTTACTAAAGCAGGTATAAAGTGTTAATTGGGCATTGGGGGATAGGCAGCGGAGGTTCCTGTATCCCAGAATGCACTGGGAAATAATAGATAACTAGGACAGAACAGCACTAGACACTTCCTCTTTCTACAGAGCAGCTGTGTGGTAACATAATTTGCTTTTATGTGCAAGTAAAAGCATCAAGCCAGCCACCAATACTGACAGTACCAGGCAGGACCAGAGGCACTGAGCATTATTCTCAGAGCAAAACTTTTTGTATTAACAAAGTTGAGCTGAACCAAGCCAAGTGTCAAAGAGATCAAAGTATACAAATCCATCTTGCAGAGAATTCACAAAAATGTCTGCTATCACACCACAACCTAACCACACCTCAAAGCAGATCATTTCCTTTCCATCACTTATCCTCTAAACAATTCCCCCTAGAAAAGCAGCTCTTTCATGGACATTTTTTAAAGCATTCTTGAAGCATTTTTTGCACTTCATAAACTCAAGAAAAACATGTCATAATCACATCATAACTGCCATAGGAGCTTTAAGTTCACATTGCTTCATAAGGAAATGGTTCCTGATGGCTGCACTTCCAAAATATCCTTTTATTGAAGCTTCATGTGACAAGTGGTTGACAGATGGAGTAGGAGACAAAGAGGTAGACGAGCTTCAGGCAAATGTTAGTGCTTAGTCATTACCTAGCTAATATTAGTGCAAAACACATCTAACTCTTTGTCCCCTGCTCCATAAAGCTTCAATAAAAGGATTTTTTGGAAGTGCAGCCTTCCAGAACCATTTCCTTATGATACACAGCATGCGAGCTGGGCTAGCACCTGACTAGTGTGTGTGTGTGTGTGCGGATTAACTAGAGACTCACTCACCTGGAGCAGCTTTTTTTTGTTGACATTGCTTTGTTCTTCATAATCTATACACAAGGAGCCCTAAACCATGTAAGCTGGATTCTGCTTTAATTTATTCATCAAATTCATCTAAATCTGCTAGTCTAACACTACCCTCTCCCCAGATTGACAATCTCAATGTTTCCGCCATTGAAGTGGAGACATCCCAAGATCCTCCCACACACCAATAGACAAACGGTCATCGAGTAAAAGAGGCAGCCGGTAACTACATAACATCAAGCGTATTTATTTTTTAAGCCTTCACAGTGAGTACATTCAACAGCAGACTAGCTTTGGCGATAAGCCTTGTTCACAGCACTGTGCTGTGAACAAGCCTTATCACCGAAACTAGTCTGCTGCTGACTGTACTCATTGTGAAGGCTTGAAAATAAATATGCTTGATGTTATGGAGTTGACAGCTGCTTCTTTTCCTCAATGACAGTTAAAATAGTACTAGAGACTAGTGTCATCTTAAAAAAATGCCCTACTACTTGTGCTACCTCTCCCTGTTCTCAAACATTTACCTACTGTCCTTGTCTCCGCAGTTGTATTCCACACAATCCATACTGTCCCTTCAAACTTCCAGGTTGTTAAGGAGAGGTGAGGGCAGAGGAGCAATTGGCACCTACATGTGTCTGTCAGGAACTAGAAGAAGAAGCGTAGCTTGTTGGCACTGTGCGTTTCAGTGATTGCACATACCCCCAGTCAGAAGGCACACGCCCACGGGTGTCTCCTTTGCTGCCATCTAGGCAAAAGAGACATCTGAAAACAGGGAAAAGGAGGGGGACCACCTGGGGCAGCCAAGAAGGATTATTTTTTCAAGAAAGAAGACTATACATTTTATGTAAGTGTGGAGTTCTTGAACTAAAATAAAAATAAAAAAATCTAATTAGTATAATTTATCCCTTTAAGGATGGTTATGCTAGAATATATTTCATTTGTGGTTTTGGGTTTGATACTGCTTTAAGCTACTCAATTCCTTTGCTAAATTAACACCATGGTTTTTATCTGTAATTTTCTATAAGATATGCTTTGCTGAGTGTGTATCTAATTACTTATTGTAACCTAAATACATAATGTATCTTATGTAAATAAAACCAGAGGATTACATTGTGTATTTAGTATTAGTGTTCACTGCAGTGATAAATATAATTGTACCTAACCTTTCAAACCTGTTGATTATACAATATAGATAAGATGTTAAAATGGTACAGTTACTTTGAGTAGCTATGACAATAATATGAAAAAATGAAAAGAGGTGGCAGCCCTGGGTGGCTTATACCCGCCCATCCAGATTTGATCTAGTACTCCTCTCTCTTTAACCGTTGGATGTCCCTCACCCCACTCCAGGGACCTCCCCGCCCCCCCTTCTTTCCCCCTTTTCCCTCCCCCTCTCCCCATTTCTTCTCTTTTCTTTTTCTTTCTTTCTTTTCTATACCTCTATTACTATCTCTTTCTCTTACTTGCTGTTCTTTTGAATCTGTCTCACAGCGCACTCAGGCTGCCCAGTGGCAATCTCTAACCAGTAGTGGGTCTTTTATTTCCCTTTCGAAAGCAGCCCAGACTCATCTGGTCACTGTGTAAGAGTTTTGTCTGAACTCTGTCCGACCCTACGCCCCTTTAGTTCTGCTCTATGGAGTGCGGCTGTGTGTTGCGGCCAGCCTCGGATACTCCTAGATGATTATTATGGGCCAGACATGAGCCCAACATTGTTATGTCTATATGTAACTCTTCACATGTTTTTGATATGTTTTTGACAGATCTTTGTCATCCTTGTATTGTCTCACTGATGTAAATTTTCAATAAACCTTTTGTAAAAGAAAAAAAGAATAGAGGCACCTTTAAATGCTAACTCAATTTCCGTTGGAAAAAATAGAAAAAAAAAATATATATATATATATATATATATATATATATATATATATATATATATATATATATATATATATATATATATAGCATATACATTTGGTACACGAGTCATATTGTAATTGAATGTTATTAAAAATGATCTTTACTTTTTAATCTGCAGTGCTGTAATTTTATGTAAAATGTAATACAATATGGCAACCTGGAGGTGTTTTGTGCACAGATGAGTAAGAAAGGTAGTGGTGCGCTGTACACAAAGAGGATATATCTATTGATAAAAGCAGTATATAAAATTTGCAATGGGGGGATATCCAGTAAACAATACAGGTCTGGGTATATCTATGTGACTAGTTTAAACAGCAACACTCATTTCTACTAATAGTCCACAGCATAAATACATAAAATAGTGAAAATTCATATAAAATCCAAAGTGCAACGTGTTGCGATCCTGTAGTCGCATAAAAGTGCAAATATTCCAATGTGCCGCTGTGGCTGATAAAACAATAATGCTCGTTGCTGTTAGTGTAAAATCTACAACATGAAACCGTGAAACAATAAAAACAAGAAAAAAGAAAAAACACAGTATAACATTCAAAAGTGCAGCGTGTTGCGATCCTAAAATCGCATAAAGTGCAGGTGTTCAGCTGTGGTGCACATAGGCAAACCTTCAAACATAAATGATAATTAAGTGACAAAAAATATAAGTGTATCAGACACAAAGTCCGTTTTCAGTGCAAAGTGCTGCGATTATTCTCAAAATCGCATAGGATGTGACTTCTTCAACAAGATATACGATGTGGAGCTTTCGCAATGGGAAGGGCAGTGGTGCTGGTGGAAGGGGATATGGCCTTGGTATATACCAGTAATGGATGTCCCCTTACCTTACCGCTGTAAGGTAACAGCGTATATATAGAGAGCTTTTTGGGCTCCTTTTAGCAGAGTTTTCCCTTTAATGTGGGGTGCCCAGGTCCTGACCAATGATATGGTCCCTTTAAGGGGGTTTCCTCTGTGGTATTGCAGTCAGGGTTCCTCAGTGGTATGGCATATACATGGGTTTAAGCAGAGATGGAGGAACAATACTCCATAGTGTAAAATGCTTCAACAGGTTTATTGTTATTAAAACAGTTTAAAAATACTCACAAACAAACAGTCTGTACAAGCAGTGTATAAACGAGCTGCGGGCTCGGTCTACGTCACTTCCTGGTTGCTGTGTCCCGACGCGTGTTCGTCACGGGTCACGTGACTTCATCAGGGGATAAACACAACAGTAGGAAGTGTCCTTAAATAACTTAAACAGCGCTAGTATATGGCAGCCATTATTATGGAGACCAGGAAGTCAGCCAGCGGCCATTTTGTTGTTGATAATGTCGCCAGAAAGGGCACCGCGGCCATTTTTTGGTGTCTGGCATACTTATTGTGTTTTAAAACCCGGAAATGGATAGAAGGCACCCGCCCATCTATCCATTAAACAGGAAATGCGGCCGGCGCCATTGATATAGTTAGTTATATGTCACAGAATGGTTAGTGAACATACTGGATATAGAGGACCGTTTTACATATGCAAATATAAATAAAGAAATGTGAACACAGATAAAACAACCAAGATTGCTAGTTAAGGGACGTATTGAGTTATGTGGCACTGAATAAATCATACACTGTTAAGATATGAAAAATATATTAATAGATATGTGTATGTATATACCAATAGGTATATATATAACTATAAGGGGAAATAAAAAATAAAATTAAAATTACATTTAATATAATCGGAGGGGAAAGGAAAGAAATTATAAAAAATTCCTGGAGAAAATCTTTAAAATATTAGAGGAATTTTTTAAAATTAACAATTAAAATTAATAAAGCACTAGCGTAAAAGTCGCATAATTAATATAATTTTTTTTATTTTTATTTTTTAATATAGACGTACCCGGAAATGACGTATATCGCCGAGTGAATAAAACCATTCATCTAACAGTTATATTAAAACGTGAGAAAGATAATGGACATAATAACAATCATTAATCATAAGAGGGGGGGAGGGGGAAGGGAAGATGACTAAAAAAAGACGTGAAAAGCCTATCCATAGTGGGGGGAGTGCCCCGAATGTGCCTACGATCCTCCTATATTCAATAAACCACCTAAGGCAAAGTAGATTGATTTTTCTGTTATCCTGGAAAAGAACTTGCTGGTGCGATTTTGAAAGTCGCTAATAAAACAATTGAAGCTTATCCATAGTGGGGGGAGTGTCCCGAATGTGCCTACGATTCTCCTATATTCAATAAAACACCTAAGGAAGAGTAGATTGATTTTTCTGTTTTCCAGGAAAAAAACTTGCTGGTGCGATTTAAAAGTCGCTAATAAAGCAATTGAGGTCAAACTCAATGTTCAATCCATTTGGTGTCAATGTATTAATGTATATATCCATTTGGATTCGAGTTGGCTTAAGGTGCGGACCTTATGTCCACCGCGCCAATGTTTCACGTAGGGCTCGATCCCCCAAAATTTTAGTTGTGACGGGTCTTTGTTGTGGTGGATTAAGAAATGTTTGGACACGTTGTGTTTGTCGAAGCCTTTTAATATGTTTTGCACGTGTTCTTTTATGCGTGTTCTTAGTGGTCTTTTAGTGCGCCCAATGTACTGTAGTCCACAACTGCACTCCAAGGCATACACGGCACCCACTGTTTTGCAGCAGATGAATTCATTGATGGTATAGGTATCACCAGTGCTTGTAGAAGTGAACTCCTTTTTCTTTCGTTGGGGCGCTTAGTCTTTGTGCAGGCAAAAGCACCACTGCCCTTTCCATTGCAACAGCTCCACATCGTATATCTTGTTGAAGAAGTCACATCCTATGCGATTTTGAGAATAATCGCAGCACTTTGCACTGAAAACGGACTTTGTGTCTGATACACTTATATTTTTTGTCACTTAATTATCATTTATGTTTGAAGGTTTGCCTATGTGCACCAAAAATGTAACTTTTGGTAAGATACTTAGGGAAAATCATATCTAAAGGGATGCAGACCTTGCAACTTTCCCCATTAGAGCCCTGCAGATGCAGCAGCTGATTGATAATCATAAAATCACTCCCATATAAAGTCACTCTGTACATGAACACAACACGCAGCTATTTCTTCAGAATAACAAAGGTTGTTAAAAATCACTGCAAAGTACATAGATCAACCAGAGGGGAATGTTAAAAGTGGAGTAACTCTTTAGTGCAGGTTGATATTTTTATTAGGTATTTTTTTGTTATTTTGTTAAAAAAGTGAAAACTACAAAACACTTTCAACTTTGTTCTTCATCAAATGTTTTTTTACTTAGTATTCTTTTATTACCACCACCACACATAATGAGAGTTAGCAGTCATCAAAAAATAAGCTATGGTCATTTTGCAGAGCAAAGCATGTTGGGATTTCGCCTTCTCTATATTCCCCCCAACTGTTTTGAAATATGAGTCTTCTGAGCACATTGCACAGTAACATCAAATTAAAATTTGTTGTTGCAATATATTCATAGATATTATGTGTGCACGCAAATAAACAGTGTGACATTTATGGATACAAAACCTACTTCCTAATGGAAACCCCAGCTAATTGTAATGTTCTGAGCTGCAATTGTTCTTACAAGATGCTGTGATTGTAGCACTTCACACTGAGGGAATGCTTGCAATACATCATGTAATATGCTCTACGAAGTACACAGCTGAAATGCCATAGTAGTGTTGTATAGAGTACATATTTGTACTATATATATATATATATATATATATATATATATATATATATATATATATATATATATATATATATATATATATATATATATATATATATATACATACATTATATTAACAATGCACCACATATTATAAATGAGCAAATACAATATATCTCCTGATGTAAATTGTAAGGATATTATGATACACCAATGACCGTATCAATGTACAAGACCATGTGCAAAAATCACTATGACTCCAAATTAAACCTTAACATTCTAACATCTTTATATTGACATAGTTACTGATAAAAGAAAACTGTGACATGCAGAAGCAGAAATAGAAACTCAGTGCATATTCACAAGCAGCACTTGGAGTAAAACTGTAGGTAAGTACTATCTTTACTGAAAGTGCTTGGGGAAAGAAGAAGCAGATATGACTATTTGAGCTGAAGTACATTTATCATTTAACCTAGCTCATACTAGTCAAAAGAGGGAATACAGAGGGCTTACAGATATTGTTCTGTATAAATCATATCCTTGTGTGGTTTCGCACAAGTAAGATCACTGAGACTTGGTAAAAAAAAGCATGGGCAAAATAAAGTTTAAATCAATAGCATAAATCTGAAGCAGTGATTCTTACCATTATGTACCCCAAAGCCTATTTTACTCTTGATGTTTAAGTATTTATATCCTTATACATATTTTTCCTCATATTTTACTTTGGAAGTAAAAATTCAATTGGAGTAACAGTGGCAACTAAAGCCTACTTGAAACATGGCACTGAACAAAGAAGATTTATTTTTCTTTTAGAGGAACTATTCAATATTTTTTTATATATACAAAATTCTGAATTAGCAGCAGTTACTTTGCAGCCCCATTTTATGTCATTTTTTTCACAGAATTTGAATAGGTATACAGAAAGCTGCAAACAGTATATATACCCCGCAATCTGGAATGATACTAAGAACTACAGAAAACAAAAAACCTTATCACCATCTTTCCTTACGCACATCCTTCCTCCAACACTTAGGTTATGGGGTCACCATCATTTCCTACAACCTAGTCATGGTGGTAAGCGACAAAGAGATATAACTGGGTCACAGGACTATAGTGCAGGAGAACTATGTTAGAAAGTACATTCCAGATGACTTTGGCCTTAATGATCATTGTATAGCCACCATTGAGGCAGATGCCAAGGGACAAGTGTGTCTTGCCTACAGTCAAGTATGGTGGTGGGAGTGTCATGGTCTGGGGCTGCATGAGTGCTGCCGCCACTGGAGAGCTACAGTTCATTGAGGGAACCATGAATGCCAACATGTACTGTGGCATACTGAAGCAGAGCATGATCCCCTCCCTTCTTAGACTGGGCCGCAGGACAGTATTCCAACATGATAAGGACCGCAAACACACCTCCAAGAGGACCACTACCTTGTTAAAGAAGCTGAAGGTAAAGGTGATGGACTGGCCAAGTATGTCTCCAGACCTAAATGCCATTGAGCATCTGTGGGGCATCCTCAAATGGAAGGTGGAGGAGCGCAAGGTCTCTAACTTCCACCAGCTGCGTGATGTTGTCATGGAGTGGAAGAGGACTCCAGTGGCAACCTGTGAAGCTCTGGTGAACTCCATGCCTAAGAGGGTACGGCAGTGCTGGAAAAAAAATGGTGGCCACACAAAATATTGACACTTTGGGCCCAATTTTGACATTTTCACTAAGGGGTGTACTCACTTTTGTTGCCAGCGGTTTAGAAATTAATGGCTGTGTGTTCAGTTATTTTGAAGGGACAGCAAATTGACACTGTTATACAAGCTGTACACTCACTACTTTACATTGTAGCAAAGTGTTATTTCTTCAGTGGTGTCACATGAAAAGATATAACAAAATATTTAAAAAAATGTGAGGGATGTACTCACTTTTGTGAGATACTGTATATATGTGCTGCTGGCTACCAAGATCAGATTTGTAATTGTTTTCTCCTCTAGGCCAGCTACCTTGACCCCTCTTATCAACACACAGTTTGACAAACAAAATCCAAATGCAATATTATAACCAAACTAACACAATCATAGAAACATGTCCACAGAAACAACAAAAAAAATACTAACACAGCCACAAATATGTCAACAGAAACATAATTAGTATCCTATTGACACATCCAGAAACATCAACAGAAACCTAATCAGTAACCTACTAACAAAAGCAAGAAACACAACCAGAAAATATAACAATCTGCCAAAACAATCAGTAAAATACCTGCATAACAAGAAATTTATAGGACACGGTCACCAAAATTAGTAACATTAGTAATGTACTGACACAACCATAAATCTGATAGTGTTTCAGTAAAGAATATAGTAGGTGGATGCATGTGGCACCTATGTTGCAAAAATTCATATGCCACCTAGATTGTGTAGGTGATACATACAGTAGAATGTTTCATCATAGCTGAAACATGACATGTGCAGCAAAAGTCCAAGTCGCCTATGCTGCAACAATGCACATGTTACCTAGGCAGCATATGTAGCAGATGGATTTTTATTCCATGACTCACTTGCTAAAAAAATAAAATAAAATAAACAGTGCCTTTAATCCTACTACACTATGAGCTGTGTGCCCCATACTATAGCCTTGAATAATCTGAGGGACAATAGAAATGTAAGCAGAATTTTTTTGTATTATAGTGGTTAATGTGATATGCTACACTATGAATGCAGTGGTTTTCGTTTTTCATTAGATGCCGTGAGTGCCATAATGACAGTGGCACATCTGGGGATTAACGTCAAGAAGGAAGTAGACATCTGGAGGCAAGATACTTGCAAGGTGACCCACCCTACACCCCAGTGGCACTGAATAAGAATATTGCACATTGGGGTGGTTAGAGACAGGAAACTTTACTAGCAACAGCTGCTGTCCAAATAAACAAGGTGAGCAGCAGCAAGCAGGCACCTAAAGTCTATGGGGGGGATAATCTAAAACTGGTGTACATAGAATCTGGTGCAGTTGTGCATAGTTACCAATCAGCTTCTAACTTCAGCTTACTCAAATTCCCCTGCCACATATATTTGCTATGTATTCTCATTCAGACTACTACAGTACAGACAGGGTTAATTATGGTAAATACAGCATCTAAAAAAGTTATCTGCAATTTTTTTTTGTAAGTGTTTATTAACTGCTTGCCGCCCCCGCACTGTCAAATGATGGCGGGCAGTGCAGCTCTTGTTCTGGGATGCCGTCATATGATGGCGGCACAAAATGGCCCGCGGGGGCACTCAGTGCAGCAATCAGGGCCACACCTTGTTGCTCTGTGGCTCTTCAACCATGTGATCGGCTGTGTCCAATCACAGCCGGTTACATGTAAACATGGAGATGCCGGTAATCGGCTCTCCTTGCCTCACACAGACAGAGTGTGAGGAGAGGAGAGCCAATCAGTGGCATCTCCTTACAGGAGGACATCTAGGGTTGTAATCAGGGCACTGATCTTCAGTGCCCTGATTACAATAAAGAAATAAAGTATAAAATACAGTGTGCCCACAATGCCAGCATACAGTGACTACCAATGCCAGCACACAGTACCCACCAGTGGCAGCAATCAGTGCCCACCACTGCCCACAAGTGCCACAAATCAGTGTCCATTAGCCATGCCAGTCAGTGCTGGCAATCAGTGCCACCTATCAGTGATGCCCATCAATGCCCATCACTGCTGTCCATCAATGCCCATCAGTGTCACCCATCAATACAGACAAAAGATTTAAATAGATGAAGTTGATCAAAAGGTAAAGTGGTACCACATCCCAGAATATAAATTTTAAGGATACAGGGAAGAGAAAACAAGGGACTGGAGGGTAACCAACCCCCGGGACTTTTAAGACGGTACCAGATATAAAGGCAGGATAATCACATGCCAAAAAGTAAAATCAATATAATTTTATTAAGAATACAAATACATAAAACATTTCCGGAAAGGGAAAGTATAAATATATGTGGCAAATCCTAAAGTACAAGAAATGGTACAAAGTCATAGATAACTACACGTTACCGAACTTGTACATTAAATATGCTGCATTTTTCTCTACATGTTTCGCTTTCCTGAGCTTCTTCAGGATATTGCAGCGTATACAGTTACACAAAGAAACTGAAAAAAATACAAAGTAATAAATAAATTTACTAAATACATCTAAGGAAATTTAAAGCAAACATTTCTGTGTTAAATTAAGTATCTGCTCTGACCAACCTCAGTTGATCAAGGCAGATACATTCCTTATTAAAATTATTAAAGCAAGGACACATATTGCAAAGTAATATGAAACAAATGCATGTTAATATATTGAGGAACTGTGTATACATCATTTCCAGCATTTAAACAAAACAAAACAGTTTTAAACAATCCAATTGAGATTTAATTAAACTTACAAAATGGCCGCCTTACCCAGTGGGTCTTACATCCATGCTTATCAAAGAATTGATCAAGTCAACTGTTGATGTGTGGAGAAAGTCAATGTGAATAGATAAAAGCGCTAATGAGGAGCACCGATGTTCCCCGGGAGTCTGCAGAGGCATGAGATATATGGTAGAGTGAACACAAATCTATAAGTTTGGGCCAGAAAGAGGCAAATATTGGTCATATAGGGACGTACCTGAAGGGTGTCAAAGGAGTAACTATGTTTGAGCCAATTTTAAAATGTAGAGGACAGGATACCTCGAAATAACCGAAATATTGTCAGAAGGTGTTTGAGATTAGGTCCTTTACAAATAACATTGGCCTGTAAGAGTTCAAAGCAGAGAGCGTTTTCTTATAAATAATTTGCTATCTGTTTGATAAGGACCAAGAGAAAGTTCCCCAGCAAATGCTAGGCTGGCTTTCCAAGTCCCAAGGGGCTCACATATAAACATTAGCCCACAGAGTATGTTTGAATAGGGTTCCAAGACTTTACCTTTCCCAAGAGAACATGAAAGGGATTTTGACATTCCATCCAGGTCGCATCAAAGCGTCACAGAGATCCTTCTCCGTCAATTGCAAAATAGGCAATGATAGAGAAGGTGTTTTAAACTCCTCATTAGCGCTTTTATCTATTCACATTGACTTTCTCCACACATCAACAGTTGACTTGATCAATTCTTTGATAAGCATGGATGTAAGACCCACTGGGTAAGGCGGCCATTTTGTAAGTTTAATTAAATATCAATTGGGTTGTTTAAAACTGTTTTGTTTTGTTTCAATGCTGGAAATTATGTATACGCAGTTCCTCAATATATTAACATGCATTTGTTTCATATTACTTTGTAATATATGTCCTTGCTTTAATAATTTTAATAAGGAATGTATCTGCCTTGATCAACTGAGGTTGGTCAGAGCAGATACTTAATTTAACACAGAAATGTTTGCTTTAAATTTCCTTAGATGTATTTAGTACATTTATTTATTACTTTGTATTTTTTTCAGTTTCTTTGTGTAACTGTACACGCTGCAATATCCTGAAGAAGCTCAGGAGAGCGAAACATGTAGAGAAAAATGCAGCACATTTAATGTACAAGTTTGGTAACATGTGTAGTTATCTATGACTTTGTACCATTTCTTGTACTTTAGGATTTGCCACATATATTTATACTTTCCCTTTCCGGAAATGTTTTATGTATTTGTATTCTTAATAAAATTATATTGATTTTACTTTTTGGCATGTGATTATCCTGCCTTTATATCTGGTACCGTCTTAAAAGTCCCAGGGGTTGGTTACCCTCCAGTCCCTTGTTTTTCTCTTCCCTGTATCCTTAAAATTTGTCACCCATCAATGCCCATAAGTGCCCATCTGTACCGCCTATCCGGGCCCACCAGTGCTGCCTGTCAGTGCCCGCCACTGCCGCCAATCAGTGCCCACCAGTGCTGCCTATTAGTGCCCATCCTTGCCACCTAACAATGCCCATCAGTGCCACCTATCAATGCTCATCAGTGCCACATATGAGTGCCACCTATCAGTGCCCATAAGTGCAGCATATTAGTACCTCTTCATCAGTGCCACCTCATCAGTGCCCATAAGTGCCGCTTTATCAGTGCCCATAAGTGCCACCTCATCAATGACCACCAGTTTAGCCTATCAGTGCCCATTGGTGCCGCCTAATCAGCGCACATCAGTGAATGCGAAAAATTACTTACATTACTTACTTAAATTTTACAAAGTGAAAAAAACTTTTTTTTCAAAATTTTTGGTCTTTTTTTTTTGTAAAAAAAATAAAAAACCCAGCAGTGATTAAATACCACCAAAAGAAAGTTGTATTTGTGTGAAGATAATTATAAAAAATGTGTTTGGGTCCAGTGTAGTATGACCGCTCAATTGTCATTCAAATTGCGACAGCGCTGAAAGATAACACATATGAAGTAGTTATGAATGAAATGAATGAATGAATTACTTGTATAGCGCACAATGCGAACTGTATCGCCTCTAGGATATTATCCAAATAAGGAGTAAAAGTGGCAATGCCCTTAAAATGATTCCAAGCTGGGGACATGAATGGGATAAACATTGCCATTGCCTCTGTAATAATATCAAACCAGTCTACTGGCCCTTCTTGGCTGCATTTACATAGAATGCAAACATATTGCTCTGTATGAAAACTGATTTAAATTACAATCATCACATACGTTTTCATTTGTTCAGTACTGTAACTACAATTAATATATTTTACTCATTTAAAATAATGAAAAGCACATTTCTCAAAGTTTATCAAACTAAAGATTTAGACTTAAGCAAGCTTTGCACATAAATGCTGCATTTTAGGAACATTATTGGCTAATGTAATTGTTCCATACAGTAAGAGCTAAATATACTGAGTACATCTCCCAGTTGTATAACCATTTAATCCCTTTCACACTAAAGTAACCTTAATTCTAAACTGGAGATTCATTAATACAAAATGCTACATATTCAGCTTTTTAGCTGGGTGCTGAGAAACAAATCTTGTAAAGCTTCCTGCAGAGAATTACACTTTAAATATTCAGTACTGAAACATTACTGTCTTTTCTTTCTGCCCATCCTTTATATGAATTTTAATCTCATGATAATAACATTGCAGGTTACTTCTTGAATGAGAAACCTATTAGTTGTTGAAAGCTGAGAACACCATTTATAAGGAATATTGTTTTATATACTCTTCACCCTTAGCTTTTATTTCTGGTTCAGTGATGGGTAAGATAAGGCTCTTAATCTAGTTTAGTTTTACGATATAATGTTCTGTATTCACAATATTTCTGTACAGCCCAGAACAATTGTAGCTAGAGCACAGTGCATTTACCTTTGCCCATAAGAAAAAAGAGAGAGGATTCAAAAACAGATTGAATACTGGTGTTAAACCTTGATGCTTTGCATTGGTGGGATAGCATGACACTATCATTTGGCTTAGCAATGGTGGCAGCAGTTGAGCAAAAAGTGAGAATTCTAGTTGGCATTTCTTGCCACTGCCCACTAGTGTCACCGAAAGGCAGCACATGATACCAGTTCTAATGCCGTGTACACACGGCTGGACTTTTCAACAGCAAAGGTCTGACAGAACGAATCCATCAGACAGTGTGTGGGCTTCATCGGACCTTTGCTATCTAAAAATCAGATGGACTTTAGATTTAGAACATGTTACAAATCTTTCCGACGGACTCGAGTCCGGTTGAAAAATCTGTTTGTCTGTATGCTAGTCCGATGGGTGAAAAATTACGCTAGGGCAGCTATTGGCTACTGGCTATGAACTTCCTTATTCTAGTCCGGTCATACATCATAATGGTCAAATCCGTCGGACTTTGGTGTGATTGTGTGTGGCCAAGTCTGTTCGTTGGGAAAGTCCGTTGGAACTCCGCCGAAAGTCCATCAGGAAGACCGTCGGACCTAGTCTGCTGGAAAGTCTGGTCATGTGTACACGGCATTAGGAACCACACTCAGAGGAGTGCAGTACATCTCTGAAATACATGCACATATTTTGCCTTTTTAAAAATAACCCATTGATCTACCAGAAAACCAGCGTGCTCTTAAAGTGATACTAAAGTCTCATCTTTTTTTCTTTAAAAATAACAAACATATTATACTTACCTGCTCTGTTGCATGGTTTTTCACAGAGCAGCCCTGATCCTCCTCTTCTTGGGTCCCTTTTAGGCTCTCCTTGCCCCCACAGTTTGTTGTGGGGGCAACTGATCCGAGTCATAGCTCTGTGTCTCCATTCAACAAAGCCATGGTTTGGGCCTGCCACATCTCTCTCCTGATTGGCTAACTGACTTTGATTGACAGCAATGGGAGGGAGTGTTCCAGATGGTTGAGGCACTTGTGCACATCACTGGATAGAGATGGGGCTCAGGTAAGTATTAAAAGGGCTGTAGTGGGCTGTTGCACACAGTTTTTTTTTTATCTTAATGCATAGAAAGCATTAAGATAAAGAACCTTCTGCCTTTACAACCACTTTAATTTCCTGTTTGAGCTGAACTACAAAATGCCTCCCCTCGCCTTATCTCTGTAACATAGTAGACAAAGTGTTCTGTAGTCCACAGAAGAGAAATAGCAATGGCTGACAAAACTGAAGAGATTTCAGTGAAGCAGAGGATGGGTTGTCAACCCACTAAAGAAAATGAGAAGCTGAATGGGTTTCTGGCAGCATCAACATACTTTTTAAAGTGACAAACATGGTTAAATGTGCATATTAAGACAATCAAAAGCAGAAACATGTCTTCAGAAACAACATAATTAACGTACTGACACAACCACAAATATGTCAACAGAAACATAATTACTACCTTAATTATACAGCCATTAACATTCACAGAACATTATCAGCACCTTACTGACAAAAGCAGAGAATGCAATCAGTACTGTACTGAAACAACCAGAAAACAATCAGTGCCATACTGACTTAACCAGAGATACAGTATATTTGAGGACACGATCCATATTGTACAGATACAATTCTGTATCTACAGAAACACCATTAGTACTGTACTGACAAAACCAGAAACCTGAAAGAAACAAAAACATACAGTACATACAAACTTGGATATTATCCATATAATACCCATTTATTAATAAAATATAAAAAGGTGGTTAGGTCGAGTAAATAGATACCAAATATGTCAAGTCTTAAAATTGTGTGCGCCTGTGATATTGCGAAAAAAAACAAAAACGATGGTACCCAAAAATCTCTGCAGGTGATGCTGTAACCACTTCAATACAGGGCATTTTCACCCCCTTCCTGCCCAGACCAAATTTTGGTTTTCAGCGCTATTGCATTTTGAATGACAATTGCACGGTCATGCAACACTGTACCCAAATTAAATGTTTATGTTTTTTTCCTCACAAATAGAGCTTTCTTTTGGGGGTATTTTTTTTCATGACTGTGACATTGCAACGGACATATCAGACACTTTTGACACATTTTTGGGACCATTAACATTTATACAGCGATCAGTGCTATAAAATTGCACTAATTACTGTGTAAATGTGACTGGCAGGGAAGGGGTTTACACTAGGGGGTGATTGAGGGGTTAATTATGTTTTCTAGGGAATTATTCAAACTGTAGGGGGTGGGGACTCACAAGGGGAGGAGACCGATCAGTGTTCCTTTGTACTGAGAACACACCATCAGTCTCCTCTCACCTGACAGGATGTGGATCTGTGTGTGTACTCACACAGATGTGTTCACGGGCAATCGCGGGTGCCTGGCAGACATCGCGGGTGCCCGGTAGACATCACGGATACCCGGCACCCTAGATGGCCGGGAAGCCGAGGATGTCATATGACACCCACCCAGGATAGGAGATCCCTCCTGTGGACGTCATATGACTATGGGCGGGGTAGGAAGTGGTTAAAAACCAGCTCCTCATTTTAGAGTTAACCATGAGCTCTTGTGCTAGATTTCAGCTCTCACTCTGACATTCACTGTGATATGTCACACGTATGGTGTGACAGCAGTTTGCTTACATGTCTGCAACCTGGGCATGTGTGTGCATTTGTGCATGTGTGCAGGGCAATGGGAATTAAGGTAATTTTTAAACAGTTTTAATACATCGTATTATAATTTTTAAACTTTTTCCATTTATGTATTTATTTTTATTTGATTGCTATCCAAAGGGGTTAATAACCCCCATGTGATAGTTGTGAGCAGGTCACAAGTACTCTTTTCGGAGACATTAGGGGCCCAATAGACCCCGATGTCTACTCTGCCTTTCATACCATCTTACCAAGTACAAATTTACTCGGTTAGATGTGTCCCCTGACTGTACCAGACAGGAAATAGTGAATCTAAAACCAGAAGTTAAAAAAAAAATCATGGTTTCTGGTTTCTTTGTTTACATGTGAGATTGAGGCATGGATATGCCTTGCTCTCACACTGCTCTCCATCCTGGAGCCAGCAGTTGTGGCTTCAGGATGGAGAGCAGTGTGACTATTTCCCGGGCTCAAGGTAAAAGTGGGAGAGCCAGAGAACCACAGGGGGGAGGGCCATTACCACCAGCATGGGGCTATACAGCTTCTGCATCACATTTACTTTATAGTCTTAAGGTTTCTGAACAAGCAGAACAAAAGCTGATAGCTGCATCCAATCCATCCTTCCAGTGCTAAACTAGTTAATCTGCCACCTATGTCACATTGAGACACATAAATTGTTGTAGCATACCAGGTACATAGATTGTTGCAAAGAAAATCACTGTGTTAAGTGATAACATTTGCTTTCCATATGCTGAGAATTAAAAAAAAAAATGTTCACAAAATAATCTGTACACATAATGGAAAATATTTTTGCTCTACACTCTTAAGAATGCTATTAGTTGTTAGCTATAACTTAATGGATATTTCTTTTAGGATAGCAATGTCTGCTATGATTTATAAAGATGGATATAGTCCTTTGCTAGTCTATTTGTATTTTACTGAAGTCACTAGTTAGTAACATATGCAAAGCTGTATATAACACATCTGTATCCAGACTAGGTCTCAAAATCAGAACATGTCCAAAATCTCTATATAATGAATGCATAGAGCAAAAATTAAGTGGTGAATATGTGCAGAATAGTAATAGTTTTCACACTGTAACAATGGTTTAAACAGTGTAAAGACTAAAACCACCAATATCTGAAGAGGTGTAAATTTCAAAAGTGTGGTTTACTAAACTTCTGCATTTCATATCAGCCTTGGAATGCAATGTTTACTGCAAAGAAACAGGAAATGTATTGAAATAAGATTTGCAACAACACAAATGCTGTCCATGATACTTTCTGTATTTGGGCAATCAAAATTTGTAAATTATAATGTGTTGCGGAGAAACCATACAGGAAATGCAGTTAAAGTCATTGCATTACAAACATTACATTATTATATAATATCTACCAATATGTACACAGAGCCCATTTTTTTTAAAGATTCCCTGGTGCATAGCCATTTCAGTCTAGGTAGCAGTGTAGCAATACTATCTATTAAGAAGGCCTTCAGATGTAGACAGTGGTGTACTAGTGCTGCCCTGGGCAAGACAACCTTCCACTGTGCTTCTTGGTCATCAACAGGCCATGGACTGGTACGGGTCCACGGCCTGGGGGTTGGGGACCCTTGCATTAGCCAACTCTTAGCCAACTCTTGTTAGGACATGCGGCCCAATCCGGGCCTGAGTTGGACCATGGAGAAGGAACGTAACTACCAGTAGCTAAAGTTTATTGTCACTTTATTTAGACACCCTATCCCACTGTGCTCATACTCCCCTTTCCTTCAAGTAGAGAGTTCTGAGCCCTGCAAAAACTCTTAACATGACCTGGAGCTTGCGCAACATTTCTTTCTCATCGCTGCAGCAAGTAAATAGTGTGGTGGGGGGCCCCAAGCTGTACATATTGTAACTCTTCATCCACTCACATCTAATACAGTACTGTGAAAAAGTATTTGCCCCACCCCCTTTTTTTTGCATATTTCTCACACTTAAATGATTCAGATCATCAAACAACGTTTAATAAAACACAAAGATAACCTGGGTAAATCCAAGATGCAGTTTTTTAATTATTATTTAATTTATTAAGGGGAAAAAATCTGTTCAACACTGCCTGACCCTATGTGAAAAAGTAATTGCCCCCTCCCATGCTGAGTCATGAATGAACTGTGATTAACCACAATTTTTTGGAAAGTCAAGTTAAATTTCACTTGCCACACCCAGGCCTGATTACTGCCAGACCTGTTGAATAAAGAAATCACATAAATAGAAGCTGTCTGACAAAGTGAAGCATGCTAACAGATCACCACACATCATGTCACAATCTAAAAAAAATTCAAGAACAGATTAGAAACAAAGCAATGTTTATGTATCGGTCTATGAAGGGTTTCAAGGCCATTTCTGAGGCTTTGGAACTTCAGTGAACCATGGGGAGAGTAGATATCCACAAATGGAGATAACTTGGAAGAGTGGTGAACCTTTTCAGCAGTTCCCGGCCTACAAAAATAACTCCAAGAGCATGATGACGGCTCATCCAGGAGGTCATAAAAGAACCCAGAACAACATCTAAAGAACTGCAGGTCTCACTTGCCTCAGGTAAGATCAGTGTTCATTATTCAACAATAAGAAAGAGACTGGGCAAAAATGGCATACATGGGATAGTTCCAAGGCCAAAGCCACTGCTGGCCAAAAAGAACACAAAGCTTCACCTCACATTTATCAAAAATCATCTTGATTATCTCCAAGACTTTTAGGCAAATATTCTGTGGACTGATGAGACAAAAATTTAACTTTTTAGAAGGTGTTCATTCCTTTACATCTGGCATAAAACTAATACAGCGTTTTCTTTTTTTAACAAGAGCATCATACCAACAGTCAGACATGGTGGTAGTAGTGTGATGGTCTGGGGCTGCTTCATAGCTGCGGCACCTGGACGACTTACCATAATTAATGGAACCATGAATTCTGAGCTCTACCAGAAAATCCTAAATAAGAATGTCTGCCCATCAGTTTGTGACCTCAAGCTCAAGTGCACTTGGGTTATGCAGCTGGACAATGATCCAAAACACAACAACAAGTCCGCCTCCAAATGGTTCAAACAAAGCTAAATTTTGGTTTTGGAGTGGCCTAGTCAAAGCTCGGACTTAAATCCAATTGAGATGCTGTATCATGACCTTACATAGGCTGTTCATGTTGGAAAACCCTCCAATGTGGCTGAATTAAAACAATTCTGCAAAGAAGAGTGGGCCAAAATTGCTCCACAGCAATGTGAAAGACTCATTGCCAGTTATCCCAAATGCTTGATTGCAGTTGTTGCCGCCAAGGGTGGCTCAACCAGTTATTAGATTTAGGGGGCAATTACTTTTTCACATAAAGCCAGGCACGTTTGGACAGCTTTTTTGCCTTAATAAGTGAATCCATCATTTAAAAGCTGCATCTTGTATTTACTCGGGCTATCTTTGGGTAATAATAAAATGTGTTTGATGATCTGAGTGATTTAAGTATGACAAATATGCAAAAAAATAAAAAATCTGAAAGGGGAAAATACTTTTTCACAGCATTGTAGATGAGAGAACACTAACTTACTCCCCATATCCACACTCCAGGTCTGTCCTAGTACAGATTCAGTCTGCCCGCAGCACACGATACAGAGCTCCCATAGACAATGCTGTATAGTGCCACTATGATAATGAGCAGCAATGACATAGCTCACCTGTGTCCGGTCCTAGGCACACCACCCCTCTCATCTCCGATCTCTCCCTCTTCTCGGCATCTTCATGCTCCTCTGAGCAATCGCTCCAGACACACAGTATGGAGAGCCAGGCACATGTGGTAGGTGAGGAGGGGGATATCAGCAGTGCCCTCACTGGATACAGGGAACAGGGCTCTACTGCGTGGTGCAACCTTTGATTGGCAGAGTGTGTGCGGGGCGGGCACAGTGTCTAAAAAGTGTCTTGTAAAAGATCTAGGGCACTATTGGTTACAGAAGGAAGAGTAGTAGTGAGGCGTGTGGAGAGCGCCGAAGCGAAAGGTGGGTGTGACCAAATTGTGGTAATGGTGGGAAGGGCTTAAAGAGGCATGTTAAATAAAATAAAAGCCTTTTTGTTCACATAAAAATGTTTAGATTGTGTCACAAGTAAGAGTCTTACAGACATGTATACACCTCAGCAATCATTTAAAAACACAAAAAAATTACATTGAATGCGAAACATTCCCTCGCTATATCCTTCCACCCTTTCAGGACATAGCTTACCTTCCCCGACCCCTCTGTTCTCCTCTTCTCCTCCTTTCTTCTCTTCTCTGTCCTTCTAGTCGTTCTAAGATTTTGGTTTGCTCAACAGAGCTGTAATTGACAGGTTCACCATACAGTCCAATTTAATGTTGCGGTACCCACTGCAGACGATCCTCCGACTGTTTCTCCCCTCTGCGAGGGAGGGGCCTGGGAGGACACTCCCTCATCCTGGCACAGCAAGTTCCCTATTAGGGGTGTCGGGATGGGGGCTCCTGGGAGTTACCCTAATAGTTCGACCTGGTGGGCTCTCCCGGGGGGGACACCCTCCGTTTACCTCTTATTAATGTAGCCCCTCGATAAGGAAGGGCTTGCCGACTGTACACTCCTGATATTGTCTGTTTTTCACTAATGTCTCATGTTTTCTTTACTTACATTGTGACAGCAGGCCCTCCCTGCTGCTGCTAGTTTGTGTACTGTTTTACGTATGTAAGTGCCTTTAATATAAAATAAAATATTTTGAAAGATAAAATTATCCTTTTAAAAAACACAAAAAAAAAAAACTTTTCCATTACACATGATTTGTTTACATTAAAAATAGACAGACATCTAACACTTTGTCTGAGCCTACCTAAAGAAGAACATCATTAAATGAGACAGGGTCTGCTTAGCAACCAGCAACTGTTAAGACAATGAACACTTTGGTCAGAAGTATGCAACATATGTACAATATAGTGTATACAGTGCAGGGGCGTGTAACATACAATATAGTGTATACAGTGCAGGAGTGTGTAATGTACAATATAGTGTATACAGTGCATGAGTGTGTAATGTACAATGTAGTGTATATAGTACAGGCATGTGTAATGTACAATAAGTGTATATAGTGCAGGAGTGCATAATGTACAACATGGTGTAAATACTGTAGTGCAGGAGTCTGTAATGTGCAATATAGTGTATATAATGCAGGATTCTGTAATCTGCAATATAGTGTATGTGGTGCAGGAGTCCATAATGTGCAATATAGCATATATAGTGCAGGCGTGTGTAATATACAACATAATGTATATAATGAAGGAGTCTGTCCCCCAGATCAATTGCCTCCCAGGTCAGTGTCCCCTAGAAAAATCACCCCTCAGATCAGTGTCCCCCAGCACAATCACCCCCCAGTCAGTGTCCCTAGCACAATTAACCCCCCATGTCAGTGTTCCCCAGCACAATTACCCCCAGGTCAGTGTTCCTCAGCACAATTACCACACCCCCAAGTTCAGTCTCCCCAGCACAATCATCACCCCCTCTCACTTTAGGGTCCCCCAGCACAATCACTATCCACTCAGTTTAGGGTCCCCAGCACTATCACCACCCCCCTAGTGAAGGGCCCCCAGCATAATCACCATTCCCTCAATTCAGGGTCCCCGAACACAATCACCTTCCCCCTGGTTTGGAGTTCCCTAGAACAATCACCATGCCCCCCAGTTTTGGGGTCCCCTAGCCCATTCACCACACTTACCCAGTTTAGGGTCCCCCAGCACAATCACTCACTCCAGTTTAGGGTCCCCCAGCACAATCACTATTCACCCCCAGTTTAGGGTCCCACAGCACAATCACTCCCCCCAATTTAGGGTCCCCTAGAACATTCACCACCCCTTCAGTTTAGGGTCCCCCAGCACAATCACTACCCCCTCAGTTTAGGGTCCCCCAGCACAATCACTACCCCCTCATTTTAGGGTCCCCAGCACAATCACTACCTCCTCAGTATAGGATCCTCCAGCACAATCATTATCCCCCCAGTTTAGGGTTCCCCAGCACTATCACCACCTCCCAGTATAGTGCCTTCAGCGCAATAAACATTCCCCCAATTCAGGGCCCCCCAGCACAATCACCTTCCCCCTGGTATGGAGCTCCCTAGAACAATCACTCCCCCTAGTTTAGAGTCCCCCAGCACTATCACCATCTCCCTTAGTTTAGGGTTCAGCACAATCACAATTTAGGGTCCACAGAACAGTCACCCTCCCCAGTTCAGGGTCCCCCAGCACAATCCTCACCCCTTCATTATAGGGTCCCCAGCACAATCACCACCCCCCAAATTTAGGGTCTGCCAGCATAATCATAATTTCCCCCCAGTTTAGGGTCCCCCAGCTCAGGGTCCCCAGCACAATCACCATTCCCCCCAAGCTCAGGGTCCCCAGCATAGTCACCAAGCTCCTCCCCTCAGTTAACAGCTAACAGACCTCAGACACATCTCTGCGGCATGTGAAGTTTATTACATCAGGATTGCATCAGTGCTCCACCCCCAGAGTTGATAGCCAGCAGCAAATCCCGATCCGCAACAGGCAAGGTGACACGGACAGGCAGTGGAACACAGATAGGGGAATACAATTAGTGGGACACAGTTAGCAGGAATCAGGATACAGGCAGCAAGACATAACTAGTGGGCAGTGGCAGGCCTGACTGCAGTGCCTAGACATGTAAGGGGCACAGCGAACAGTCATTTGTGGAATGAAAATTCTCCTCCATGGTTGCATTGTATGTCAGAGCACAGTGCAACCCCCCCCCCCCCACTGCGCACATTGCACCCATGGATAATACGACACTGAATTTTTTTATCATATGTCCATGTAAATTCCTTTTATGTAGGGAAAACTAAGAGAGAGTTCAGATGGCAGATTTAGAAATGATACAGAAGACAGCAAGGATGGTGATATATTTTTCGCTCCATAAGACGCACCCCCGCCCCCCCCCAAAAAAATGAGGGAAAATGTATGTGCCTCTTATGGAGCAAATACTAGCCAGACCCCCTGTCACCCCTGCTGCCATGTTACAGTACCGGGCCTGACATCTCCGGACAGAAAACAGAGCAGCCCAAGCGGCCGAATGAAGTAGGGCCGCGTTAGCCACTTGGGCTGCTCTGTCTTCTGTCTGAGTGACAGGTGGATGTGATGACATCCTCTCCAGGGAATGCCAGTCTGTGTGAGGTGGAGGATTGTAACAAAGTCCCCCCTCCTAGATAGACCGAACATTGATCCAAAGATACATTGAATCAGTGTGACGGGATATTCAAATCCATGACATAACAGAGCTCTGTGTGGTAAGGCTGCATTTCATTAGCAGAGGTCAGGCTGCATTCCATGGGACTGGTAAGGCTGCATTTCATTGGCACTGATCAGGCTGCTTTTCATGGGCACAGGTCAGGCTGCATTTCATGGGACTGGTAAGACTGCATTTCATAGGCACTGGTAAGGCTGCATTTCATTGGCACTGATCAGGCTGCATTTCATAGGCGCTGGTAAGGCTGCATTTAAATGCCACTGGTAAGGCTTAATTTAATGGGCACTGGTCAGGCTGCGTTTCATGGGCACTGGTAAATATTTTAGTACACCATTTGGTTCAGAATATTTATCTTCTTGTTTTCCTCCTCTAAAATCTAGGTGCGTCTTATGGTCAGGTGCGTCTTATGGAGCAAAAAATATGGTATATTGAAAACCGTGTCCCTTTACAAAGGGGTTTGAATTTCTGAATAATGTATTAATTGCTGTTTGTGACTTCCTGGTGACGACAACTCCATCTATTTCTTGTGCACAAGAATCTACATCTACTTCGTGTAACTCTTTCCAACTTTCCAAGGCTTTAAATAAAAGGTGAATTTTTACTTTAGGCTTTACAATTTACTTAATTGTAATCAATTGACTACAATCTGAAAATTTACACTCAGATTGATAATACATTCTGATGGCAGAAGTCTGTTATCTTCAAAGGGCATTGGTGCTATACTGTAAGTCAAATATTAATTCTAAAGTGAACTAATAAAATACAAAAAGAGGACAGGAAGGGAACTGGCACTTTTTTTTTTTTGCAGAATTTACTGTACTTTTGAATTAGTGAACGATACATTGTCTCAGATTTTTTTTTTTAACCTGTGTTTGTCTTGGGTTAACCATACCATAGTATCCTTTGGAGGTTAGGTTAACCACTCTTTACTAACATTGTATGTCTTTAGGAATGACAGACTCCAAAGCAAGAACCCCCACCATTCAGACTGACAGGCAGGAAGGCTCTTGGGTTTTTGATCCTGCTTCAGTGTGCTCTATATGAACTATCTGCAGCACAATGCAGCCACAATGCTTCTGTGGTCACATAAAAAATCTTAAAGATGCCTTTTTGCCAACTTTGAGATCTCCTTTGATCTTCACTGGTCATCTTGGAACAGGGCAGAGATGATTTAATTCTGCTTTGTCCCTCCCTGCATTCCTGCAGCAGTGATCTTTTACTGTCTGACAAAAACAAGCAATAGAACAATAAAAAAATATATACCCTCATTAACGCCTTGCCTTGAATAAACACATTAAATGCTTTGTGAACATATAACACCCAAGAAAGGGTTTCCAGAGTACTATGTGTTATCTAAAGAGGCAGCACAGCAAAATGGCTTGCTTAGCAGTTTCACTTGTCTGAAAAACAAACCTCCAAAATATCTTATAGTGGAGACTTATTGACCATAAAAATGGTTTCCTTTAGCGCAGCTGAAAAGAAATCTAGAGCTCCAGTTTCTGATTGTATACAGGACTGCATAATATTTATTGCTAAATCAGCCACCATTTATACCATATTATTTGTTGTAACCATATTTGGGGTATAACTTGCAGCATGTTGTCAGGTTTTTTTTTTGCAAATGTGAATGCATTTATTGTTTTTTTTTTTTTTTTTAAAGATGGACTTAACCACTTCCCGACCGGCGCACGGCGATGTACATCAGCAGAATGGCACGGGCAGGCATATTGGTGTACAGGTACGTCCATTTCTATATGCCGCATTGCCATCATGTGCACACCGGCGTCGGCGCTCTTGTGTGCCGGTCGGGACCCCTGTCAGTCCGATCGCTGGTCCCGAGGACTCGATCGCCATGGGGATACCCGCGATCATCTCACGGGGAGGCTGAATGGGGAGATGCCATTGTAAACAGCCTCTCCCCGTTCTGCCTAGCAACAAGTGACACTGATCTCTGCTCCATGTGCTTGGAGCAGAGATCAGTGTTCACTAACACAAATCCCAGCCCCCCACAGTTAGTAACATGCCCCTAAGAACACTTAACCCCTACACTGCCACCCCCTGGTTAACCCCTTCACTGCCAGTGTCATTTACACAGGAATCAGTGCATTGGTATAGCACTGATTGCTGTATAAATTACAATGGTCCCAAAAATGTGTCAAAAATGTCCAATGTGTCCGCCATAATGTCGCAGTCACAATAAAAATCGCTGATCGCCGCCATTGCTAGTAAAAAAAATAATAATAAAAATGCCATAAAACTATCCCCTATTTTGTAAATGCTATAACTTTTGCGCAAACTAAACAATAATCGCTTATTGCGATTTTTTCACCAAAAATATGTAGAAGAATATGTATCGGCCTAAACTGAGGGAAAAAAATGTTTTTTTTATATATTTTTGGGGGATATTTATTATAACAAAAAGTAAAAAATAATGCGTTTTTTTCAAAATTGTCGCTCTAATTTTGTTTATTGCGCAAAAAATAAAAAACGCAGGGGTAATCAAATACCACCAGAAGAAAGCTCTATTTGTGGGAAAAAAGGACGTCAATATTGTGTGGGAGCCACGTCGAACGACCGCACAATTGTCAGTTAAAGCGACGCAGTGCCGAATCACAAAAAGTGGTCTGGTCTTAAGCCAGCAAAATGGTCCGGTCTGAAAGTGGTTAAAGGGGTTGTAAAGCTTAATTTTTTATTTTCTAAATAGGTTCCTTTAAGCTAGTGCATTGTTGGTTCACTTACCTTTTCCTTCGATTTCCCTTGTAAATGTTTTTTTTCTTTGTTTGAATTTCTCACTTCCTGTTTCTCCTCAGTAAACTTCACACCACCATCCGAGCGGTGTTTAGTCAGCCAGAACAGCTTACTGAACAGCTTACTGAAGAGGAACAGGAAGTGAGAAATTCAGACAAAGAAAACAAAGAAAAAAAAAACATTTAGAAGGGAAATCAAAGGAAAAGGTACCGTATATACTCGAGTATAAGCTGAGATTTTCAGCCTCTTTTTTGAGGCTGAAAGTGCCCCCCTCGGCTTATACTCGAGTCATCGCTGTCTGCCCGCTCGATCAGCGTGTCGAGCAGACAGACAGCGGCCATTCTATGATTTAAAAGCCGCGCCTCCGGCTCCGCCTTCGCCTGTGATAGGCGGAACACTGAATTTCCCAGCAGCCTGTGTTCCGCCTATCACGGACGTCGTATCATCCTCGTACTACGGACGAGGATGATACGACGTCCGTGATAGGCGGAACACAGGCTGCTGGGAAATTCAGTGTTCCGCCTATCACAGGCGAAGGAGGAGGCGCGGCTTTTGAATTTTACAATGGCCGCCGACGAAGAGGGCACGGGACGGAGGCAAGGCAAGGCAAGGCACGGCACGGGACGGGACGGGACGGGACGAAGGCAAGGCACGACACGGGACGGAGGCTCGGGACAAAGGCTCGGGACACAGGTAGGCTGGACACACACACACACACACACACACACACACACACACACACACACACACACACGGATGGATGGATGGATGGAGACACACACACACACAGGGATGGATGGATGGATGGATGGAGACACACACACACAGGGATGGATGGATGGATGGATGGAGACACACACACACAGGGATGGATGGATGGATGGATGGAGACACACACACACAGGGATGGATGGATGGATGGACACACACACACACAGGGATGGATGGACGGACACACAGGGATGGACGGACACACAGGGATGGACGGACACACAGGGATGGACGGACACACACACAGGGATGGACAGGCATGTCTCACCCTCGGCTTATACACGAGTCAATAAGTTTGCCAGTTTTTTTGGGGGTAAATTGGGGGCCTCGGCTTATATTCGGGTCGGCCTATACTCGAGTATATACGGTAAGTGAACCAACAATGCACTAGCTTAAAGGAACCTATTTAGAAAATAAAAAAACAAACCTTTACAACCCCTTTAACATTTTAAGTTTTTGTTTCCTTGCATATCACACAAGACTGCTCAATGTAACTTATTTTTTTTCTATAACAATCATAAACAGCACCAATTGCAACAATACTCATTTTTTAGGTCAATTCCCATATTAGTGTTACACTACTGGTTTATGCAGCTTATTTTAACCTGTCTGTGTTGCACGGTTAAAGTCTATACTTGGAGATGAACTTTAACATTAGGCTTACCATATTGCTTTATCATATAAAAATTACATCTCTGAAAATATCTTGTACTTAAACACATTTTCAATTATATATTGGTGAAAATATTCAGTGTTACATTGCCGGAAAGTAGCTTTAAGAAAAAATATCTTTTATAACACCACCTCTTCCTTTAAAATAAAAACTTTAAAAATAAGACCCATATAAATTAAATGTTCTATTTAACGCCCCACCACCTGCCCACAAAAAATGAAGAAAAAAGAAAGAAAAAATACATTCTGATTAGTGATGGACGAACTTCCGACGGGACGTTTCGCGAACGCGAAACGCGAACGGACACAAACGTTCGCGAAAACGACCGTTCGCCGCGGGCTCCATTGACTTCAATGGGAGGCGAATTTCGCAAACCTTTAGGTCGAATTTGCGGCCACGGGGTAATTATTAGGGGGTAGCACGTAGTCCCACCACCTGGACAATAGCATAATACATGTATGAGGTGAATTTGGGATCGATAACTACAAGCATTTTTTTTTTATTTGGGAAATTGTTCTGACAATTCAGGACTATGGAGCTAATGAAGGCAATGGAGGAGAGGGAAGGTCAGGGACCAGGGTAGGCAAACAAGAGGGTGCAGGAGATACAGAGCACTGACAGCAGCACCGTAATACAGAGCACTGACATCAGCACCGTGACATACAGCGCTGACAGCAGCTCCGTGACATACAGCGCTGACAGCAGCTCCGTGACATACAGCGCTGACAGCAGCTCCGTGACATACAGCGCTGACAGCAGCTCCGTGACATACAGCGCTGACAGCAGCTCCGTGACATACAGCGCTGACAGCAGCACCGTGACATACAGCGCTGACAGCAGCTCCGTGACATACAGCGCTGACAGCAGCTCCGTGACATACAGCGCTGACAGCAGCTCCGTGACATACAGCACTGACAGCAGCTCCGTGACATACAGCGCTGACAGCAGCTCCGTGACATACAGCGCTGACAGCAGCACCGTGACATACAGCGCTGACAGCAGCTCCGTGACATACAGCGCTGACAGCAGCTCCGTGACATACAGCGCTGACAGCAGCTCCGTGACATACAGCGCTGACAGCAGCTCCGTGACATACAGCGCTGACAGCAGCTCCGTGACATACAGCGCTGACAGCAGCTCCGTGACATACAGCGCTGACAGCAGCTCCGTGACATACAGCGCTGACAGCAGCTCCGTGACATACAGCGCTGACAGCAGCTCCGTGACATACAGCGCTGACAGCAGCTCCGTGACATACAGCGCTGACAGCAGCACCGTAAGCAGCCCCAGGAGGAAGTCAGCACAGCACAGGGATGGTGTGATCCCCTCATAATAAGAACCCCCAGGAGGAAGTCAGCACAGCACAGGGATGGTGGGAGCCCCTCATAATAAGAACACCCAGGAGGAAGTCAGCACAGCACAGGGATGGTGGGAACCCCTCATAATAAGCAGCCCCAGTAGAAATATGACACCGCTCAACCTCTTCAAAGAGGAGGGTAGGGGCATATAGTACGGTGTGCTTTTTTGGGTCAGGGAAGTGAGCCAAATGAATTAAGAAGGTCTGTGTGCTTGATTCCAAAAATTGTTTATAGACATATACATGGTCTACTGATCACATGTGTTGAATTCCTCCGAGATCCATGCCTCATTCATTTTTAGAAATGTGAGGTAGTTAACACTGTGGTGAGCTAGGCGAGTACGCTTATCGGTCACAATCCCCCCTGCTGCGCTGAACGTCCTTTCGGACAGGACACTGGATGAGGGGCAAGCCAACAGTTCGATTGCAAATTGGGCAAGCTCTGGCCAGAGGTCAAGCCTGCCCACCCAGTAGTCTAGGGGTTCATCACTCCTCAGAGCGTCCACATCGGCCGTTAACCCAATGTAGTCGGACACCTGACGGTCTAGGCGTTCCCTGATGCTGGATCCGGATGACACCTGTCGATGGGTCGGCTGAAAGAATGACCTCATATCCGAAGTCACCAACACATCTTCAAACCGGCCTCTTCTTGCAGGCGCTGTTGGATTGGTACCCGCAAATCCTTCTCTGGGAGTGGGAATTGCTCCTCTGCCAGCGCACGCAAAAGCAGAATGCAGCATTTCTCGAAGCAAGGCCTGGAAGTGCTGCATTCTGACAGCCCTCTGCGACGGCGGTAACATTTCCGCCATTTTGTGTTTGTACCGGGGGTCTAAGTACGTTGCCACCCAGTACTGGTCCTTGACCCTCATGCTTTTTATACGGGGGTCCCTATTAAAACACTGGAGCATGAAGGCCCCCATTTGCACTAAAGTGGAAGCGGTGTGGTGGCCTGGCTCCTGCTCATCATCCAGGATAATGTCGTCCTCTTCATTCTCCTCTCCCCATCCTCGCACAACAGGGATCCCAGAAAGGTTTAAAGCATGCTCTTCTTGCTCCTGCTCATCCGCCCCGGCACCATCCTCCTCTGACTCCTCATCAGACTCCTGTTGTTGACTTGTCTCAGATAGAGTAGCCCCCCCTGGGAATTCATCCAGCATTGCGACTTCCTCATCTTCCCGCTCCTGCTCCTCCACAGCCTGATCAATGACACGACGCAATGCACGCTCCAGAAAGAAGGCATAAGGTACCATGTCACTGATGGCGCCATGGCTGCGACTGACCAGTTTGGTGATCTCCTCAAATGGCCGCAGAAGTCTGCATGTGTCGCGCATGAGCAGCCACTGGCGCGGTGAAAAAAAACCCAGCTCCCCAGAACCGTTTCTTTCGCAGAGTTCATACAGGTAGACGTTAACTGCACGTTTCTGCTGGAGCAGCCTATCAAGCATATAGAAGGTTGAGTTCCATCGCGTCGGGCAATCGCAAATAAGACGTCTGACCGGCAGATGGTGTCGCCGCTGAATGTCAGCAAGGCGAGCCATGGCCGTGTAAGATCTTCTGAAATGGGCCGAGATTTTCCTTGCCTGCCGCAAGATGTCCTGGACCCCAGGGTATTTGACAAGGAATCGCTGCACGACCAAGTTTAAGACGTGTGCCATGCACGGCACGTGCGTGATTTTGCCCTGTTTCAATGCGCTAAGCAGATTGGCACCGTTGTCACACACCACTTTACCAACTGTCAAATTGAGCGGTGTTAGCCACTCATCTGCCTGTGAACGCAAAGCTGAAAGGAGTGCCGGGCCAGTGTGGCTCTTTGCTTCCAGGCACAACAGACGCAGCACGGCATGGCAACGTCTCACCTGGCATGTGGAATAGGTTCTGGGGAGCTTGGGCGGTGCAGTGGAAGAGACGCTAGCAGCGGAAAAGGAGGAGGCAGCTGAGGAGGAGAGGGAGGAGGATGGAGTAGGAGGAGGAGAAGAAGAGTCAGGCCTGCATGCAATCCGTGGCGGTAAAACCAAATCTACACGGGTGCCACGGGTTACATGCTTGACGGCCGTCAGAAGGTTCACCCAGTGGGCAGTAAAACTGATATACCTTCCCTGCCCGTGTTTGCTAGACCACGTGTCTGTGGTCAGATGTATCTTGGCACCGACACTGTGTGCCAGAGATACATTCACTTGCCGCTGAACATGGCCATATAGCTCTGGGATGCCCTTCTCTGAGAAATACTTCCTTCCTGGGACCTTCCATTGTGGTGTTCCAATGGCCACAAATTTGCGAAAGGCCTCCGAGTCCACCAGTTTATATGGCAGTAGTTGGCGGGCTATGAGTTCTGACAAGCCAGCCGCCAACCGTTGGGCAAGAGGGTTATCCGGCGTCATCATTTTTTTACGCTCAAACATTAGGCCCACGGAAGCCTGCCTTTTTGCAGAAAAATGTGAGCTTGGCGTGATGGAAGGTGGAGTGGAGGACAATTGTGAGGAGAGAGGAGAAGGAGAAGTAGAAGACGAGGCTGGACGGTGAGAGCCTGCAGTGTGGCTTTGTGTGTTCCGTTGCTCCCACTGGGCTCGGTGATGGCTGCTCATGTGCCTTCTTAAGGCGGTCGTCCCTAGGTGAGTATTGGGCTTACCGCGACTAACGCGTTGACTGCAAAGATTGCAGATGGCAACGCTATTGTCAGCAGCGGACACGTTAAAAAAAGCCCACACTGCGGAGCCATGTGCCGGTGTCCTGGGAGCGCCAGATGTGACCGTACATGGTCGATGACTCGCTCCTGATACATTTGCAGTCTGCTTTGTCCCTGCTGTGCAATGTAAGTCATTGCTGCTTCTCCTCCCTATCTGCTGGTCCATATCTCCCTCTGAACTCCCCTCCTCTTCCTCTCTTGTGGGCACCCACGTGACATCACTAGACACGTCATCATCAACGTCACCTTCCCCACCGCTATAAGTAGAGTAGGCAGCAACACCGGGGACCAACCTCCTCCTTGGGCTGATCTGGGTACTGGCGTCAGACTGCTGAGTAGCGCTTGTTGCTACCTCCTCTTCCTGATCCAATACCAAGAGTGGCTGCGCATCAGAAATGTCCTCTTGATATGGATCGGAAAATAATTCCAGTGACTCAAGCGGAAGGTATGTGGTGGTGGTGGTGGTGGTCGTGTTGTTGGTGGTAGTGTCTTTGGGGGTGCACATAGCAGAGAGTGAAGAAGAGGGTGCAGATCGAGAGGATGAGGAGGGTGCAGAAGAGTAAGGCTGAGCGAGCCACTCAACCAAGTCTGGTGCATCCTTTAAAGTAATTGAACGCACCTTCTGCAACTTCCCACTTTGGCTCAAGCCTGTTGCTCCTGCCCTACCCCTACCACCCCTGCGGAAGGGCCTGCCTCTTCCTCTGCATGTCATTTTTTAAATGACCCTGTGACAAAACTCTTAGTCCCTATACCGCTGAAGGACTGCTGCAGTATAGGTGAGCGGTCAGCAGTGGTGCACGTCAACCCTATCTATTGTGGACCTATAGCGGTCCTTACAGAACAGCAGACTGTACCGCACTCAAGCCTATGTACCGTAGCACCCTATACCAAGTTACCAGTCCTTATAAGAACTTTTGTGGACCAAGCAGGTTGTGTATTAGTGTTTAGCAGACTGTACGTCAGTCCCTATACCGCTGAAGGACTGCTGCAGTATAGGGCAGCGGTCAGCAGTGGTGCACGTCAACCCTATCTATTGTGGACCGATAGCGGTCCTTACAGAACAGCAGACTGTACCGCACTCAAGCCTATGTACCGTAGCACCCTATACCAAGTTACCAGTCCTTATAAGAACTTTTGTGGACCAAGCAGGTTGTGTGTTAGTGTTTAGCAGACTGTGCGTCAGTCCCTATACCGCTGAAGGACTGCTGCAGTATAGGGCAGCGGTCAGCAGTAGTGCACGGCAACCCTATGTATTGTGGACCGATAGCGGTCCTTACAGAACAGCAGACTGTAACGCACTCAGGCCTATGTACCGTAGCACCCTATACCAAGTTACCAGTCCTTATAAGAACTTTTGTGGACCAAGCAGGTTGTGTGTTAGTGATTAGCAGACTGTACGTCAGTCCCTATACCAATGAAGGACTGCTGCAGTATAGGGCAGCGGTCAGCAGTAGTGCACGGCAACCCTATGTATTGTGGACCGATAGCGGTCCTTACAGAACAGCAGACTGTAACGCACTCAGGCCTATGTACCGTAGCACCCTATACCAAGTTACCAGTCCTTATAAAAACTTTTGTGGACCAAGCAGGTTGTGTGTTAGTGTTTAGCAGACTGTGCGTCAGTCCCTATACCGCTGAAGGACTGCTGCAGTATAGGGCAGCGGTCAGCAGTGGTGCACGTCAACCCTATCTATTGTGGACCGATAGCGGTCCTTACAGAACAGCAGACTGTACCGCACTCAAGCCTATGTACCGTAGCACCCTATACCAAGTTACCAGTCCTTATAAGAACTTTTGTGGAACAAGCAGGTTGTGTGTTAGTGATTAGCAGACTGTACGTCAGTCCCTATACCAATGAAGGACTGCTGCAGTATAGGGCAGCGGTCAGCAGTAGTGCACGGCAACCCTATGTATTGTGGACCGATAGCGGTCCTTACAGAACAGCAGACTGTACTGCACTCAGGCCTATGTACCGTAGCACCCTATACCAAGTTACCAGTCCTTATAAAAACTTTTGTGGACCAAGCAGGTTGTGTGTTAGTGTTTAGCAGACTGTGCGTCAGTCCCTATACCGCTGAAGGACTGCTGCAGTATAGGGCAGCGGTCAGCAGTAGTGCACGGCAACCCTATGTATTGTGGACCGATAGCGGTCCTTACAGAACAGCAGACTGTAACGCACTCAGGCCTATGTACCGTAGCACCCTATACCAAGTTACCAGTCCTTATAAGAACTTTTGTGGACCAAGCAGGTTGTGTGTTAGTGATTAGCAGACTGTACGTCAGTCCCTATACCAATGAAGGACTGCTGCAGTATAGGGCAGCGGTCAGCAGTAGTGCACGGCAACCCTATGTATTGTGGACCGATAGCGGTCCTTACAGAACAGCAGACTGTACCGCACCCAAGCCTATGTACCGTAGCACCCTAGACAGACCAAGTTACCAGTCCTGATAAAGAGCTTTGTGGAACAAGTGAGTTGTGAATGATTAGCAGACTGCAGCAGAAGGGCAGCAGTCAAGTATAATATTCTTTCTATATTTGGAAGAAAGAATATTATACGTGTACAAGCCTATTACCGTACCACTGATACCAGTCCTGAAAAGAACCTTTGTGGAACTAATAGTAACAGCAAGTCTTTAAAATTATCCTCACTGCCTGACACACTGCTTCCTGCCTGTCCCTATACAAATTGGCAAAAAAGAGTAGGCTGGAACGATTAGCTGGAACAGCTCTTTTGTGGACCTGATAGTAACAGCTAATGATGATGATGATGATGATGATGAAGAAAGACTAATCTGGCTGAGCTGTCCCTAAAATAGCAGCATACAGCGCTCTGTCCCTTTATCTAAACTGACAAAAGAAACTCAGGCTGCTGACCTAACACCTATACCAGTCCTGAAAAGAACTTTTGTGTACCAAATAGCTAGCGTTTTCTCTGTCCCTACTCCACACAGGATCCTTTCCCTACAGTGACAGAAGAAAGAATGTAAAATGGCCACCGGATCGGGTGTATTTATAGGTTAGGGGGAATGTCCAAGTGTCCATGAGCTGTCATGTCTCAATTGGTTGTCCTGTAACACATGATAAACGTGTCACGAAAGGTTAAAGTTCTTGTATACATTAAACACGTAAGTCCGCCGGGGCGAACGACGGAAAAAGGCGTTCGAACCCGCGGACGGCGAAAGTCGGAAATTCGCCGCGAAACGACCGCCGGGCGAACCGTTCGGCCATCACTAATTCTGATTCTATTTTAGGAAAATATTGTGGTACAGCAGGAGTTACTGGTGCAAGAGAAAGCTCCAGACAGCAAAAGCAGGCAATCGTTTTCAAATACTTTTTTTTTGTTTATTATTATATCTTATGCTCCCACAGGCACATGTTACACTGAGCATGCATTGCTAATAATGGCAAAAAAAAGTTCATTAAGATGATTGGATTAATCCTCACAAGCATTCAGAGAGGCATGAATGCTTCTTCACACTGTGATGCATTAAAAATAAATGTGACCTGTGTCAAGTTGCATCTGTCACTATAATCCTATACACCTATTTGGCTCTACTGGGCTGCTACTGTCCCTGTTAAATCCACTGAACACCAACAATGGGATTTAAAGGGAACCTGCAGTAATAGAGAAATAGGGAGAGATTTACTAAAATGGTGCACACAGAATCGGGTGTGGCTCTGCATATTAACCAATCAGCTTATATGTTTTTTTTTTTTTGTCAAAACCCAATTGAACAAGCTGATGTTAGACGCTGATTGGCTACTATGCACAGTTGCACCAGTTTTAGTAAATATCCCCCATAGTGGCTGCCATTGTCGATACCCATTGAAAAATTCAAGTTGCTGGTTAGCATTGATGAAATGTTTTCCGTTCTTTCTGAGTCTTATACCAGTGATGCACTTGAAGGTTAACATATCACCATTAGCTTACTTGTTCTAGGTGAGTGAAAATGCTGAAGACAAAGGATCAGTATGACAGCCAAGCAGCTAGTATTTATTTAATTTTTTTAGAAGTTTTCTTTAGGCACAGGTATTTTATTTTCTTTGTTGTAAATGTTATCAGATATGACAAGTTTTACAGTTTGGTTCCTAAAACTAAATCTGTTTCAAGAAATTAGGAAAGTAATATAGTAAAATACTTAGCAAGATACTCTATCTCACTCAGACTGTTTACCTATGTGTTTGATTTTGACACTAATTTTAGACTGGATTGGATCTTGCTATCAAAACAACAAGCAATTTTATGTATTTACTACACACGTTTACTCACAATTTAAAAGAATAAAAATGTAGGTTACTACAAGTAACGCAAAAAAAATGTCTCTTTGCAAATATCAAAACCTACTAAATCGTAAAGCCCCATTAAAGAGTGTTACAGTATATCCATGGCAACAACCTTTTTAAATTACCATGGAAATAGAACATTTTCTCTCCTGTAAGACTTTTATTATATACATAAAGAAAATATTTGGCATTGACTCCGAGTAATTTTAAGAGGTATGCAAAGATTTTTGATAAATGACAAAAATTAATATGTGCTAGTTGTATTGATATTTGAGTGATGATGAAAGCATTATATGTTGCATATGTATTCTTTTGTAAAGATTTGAGAATCAACATAAATATTAGAAATTATATAGTTATGTTAGGAATAATAATACTAACAACAAAGCCATCACACACAAATAGAGCATTTATAGAGCAGAGTGGGTATGTTTTCATTGGTAGCCCTGTATTTATTTTAAATGCCAATGCACAATGGACCTATAAAAAAATAAAATAAAAAAAAATAATTGTATAGTAAATCAATCCCAAATTGTGTTTTAATACAGCACCACTGTTTACAAACCAATTGAGGAAAGAATAAATGGTACAAAGTAGGCATATAAAGAAATACAAAAGCTTTAAATCAAAAATGTGTGTACCCTTTTTCTGGTTTTCTGAATGAGTGGCACCTTATATGGGTTATCATTTTCATACAAAATATACCGGTAATTAGTAAATACAACTTTTTATAACCAGAAACAATAACAAGTTTATCTTTCTTTATTTCTTTTTTTTAATTAAAGGGTTTAACAATCAAGGTAATTGATGGAAACATATGTGAATCCTAGTGAAACTATTTAATTGGCAAAAACTTCAGTAAAAACAGTTTCTGTAGCTGCTGTTCAGAGAAGTATATAGCATATATACCACTATGTATACAGTATATAGTGGTTATCAGATATTTTGGCCCTGTGCTTTATCAATAAAGTATATTTTTTGGAGAAATAATGCTGAAAAGACTGCTGTAACTTACACCACAGCAATTCAATGGGGCTGAGGTCAGAACTCTGACTTGACCTTTATAAAATAAAGAATCTCTTCTGTTTCAGCCACTTCATTATTGCTATACTTCTGTGTTTTGACTCTATGCCATATTTCATGACTCAACACCTTTTGAGTCTAAAATTACTGACACCCTAGAGGTAATTTACTAAAGTTAAATGAAGTGAACCTGTACCTACAACAACATATTATGTTGCTCAGATCAGAGATCATTTAAGAGCTATTCATGCTAAAATTTGAAAACAAATAAACCTAGAAGTTTCCCAAACAAAGCAGTATGCATTAAAAATAAAATAAAAAGATAAATAATTGGAATATTTCTTTGATCATTTTGAACTAGAGATGAGCAAACTGGAACTATCTAAATCAGAACATGCATATGTGAATTATAATTTACTTATCTATTAAAAAAAAAACTTTATGTTCTGAGTAAATATTTCATAATACAGTATGTATGCTATATGTATAATATACTATAAGTAAAAAGGCACCAAAGGATAGGTCTGTTTCCCATTTCTGCAGAGATGTTACTATAAATATCCAAGTAATAAGTTAAAAAAAATACCTTCACATGTAAAACCAAACTTTATCAAGTGATTTAAATTTTTTGGTAATGTAACAATAACCCTTTTAATGAGTTTGTGTTATGATTACTTTAATAATTAATGTGTTAATTTATAGAAAATAATCAGCAGTTGTGTTGTTGTGTTTTAGTCATAAGTATGTGATCATTAATTGATCCAATTAAACTTTTTTTCTTTTTAGATAATTTACTTTAAAGCCTACAGTATTAATCTAATTTCCAATTTAATTTGCTAAACAGCAGACATCTGAAAGGAGTGTTGAAAACAATTAAATATTGTTAAAATTTAAAGCAAAACTCACAAAAAAAGACATTAAAAAGGTCCCATCTAACTTGTAAGTAGTTTATTATTACCTTTAATAACCAGACAAAACTACTGTGACCATCTCTGATTCAGGTCGGCCATATATGGGATCCATCTATGGGCAGGCTGGTTGTATTGAAGGCGATCCATCAATAGACTTCAGTACAATCAGCCTGTCTCTTTTGTTTCATGTGATAGACGCTGGCGGTGATCATTGTATTCTAGTGGATGGGAAACCTTCCACTGTCAGAATACAAAAGCACAATGGGAGGGGTTTCCCCATTAACACTAGCTGTGTTGATGGGGGGATAGAGAATTTTTTTCATTCATCTTGTGGTTGTATTAACTGGGTTAAGTTCTCCCTAGCATCCCTAACTGGCATATCTTTATGGGCACCGTTACTGGACAAAATGCAAAGTGGGCTGGAAACTAAATCTGAAGGACACACATGGGATCATAAAGGTAATAGTGCATATCTTGTGGTACTTGCACTTAGACAGGAATTTGGAAAGTTTAAAATGTCCAAGGCCAAGTTAAGCTTATTTTTAAAGGATACAAAGTTTTAAATTGCAGTGTCATAAACTAAAAAAAAAAAAAAAAAGTGTTTAACCTCCCTGGTGGAATTCCTGAGTATGGCTCGGGTTGAATTCTCAGTACCAAAGCGGTAACCCCCGAGCCACATTCGGGATCGCATCGCAGGATCCAGACAAAGTTACTTACCTTGTCCTCAGGATCCTGGGATGTCTCCCTGCTGTGTGTGCGAGCTGTGTCCTCCACTCGATTCATCACAGTGCCGGGCTCCATTCCCTGCGAGTGTTGCGACGCATGGGGACGGAGCGCGGCACCAAATTAAAAAAGTTAAAACACAAAATACATACAGTACACTGTAATCTTACAGATTGCAATACTGTATCAAATTATTCCACATCCCTTTTGTCCCTAGTGCTTTGTCCAGTGCCCTGCATGCAGTTTTATATTATATATACTGTTCTTTCTGACTGGAAACCTTGAGTATGTCCATAGCAGTCAAAAAAGTGTCCCTTTACATCAAAAGTGGTTTTAGACCAGCTAGAAAACAGCAATAAAAAATTTGAATCACTTGCAGAATTGAGCGATAGTAATTTGTGGGGAAATTCTTCATCAAACATTGAAAGTAAACAACAGCGACAATTCTGCAACTGAGCACATTTCAGTGTTTTTGTTTCGATTACATTATTGAATACATGTTTTTATTATTAATATATTATTATTTGTTATAATTATTTATAGTTATTTATTATATTATAATTTATGATTTCGTGTTTCATCATTTTATCATCAGCTTTATCATACCTGGGATGTCTACTAGACACTTGTTTGGACAGATTTAAGTGTGTTATTCCTAAGAATTACAGGCCTACAATATAAAACGCCAAATTTCCATGACATAATCATACCACCAAGGAGGTTAAAGTGGCATCTACACTTTCTTTTTTGTCAATCGTTAAAATATAACATAAAAATGATTTTTGACTTTCCAAATCCTTGCCCTCAGGCTAAACATTTAGCCTACGGAATACTGTGCAACTTGAATGTATTTATATATTTTAGCCCTAATACTTGGTTTCTAAAACGTAATTAAAATCTGCCTCCAACAGCCAGGATTGCTGTCATAACATGCAAGTATACATGGCATATCTGCACATTATGACAGACTTAACTGCCAAAGGGAACCCTTTAGCACATATATATATTGACCATCACTCTATCACTACTGCTAAGTGCTAATATATTTACCCAGTTTTCTTCTAGGGTCAGAATCAGCCACCTTGATTGGTTAGCCCAAGATGACATAACTCATGTGCAAGCACTCAGGAGTTAATCAACTCTGGGGATTGTACACTGAGCTGTATTTATATTTAGAAAAAACATTGCTGATGAGCTGATCCAGAGGCAAGAATGGATAGCTTTCAAAATCATACTATCCTTTATTAGTCCTGGGTTACTACAGTGTGAATGAGCTAAAGTTTTGTAAAGTTGGCCTTTGTTCAAATCAAACATCCAAACATGGGCAGGGAAAGCACAATTGTTCTGAGATATCCCCTACTCATGTTTGGATGCTTGTGTTCATATCACTTTAATTCACACTTTAGTAATCCAATGCCATAGAGAGAAATTCTAATAAGGTTTCATGAATCAAAGACAGCCATTGCAAAAGACACTTTGGTTGAATTACTAAAGCCGGAGAGTTCAAAACCTGGTTCAGTTCTGCACGAAAACCAATCAACTTCCAATTTTTTCTTCGTTTTGTCAAAGCTTAATTGAACAAACTGATGGTTGAAGCTAATTGGCTACCAAGCACAACTGCACCAGATTTTTCACCCTCCAGGTTAAGTATATCAACCTCAGTGCATCTCTAGAGCTAACATGGGCAGGCACATCTCCTTTTGGCAGATATTTTTGTCACAATACAGCCACAATTTTGTATTGCGCAAGCACAGCCATGTGTGCTCTAAAATGAAATACCTATCTGTGCATTACTGATCTGTTGGAGATTAATTTATGGTGATTATAATGATTAAACAATATATTAAGCTGTAAGACAGAACATTATATTAATTTCAAAAGATTCAGTTTTGGGCAGAGAATCACTAAATAATTAGTAGCCTCATCACTGACCTTTACCTTTGTGATCCAGTGTTGGCAGCTATAAGACACTGTGAATGACTGTGCTGGGTCATTTCTATCTTCTGAGTATACAGTATTTGAAATGCCTGTTTTTGTAGGTATTATAGTGGTTAATCCTTACTTTGAATTATTCTGACAGCTGTGCAGCAATTAATAAATCTTTCTCAAACTGCTGAAGCCAGACAAAAACACTAACTCTGATCACGCTGGGTGACTGCATTTTTTACACTTGTTTTTAAGATGTGAAAAAAATATAAATGGTTTTATATTGTGTTTGCAATAACAGACTTTTTAAGGGTCTTTAATATCTAAGATGAAGTAGTATACACTGAGTAACAGGTATTATAAGGTTTAATGACTGTCATGTATAGGGAGTTACCTTGTTCACTTGCACCATGTTCACAAGCTCAAGCTTGTCACTTCCACCTGATTGGGTATTTAACATAAACACAATTTGACAGTATCTACTAAGCTAAGTAAACATTCACTTTGCAAATTGAACATTACCTTGCTAACTAAACTTTTTGTAGCACTTTAGTAAATCAAACCCATAATGTTACAATGACTTTAACAGCAACTTGTTTTTAATTGATGCTGTCCTTTATATCATCAGTGTACGCAAAATGTAACCCAAAGAGGTAATGATGATATAATTAAGCCCCAGTGACAGCGGTGTGAAACGCGTTAGCAGTTTGTATTTTATCCTGTTTTTGTATGGACTGAATCTTCAATAAAGGAATTTTCTTGCTATCCGGATCTTAATTTGTTCATATTCCTCGTACATACTGAGCAGGCACCCTTTGGCAGGGGAGGTGATATTCAGGTACAGACGCCTAGAGCGGGTTTTCTTCTTACCAAAGTGGTAAATACATGCCTTCAGTCTGGATTTTCGGTCTTCATTGCGTGGCCCTGCCCAGTGCTGACACAAAGCTCTTGGGTGGGGCGACATGCTGACATCACCGCACTTCATAGATCCTGGAAGGACGGGCGTTTATTACTAAAGCCGGCTGGCTTGTGATTTTCCCATGCGTGTTAATGCAAACTTGATATAAGTGCATTACTTTTTATGTGTAATACATTTTTATGGTTTTACACTCTGGCGAGCCTTTATCTTTTTTGGGAAACTTTCATGAGTAGGAATATTCGAATGACATCTGTAAAGGCTTCCCGCTAAAGATTGAGCCATATCAGTTGTGGTACCTGTGATCCCAGAAGTAGATATACGGTGAGACGGTCATATACAGATCTCCCTATGCAAGCAAAGGCCTTGGCTGGGTATTTATTTTTATCAGTTGATTTTTCACTAATTGTTTGGCCATATTTTCACTTTATTTCATTTCTCACAATTTTTCATTTGGGGATTAGCGCAACTTTATTTACAATTATATTTTGAGACTGTATATATCTTACAGGATGGTTGCTGCTTTTTTTAGGTTATAGGTTATATAGCACAGTTACCGTATTTTTCCTGGTTTATACCAGAAGAAATGAAGCTATGATATAGATATGAAGTAGGTGCAGGGCCCATTTGAACTGTATTCAAGCAAAGGTTGTTTGGCACTGGGAAGGGGCAAACAGCGAAGATCTCAAGATGAAGCTGACAGTAAAGATTTTGTGGGTTACACTGAGGTTGGGGAAAGGGGAAGCTGTAAATGACAACTTCACTAAAAGTGAAGGCTGTAAGTGAATGTATCTGATACTTGGATGACATAAACATATTCCTGTAAATAAAAAAATAAAGTTCAATTCAGTCTAGCCACTTGACATCCGCGCTATAGACGAATGGCGGCCACAGCACGGACCTGAATTTCCGGGAGGACATCATATGATGGCCTCCCCTGTGCACGCTCCCTGCGCGCGCCCTGCAGGGCGCATGCGGAGCGTGCTGTGATCACCGAGTCTGAGACTCGGGTGATCACCGATCAGAGTAAGCGACCGGTCCTGGCCCTTAACATATGATCAGCTGTCAGCTGTCACAAAAGCTCGGCAATTGGTTTTTCTTTCAGCGTGAGGAGAAAAAAAAGCCGATCACTGGCTCATCTGCAAGGGACATCGGTCCCGAAGAGGAAGAGGCAATTCTGCCTCATCTGTGCACACTAGTACCCCCTGCCAGTGCCATCTGCCATTGCCACCTGCCAGTGCCCACAGTGCCCACCAGTGCCACCTATCAATGCCCATGAGTGCCACCTATCAATGCCCACCAGTGGTGCCAACCAGTGCCATCTAACAGTGCTGCCGATCAGTATAACCGATCAGTGTTTATCACTGCCACCTATCAGTGCCCATCAGTGCTGCCTTATCAGCGTACATAAATTAAGGAGAAAAATTACCTGTCTTAAAATGTTATAACAAAATATAAAAAAATAAAATCTTTTTATAAAAATGCTGCCTTTTTACATTATTTTAACAAAAAATAAACGCCACAGAGGTGATGAAATACCACCAAAAGAAAATTCTATGTGTGGGAAAAAAATTATAAAAATGTAAATTGGGTACAGTGTTGTATGACTGCTCAATTATAATTCAAAGTGTGACAGCGCTGAAAGCTGAAAATTGGTTTGAACGGGGGGGGGGGGGGGGGTATAAGTGCCCAGTAAGCAAGTGGCTAAAAAGCAAAAAAAAAAAAAAAAACTGAGAACTTTTTTTTATAGTTGGCAGTATGCTCAATGTAAAGCTGTAATTTAGCTTTTGTGGCTTTCGTGGTTTATACTAATGTATTTAGAAATAATGTCCAAATAGGCACAGGTCCAGATGTGTTTTTTGGAGACAGTTTAGAGAAGATTTACTAAAGCTGGTGCACACAGAATCAGGTGCAGCTGTACATAGTAACCAATAAGATTCTTGATTTTAGTGTCAAAGCTTAACCGCTCGATGCTTTTTTCTGACATGGATTGCTTACAAGTTAAAATCAACCCCCAAACATTATATATATATTTTTTAGCAGAGACGCTAGAGAATGAAAATGGTGATCATTGCAATATTTTATGTCACATTGTAAAATAATATAAAAGTTAGGCAAACGTTTTTGTATAATGTGAAAGATGATGTTACAACGATTAAATAGATACCTAACATGTCGCTCTTTCAAATTGCATACACTCATGGAATGGTAACAAACTACGGTAAATCTCCATAGGTGATGCTTTCAATTTTTTTTGCCAGTTTAGAGTTACGGAGGAGGGCTAGTACTAGAATTATTGCTCTCCCTCTAATGATCACGGCAATACCTCATATGTGTGGTTTGAACATTTGTGGGCACGACTTACGTATATGTTTGTTCTGCACGCAAGCACAGAGGGATGGGGTGCTTTAACCACTTAAGCCCCGGAAGGTTTTACCCCCTTCCTGACCAGAGCACTTTTTACAATTTGGCACTGTGTTGCTTTAACTGGTAATTGCGCGGTCATGCAATGTTGTACCCAAACTAAATTTGCGTCTGTTTTTCCTCACAAATAGAGCTTTCTTTTGGTGCTATTTATCACCTCTACAGTTTTTATTTTTTGCCCTATAAACAAAAAAGACCGACAATAGTTTTAGGTCCGGTTCACACTGAGGCAGCACGACTTACAGCCTCAGGCGACCTGGACGCGACCACTGCGGCGACTTGAAAAACGACTTCTGTATAGAAGTCAATGCAAGTCGCCTCAAGTCGCCCCAAAAGTCGTACAGGAACCTTTTTCTAAGTCGGAGCGACTTGAGTCGCTCCGATTAGAACGGTTCCATTGCACCGAGCGGGACGCGACTTGTCAGGCAGCTAAGTCACCTGACGAGTCCCCCTGTGTGAATCGGCTCTTAACTTTTTGCTATAATAAATATCCCCAAAAAACAAAAACAAATGTATGCATCAGTTTAGGCCAATATATATTCTTCTACATATTGTTGGTAAAAGTTATAGCGTATACAAACTGTGGGAAATATTTATGGCATTTTTATGGCATTTTTATTATTATTTATTTTTATTTTTTTACTAGTAATGGCAGTGATCTGCGATCTTTAGTGATATTGCAACATTGCAGCAGACAGATCGGACACCTTTGACAGATTTTTGAGTCCATTGACATTTATACAGTGATCAGTTACTGTGTAAATGACACTGGTAGAGAAGGGGTTAACACTAGGGGGTGATCAAGGGGTAAATGTGTGTTCCCTCAGTGTGTTCTAACTGTAGGGGGATAGCACTGAGTAGGAGAGGAGACATTTAGCTGTTCCTACCTATGGGAACAAATCACATGTCTTATCTCCTCTAAAAGCGACTGCCGGCCACCGCCGTGCAATGGGGTTCCCCTGCCGTGCAGTGCACGCTCCCCTCTGGAGGCACGCATGCCCTCTGGCGCCTCTTAAAGGAACCCCATATAAATAGGGGGTTTTGCGCACCAGTGCCATTGTGCTGCAGTATATGTACACGAGTCGGTCGGAAACCAGTTAAAAAATATATATATATAGTATTTATTTGATATATTTATGTTACACTGTCTCCTTATTTATTTATTTTTTATCACTTTTATTGCTATCACAAGGAATGTAAACATCCCTTGTGTGACAGTAATAGGCAGTAACATGTACTCTTTATGGAGGGATTTGGGGTCAAGACCCCAAATCCATCTTTTTGCACTTAACTACCACTTCCATACCTGCCACTTTCCCTCCTTTCCGCCCAGGACAATTTTGAGCTTTCAGCGCTGTCGCAATTTGAATGACAATTGCCCGCTCATGCAACACTGTACCCAAACTATATTTGTAGCATTTTCTTTCCACAAATAGAGCTTTCTTTTGGTGGTATTTGATCACCTCTGTGGTTTTTAATTATTTGCGCTATAAAGGAAATAAAACAACAATAAAAAAAACTGATGGGCACTGATAGGCATCACTGATGGCACTGATAGGCAGCACTGATGGTGACTGATTGGCGCCACTGATGAGGAACTACTGACAGGCATTTCTGAGTGCTACTGATTGGCATTTTTTTGGGCACTGATTGGCACTGTTATGGGCACTGATTGCCACTGTTGTGAGCACTGATTGGCTCTGTTATGGGCACTGACAGGCGTTTATTATGGGGACAAGCTGGCAGGTGTTGGGCACTGATTGGCAGCAGATGGGCACCTTTTGATGGGGGCTGCGCTGATAATCAGCACAGACCCCCCTGACAGGGAGAGCCACCGATCGGCTCTCCCTGTCAGTGTGAACTAAGGAAAGCCATTTACTGGCACTTCATGAGATGAATGATCACAGCTGATGATGTGGTAAGAAGCCTCTGTCAGAGGGAGGCTTCATACCATGATCGAAGTTGTGCTGTGTCAGACTGACATACAGCACCCCCGATCGCCCCGCTGCGTGCTCCCACAAGCATGCGCCGACTGTGTTATCCTGGGCACACCATATGATGTCCAGTCAGGATATCACAACTACTTTGCCACCGTCATTCTGCTATATGGTGGGCGGCAAGTGGTTAAAATCCTTCAAAACTCCAAGTTTGACTGTTTTGAATACTGCAATTTTTTTTAAATCTGGCTCCAGTAAAAACTGCAACAGTGAATAAGCATAGCTTATATCAGAAAGCATTTTAGTAACCACTTTGAGATACATCTTCGAGATGTATAATAATACAAACTGATATTTTCTTATTTTTTAAACTAATATATAACAATGTAACAATACTTATATAGCAATCTGGCCCAATTGAACTATAGACTTTTTCAAAATTTACAGAAAGGTTTACAGATATTTACAATTATTTGCTAAGCAGCGAAATTTGTGAGTATATAAAAAAAAAAAACAGAAAATAGAGTTCTAGTGAAAGTGGAGCTTTTGTTCATAGTACCTACCATCGAGTTTTATCTTTTATTCTGCAATAGATTAAAACAAGGAATGTGTTTGTAATGGATTGCAGCCCTAATTTATCTCCAGAATTCTTTGCTCCAATGTACGTAAATCAGTCTGAATGTGTGTGTGTCCAGATAAAGGAAAAGACATGCATTTTAAGGTTTACCAACAGCTTACCAAGATCTATTCAAAGATAAGGATACAGTTAGTTATAGTTTTGTATAATATATATCATATATATACAGTATATATATATATATATATATATATATATATATATATATATATATGTTTATTTTTGTGTGGGTATACATATAAATATATGCATATAAGTACATACTTTACATACATGTAGATTTTATATACGGTACTGTGTAGAAATACAATTTCATTCTTTTTTTTTTTTTTGCACAAAGAAGGAACAAAGGACACCTGCTCTATTAACATATACCCACGTATTCTAACTTCACTAATCAATGTTGAAATAGTGATTATGTTCTTATGTGAATCATATTATGCATTCCGAATATTAATTGTCTCCTTGTGTAAAGGTGTGCTCAGGCCTTCCAATTCACATTCAGCTGAATTCACCGCATTAACCATAGCATACTTCAATTTCAACAGTCTCATTAAAGTACTAAAATACAACCACCTAGAAAAAGTTCTCTTCTAAAGAAAGGGGAAAAATATGACCTTCATTAATGCAGCTCTGCCAGGAAAAGTACTATATGTAGCATCGACATAATGCAAAGAGCTTTGATAAAAACCTTTTCAGGAATGGAAAATCTCAGAACATTGGAATAAGTGGATAAAGAAACAAGAGGGAACAATGTGTGTCAAAAAATGGCTTATGTTCATATTCACATGACATGCAAATACACATTCTGTATGCATTTGCTGTGTCTCCGGCTAAATTTCTAAAGTCACAATTAACCAGCCTACCTCCTGTTGATCCTCAGACAGTGCTTCCCCACATGTGGCTACTTCCATATTCTGTTTCCATTACATTTGTAAAAAATGAGAATTTTCTTTTCTTGATTGGAGCATCAGGCTTCAGTGGATGTTTTTAAGCTTCATTTCAACTGACAATGCTGAATTGAAGTCCATATTAAGAATGCAGTGAGAAATTTATGAGATCAAAGACAGTCTTGTTGCAGCAACAGCAGGCAAGTGAAGAAACAACATCTTCAGTATTGTCTTTGTGACAATTCTAGTTATTAAAATGTATGTCATTTAAACTTTGATTTTCACTTCATTTGAATAATTTAAATTCGTTTTAGCAAGAAGCATGCTTATTTTATTACTGTTCCTTATTGTGAGTTCAATCTGAAAATAACATTTAAAGTTAAAGATTTACTTGTTTTCTTCTTTTTTTGAAAACCACTCTAGAATTTAAGGTTGTTATTTTTTTTGTGAATGAATGAATGAAATACTTGTATAGCGCACAATGCGAACTGAATCGCCTCTAGTGTGTGATTGTAGCAGTAATAGATGTAATGATATTCAAGTTTTATTTTTACTTTCCTTTGTGTTGATGTAAATAATGCATCTAAGGCCCCGTTCACATGGGGCAGATCCCCTCAGTGGACTCCACTAGCTCAGCGGGGGATTACGCCGTTGATAACCACTGAGCTGGCGGATGACAGGTCCGTGTCTGCTCACTGTGCAAGGATGGACCTGCCAGAGCCCCACTGTTCTCTATGGGAAGATCAGATGAAAAACGGACAGCATGTCTGTTTTCATTCGATCCCATCCAATTTGATCCGCTGGAAGGATGGCGAACGTATCACCTTCCTTCTGTTTTCAGCGGATCTTGTTGGATCAGATGGCAGGTGGGAGTCAGCGGACACATCTCCGCTGACACCCGCCTGCCCATACAAGTTAATGAGTGGCCTGCTCAGATTCACCTGAAAAACGGACAGGCGGATCTTTGCATTTTGATCATGTGAAAGGGGCCTTATGCAAACCATCATTTTAAATTTTTTTGTGCTTTTGTTATGTAATGAGTTTATGTAAAATCTCCATTAACAGATGTAAATAATATTGTGATTATAAATATATATTTAATTAGATGGAAATACTTTTAAACCATTGAGTGTGTTTCTCCATTATACCACTTCTATCTTTCCAGTAGGTGTTACCATATATATTTTTCTACTTAAGGGTCTGGCATTGTTTTTTCTTATCACATCTCACATAGGTTGTATACAGTAACCTTTTTAGAATTTCCCAATCAGGCTGCACCCAATATACATTTCCTAGGTATAGTGACCAATTAAGGTACGTTATCTTAAGCTGGGTACACACAGTCAAAAATTGGCTTAAAACAGTTTGACAGGAAGAGGATGACTTTCATCCCGTGTGAACACCTGACTATTCTACAGAATCCAGTGTTATGTCCGGCTTCTGTCAAATGGCCGTGCTGGAAAAACAGAATCCGATCAGCTCTGCCAGCCAATAGCTAGGAGCACTTATGAGTTTGTTCTGCCAGGGAGCAGTCCCCCTGTTGAATACAATAGCCAGCTGGGTTGAATGAACAAATATCTTATAGTGTGTATCCACTGTGCAGAAAGGAAAGGGGGGTAGAATGAATTGTTTCCAAGCTATGCTTTTCTCTTCATGCTGGGACACAAAAGCACTCAGTATAGCCAGACCTGAAGCTGAGAGGTAAACTAACTTCACACTTGTACTGTACACTGTATTGTAAATATGGTTTTGTGTGGAATTTGTATATATCATATAACCCACCAGATGTATACTATACATTGTATTTTAAACACTGTTAAGTGTGTAATTTATATATATATATATATATATATATATATATATATATATATATATATATATATATATATATATATATATATATATATATATATATATATATATATATATATATATATATATATATATATATATCCCTATCAATAAATGTATAATGCAGTTTGAAATACTTATTTTGATCCTCAGATCTAACTGTGCATATGTAAATACTCCTATAAAAACTGGAGAGTACTCACATATACACTTAACCTAGTAAACAGATAAGATATCAATACATGTATATTGCCGTTTGAACTACTTGTTTTGATCCTCAGATCTAACACTTAATCTAGTAAACAGATACAGATATCAATAAGGCCCCTTTCACACCGTCGGACCATTGAGGTCCACCTGTCAATTTTGACAGCGGACCTGAACGGGCGCTCCATGCTGGTCTATGGCACGACGGATGTCAGCGGTGACATGTCTGCTGACATCCGATCTGCCCAAAGCAGACCGATGGCCCTACGTCGGGATCCGTCGCTGGTGGATCAGATCGGATGAGATCTGATGAAAATGGACATGTTGTCCATTTTCATCCAATCTCTCCATAGAATCCAGCAGTGCTCAAAAAGCCCCTCCCCGCTCAGTGAGCAGAGAGGGACCTGTCATCCACCGGCTCAGCGGAGATCAATGGAGAGATCTCCCGCTGAGCCGGTGGACAGAGGCGGATTCCGTGCAAGCTGATCCGCCTTGTGTGAATGAGGCCAAATGTATATTGCAGTTTGAACTACTTCTTTAGATCCTCAGATCTAACTGTGCATATGTAAATACTCCTATAAGAACCGGAGAGTACTCACATATACACTTAACCTAGTAAACAGATATAGTAGCAACCATGCATTGGATGTAAATTTGGTAGTCTCTGTTACTTAGGCCAAACAATTTGATTTCATGTATCTTTCTTTCTAAACTTTGAAAATTAAGTACTGTCCGTTTTTTTATTTGCAGTAACACTCAATTTTTCAGGACAAGCTTTCGCGGTATGTCCCCTTCTTCAAGGTCCAAGTAGTACTGATATACAAATTTTTAAGCAGAATGTTAAAAAAAAAAGAAGCTCAACCTTCACTCATTTCTATGAGCAATAACATAAAAGATGCAAACAATAAAATAATGTGTGCTTTTTTGTTAAAGTGAAACTCCAGTATAACTTTCTATAATTATATAATTTTTTTTAAAAAAGCATTTTAAAGTAACAATAGGGAAGGGCTATAATCTCTGTAAGTTTTTTTTTTTCTTTTGTGTTAGGGATCACTGAAAGGGTAAGTGAAAACTCTCCACTCTCCAGCAGGGATCCAGGCCGCAATACCATCATGAGTTTTGACTAGATTACATTTAAATTATATTCTAAAATGTTGCTGTCTTTATTACCTACAACCTAACTATTATTCAATTTTTTTTGCTTTTTTGTTAGATTTTCTCCCAAACAATGCATTGTTACAGTGATACTCTTACCATGTATAGACAAAGAACAATTAAAAATGAATGTGTCAAAAGCCATACATCTATGACTAATGACACAGGTGTCTGCTTTTGACATGGTATGATAAAAAAAAAAAAATATATATATATATATATATATATATATATATATATATATATATATATATATATATATATATATATATATATATATATATATATGTAACTGTATATGAATTATATATGTTTGCCCTCTACCAGCATATATGTTTACTAGTTTTTTTTGGGGGTGCAATATGAGATGTTTTCCTCTGCTGAACAACAATGACTTTGACTGCCATAGTTTATTCTACATGATTAACAAGGGTTATTTCAAGGGGCATTGCATGTATGTGCAAGTCTGCACATTATTATAAAAATGAATTATTGGCCCACCCACGTGTGGACCTCTGCTGACCTGCAAGTGGCTTGCACTAACCTCCATTCATCAAAGAGATAAAAGATGAATAGAGGTGCAAGAAAATACAAATGAGCAGGCAGAAAGATATTGAATACCTTACGCAAAGTTTAGTAGGAAATATTAACTATTATTATCATTATTATCATTATTTTCATTATCATTTTATGTCAATGATCTGATGTTCAGTAAATTACCCTCTGTGTTTCACTATTCTTGCTGGAATGTGGAAGCAGCTTGTCTATGTGGATAATTTGATGTATATTAAACCCTGTTAGATAGCAGCAAACACTTTTAGATTGCCTAGATCAGTGATTGAAAGGGGTCTTTGTGAATGATTCTGGGAACAGGTGGATATGTTTGCTAAAGGGATTTATATGAGTAAAACAAATCTTAATGCAAGAATTATTTGCTTTCACTTAGTGCACTGCTTCAATTAACTGATATAATTCTGCATTTGGATTTCTGTTGATAGGAAAATGGGGAGGGGTGGAGAGTGATGCTTTCGCATAATTAAAATCAATGGCCTATTTGCTGATATTAGTAGAAACACAGCAACATCTACAAAGATAGATGTGTGCTCACACAACTGGCTATATAATATATTTCAAAGTAGGTCAATGGAGCAGCATAAAAGGTTCATGGGCGAACTTCTATAGATTAAAAAATCTGCACTTATTGCTGTTTAAAAAATATGGATTAGGAATTTATGATTTTTATGATCTTTAGGAATATATGATTCTTTTACTAACATATAAACAGCTATACGCTTACTCATTGTTATTCTCATATATAGTTAATTTTTTTATATTTAACACTTCTATTTTTCATTAATTGATGCTATTTTAACTGACATTTTCAAATCAACCAAGTATTACATTTTTAAAGTGGTGTGAAGTTCTGCAATGCACATTTAGACTAATCAGTTTGCTACCATATGCACACATTTATATATTGGCATAAGGTACTCTGGGGGAGCCATTCTGTACTGATTTCAGACCATGATGGCTGTGTACACAATATTAAAGACAGAACGTATGCATGCATATCTGAGAACATTGGCTGGGTTTAATATTTGACTTGTGTAGTATACAATTATCAACTGTATTATGTGAATTCAGCAAACACAGATGCCCATATTGGGGACAATTGATATTATTCAGGAAGATTCAACTGGTCCAATAAATGCCTCTGACACCAAGACTCTTCAGATGAAAACATCTACTTTCCAATGTGAATAACAATGGATATTACAAAACTGTCAGGTTTGGGTTATGAAGATCTTTTGTGCATGGCACCTTTAAATGGACCTTCACTCTCTTGACCCACTTTATGTTATCCCACTTCTATCCCCTCCTCTCTAACAATCGGATACGTTGTATTTAATTATTGTTTAATACCTTTTATGGGGAACCCTTCCTGCACCTCCTGGATTCTTGCCTGGGCAAGAATTACATATTTAATGCTCTCAGTCTCCTAAAATACACATGACACACATCCAAAGAGGTCTTGGGTACTTTACATGTTGCATCATCAAGGGGTTGACTGTCTCTTCCTGGTTCTTTCAGTGGACTTTCTTGATGATGCATCATGGAGCATGCAAGCTGACATAGGGCCGGATGAAAGAACCCAGGAGAGAAATCTAGCCCCCCGATGATATGAGAGAACAATATGGTGCACATGACCAGGGTCGATCCAAGGAAGGGGCAGAAGGGGCCACTGCCCTGGGAGGAGTGTGGGAGGGGGCACAAAATACTGGAATATCATGCGTTGTCTCAACCTCTGTGTTGCTAATTCTGTCCAAAAGCAGAGCTGAGAATATGCATTTACCTGCTGTGGGCTTCCCTGAAAAGAACAGAGACCCTCTCCTGGGCACAGGTCCCTGACAGGCTGGGCGATTGGATCGGGACAGTGAGAGCTCCAGTATGGGTGGGTGGCAGATATCAGAGCTTTCCTCTTTCCTCTTTCCTCTTTCCTCTCTCCTGGCACAGACTTAAGATAAGAGGTTACAGATAAGAGAATGATTTTCTCATCCTGTGAGTCCCAACCTGTTCTGCTATCCACACTGTGCAACGCTGTGCTGTAAACCTGTGCAGTGCAGGTTTACTAAAATGAAAGTAAAATGTTTATGAATAGGTTAAACATATACTTGGACTTTTCAGGCTCTACATACAGTAGATGTATTGCACACACACAATGTATCTTAATGAAATTCATGCATTTTAATAAAATATAGTGTATATGTGGAATACATCTATGTAGCACCAGAAAAGTCACATTATATGTCTAATCTATTTAACCACTTACCCCAGAAGATTTTATCCCCTTCCTGACCAGAGCACTTTTTACAATTTGGCACTGCGTCGCTTTAACTGAAAATTATACGGTCATTCGACACTGTACCCAGACAAAATTTGCATTGCTTTTTTTTCCCCCACAAATAGAGTTTTTTTGGTGGTATTTGATCACCTCTGCATTTTTATTTTTTTTGCGCTATAAACAAAAAAAGAGCGTCAATTTTGAAAAAATCTGAGATTTTTAGTGGTATAGCAACATTGCATGGACAGATCGGAGACTTCTGAAACTTTTTTTGGGACCATTAGCATTTATACATTGATCAGTGCTATAAAAATGCACGGATTACTGTGTAAATGCCACTGGAAGGGAAGGGGTTAATGCTAGGGGCGACCAAGGGGTTAATTTTGTGTTCCCTCAGTGTGTTCTAACTCTGGGGGGATAGGATTGACTAGAAGAGGAGACATATTGTTTTTACTTAGTAGGAACAAACAATATGGCTCCTCTATCCTGACAGCACAGGGATTTATGTGTTTTTACACACACAAATCCCCATGCTTGCACTCATGCATGTGATCGTATGTGGCCAGCAGCGGTCATGCCCGCCGGCCATACACATCGGGTACCCCACTGTGCAGCAGGCATGCGTGCACCCTCTGGTGGCTGAAAAAGGGAATGACGTACCCGTATGAAATTTTGCCCAGGGGAGCCATTTTGCCACAGTATATCTGCGTGAGCCGGTCAGGAACCGGTTAACAATTTGATCATGAACAGTAAGTGATATAAAGAAATAAATAAATTATTACATTCTAATATAAAATAAAAAATAAATAAAAAAGTACATAAAGACAAATGCTACAATGATGTTGAAACGAGATGGGACAAAGATGAAGAAAGAGTAGAGTGTATTCAAGTCTCTCCAAAGAGTTTGCTCAAAAAAAAATCTAAATCCAGCAAAGTAAAAAAGTCCACCCTTGCAGTGCTGGAGAAAAGTTTGTACTTGCTCCATCCAGCTGCAGTGCTCCCCCTGTATCACATACCATACAGGAACATTAACCCTGTGTGGTATAATGAGTCTGGAGTGTGACCACAGCCACTCACAATTCACCCAGGAGCTCCACAGGACCAGTCACTGTACTGGGAGAGCCTACTAGAGCAGGGAATAAGGTAAATCTGGGTACATACGGATCAAAATTTGTTTGGTTCAGCAGGGACCAGCTGAATTTTGATCTATGTTTGGCCTTGCCTGTTAGAAGTTGCCCCATCAATCATCTTCTGTAGAATGGGACTGTTGGAATCTTGTTCAAACAGCAGCTTGCAGCCAATCAGCAGCATCGTTGATTAGTGTATTCTGACAGAGAGTCCCCACTGTCAGAATATGTTTCGGTAAAGGGGATTTATGCATCCATCTCTCTTGTGTGGATGGATGAATCTGTTAGACTAGGTTCACACTGCTGTGTGGAGCTGTTCACAGCAGGGGTCCATTGCATCCCTGTTCACCTTTTCAGGTCTGATTTCAGTCTAGATTTTTGGCTAAATTCGGACCTGAAACGGACCAGAAGACGCACAGGACCCCTGTGCAATTTTCTCCATAGAGAGCCAGCCCCAATCTCCTGATATGTAAATTGGATGTGGGGAAACCCACATAAGATTTGCACTAGTATGAACCCAGCCTTAGGGTTTTTTTTTTTTTCATTCAGCCCGATGGCTGAATGAAAAAAAAAAAAAACCTATACATGTGTGCCAGTTTAGGTGGTTTTACCTGAATTCTCTGCTCCTATAATAAAAGGCCCATACATACAATGAGAATATTAGACAATTTTTCCATGCTGTTCTCATATGGAAAACAAATAGGTTAGTAAAGTTACAAAAATTCTCATTAGACAGAATGCAACTTCAGAAATTACGTATTTCATTTCCAAGCATGCACAGATTTTTGTGCAAATACCATAATAATTACAAGAAAATATTTTTTTCTGTTATCTTACAAGAATTTTTGTTGTGCTTATTTTGTGATATTTTCACATGAACTGTCGTAATCAGCTCTTGAAAGTTGTGTACTAATGATCAGATTATCAGATAATCACTCCAAATGCATTTGTTTTCATCCCATGTTCTCACCATATGTACTAGGCATCAATGAGCATTAAACCCACGTACAACCTTGGGGGGCACCGTTTGGCATGTTCGCCCTGGGTGCTGGATGACCTTGTCCTGGCACTGCACATGACATGAGAGAATAGTATGGTGGCGCTGGAGTGGCAGACCCTTAAAGAACACCACTTGATCGCTGGGTTTGTCAATATGTTTTTTGTGCATAGGCCAGCAAAAAAAGGTAAGAGAGGAAAAAAGGGGACCTAAGTTCTTCGTTAAATTAAAAATGAATGCATTCCGTACTACCTCTAAAATAAATAATGCTCAAGCATGGAAAAAGCTTCTTATGTTTGAGGCCGGAGGCCACTAAAATTGCTCTATGTAAAATGATAATTTCACAAAACTTATGTTTGCCAATAAATAGTAGAAAAGAACTGGCATTTGTCAGACAAGAAATCGACATGCTGTTAAATAGCTAAAGTCAGCAGGAACAGGCCAATATGTTCATATAATTCTGTAAATTTTCCTGAAAGTGGCCAAGTGTCAGATGTTCACTCAACTAAATGAAAGCTAAATGTAGATAAGCTTATCAAAATGTTTTAATCTTGTTAATCTTCGATCAGGTCTGCTTGATTAAAACAACATACTTCTTTCAATCTCTATTAATGTGATATACTCACAATGCATGATATAGACTGTTGATAAAGTACTTTTGAACAACAAACTATCCAGCAGTGTTAATTTTGGCAGCAAATTTCAATTTAGTTTTAGTGTTAGGACTAAAATGGCATTTAAGTTTCAGTCCCATTTTAGTCTTCTGCAATTGTTTTAGTTTAAGTTATATTTTGTCAACTAAATCTCCAGTATATTTTAGTCTACTAAAATGTCCTACATTTTAGTCGACTAAAATCTCCAGTATATTTTAGTTGACTAAAATCGAATGGGTGTAATTAAATTGTAATGCATTAGTTAACATTTCTCTACAATTTCCAAACTCATTATATACTGCTGGAGTGAAAAACTGAATATGTTATTATTTATGGTATTGAACTACAAACCAGTGTTCATTTTTAAGTCAAATTTCAATGTTTTAGTCGTTTTAGTCTACAAAATGAACACTGCTCTCCAGAAATATTTTTTAATGTTTTATGGGATGAAAGAATCAGTATGTGGCTATTTAAGAATTTTCATCAATCAAAACATCTCATTTTACATGCTGGTTAAGCTCCCTATAAGATGTATTAATGTTCTGGCATATATAATCTGTTGGCCTGCAAAACAACGAATAGCACAATCAAGATTTGCATTAGTTTTGTATACAGTAGGGTTGAGTTACTAATCAAGTCGAGGTTGTTAATTTACCAACATCAATAATCACTTTGCAAAATTATTATTAGTAAATCAAGTGATGCTTTGCTCACTTTAAATATGGAATCATGTGCTAAAAAACAATCTCTCTTTTTTTGTGTTTTTTTTTTGTTTTGTTTGTTTTTCTCACATTTGAAAGGACATTCAAAGTGAACACAGTTTCACCTCATTTATTAACATTGCTTTTTTTAAATGAACATTAAGAGTACCCATGAACCTTTAGTAAATCATCGCCAATTTGTAATGTCACTTTTTTTAAATAAATTCTTTATACAGGGATATGCAATTAGCGGACCTCCAGCTGTTGCAAAACTACAAGTCCCATCATGCCTCTGCCTCTGGGTGTCATGCTAGTGGGTGTCAGAGTCTTGCTATGCCTCATGGGACTTGTAGTTCTGCAACAGCTGGAGGTCCACTAATTGCATATCCCTGGGCTAACAACTGTTTCATATTCATAGTGTAATGTCACTTTTTTACTTATTCTGAAGGCTTTTTTCCCAAATGGAAAGTATAGCCTTCTGTGCTCATAGTGGCTAGTTCTACTGCTTGCTTTATGTAGGGACACCATTTTTTCATGACAACACACTGAATTTATAGGCAACTCAAACACTGTTACAAGGACATTATTTGTTATTGGAAATGGTGAACTATGGATAACATACTGCCTGGGACCCAGCTTAAAAAGCTTAATGTATTCAGTTTGATGTATGTAACCGTAAGGTGATTTGGAATGCACAGAGCTCCCAGCTGTGAAGTTATTCTTTACAAAACAATGAAGAAATACTTCTAGGGGGTTATTGGTCATAAAACAAAAGCTACATGACAAACTCAGCCATAATGAATGTAATTACTCCTTTTTGTCCCGTTCTGATGTTTTCATCTTCTGCTCTGCATGAGTTTTTTGTGCACCTATAGTTCCCCCCTAAGGATTCTTAAATAATGAACATGACAAAAATGTTGTCCTTCTCAAGCGCCAAGTCAGATGTTTTTCTTATTACAGGTTAAATGTATTGCACATACCTTATGTTTCTTCCTTTTTTTTTCTTTTCTCTCACTTTTCATGTATTAAAATCTAAGGCCTCATGCACACTGGACGTTATGAAAATGCCAGTAGTGTTAGCTGTAGAAAGCTATAGCTGTAGAATGAGTTTTACAGCATTTTTCCAGTAGCGTTTTTTTTTTTTTTAGTAAAACTATACTCCCACAAAAGTGTGTGGCTCAAAAACACTGATAAACGCTGAATAGCTTTTTTTTACGTTTTTCTGAATTTTTTGTTAAGCATTTTTCATAGTTCTTAGGCTTTTAGCAGAGTTAAGGCCCATACACACAATCGGACTTTTCAAATTAGCTGTTTTATGGGAAACATCCGACCACGTATACGCTCCATCGGACAAACTTACCGGCAACAAAAGTCCAATGGAGCAAAGTCCGATCATGTGTACAGAAAACCATAGGACGTTTGTACAAAGTACAAACACGCATGCTCAGAACTAATGCAAAAGATCAGACAACAATACAGAAGTTGACCAAAGGTGGTGGTAAAGATCAGAAAAAACATGTCATTTGGTGAAAGTTGGCTGAAAAAGTCCTGCCGTGTGCAATACAAGTTCACGGCGGACGTCCTTTGTACAAAAATTAACAGGAAAGTTTGGAAAGTTTGTATAAAGTCCAATCATGTGTATGAGGCTTTAGAGCGTTTTTACAGCTGAAAGACTCCCCTTAAAACCCACTAGTTTTGGGGGATATTTCCAACCAGAAAACACCCCTGCCAAAAAATGCTAATAACAGCCAATGTGTGCATGGACACTTATGCTGCGTACACATGATCGGAAATTCGGCCAGCAAAAGACCAATTAGAGCTTTCGGTCAGAAAATGTGACCGTGTGTATGCTCCATTGGACTTTTGCTAGCCGAATTCCCGCCAGCAAAAGATTGAGAGCAGGTTCTCAATTTTTCAGTCGGAAAAAGTTTTGATCGGAAATTCCAACCATCTGCAGCAATTCTGATGCGCAAAATTCCTACGCATGCTCGGAAGCAGTTTGACACATGCTCGGAAGCATTGAACTTCATTTTTTTGGCTTGTCATAGTGTTGTACATCACCGCGCTCTTGACGGTTGAAAGTTCAGTGAACTTTTGTGTGACCGTGTGTATGCAAGCCCAGCTTGTGCTGAATTCTGTCTGAAAAACCATGCAAGATCCAACGGAAAATCCGCTCATGTGTACACAACATAAGGATACCATGCTAGGGACTTTAGTGGCTGCAGAAAAAAAGACACCAGAAGCCAGTGTGCATGAGGTCGTAAAAAACTGTCACTATCCTAAGCATATTTTTAGATCAACGTTTAGATATAAAATAATTGTTTAAGCTACTTGAACCTGGGAAATTTATGAGATTCATTATCTGGAATAACTTTGAAAAGGAAAATAAACAGAAGAAACAGCCACACTCATGGTGAAGAATAGGGAGTACCTGTGTTCTATTCTTGTATATGGAACAGATTTCTGATCTCTTTAACCTAAACTGAAGATAGTCAAAAGCCATCTCCATTCCCTTCCACAACAGGTGGTGTCAGCAGGGAGTGTTGATAATTTCAAAAAACTCTTAAATAGGCATCTTAGCAAACACAATATACAGGGGTATGGGATATGGGCTATACAGGGGTATGGGACATACATATATACACACTCCTACACCTACATCCACACAGGTTGAACTGAATGGACTGATGTCTTTATTCAACCTCACCAATTATGTAACTATATGCTCAACAGAAAAACACAGGTCCCAATTCAGATATGAACAGGCAATATATAGCTGGGAGCAGCCTGATGATGTCATCACAAGCTCTCACAAACAGGGCTCACTGAACCATCTTGTATTGAATTGTAACTTAACTGTACCATTTATCTTTACATTGTGAAGCACATTGCAAGCTGTTAAAGCTAAATAAATCCTATATACTAATACTATTAATAATCCCAGTACGAGCACTCCTGCTCTAGCGGTGCATTTTTAGCCAAACTATTCAGACAGAACTTTATTGCTATGCTTGCACTACCTGTGCAATGCGATGAATTTTCTTTTATGGTGGTTTATTTATTCAGCAATATCACTGGGTAGTTAGAATAAATGGGCACTGGGACATAATACTGAAGTTCTAATTTTTGTAAAACAATTGCAGGATTATGTTATGTTATATATAAGTAGAGAAGATGCCATATATCTATCTTAAAGCACAGTAATTTAAATACAAATATGAATAAAGCCATGGCTGGATGGATAGATGTTGATGTTGACAGATAGTGTGATAGATAGTGTGATAGAAAATTAGATAGATAGATAGATAGATAGATAGATAGATAGATAGATAGATAGATAGATAGATAGATAGAGATAAATACAAAAATCCATAGGATAAACAATAACTTATGTTGTCTATTATCAATTTGCATTTATATTAGCAACTGGCAATATACATTAAAAAAAAAATGTAATCAACACATTTCCTTTGATGGTATATATGCAGTTGCATAAAATGATTGTGACTCACCAGGGAAAAATATACACATAATGTTTTAATGCTAGCAGTGCATTTTCCGTTCTACATATATTGTATTTTGTAGCTATAAAAGGCAGACAGGCTCTTTTTTTTCTTTTGAATAAACACCTCCACAGGCCCAAGAAATTCTGTCATTCAACAGAAATGAAATATACGCTCCAATGGCTAGTCAGTAGCTCCTTTGAGAAATGTGTTGTAGGATAATGTAGAGTTTTAGACTGCATCATAACCGCAATCTCAAGGACACACATGACTGATTTTTCTAACATTCCTTGGCTATAACTAAAGAAAATTTGTTCAGCCACACAATGATATATTGTATTAATAATGTAAATTGCTTACTTGTTTACTGTCTCTTGTATTTAAATATGTGACAGCCCTTCACATCCTTAGTTATTCTTCCTAACTTGTCATCAAGAGTAAAATCTACATTCTGCTTTCTCTGTATGTGAGAATGTAAAGTACTTGACTTGAGAAAAGGATGTTATTGTGCTAATTTAGAAAAATCTAAAGAAAGGGGCACATGCACATGACAGACCTGAATGGAAGCACATTAATTCATAGCCACACACCACGGACACTCTGACCATCCCAGACAAACTTTCTCCTAGAAGCATTGCAATATCAAGGGATCATACCTGGACCATGGGTCAACTGCAAAAATTAAAAATATAGTAGAAAGCAGACTTGAAACTTCTTTGATGACTTACCAATGGTGTCGGCTCTGCCAGTAATTTTCTAGCAGACTCCAATGAGTCCTTGAGCACTCTGGAAAGGTTTTCCTCTGCGCTAAGGCTATGAGATACTGAATCAGACACTTTTTGGCTTAATGTTGTTCATGATAAGTTCTCGGCTGTTTTCCTCAAACCCTCTTCTGATTTTCTCAAGGGAATTTAAGAGCTAGACCAGTGCTTGATCCTCTAGATGGATGACCACTATCATGCTGGTCTGCCATGGAAGAACCTTGAAAGCCTACACGGTGAACCAAAAACCTTTCTTTTCTCAAATGAAGGATGCTAAGAACCATGCTTGCTACAGCACTTTACAGATCTGAGGCCTACTTAAAAATATCACAGATCTTCAAGGTTCTATTCTAGTGTTTCTCCAAAAACTGGTCGCAGACATTTCAGCCAAACACCTCAAATAGGACCAAAGTCACAGAGCTACTACCCTCAGACAATGAGACAGCCCTCCCAGCAATGTTGTCTCTAAATTACATTTTTTTCAAGGAAAACATGTTAAAGTCAGGCAGGTAAGCTCACATTTTGTATCTTCAATGACATACCTACCAAATGTATGCAGACATGACCTAGTCAACCATCACTAAACAGCAAGATACGCCACCTACAGTATAGATGGGCATTCCCCTTTAGCCTAATGTTTTACCCCGAGAGGAAGCATTTTAAAGACATTACCTGGACTGAACTCAATATCTGCTTCATAAATCTCGGTTTTGGGACCCCAACTGATCAGTGCTCCTAACCTTCTATCTCCATGTTTTGCCAGGAACACCTATGACTGCAGATATAAGCATGAAACCGCTGCTCACCATAGCTGGTCCTAGTATGATGTATAGATGTAAAAGCCTCAGTCAATGCCTCACTATGGGACAAGCCCCCTGACATGTTTCACCCCACCCACTGGCCTTAATCATAGACCTATGTCAAAGGACGTGGCCTGAGAAGCAGGATTGACTGAGGCTTTCACATGTATACATCCATACTAGGACCAATTGTGGCTATAGGCTATGGTGATTGGCGGTTTCACGCTTAAATGTTCATTGCTCCCTTGATGAATTTTTATTATGCTGGTATCCCTGCTATCCTGAGTGCCAATGGGGCTCTACACCTAAGCCTGGAGCAGCACCACCAAGTATTTAGGGCCTATGCCTGCAGATAGTACATCCCCTTGCCCACACCATACCTCACTTGATATATAACCACACCTACAAGTGGGCTTGTGAAACATAGTTACATAGTTGGTAACATTCAATAAAGATGCCAGTCCATCCAGATCAACCTGTGCTAGTGAGTGTGAGTGTGTATGTGTGTATGTGACTTATAAGTGACCTGAGACTGAATTGTTTCCTCCCAATGCTACGATCACTATTTATATATTTGAATATTGCGATCATATCTCTTCGTATTGTCCATATTCTCATTGCACACCTTCCTGGGCATAGGCTCTTCAGTCGCAGGTGCTGTAGCAACTGCCAGCTGCAAACTGGGCTTGTCATGAAACAATGCACATATTTGCCAGCACACCGTGAATCATCAGATGTTGTCCACAACTTTTATTGCAAAAAGATTACATCACAAAGGACCAAGTTTATATCATAAGATGCGATGCCTGACAGACTTGTTAACTCTGGATTCCTGCTTCGCCGTTCCTTGGTAGCATCTAGGCCCCCCTTGTCTGTCCTCTGTCCCACTGAAATTTGCAGACTTGGGGCACATCTTATGTAAATGTTTCTTAGTCTGACTGAATATGGGTCTGCTGAACCATAATATATCCACTAGACTAGCCGTATAATAAATTAAGGCTAATTTACACTTTTTAGCACTAATGCACATCAACACACATACACAAACATTGGCTTGTGTTTTAAATGGTGCTAGTACACAAATGGTAAATTCATTTCATTTACATGCTTTTTCGATTTATTTATATATGAACTTGCATTATAGGACCCATTGATGACACTGACAGCACAAAAAAGGCATGATTGCTGACTCCATAAATAAACATAATGCAAACAAAAACGGGAAAGAGTGAATCCAACGTTACAGTTTGCAAACCATTATTGTACTAGCAGTTTGAGAATGTCAGTAATTGAGTAATGCAGACTTTATTACCAGTGCTGAATTTTGATATATGTTAACTCAATTTTGTGTGACTTTTTAACTATTTTATTTGCACCTGGGAAATCAGATCATAACTGGCATTTCTACTGATTCATTTATTTATATTCAGGCAATAAAATTATAAATTAGAATTAGTGCATAGAAAGTAAAAACCTTTGTAAGAAAGAGTTTACTAAGTGCACACAGATATTTGAGAACAATAACAAATGGGATGAATAGGTGAAAAATGTCTCATAATGATTTGCTATCAATAAGTAAAATTACATATAGGGATAATTGAGTATCAGTTATTACCAATAAATGGGTAAATTGGATTTACTGTATATAAACATTATATATATATATATATATATATATATATATATATATATGTGTGTGTGTGTGCGTGTGTGTCTGTCTGTTGTCTGTCAGTCTGTCACCTGCCACATGTCAGCTCAGACCTTCTGTTACAGTGATTGCACTGTTCATTTTAAAATGCAATACATTTCAGATTGCATTCATTAATTTGCTGTGGATATATGTTTTAATTAAAGGTTAAACCAATTCATGCTTTGATTAGAAGAAATTATAATAAAGTGTTGACAGTGTGTATTTACTTTGCATCTAAATAATAAAAGATAATTGTTACTGATTAGTTACACATATCTATGTCAAGTCAAGGCATAACAAAACTAAAACTAGTGTATCAGGCCTCTCTAAACACTAATATGATTAGATTTTACAGTAAATGTAAATATGGTACAACTTCACTTTGTAAAGAATATCCAGATCAAGTGCAAGGAACATTTAAAAAAAAAGTTTTTGCTTGCACAAATTCACTAAGCTCTGGGATAAATTAGTGCAACTGCACCTACAGAATACAACGGCATTTGTGCATTTGTAATGTGCACAGTCTATTTGCCTTTGTAAATTCACCCCAATGCCTCTTGCCTATTTTTTAAACATGCACACACACACATTGTTCATACCATGTGCATACATACAAAATCAAAACAATTGGGTGCACACGCATGATCACATGTGGCTTATTTTTAAAGTAGTTGTAAACCCTTTACACCCACTTTTTACTACAGGTAAGCCTATAATAAAACTTAAATGTAGCTACCCCAGATATCTCCTAAACCTGCACGGTTTAGGAGATATACCCTGTGTCTGCATTTACCAACATCGTCAGCACATGTGCACTGAAGCAATGGCAAGTATGTGCCATTGCTTCAGTTAATGTGCTGTTACCAGTGGCTCCCATGCGCATTATAGTGCCTCCGGCCAATCACAGCACTGGAGCCTGCATTTCCCAGAAGTAACTCCGGGAGCTATGTTGCCAGCTGGAGTAGTGTATGAGGACCGCTGTAGGAGCTACAATCTAAGGTGTATAATTCATAATGAGCTAGTTCATTATGCCTTTGTCTTCCAGTTTTCTTTTTTTTTTTTTTTTTTTTAGGTTAGTGGGTTTACAACCACTTTAAAGTAGACAATTTCTCAATTGTTATCACAAAGGTTTTGTTTAAAGTGTCAGTAAACCCACTTTTTTATTTGTGTCATTATCATTTATGTGTCATTTATTTGTGCCATTATTATATAGAAAGAGTATGTTCACTTTCTAACTGCAGAAGCTTTTGGTAATGTGCAGTATATTGTTAATATTAGGAATTACTTGGTTGATCCTGCTGTTTCTATAGGCTTCCCTATTTTCAGAGACAATACTATAGCAGAAGATACACTTGCTGCTGCATTTCCACTTTCAGCATGCGTGCTCCATCAGTAACTTCCTTTTGTCATTAGCTTGAAGGGTGGCTCAAGCAGGTTGACGTGTTCCTTTCCCCGACTACAGTACTTACCCCATGTGATAATCTGCTTTAGAATGTGAGGTGGCTCCTGGACAGATGATTGATAGTGGCTAGAACTTACCTTTTTTACCAAAAATGTAGCTCCATGTACTGTAACATTCAGTGCCAGCCACATGCTTACAGAATGGACATTTGATAATTAGATCTCTGAATTCTCATCTCCTGTTTTAGCAGAGATCTAGAGTTAAAATATTGGGACTTTTGGTTATGCAAACAGTACTGAAGTCAACCTGAGGCAGCCTTTTCTCCAGGTATTTCTCTCCCCTCTGGCATATTGTATTCAGGTGCTTCCAGAATACAATGAACAGCTGATTGGCTGGAGCCACTAAGTGACAAAGGCTTTCCAATATGTCCCTTGAAATGATTGGCTTTGATCAAGGGGGTGGCCATGTACCGATTTAAATTTGGCTGGTCCCACCTGACCCAGACCCATTTCAATCAGTGTATGGCAAGCGTAAATATTTTAGACTTTAGATGACTCTTTCTGCTATAATTTTTACACGTTTACATATTACAAAAGCAACAGTTTGTAGAAACCTATAACAATCAATCATGTTCCATTTTTCATCAGTTTAAAATAGACAGAACAATAAACATTTACTTCTGATTTGTTAGTGAGTTACTTTTCTTTTGCCATTGCTTTTAGGCTGACCATGGCTGACCAGAGACTATGCAGTTTTCATAAGAAATTCAAGAGATTCAACAGGTGCTTACTAGTTAAGTAGTATATGTGTGCAGCAACGTGCAAGAATCATTTTTTTTAAAGAAATAAAACCATATTATCAATCACAAATATGATCCACTCAGTGAAATTGAAATTGAACTTTCTGACATGGCATTTGAACCATCAGTTCTCAGCTCTTTTTTTTCATCTGAAAAATGTCAGCTTATGTGAAACTATGTCATTGCTTTATAATTTTATAAAAAGGCCTTAAATTAATGAATTAGCAAGAGTCTTAAAGTGGAGCATTTCCACTTTAAGACTGCAAGGCTCCACTGCGGATTTCCCTTAATTACAATGGGGGCACCTGATCTGATGAATGGATCGGCCTCGGGGGCCGACATTGCAGGTTCCCTGGACAGGTAAGTGTCCTTATTAAAAGTTAGCAGCTACAGTGTTTGTACCTGCTAACTTTAAAAAAAAAAAAATTGCGGGTGGAACACCGTTTTAAGTCTCTACAAATTATGTTACGCTATATGTTAGTTTTCCTTTTAGGCAGGTGCAGCTATATTTCTTAGTAAACATATCTCCCGGGCATCAGCAGCATGCAATCTCAAAGAGTGAAAAACAGCAGGAATCATACACAGAATTTCTGATATTTAATATAATCGTTTAGGATCTCCTTGACCTAAAATAATTTTTTTTTTGTTTTTGATAATAATATGCTAATAAATCACTATTATGAATCACCACTGATATACAGTATGCTATATCAGTTTAGATGGTGCAGAATAAATGCAGAAATTTCCAGCACTATTGGTATAAAGATGAAGTGTTAATATGTCACAATAACTTGTGCCATGTAAAGCTGGAACAAGGGTGTCACTGTCTCTTAGATGGTTCTCTTTTAATTATATATTATATATAACCAGGTGCACGGCACATAACAATTTTTTGGCTTTGCAATGGCCATACCATACTTTTGCCAAAGTCGAATAGCAGTCTTGATACAGCTTAACAGAACTTAAAATATACATGTTTGGAGAGAACATGAAAAATATATGTTTGGGTAGAGCTGTATGACTCTGTAGGGAAGATGACCCTTTACTACTTGTCCCAGTGAAAAATGGGGTTATAAACAGGCATAGCATATTGATATTAGCCTTTACCTAATATGTATATATATATATATATAATTATAAAAACCGTTAAACCGAATGTATGTATGTATATATATATATATATACATATTAGGTAAAGGCTAATATCAATATATTATATATATATAATTATAAAAACCATTAAACCGAATGTATGTATGTATATATATATATATATATATATTCCAAAAAGAGAGAACAGTATATCGATGAGGCACAAGCTCGTCTTCCTCAGGGCAACAAACAAATGAAGAAACACAGCAAATATATACCCTAAAACCCCTTCTATCATTATCATCCATTTGTGATGACATCAACAAGTGCAAAGGTCAACGTTCCAGCTGAAAACAATCATGGCCAAATTTCCAAATTTTGGAGAACAGAAAAACAACAAAAGTAGCTACAAAATAGGCATCGATAAAGGAAGGAGCCAAATCGAGGCACTAAAGACAAAAGTCAGAGATAAAAATACTGCATGACAGAGTATCATGCTTCCTGGACAAGATGCACCCATACTGAGGCAAAGCTGGAGTAGAAGAGCATGGTGAACATGTAATGTGTATAAGAAAAAGTACAAGGGGGTGCTGCAAAACGGCTTTTAACACCAGGAATGCAGATTAAGAGCAAAGTACAAAAACAGACATGAACCCAGTGTAAAGTCACCAAATAAATGGGGCTCTTCGGAACGTCAAGATGAAATCTTCGCTTTGTGTTCACCTCTCAAGACCCATGTGTGCTGCTCTCTTTTTTGGATTATACAGTGTATATAGTTGATAATTGTGCCCCTGTCCTTGAGATATCTGTTCTCACAGACAGAAGTATAATCTGAAAAAGGTTCTATTCCTACTATATCCAAACTTTTTGGCTGGGGTTCTACTTTTTGAAATAAGAATATTGTGTGACTCCATTTTATTCATTTTTTTACACATTGTGTAACATAGTCTGTATACAATTAACAAGTAAATTCAGGACAAAATCTCCAAAGTTTATAAAACAACTTATTAGACTTTATTGTTAATTTTACAGTGACATTTAGGAAAGAGTAACGTACTTTTTTTATAATGAAATGATGTCTGTAAGAAAAAGTCTACATACGATAAAGCAAAAGGCAGGACAGATCTTATAAGTTACAAAATATACATGAATGAGTGCAATTAGCTTTTAGACACATTATACACATTATATAAAATAATCCCTTTGGAAAATAAATTAACTTGCATACATTTGAACAAAAACATAACAGAAGGTAAAATGGCACACATTACATTGTCAAATATCATAAGATCTCAGTTATCATTAATTGTGTATAAATTATAGTTTACAAAGGCCTATTATATTACTTACAGTTTCAATTAGTATGTCCAATAATACTTAGCAAAAACAAGTTTACAGAGCAAGGTTCTGCTAACTGCTAACATCATTCAGCTACCATAGACAAGTAGGTAACATGGGCCATGATTATTTGCCACACACAACAGGAACAAGTGAAAACATTCTGATATTCAATATACTCTCAGGTTTTCAGGAATATTTTAATGAACACATGGCTGGCAAGGTAACACTTTTAAAATTTTGCTTCACACATATGGAATCTGTAATAAATTCCTTAGCACAAACAATTTAATTGGATATATATATATTTGTTTTAGATATAAACGCATACAAACATCAGGAATGTTATTAATCGTACATGAAGAACCAACTAGTATTTTTTTCAGTGTCTCTATTAACCATATACATACTGCCAAACAAATGTAGGAACAGACATATTAAACTAAAGCTTTATAATCTGTGGCTGTACTCATAGCTATAATTGACTGGTGGTTCTAAAAATTGTTAAAACAGCAAAGAAAACCCAAAATGTTTATTGTTAACAGTATTTACCAAAACTATGTCCCCTTTTACAGAATTACTTTTCTGGAATTTTAAAGGATAATTTTACACAGTACAGGTATAACACAATTTAGTTATATTTATGTTATTACATATATTTTATTATTTGCAATAGTTCTTTCTTGTAATAAAACAATAACTTTAGCTCTGCTTGACATTGTTATCTTCAGATTGCAGTCATTCTCAAGCATACCCTTATATTTACAAAGTGGCCAATGTGAGACCACCCCTGTGTGATGGTATGGAATAGCCATGGCAGTCACAAGGTATGATGGTTCTTAGAGTCTTTCTCAGAAAAAAGATGGGGCACCAGAGTTGTAGATACTTGTCTAGTGGCTACAGATTCTGATTTATCCATGATGATTCCTGCATCCCCGGTAGCCATTTTCTAATTAATTTAAAAATTAGAGAGGAAAAATCAGTGACAAGTGTAATCCACAACCTTTCATTAAAATGAACCTGGCATCAGCGAGTTTAACATGAAATAATGCTAAGAGATTTTACTTAGGGTTAAAAATAATTGCCCCATTTACCTCTGGAAATATAATCTGATTCTACTCTGCATCTTTAGTCTACTAATTACATACCTAAATCCTTTACCTAACATTCCTCCAATATTAGAAGTTTTTATTTGTAGACCCCTAACTTTGACCTAGTGGGAGTTCACCTATTTGAAGAGCCTATTCTACCTTTGAATGTCACTTGAATACCTGACCCCCACAAGCTTAGATACAAGATAAGTAATCAAAGTGAGGAAAAACTTTTGGATTTGAGTGTGAAGAAAAATCATATTGCCCAATTATCATTTTTTATTAAAAGCAATATTATTTCATGTAAAGCTAGATGCAAGGGCCTGTGCATGTCAATGCTGAAACCTGCCACAGTTTGTTTCCTTGTGACCCTTTCAGCACTCGCACAGCTAACATTCTCTGTGTACAAGTATTCACTATAGAGGTGATATGGGTCTACTGTGTGAATAGCAAGATCTTGTGGTTTTCATACATTTTTTAGTCACCGCAACCACCAATCAGATGTTTTGCTTTGTTAATATCCTGGCTGTGCTGTCCTGGCATAAGCTAGTATCCTCTATAGGTATAAATGGGACTGCTTATACAGAATTGGAGAGTTTATGGAGATGGTCTATGGAGAAAGCTGTGGCTTTGGGCAAGTTAATGCCAATTGCCAAGGCTGCATTTGTATCTGTGCTTTGCAATATATAGTACTGATGTGAAACTGAAAAAAAACAGACAGCTAAACAGACAAATACAGCAAAAATATGTTTCCTAGAATACTATCATGTGTATTTTCAACAAATGTGTTAGCTTGTGGCTAAGGCTTATCTACTAAACATTGATTTTTATACTAACAGACTAAGCAGAAATTGTATTTTTCCTTAAATCTGGATGAAGTAACACAGGCAAGAAAGTAACTTCATTAGTAAATTAGTCCCATAGCCTTCACCTGAGCTCCCTCCCTCTCTCTGAGCTGACTTGGGTACAGATTTAAAGTTCAATGATCCAATATATAGGCTTTTACTACTTTTCAGGCTTTTTCACAAAGGCAGTAAAGGAAGCAATGCTGATGTGCAAAATGTGATCATTCATAGCAACCTATATAATTTCAGTTTTCTATGTGTTGTGTATGTAGTAAACTCTGCCTAATCAAATCCATTATAGGTGAAGTGATAACATGGGCACAAGGCCATAGAGGATAATTTACTAAATGATTCATTTTTTTCAAAGCTTGTATGTTTGTAAACTACATCAGCTGTGATGATTTGGTGCTTTTACAAAGATTCTGTAAGTCTAATACAAAAATATTGGTCTACAAAAAAACACCCAAAAGTCAAGGGTTTTCAATACCGTGGTTTAAAATATTTGCATAATCTTTTTTTTTTTCTTTTTCTTTTTTTTGTTACTTTGGGATAAAGTAGGAAAGGGCAAAACCCCTATCATGTTCCTTTTTCCTATATATGTCCCACTGAGTGAGAAAAATTTCATTTGCTTGTTGTCCTATGGGAAATCTCTCCAAGGTGAAGAGAATTCATAGCTAAAAATGTGACGGAGGGTCTTCATTTCAAAATTGATATTAAACCGTCATTTAAAAAAAAATAACAAACATGTTTTACTAACCTGCTCTGTGAGGTTCTGCACAGAGCAGCCCTGATCCTCCTTTTCTGGGGTTCTCCACCAATGCTCCAGGCCCCTCCTCTTCGGGGACTGCCCCCACGGAAAGCCATTTGCCATGGGGGCACCCATGCATGCTTGCTCGCGTCTCTTGACACAGACCGGGTGACTCGGCTGCCGCCCCAGCTCATAAAGTGCATTAAGGTTAAAAACCTTGAGGCTTTAGTACCACTTTAATTCTGTTTAAAGGCAAAATATTATTGGTAACCCCAGGAAACGGATCTCTATTTTCTCTTCTTTGCACCAGTCTTTATTAATTACTCATAACTGGTTGAGCCCATAACAGTGGTTAGGAAAGAGTGATAAGGCAGAGTTATGTAACATGGCAGAAATAAGCTGAAAAAAATATGCTCACATACACGCATAAAGATAAAATATGTCTTAAATGCACAATTTTATGACATTTGCAATAATTTTCATTTTTTTATATACCTGTTCTTTTAAAAATACATGTTCACTTTTGCTTCATTATAACATTCATTAAGGATCTAAAAAAAAAATCCACTTAAATAAAGGACGTCTTTTCCTACGCTTCACAATATAGCATTATATTTGATTTTCTTAATGTCATTATGCTGGTTCAAAGCTTCTGAAAAATTAAAATATAAAGCTGTATAGCATGCAATAAACTACCATAAAATCTGCTGAATTCCATCATGAGGTTCCAGTAAAAATATACTATCAACATTTTACTTTTTTTTTTTTCATTTTATTTTAAACGAGTCATGATTTAACAAATTTTTTTTAAATTATTTACAGTTTATTTTCAAGAAGATTAAAAGGTCAAGTTGTTTTCTCGGTTAATTCATAATTTATGTTTGAAATAATGAGTAATTTTATTTCTTCCTAAAAACCCCCTTTGCATTGTTTGTATAAACCTATTTTATTGCTGCTAGGGAATACTGTTTGGCAATCTGAGATATACCGGTCATATAAAAATGCACACTTAATCAACTTTTGTCGTGCTAATAAATCTGAAATTCCAGTTTGCATGGTTGCTATGTGTGTGGAGTGTCTCGAATCTGGCCATCAGTTAGATGAAAATGTCATGGGAACTATTAACATTTAGTTTATGTTAGGAATGCATATGCAAATTGACTATAAAGTGACTTTCAATACGTCAGCCCAAAAGCTGTGCACAACAGGAGAAAGAGATAGCTGCTATTTGTATCCACTGATTAATTTACAAGTAATATTGGAGAAGGTCTGGGAAATAAAATAAATAAGAAGTCTCCAGTGTAAACCAGAATAACTGTTATTAGCTGTTATTAGTATGACTTGCCACAGCAACATACTGACCTTTAAGCTGGCGCATTCTCCTAATTATTTTACATTTGTTATATGTGGCACAACTTTCTCTTAAACTCACTCGACAGACTTTAGCAGGGGGTAAAGAGAAACCTTGGCAGTTTAAATATACATATCATTGCAGATTGCTGTGCTACTCATCTGGGTCTGCAGAGAAAAAAAAATTCTAATGGAATTAAATAATATCTTGCTGGTCTGCTGGCAAAAAGCCTGAGCATCGAGATGACCTTCACTGCGGCACATTCATATGATTAACACTACTAAATCTAAACTGGATTATTTTTTTATTTTTTTTGCTAAATTAGTTTTATTATTACTTGTGCAGTTTCTACTGTGCTACTGAAGTTTAAAAGTTTGGTAAATAAATTAGAAAAATTTAATCACAGTGTCTAATTTACTTAAGTGTGATGTGAGATGAAGTGAAGCATAACATCCAATCATATCCAGTAAAGTTCCTTTTTTTTATATTTCCTATCACATGTTTAGAGCTAACTTTAGACTTAATGATGCCTTAGAAACAAATGAATGATAACATCCTCCTGTACAAGCTCCAGCCCAGGTGTCATGTGATTACTTAAAAAAAACTCACACGGGACTGCACTATAGTAAGCAGCATGTTAGCTACTTTATGTAGCTACCCTCAACTGTACAGACCACTATACAAAACGAAATGCGACAAAATTCCATGTTACTTAAACAATAAAGAACTTTCTGATTCTTCTGTTTCAGGCTGCAAAAATAGTGATTACTGATGTTAACACCAAAGGAGACCTGTTGGGAAAGTAATTACCTACTGAAGCTAAGATTTTGATCCAGTGTTGGTGGCTGCCCCTACAGCAAACTAGAGGGCAGGGCACAATTGTTCAGAATGATATGCTCTGAAACTAGAAAAACTCCTAAGCGTTTAGGATTGGAAGCCTTCAGAATGGATGGGAACATCAAGGATTACAATTATTGTAACACGAAATCACTGAAATACAGGCACACTAAGGTGTTTGAACAAATCATTAATTTGCTTCCCAGGCTTTCCAATTTTACCCCTTTACTCCTTTCAAGGCTCCTTTGATGCTTATGAAGAGATTGACGGGTACATGCAGGTACCTGGGAATGCCTCCTTTGTGTTCACAGTATCACTTTGCATCATTTTATGCTTTACTTTAACCACTTGGGTACCGCGCTATTGCCGAATGACGGCATTAGCGCGGACCTAGATTGCCGGGACTACGTCTATTGACGTCGTCCCGGTTACGAGCGGCCTGCGCGCCCCCTGAGGGGCGCGCGCGGCGCGCTCTGTGATCGGCGAGTCCGTGAGACTCGCCTGATCACCGATCCGTGTAAGGGGTCGATCCCGACCCCTTATCACGTGATCAGCTGTCAGCCAATGACAGCTGATCATGTGATAAAACGGAGCCGGTAATCGGCTAGTATTCCTCCTCGCACTGACAGCGCGAGGAGAAAAAAAAAAGCCGATCGCCGGCGGCCGTGTTCGGGACATGAGTCCCGATCACGGCCAGCAATTCCAGCGGACACCTGCCCCCTGCCAGTGCCCACCTGCCACCCGCAGTGCCATCCTGAAATAAAGTAAGTGCCCCCCTGTCAGTGCCACCCAGCAGTGCCCATAGTGCCCACAGTGCCACCCAGCAGTGCCCACAGTGCCACCCAGCAGTGCCCACAGTGCCACCCAGCAGTGCCACCCAGCAGTGCCACCCACAGTGCCACCCAAAATCTGCCTCAAAGGTGCTGCACCCCAGTGCCGCCCATCAGTGCCCAGCAGTGCCGCCCATCAGTGCCCAGCAGTGCCACCTATCAGAGCCACCTATCAGTGCCACCTATCAGTGCCCATCAGTCCCATCTATCTGTGGTACCTATCAGTGCCCATCCGTGCCACCCATCCGTGCCACTTATCCGTGCCACCCATCCGTGCCATCTTATCTGTGCCCATCTTTGCCCATCAGTGCCGCCTTATCTGTGCCCATCGGTGCCGCCTTATCTGTGCCTATTAGTGCCGCCTTAACTATGCCTATCAGTGCCCACCAGTGCAGCCTATCAGTGCCCACCAATGCAGCCCATCAGTGCCCACCAATGCAGCCCATCAGTGCCCACCAATGCAGCCTATCAGTGCCGCCTAATCAGCGCACTTCAATGAAGGAGAAAAATGACCCGTTTGCAAAATTTTATAACAAACTATTAAAACATGATTTTTTTTTTTTTTTTTTTGCATCTTTTTTTGTTTGTTTAGCAAAAAATAAAACTCCGAGCTGTAATTAAATACCACCAAAAGAAAGCTCTATTTGTGGGAAAAAAATGATAAAAATTTCATTTGGGTACAGTGTTGTATGACCGCGCAATTGTCACTCAAAGTGCATCAGCGCTGAAAGCTGAAAATTGGTCTGGGACTGAGGGGGGTTTAAGTGCCCAGTAAGCAAGTGGTTAAACACAACTTAATTGTGTTAAAAGTAAATATTAATATAATGGATAATATAATATAATGGAGATAGTATATCCAAACAACCAAGTTGCAGGTATAGGTTTCAATGTCAGACTGCGCTGAAATCTTGGAACTTCTAAATTCTCTGTGAAGTAACGGATGTTATAGTAAAATACCTGATAAATCCACTTAATAGACAACATACATGATGGGCACATGCATCAGCAGTAGCCCATTACAACCTGATGTAACTACATGCCAGAGCTGCTAATGCTGCTTTGGGTTCAACAATTGGCTAAATAAATTATATTTTAGAGCTGTCCTAATTGAATTCATGAATATAATTAGACTAAATAAGTATAGAATCCTTCCTGGTTTCTTCTTTCCCTCACTGCCTTTGAAGAATTTGGCGACTTAAAATACCAACAGTGAGGGCTCATTCACACCAGACAGCATGCATTATTGTACACCTAACATGTGTGCGCTGATATGAAGGGTGAGCTTGTGGGGCCCTCTGTTACAATAGGTGAAATTAAGGAGATAAAATGCAATGCAGTTCCTGACACACTTTATGATGTACAGGACATACTGCACAAAATGAAACTTGTCCAATTATTTTTCAGTGCTCACGAACGCTGAGCATTAGTGTGAACTGAAGCCACACAGAAAATGGCCTACCTTTTGAAAACACTGACATTTATTATATATTAAAAATTACATATGAATGCAACTTTATCTATCTATTTTTAGCGGCGCTTTACCGTCGTTTTAGCGGCGGTCTGCGGGCGCTAGCGGGGTGGTTTTAACCCCCGCTAGCGGCCGAAAAAGGGTTAAACCGCGGTATTGCCGCGGTGTCCCATTGATTTCAATGGGTAGGAGCGGTATAGGAGCGGTGAATACACCGCTCTTTCACCGCTCCAAAGATGCGGCTAGCAGGACTTTTTTCACCGTCCTGCCAGCGCATCGCTCCAGTGTGAAAGCCCTCCGGCTTTCACACTGGAGTTAAAGGGGCCGGTTTTTTTCAGGCGCTACACAGGCGCTATTTTTAGCGTTGTAACGCCTGAATACCGCCCCAGTGTGAAAGGGGTCTAACTCTAAACTGATGACCTGTAGAAGTTTTTAAAGCATCACTTATGGAAAATGTAGGTTACTAAAGTTTGCTATTATTTCATGGGCCGCATATCATTTTATTGTTTGACATGTTGGGCATCTATTTACTTGACAGAACCTCATCTTTTATATATTTACTGAAAATTTTGTAATTTATTGTGTCTCAGTGTCCTAAACACTTTTGTGTGTTTTTTACTAAAATGTTTCATTTCATAAACTAAAACAATTGGAACTACCACTATTTTATTCTATAATGTACTTTCAGGAAATATATTATATTTTGAGGGTTTATATAATCTTCTGGCCTAAAATGATTTTCTAACCTTGTGCAGAAAAAAAATACAAAAAAGACTGTGGCAGCAAAAGGGTTAGAGCCCTTTCACACCGAGAGCGCGGCCCTGTTAGGGGTAAAGCGCAGCTAAAACCGTTGTTTTTGAGGCGCTTTTCGGCGGCTAGCATGGGGACTTTTAACCCCACTAGCGGCCAATAAAGAGATTAATGGTGCCTGCAAAGCAACACAACGGTGCTTTGCAGGTGCTTCAGCGGCCCATTGATTTCAATGGGGAGGGGCGCTTTAGGGGTGGTATATACACCACTCGTAAAGCACCTCAAAGATGCTGCTTGCAGGACTTTTTTTGAAGTCCTGTCAGCACAGTGCCCCAGTGTCAAAGCGCTCGGGCTTTCACATTGCAGGCATTTTATAGGCCCTTTAACCACTTAACCCCTGGACCAATTTGCAGCCAAAGGACCAAGCCCCTTTTTGCGATTCGGCACTGCGTCGCTTTAACTGACAATTGCGCGGTCGTGCGACGTGGCTCCCAAAAAAAATTGGCGTCCTTTTTTCCCACAAATAGAGCTTTCATTTGGTGGTATTTGATTACCTCTGCATTTTTTATGTTTTGCGCTATAAACAGAAATAGAGCGAAATTTCGAAAAAAATTCAATATTTTTTACTTTTTGCTATAATAAATATCCCCAAAAACATATAAAAAAAAATGTTTCCTCAGTTTAGGCTGATACGTATTCTTCTACATATTTTTGGTAAAAAAAAACGCAATTAGCGATTATTGTTTGGTTTGCGCAAAAGTTATAGCGTTTACAAAATGGGGGATAGTTTTATAGCATTTTTAGAAAAAAAAATTGTTTTACTAGTAATGGCGGCGATCAGCAATTTTCATTGTGACTGTGACATTATGGCGGACACATTGGACATTTTTGACACATTTTTGGGACCATTGTCATTTATACAGCAATCAGTGCTATTTAAATGCACTGATTCCTGTGTAAATGACACAGGCAGTGAAGGAGTTAACCAATAGGGGGCAGTGTAGGTGTTATGCATGACGTTATGTGTTTTTTATTGTAAGGGGCATGGCCTGGCATGTGACATCACTGATCGTCTTTCCCTATAAAAGGGAACAGATGATCATTGACAGCCACAGTAGGAAGCACAGGGGGAAAGGTTTGTTTACACAGGCCTCTCCTCGTTCATCAGCTCTGTGACCTGATCGCGGGACATCAGCACAATCAGGTCCGCTGGTCCCGCGGTCACGGAGCTCAGGACCGGGTCGGGAGATCAATGCTGGCAGCGCACTCTTGACTCATGGCTTGGCACTTAAAAAGCAATGTACAGGTACGTGCTTGTGCCCAGCCGTGCCATTCTGCCGACGTACATTGGCATGATGCGGTCCTTAAGTGTTTCAAGGCACTATTTCTAGTGTTAAAGTGCCTGAAAAGGCCTCCAGTGTGAAAAGGGTCTTAAAGTTACAGGGGGAGATGTTAAATGATGCTAAATAACACTCCTTAGGAAGTACACAATCTTTATATACAGGTGTTTTTTTTCTTACATTAAGTTGTAAACAGAACGGCATTTTGCTTAATATTGCATAACAGTGCCTTATTTTATTTGCATAAGTATTAACATGGAAGGACTTTGAAGAAAAAAAAATACTTTTGTAAAAGCATGGACCTTTGTTGATCTCTGCTCTCAATGATGTAGCCTGGTCTGCACTTGAAGAAGAATTAATTTTGCTCATATCCAGTGCCCACAATAATATACAAACATGTAACACTTAAATGTAATTAAAACAGAGAAAACAGGAAAGTTATGTTAAGTTCATGTTTTGCCAGTAGTCAAATTAATAATAATAAAAAACATTTCTGAAGCATGACAAAAATGTCCTAAAAACAAAACAAAAGCTATTCAAGGTCTTAAGAACTAGAGCTGGGTAAACATGATTTAACTAAGTGTGACAGTTTAAGCCACAACTTGGAGACTGGTTGACTTCCAGACACTTGTACATACACATCTATGTACAAAGAGCAATAGCAGTTGCCAATATGTCTGATGTTTCACAGTACCACATAAAAATCTATACAGACGTTTTACCCCCAGCTACATTTTTGTCATAATTCATTAGTTCTCTCAATCTTTTCCAAATCTATTGGACATTTATATGATAATACTTGATTGTTGCAGGAAGCATATTGGAAAGACTTTGTTTTCCTAAAGGCAGAATCTTATAAGAGAAAGTCTATAAAATGCCTCTCCTGTTCATCTGGATTGATCAGTTTTTCTAAAATCGCAACCCATAGCACTTCTGTCAGTACAGATTTTCTTCAGAATAGAGACAAAGATGCATCAGTTTGTAGAAACAAGGGCTGAACATATGGTTTTCTGTATCATTTGCCAATTTAGGATTTGTATGGTACATTGCTCCTACATGGATTTAAGACAGATATAGCGTCACCTGTATTCTGTAGGACTTCACTTTCATGAAGAATGTAGGTGACACTCAGTGACAAAGGTGTTTACCATAAACTGTGGTACAGTTACAGCGTACCACTCTTGGAGTTGTAGACCTTTACCAACACAGTGAACGTTTGACCTCTGTCCAAATAATACCACAGTAGAATACATTTTTCTAGAGGGAACAGTGCTGATCAATATTTCTTGACGATCAATGCCTAAAAATGATAGGCCTGCCTAAATTGAAATAGGAAAATACATACAGGGTGAATCGATTGTTTGGCTAATGCCCCTTCCGCCCAGATTACCTACTTAACTTTGCTACCCTACTGTTTCTTTAAAGCATTTCTAAACACAAAATGTAATATATTGCAGCTTAGAAGTCCCTAAATGTGGAGAGCGTGTGTCATGCAGTGTAAATCTGGACTCATTCTCAGTCTGCTGAGAATAGAGATGTGTGCCAGGGACATAACATAGAAATATAGAAAAGGGACAGCAGAAAAAGGCAGAGTAGTCAATCAAGTCTGACAATTGTTTTGTGTTTTCATTAACTTTTTTGTGTGAGTCCAGATCTATGTTTGTCCCAAGCATGTTTGAAGCCATTTACTGTTGACTGTCTCACTACCTCCGCTGGTAGTTTTATTGCAGTACTTTCCTCCAATGAGGAAGGTCATGTTCCCGTGTTCTTGATTTTTGCTTCAAATTGAAAAAAAAAACGCTCTCCTGACCCTTACTCACCCCCTTGATGTATTTAAAAGTTCAAATCATGATTTCTCTTCTTTCCTCTAGACTGTACATATTAAGTTCCTGCAGTTGCTCTCCATATGTTTTATCCCCAAGACCTTTCACTTTCATTAACCCCTATGCACATGTCCTAGAATTACACAATCTGTAGATACAGTGAGAAATTTTTGTAAACTAATGTTGCCTTATGAATTTATGTGAAATCTCAATTAATAGCTGTAAAATATTGTAATTATGAATATATTTCAGCTAGCTTTGTATCTATGTAACATAACTTCCCCGAAGTCTATGTTAAGGCCCGTACACACGGTCGGACTTTTTGACAACAAACATGCAAATTAGCTGTTTTGGAGCAACATCCGACTGTGTGTACGCTCCATCGGACAAACTTTTTCCGTTTTCATCGGACTTTTGTTGGCTGTGCGAACGGACAAACTTTCTGGCAACAAAAGTCCGATGGAGCAAAGTCCGACCGTGTGTATGCAAAAGCATCGGACTTTTGTACAAGGTACAAACACGCATGCTCAGCACCAATGCAAACGATCGAACTACAATACAGAAGTTGACCAAAGGTGGCGCTGGAGTCATTGAACGTCCTCTTTTGAAGCGGCGTCAGTACATTGTGACGTCATTACGTTCGTGTTTGTTGTCAAAAAGTCCGACCGTGTGTATGCAATACAAACTTGTGGACCACGCCCTTTGTACAAAAGTCCACGGAAAAGTTTGTACAAAGTCCGATCGTGTGTATGGGGCTTTAGACAGACAAGTCAGTGCCTATGCTTGTGTATCAAACAATGGGACCCAAACCACATTGTTCTACACATACTCACTTCAAAGGATCCCATGTTTGAATATGCAATGAGGAGCCGTGGTCAGTCCATCATGAATACTTTATTTCCCTGAAAATGTAATCTACTCAAGGTTAAGTTTCCTGCTCAAAATAGTCTGGGGCAAGGATTTGCATTAAAGGGGACTGACTTATGCAAAGTATAGGGATTGGAGATGTAGCCAGTCCTTAGCCAGGATTAGAGAGGCCCACCAATCACAGCCACACCATGCCAACCAATGAGGCATTAGCCTGTAATGATATACACAGTCTAGATGGGAGGCAAATACACAATCTCTGGTGGAGTGGTCACCCGAATGGAGCCTTTATGGGTCATAGCCTGGTAACTATTGGAACTAAATATGTTTATCTTATGTCTTTTCTGTCCTACTGTTTATAGATGAATGGTTTAAGGCATATACTCTGTATTCCATCATGGAATCCATGATTTTTACCCCTTTCCTGTACAGTCAGAAACACTGCTGTGTATTAGTTTAGGCCTACTTTACTATATAAAAAGAAAACAAAACTTGTGACACGCTATAGTTTGCCTCTCGATCAACATAAGGATACAACTGTGGAGTACTGTGTTCGGCCGACGCATCCCTTTTGTTATGCCTTCTTTTACATCAACACTGTAAGTGTATTTCTTCCTCTTTTACATTTTTAATAAACGGTATTTCACTATTTGGAGTATTTTTCCATTTTATGGTCAACCTTTTCTCAACTTATTGGAATACCTTTGAACTGTGACCTGATCCAAGAGTGGTAACAGAGCTGGGGAATAAGACATCCATGTGGTCCGGTTTGACCTTTTAAAGCGTGATCTACCAGGATGTCTGGTAAGAAGCCATCTTATCCCTTTGGTGGTGGTGCACTATAGCATGGTCCATAAGTTGGAGCGACAATCAGAAAACGGAGGCTATTTGCGACACGTGGTGTTTTCTTCATGGTCTTACTTAAGGACTATAATTAAGGACTGTTCTCTTAAATAATTAATTTTGCACTATATTTTGTAGTTCACTATAGAGTGGCACCTTCATTCAGGCCATCTGTTTGCACACATATTTTTGGTATCGTTGCCTTTGTATGTAAACGAATGTTCTGCACATGTAACATATTTCTTTGATGCTCATTAAGTTCACATTTTATACACAGTGGCCCTTTAATCACATAATTGTCCCTGCATTAAGGGACATTGCACTTGTTTATTAGTGTGTTTCTTGAATTTTAGTCTCTCGATTGGAGGGACAAAATACCCTATATTAACTTTTAGGGATTGCGCGGTTCTCTTTGTTTTCTTTTCATTCACTTATATATTTTTTGGTATATATTAGAACTGCAGCAGTATTGATTTTCACACATTATTCTGTAGTGCGATCTTTCTTTTCTTTTTTCTACTTTACTATATACCAATACATTTTTATTATTAAAACTTTCACTCATGTTCAAAGGACTCTCATTTAACCCAAATCATATCTGAGAGATATTAAATCTCAAATATAGTAAATGGGTAACACTATGTTCAGTGTGTTTAAGAATAGATATTTTGCCTTTCTGGTATTTCAATTGAATTAGACTGTTAAGGAACCCATGTTACATCGTCAAGAGCATATGCATTCTATGCATTGCCCTAATGCATGTGCATCTACACAAATATGTTAACACGTGTTTTGGTGCATCCGGGTTCCTTGCCTTACTTTAGATAATTGTTTCTAATGCAGACCTAGTTCACATTATTCACAGTGAACCCCAATTAAGTAGACAAATACATATTGCACTGTATATGTGTTATGATGCCAGTGCAATGCCTATATGCATTTGTGAGTGAACATTTACCAATTAATATTGCAATGCATATGTGCGAATGGGCTCTAAAGGAGCTCCTATACGTGATATGATCATTATGAGGTCTGTTCAGGTCAGCCTAGATGGAATTTAGGACCTCTCAAGTAGATTTAGTTATGGTGCAAGAAACACGTTTCCACAAAAAAAGGTTACCTTGTCTCAAACCCTTCCATGAAAGCAGATGTAGTTATCTTATCTTATGTTATCAGTGGTCTCCTCAAAAATAGTATTAATTCCCCTATAGCCTTGGACCTTGAGGTGACACATGCTAGCCCTAGAACATGACACTGTCAGTTAAAGAAAACACGTCTCTGTAATGAGGAGATTAAAGCCTGGTACATACTAACAGTGTTGGAGCTGCTGACATTAGTACAGTGATCTCCCCCGCTAAGCAGTTGTGTTCTGACAGGGGAACACCTCTCGTGCCAGAACCCTCCAATCTGTGATCTCCGTTATTGGCTGAGAGCGCTGGTTTTCCAGCATGCTCAACTGGACAGACTAACATACACATAGGCAGAATGTCTGGATTTTTTTTTTGAACTGGCAAATGTCTCCCAATATTCGGCCCGGGTGTACTCCGCTTAAGGCTCAACTGTCCAAGGCTTTGGAGGATTTTTTTTAACAGTAAACACTAACAGTCTCACAGGTTTCAATTCTATAAGAAGAACATAAAGTTTACATTAGAGGTCAGTGCATATCAGAAGGTACTCGCCGCAAATGAAACTAAAATGGAGCTATTGCAAAAACTATGTAAGGCAAAATCTCAATTGTTATCTTCATCTACAGTACCCCCACTGTGAGCAGTTGCCTTGTTGTGAAATCAGCTAAAGACAGTTGATGTAAAAAAAATTGAAATAAGTCTCTTATGGACTAAACAAAAACATTATGAGCACTCCAAAAAACTCCATAGGATGCTGGTGAATAAACTATCAGCCAGATCATCTCAAACAGCCCAAGTTTATTTTCCAACAGGATGGTACTCCTAGCTATTGCCCTCATGCTATTGCAAAAACCTTTGAGGAATTTTATAGTAAGTGCTATAATTGCTTTTCACCAGAGATCCATCCTTCTTTAAGGGCCAATTCACATTATACAAACCAGCAAATCATATAGCAGCTGGAGCAATCACTGCATCAGCATTGCCATTTACACTAGGGGGCAGTGTAATGCATGATTCAGCGCATTGAACTGCTCCCTGTTTTTGTTTTGAACAAGCTTAATTTGAAGTGTACAAAACATATACTTCATTCACTGCAATTTCAGGTGGCACTCTGTGCTGCCTGGCATCACTGTGTAATTCAGGTCAGTGAGCTTTGATAAAATGCAGCATCCCTTTTCACTGATCTAATGGCATTCAGATGTCATTCAAAAATCAGCGGGCCATCTATTACTTGTCCCTATGATTTTTACTGTTCTTAATATAAAATTCTCATGTTTTGGTGAAAAACCCGTGATGCTCTCCATGCTTACAACTTGATGGTGCCAGAGGTTTGTTGGAGATGCGAACAGGACAAAGGCACTCTATTTCACATATTTCGGCAATGCTTCAGAATAAAATCATTTTTTGGGTATCCACTCAAAAGACCAAATTCTAGATATCTTCCTGCCTCTGGATCCTCACCACTATCTCCTAGCCCTTGTACACACGGTCGGAGATTCCATCGGAATGTGTCCGATCGGAGCGTTTTGTCGGATATTCCGACTGTGTGTGGTATGCATCGGACTGTTTCCGTCGGAATATCCGTCGGACCAAATTTTCCAACTTGCCAGAAATATTTTCCGACAAACTGCTCCGATCGGACATACTCCGAACATGTGTAGAGAATTCCGATCGGACAAAGTGCCACGCATGCTCAGATCAAATTCCTACATCAAAGCTATTGGCTACTAGCCTGAACGTAGTCCCATCGTAATAAAATTACATCATCACATTCTGAAAGATCGGATTTTCCGACAACTTTGTCCGACCGTATGTATGCAACAGTTTCGGATTTGGTTGTCGGAATGCCCGGCCATGTGTACCAGGGCCTAGGACTGCCTTTTCAAGGTGTTGCTAAGTATTCTAAAATGCTCACTGTGTACATTTTAACAGCAGCTAGTGGACTTATTTATCAACACTATAGATCTACTGAGACTCTGTCTCAATCCCAACTTCTTTCCACCATCGCAGATGTAGTGTAAAGGAGTGATGGAATATCTTCTTGCAGTAACTGGGGATTTGGGCTCCATGGGATTATTCTCCTTTTGGTTTGTTTTCCTACAACACGGCCTCTCCCTGATCTCCCCCCCGATCTGTCTGAGCTGATCTGACTCTTCTAAAGGCATACACACATTGTATTAGAATGAAACTCATTAATCTGTTTGTTTACAATGTGAAATAGTTGTTGAATGTATTATTATTGGATCGGGGACTCCATAGGGGCCCTTGCTCTTGTTAAAGCGGTAGTAAACCCGCTGACATATTTTTTTCACACCTGCAAGGCAAAAGACATAATGAGCTAGTATTTACCACATACTAGCTCATTATGAAATACTTACCTTAGAACGAGCTCCCGACATCTCACCCAATACACGCAGAGGGAGCTGACATGTTCGCTTGGCGTGTCTTCCGGATATCGCGGCTCCGGCGCTGTGAGTGGCCGGAGCAGCAATATCATCACTCGTGAGCATGCACACTGGAGATTTCTTTCCGGCAGGGTCCGGCGTTTGCCGGGCTTTCAGCCGAGAATCCCCTGTGCACATGCGCCGCTGCAGTCAGCAGCTGATTGCGAGGGGAATATCTCCTGAACCTTACAGGTTTAGGAGATATTTTTTTTACCTACAGGTAAGCCTTATTATAGGCTTACCTGTAGGTAAAAGTTCAAATTAAGACTATACAACCACTTTAAGATGATTTCATGATTTGTTGAAATGCTTTCTTATTAATTGTATTTATTTAAGTTATTCTTACATATTCTGCAGTGTTATGTAATGTCTGGAACCTATGATACCATTAAGGATGTTCCCATACATTTCATGAGATAATATTGTAGACCAAAAAGACCATAATGGATTTTAGTCATTTAGGTGCATTTTTGTACTTCAAGGCATGTGGTGTGAGTATATACTTGTGATTGAAATAAAACTGCAAATTTCTAATAAAAACTGCAATAAAAAAAAAAAACAATGACTTGTGGCCAATATTAAACAATCATGATGTACCTTCAATTGTTGAACAATTTAAATAAAATAAAAAAAATATGACCAGTCACCATGATTCAAAAACAAATTGTGTTCTCTTGTTTCTTTCCCTACATTTTACTGAATCAGTTCTGATACATTTTAATAAAAACAAAATGTATTATCTAGCTGCTCATTCCTACATATTCTATAACTTAATAGGAAACATAACATATAAAACAAATTATAGTTATGTGGAATCTACTGATTATATAGAATAAAATATTTATAAAGATAAATTAAATTAACTATTTTGCCCAGTCTGGCATATTAAGCAGAAGGCTCATCTTAGTCACAATTTCCTACTTCCTGATCATAAACAAAACAAGCCAGAAGGAAATAGTGAGATTAATTAGCTGCAGCTGGTAATACCCAGGAGAATCTATTGCCATGGGGAACAGGAGGTTACATCCGATTTCTGCTGCCTGCTTTGGGATTTATGCTTCATGGCCTTGATCTTCATTTGAGATAGACTAACACCCAGGCAACTTTTCCATAAACGCTAGGGAATAACTTTTAATAATAAGATAAGCAGCATTACAGGCCTTGTCTATATTGAAAACAAATGGGCAGAATTATTACCTAACTGATAATCATCTGGAGGAGATTTTATTTATTCATTTTATGTGAATAGACAAACGTAGGCAATGTCATCACTGCATAGTTATACATATAACAGATTTGGCCTGAGAATAGCCAAATGTAACTAATAATGGCTTTAGTGCCTGAGCACCAGAAGCATTTATTATCTGCAGGGATTTCTATCCTAGTCTCAGAAATAGTATATTGCCAGCTGACTTGTCAAAAGACAAGAGAATGCAAAGTTTCAGAAGTCTATTCGATTATTTCCTTACCATGAAGAAAGACCAGCAGGAAAATTAGGTAAAATTTTCAAACATAGTGGATTTTCATTGCTCAATGTTAGGCCGCGTACACACGGGCGGACTGTTCGCCCAACTTAGTCCGCTGAACAGTGTTTCAGCGGACAGTCCGCTCGTGTGTGGGCTTCAGCGGACTGTTTCAGCGGACAGTCTGACGAACAAAGTCTTACGGAATTTCCGTAAGACAGTCCGTTCAAACTTGGTTTTGTCCGTCCAAACTTGGTTTCAGCGGACAGTCCGCTTGTGTGTAGGCAAGTTGGACGGACAAAGTATCGCGCATGCTCAGAAAGGGTTTACACGGCCGAAGGTTGCATTGCAGTGTATAAGACGTCGTTTTTCTAGTCCCGTCGTACGTGCTGTACACGTCATCACGCACGTTTTCAGCGGACTGTTCGTTCATCGTGTGTGGTCAAGTCCGTTCATGCTAATTTTGAACGGACTGTTTGTCGGATTGTTTGACGAACTTAGTTGGGAGAACAGTCCACCCATGTGTACGCGGCCTTAGTCTCTAGTGGTCCTAGGTTACACTCTGCATGCTAAAATGTGAATAACAGTGCAGCGCTTGCAATTGAATAAATTTACATATACCTAAATACAGTAAATACATTTTCATGAAAAACACTTTAGTGTTAGTGATTCCAAAAACGAGATATTATGCAAAAAGTTATTTAGTCGTTAAACCAAAAAAATTTCCCAAAAATTTATATTAATGCAAAAAAGTGTATTTACCAAAAATTGTTGCTGGAAAAGAAAACAAAAGACAAAACAAAAACATTCAAAGAAAGTCCCCTGCCTTGAATGTGTGAAAGTGACTTTTCAAGGTCCCATACACATGAAGATAATTATTTATCGGTGAACAAAAAATAAAATTGATTGATCATATGAGATATAGGTGAACAAAAAATAAAGTTGATCCCGTGTATCTCAGGTGAAGGTGTTTGACCCCGTAAACTTTTTCACAGCAGCAACTCAAGTAAGTAATGCAGGCTTACCAGAACATCTAATAATGTGCGCAGATACGAATTCCCAAACGATTCGAATCGGTCGAGACGGTTCCTCTACGATACGCTTACACTTCGTGCTATTTTTTATCTGCTCGTCTTATACTTTTGCTAGCAAAAACGTTTTTTATGTTGCGACTAATTTTATGCGACTCGACCGAGTCATTCGTAGTTTCCAACATGTATTTGGTTGAGAAATAAATTCCACGTGTTTGAAACTTTATCACACGATTGGGCGTGCTTTATCTTTTTTTATCCATTCGATGATATGACACCTTGAGACTTCCGAACAGACCGGAACGGACTTCGATCACGGAACACCCGAAGGTGGGGCTGTGTTTTACCTTCCCGCCCGGAAAGAGGATTCGAGTCGTCCGGGTGACTGTGGAGTGTCCGAGGAACCGTCTCGACCGATTCGAATAGTTTGGGAATTCGTATCTGCGCACATTATTAGATGTTCTGGTAAGCCTGCATTACTTACTTGAGTTGCTGCTGTGAAAAAGTTTACGGGGTCAAACACCTTCACCTGAGATACACGGGATCAACTTTATTTTTTGTTCACCTATATCTCATATGATCAATCAATTTTATTTTTTGTTCACCGATAAATAATTATCTTCATGTGTATGGGACCTTGAAAAGTCACTTTCACACATTCAAGGCAGGGGACTTTCTTTGAATGTTTTTGTTTTGTCTTTTGTTTGCTTTTCCAGCAACAATTTTTGGTAAATACACTTTTTTGCATTAATATTAATTTTTTGGAAATTTTTTTGGTTTAACGACTAAATAACTTTTTGCATAATATCTCTCATCACTGATGTTCAGTTTTCGGAATCACTAACACTAAAGTGTTTTTCATGAAAATTTATTTACTGTATTTAGGTATATGTAAATTTATTCAATTGCAAGCGCTGCACTGTTATTCACATTTTTGTTACTTAGGCCTAGTATCTGGGTTATTGTGTTCAGCTGCTGTTTTCTTAATTTTCTTCACTGTAATATTTTTTACTAAGCGCAGATTTTATATTTTGATTTTGTTATTGTCTGCATGCTAAGAGATTGTACCAAATAATTAGTATTGCATAAAAAATTATCTCATGTATGATCAATTTTAATCTCTAGGTGCCCATTCACACAGGGGCGACGTGACTTACAGCGCGACTCACAGACGCGACCTGCACACGACTTCAGCGCCGACTTGCAAAACGACTTCTGTATAGAAGTCAATCCAAGTTGCCTGAAGTCGCCCCAAAAATAGTACAGGAACCTTTTTCTAAGTCGGAGCGACTTGAGTCGCTCCTATTAGAACGGTTCCATAGTACAGAACGGAGCGCGACTTATCAGGCGGCTAAGTTGCCTGACAAGTCGCGGTAGTGTGAACGGGCACTAAAAGTACAGACAGGTTGGTAGGATGGAACAATGTGAGTATAGTGGCCAGAGCTACTCTTTTGTTTTCAAGGGCTGCTGAGGGATCCATTTTTTCCAGGCTGAATTGAGAATCCTGGCACTATCATTTTTTAACATAGGTATTATGGTTGAGAATAGTATTTTCAAGTATATACAGTAGTCTACTTTCTATGCCATATTCACACAGAGGAAAGCAAATATTGTTTTGCATACATAACAGAGAATTAAGTTACAGTAAATATCTATGTTGTATACAGGTATGGAGATACATAAATAGTTGTGCATTTTATTAGTAATGCTTTTACATAATATATATTTTTTTTTTATTTTAGACTTAGTGCTTAGTGCTGAAATTTTTTTCAGTTGGTCATGCCCTAGGATACAAGTTACAGAAAAAACTGTTTTGGAAATTGCCATCATTTTCCTTTTTTTTTTAATCAACCTTTATATTTCCTTAGGTATATCGCTTGTAATTTGCCTTAGCAAATAGTATCATTATCTTTAATATTATCTATTATATGTAATAATAATGAAATATTCTGGTAATAATTATGTATTATAATTTTTTTTTGTAAACCTGCAGCTCTTTCTATTTTCACCTGAGCGTGTATCCCCCGGGTGGAAAGCCAACACCTTGTGCAAGTGATACCACATAATTATGTAGCCTTTTTTTATCAAAGCCTTTCCACTTGTATTCATTGAAGCTATTAATTTCTTTTCTCATTTGCAGTAAAGCAAGAAATAGCCTGTTTTGTATCTATAAAGTTACTATAACGCGTATTCAGACCAGTTTTATGGGATTGACCTTGCACTTTTTACTATCCTTTATTTCATCTTCTTCATTTTATTTGTGTCTATCTGGTCATTGGAGATGAAGAGAGCAGCATGGATAACAGAAACAAACTTATAAAGTAACATCATAGCACATAATATGAAGTTCATCTATCAAAGTAATCAATAAACAGATTCCATTATGGAACATACCGGCAGTGCAATTACTAAACTCTTACCTCATTAGTTAAATGTTTTTCAACATTAGCATTAAAAGACCCTGTATTAAAGTTTGAAAATCTTTTTCTATCAGATGTGATCATTTACCAAGAACTCAATTCAGTTAGGTGAACTGTTAACCACTTAAGCCCCGGACCATTTTGCAGCTAAAGGACCAGGCCCCTTTTTTGCGACTCGGCACTGCGCCGCTTTAACTGACAATTGCGCAGTCGTGCGACGTGACTCCCAAACAAAATCGGTGTCCTTTTTTTCTCACAAATAGAGCTTTCTTTTGGTGGTATTTGATCAACTCAGCGGTTTTTATTTTTTGCGCATTAAACAAAAATAGAGCGCCAATTTTGAAAAAAATGCAATATTTTTTACTTTTTGCTATAATAAATATCCCCAAAAAATATATAAAAAAAAATGTTTTTCCTCAGTTTAGGCTGATACGTATTCTTCTACATATTTTTGGTAAAAAAAAATGCAATAAGCGTTTATTGATTGGTTCGCGTAAAAGTTCTAACGTCTACAATATAGGGGATAGTTTTATGGCATTTTTCAAAAAAAATATTTTTTACTAGTAACGGCGGCGATCAGCGATTTTTATTGTGACTGCGACACATTATGGCGGACACGTCGGACAATTTTGACACATTTTTGAGGCCATTGGTATTAATACAGCGATCAGTGCAATTAAAAATGCACTGATTACTGTAAAAATGTCACTGGCAGTGAAGGGGTTAACCACTAGGGGGCAGTGTAGGAATTAAGTGTGTGTGTATTTTTTCACTGTTGGGGGCGTGGCTTGGCACGTGACCTCACTGATCGTCTTTCTCTATAACAAGGAACAGATGATCAGTGACAGCCACACTAGGAAGCACGAGGAGAGGTTTGTTTACACTTACCTCTCCTCGTTCTTCAGCTCTGTGACCCGATCACAGGACACTGGCAGCGAGCAGGTCCGTGGGGGCCACGGTCACGGAGCTCAGGACCAGGTCGCGAGTGCACCGCCGCCGGCACGCGTGTGACCCATGGCTGGGCTCTTAAAGGGAAACGTACCTGTACGTGTCTGTGCCCAGCCGTGCCATTCTGCCAACCTACATCGGCATGAGGCAGTCTTTAAGTGGTTAAAGCAAAATACAGTAGCTAATTACACAAAATGTAAAACATTCTTACTTCTGAACTAGCAATGGGTTAACATTGTGTCATCAGCTAGACTTAAAGTCTAAGAACCCATTCCCACTAGCCTGGTCTTCTATTTTGTGTTAATTGAATATATTTGGTTTGTGAATTAATATGTGTTGCATTAATACAGCCCATTCATTTGAACATACCAAAAATCATGCATACAGCATTTTGGGCATCACAGGTCACTACAACTCATCTATCCTTACATTGCGTTGCATTGCAAAGCAAATGAGCTAAGAAAGTGATATTTTAGAATGCCACTGCCTTGCACCTATGCGCACATTACCATACAATAATGGCCACCAAAGTGTAAAGAAAATAACAACCCACATTAATTGAATACATTCTAAACACTGATTTGAAACATCAATTGCTTCCTGCCTGGCTTAAGTGATTGTACCATGTGATCGCTGTGGCCAATCACAGCAGATCAGATGACAATTGTACACAATCGATGGCTTTCATACATGCCATTCATTGTTTTCTATTGTGTTGATACTGTTACCAGTCGGTGTCCCTGATCACCACCACACCAGTTATATGATGATGCTGTACTGCACTGGGGAACTGGTGACAGTATGTAAAAAAAGTGTTTTTTTTTTATATATTTTTATTATGATTGATTTTCAGATATTTATACCATAGTTTCCTACAGACTAAATAATATAGACTGATTTGGGTTATTTTCACTAAAGAAATGTGGCAGCATACATCTTAGCCTAAATTTATGTACAATGTTTATTATACTTGCAAAATTTTATAACAGAAATTAGGAAAAACCCATTTTTATTTTTTCAAAATTATTTAAATATTAAAAGCCCAGCGGTGATTAACCACTTGCCGACCACAATACATATGCCGACACAATACATACATACATATATATATATATATATATATATATATATATATATATATATATATATATATATATATATATATGTTGGGGTTTGCAAGTGGTTTATCGGGATTATGGCTGAACCCTGGTATTGTTTTTTCAGCCCGTGGCTGACTTTTTCATGAAGATGATCCGAACAGCTCATAAGCCACTGGAATGCTTTCAGAAGGGCCAAGAGGTGACGAACCCCCCCATCCCGCAGCTTGATGGTGTTTCTCAGGCTTACTCTTTCTGCTGGTTCACCCGAGAAACAATCTGATGGTGCTTCCAGCTGGGAATACAGGCGATCAAAGAGTAGGTCCACTTTGATTACCCCTATGGCCTTTGAGGATCGGAGTGCCATTAAGTCAGGCTGAAAGTAAACAAGTTTTTTTTTTTCAAAGCAAAAGATCAAAACTTTTTTTTTCTCTATTGCATTTAAAAGTAAAGGAGAGATTTAGGGTCTTTTTGACCCCAGATCTCTCCATAAAGAGGACCGGTCATCCTTATTTCTATTACAAGAAATGTCTACATTCCTTGTAACAGGAATAAAAGTAATCAAAAAAATTAAAGGGACAGTGTAAAATAAAAAAAAAAAAGTAAAATAAATAAGAAAAAAAAATGAAGGCGCCCATCCCTCCATGCTTGTGTGCAGAAGCAAACACATAAGTAAGTCGCATGAGAATCTGTCACCTAAAAAACATCACATATGGGACTTTTTGTCTCCTATGTAATAAAAAAAGTTATTTTTATTTTTTTTGCACAAATATATAGTTACACCCCCACATATATGCACATATGTATGTGTCAAGGGCACCTAAGCATTAAAACATTGCTTTCAATACACATGGTACATATCGACGCATACGCCAGAGGGAGAGAAATAATTCTAACACAAGACCTCCTCCGTAACACCAAACTGATATCTATAGAGGGGTTTTGAAGCATCACCTATAGAAAATCTAGGATACTGAAGTTTGTTGCCATTAAGGTTGGACATGTTGGGTATCTACTTACTGTGCAACTTCGTCTTTTATATTTGACCAAAAATTGTAGTTGTTGTGTATTATTAAATAAATTATTAATTATTATTATTGTGTATTATTAAATTATTATTAAAGATTCAATTTAGGGTGTTTTTTACTGCAAATGTTGGTTCCCTAGACCTTTGTGGTAATAAAGTGTGACATAAGAAATTGGAAATATCCCTATTATATTCTCTGCGGTGTCTGCTTTCAGAAAATATATAATGTTTGGAGTTTTTGTGTAATCTTCAGGCCAAAAATGATCTAACATTTGTGCAAAAAAGGCTCTAGCAGTGAAAAGGTCAATGTATATATTTTTTTTAAAGCTCTAATTGTGTGAAAAAAAAATGGTATAAATATCATATGGGTACAGAGTTGCATGACCGTGCAATTGTCATCCAAAGTGTGACAGGACTGAAGGCTGAAAATTGGCCTGGGCACGAAGGATGTGAAAGTGTCTGGTATTGCATTGGTTAAACATGCAGTTGACAGTGAGATTTATTAAAATATCCCATGGTAAGTTGTGACTATGATTACAGTTGGAAAGAAAAGTATATACACTGAAATGATTTCAGAAAGTGAATTTTTATTTGTGAAAAGTCATAAGCATATGGGCGGCACAGTGGTGTAGTGGGCAGCACCCTCGCCTAGCAGCAAGAAGGGTCACTGGTTCGAATCCCAAACACAACCACCACCTGCCTGGAGTTTGCATGTTCTCCCTGTGCCCGCATGGACCTCCTCCAGGCACCCCGGCCTCCCCCCACACTCCAAAGAAATGCTGGTAGGTTAATTGGATCCTGTGTAACATTGTCCCTAGTATATATGAATGTGAGTTAGGGGCCTTAGATTGTAAGCTCCTTGAGGGTAGGGACTGAAGTGAATGTACAATGTATATGTAAAGCACTGCGTAAATTGATGGCACTATATAAGTAACTGAAATAAATAAATGAAATAAATAAAATATGCAGACCAGCACAAAGAACAGTGGTGTAAAGTGGAATGAAATTTGTGGTTAAAGTTTTGCTTTGTTTTTGTTTGCTTGGTAACTACTGGAATCCAAAGGCAGGAGTGAAGAAGGGGAAGAATTGTGTTGGATTATGAAGATCATCATAAGACTCCTTGCAGCTGCATAGTTGTGGACTAAATATCTGCATATAAATCAGATAGTAAGCGGCTTCTAATAACATAATTGTATTACTTTTCCTGAAAATGTTTAGGTATTATGATGCACATACAAATAATTACAGTGCAGTTAGTAAAGCCAGGGGACAACTTAAAGTCTAAGTTTGGGTAAATAAAATTAAAAAATCAGTACATGGGACAGTACTGGCTAGTTTAACCCCTTCCCACCCACTCCAGCGTACCTTTATATGGTTCTAAACACCCTGGAGGAAGGAAGAATTGACAGCCAATAACAGTGGTCACATGATCAGGAGCTGGTCCCTCTAGAAGTACAGTATATGCACTGTAATATTGTAGATCTAGCTTTTCCTTTTATTATTTTTGACTTGAAATGCATGCCCTCCACTCACATTATAAGGCAATGCATTGGAGATTTGCAATTACATGGTCAGAAATATAGAATCACAAAAGAATAGTTATATCGCCATTTTACAGAACTTGTATTCTGTGATTGACATGGCAATGTTTGCTATTCCATTGGGACATGTGTTGTGTCTTAAAGCAGTTGTAAACCCTGCTGTGTTATTTTTAACTACAAGTAAGCCTATAATAAGTAGTGATGGACGAACGTTTCGCCCGGCGGTCGTTTCGCGGCGAATTTCCGACATTCGCGGTCCGCACGTTCGAACGCCTTTTTCCGTCGTTCGCCGCGGCGGACTTACGTGTTTAATGTATACAAGAACTTTAACCTTTGGTGACACGTTTATCATGTGATACAGGACAGCCAATTGAGACATGACAGCACATGGACACTTGTACATTCCCCCTAACCTATAAATACACCCGATCCGGTGGCCATTTTACATTCTTTCTTCTGTTACGATAGGGACAGGTTCCTGTGTGGAGTAGGGAGAGATAAACCACTAGCTATTTGGTACACAAAAGTTCTTTTCAGGACTGGTATAGGTGTTAGGTGTTGATAGGTTTGCTGTGCTGCTGATTCTTGCAGCAGCCTGAGTGTCTTTTGTTAGTTTAGAGAAAGGGAAAGGACGGTGTATGCTACAGGGACAGCCAGATTAGTCTTTCATCATCATCATCATCATCATCATCATTAGCTGTTACTATCAAGGTCCACAAAAGAGCTGTTCCAGTAACCACTAATCGTTCTCTTTTTTTGCCAATTTGTATAGGGACAGGAAGGAAGCAGTGTTGTCAGGCAGTGAGGGTAATTTTAAAGACTTGCTGTTATTATTAGTTCCACAAAGGTTCTTTTCAGGACTGGTATCAGTGGTACAGTAATAGGCTTGTACATGTATAATATTCTTTCTTCCAAATATAGAAAGGATATTATACTTGACTGCTGCCCTTCTGCTGCAGTCTGCTAAACATTCACAACTCACTTGTTCCACAAAAGTTCTTATAAGGACTGGTAACTTGGTATAGGGTGCTACGGTACATAGGCTTGAGTGCGGTACAGTCTGCTGTTCTGTAAGGACCGCTATCGGTCCACAATAGATAGGGTTGACGTGCACCACTGCTGACCGCTGCCCTATACTGCAGCAGTCCTTCAGCGGTATAGGGACTGACGTACAGTCTGCTAAACACTAACACACAACCTGCTTGTTCCACAAAAGTTCTTATAAGGACTGGTAACTTGGTATAGGGTGCTACGGTACATAGGCTTGAGTGCGGTACAGTCTGCTGTTCTGTAAGGACCGCTATCGGTCCACAATAGATAGGGTTGACGTGCACCACTGCTGACCGCTGCCCTATACTGCAGCAGTCCTTCAGCGGTATAGGGACTGACGTACAGTCTGCTAAACACTAATACACAACCTGCTTGGTCCACAAAAGTTCTTATAAGGACTGGTAACTTGGTATAGGGTGCTACGGTACATAGGCTTGAGTGCGGTACAGTCTGCTGTTCTGTAAGGACCGCTATCGGTCCACAATAGATAGGGTTGACGTGCACCACTGCTGACCGCTGCCCTATACTGCAGCAGTCCTTCAGCGGTATAGGGACTGACGTACAGTCTGCTAAACACTAATACACAACCTGCTTGGTCCACAAAAGTTCTTATAAGGACTGGTAACTTGGTATAGGGTGCTACGGTACATAGGCTTGAGTGCGGTACAGTCTGCTGTTCTGTAAGGACCGCTATCGGTCCACAATAGATAGGGTTGACGTGCACCACTGCTGACCGCTGCCCTATACTGCAGCAGTCCTTCAGCGGTATAGGGACTGACGTACAGTCTGCTAAACACTAATACACAACCTGCTTGGTCCACAAAAGTTCTTATAAGGACTGGTAACTTGGTATAGGGTGCTACGGTACATAGGCTTGAGTGCGGTACAGTCTGCTGTTCTGTAAGGACCGCTATCGGTCCACAATAGATAGGGTTGACGTGCACCACTGCTGACCGCTGCCCTATACTGCAGCAGTCCTTCAGCGGTATAGGGACTGACGTACAGTCTGCTAAACACTAATACACAACCTGCTTGGTCCACAAAAGTTCTTATAAGGACTGGTAACTTGGTATAGGGTGCTACGGTACATAGGCTTGAGTGCGGTACAGTCTGCTGTTCTGTAAGGACCGCTATCGGTCCACAATAGATAGGGTTGACGTGCACCACTGCTGACCGCTGCCCTATACTGCAGCAGTCCTTCAGCGGTATAGGGACTGACGTACAGTCTGCTAAACACTAATACACAACCTGCTTGGTCCACAAAAGTTCTTATAAGGACTGGTAACTTGGTATAGGGTGCTACGGTACATAGGCTTGAGTGCGGTACAGTCTGCTGTTCTGTAAGGACCGCTATCGGTCCACAATAGATAGGGTTGACGTGCACCACTGCTGACCGCTGCCCTATACTGCAGCAGTCCTTCAGCGGTATAGGGACTGACGTACAGTCTGCTAAACACTAATACACAACCTGCTTGGTCCACAAAAGTTCTTATAAGGACTGGTAACTTGGTATAGGGTGCTACGGTACATAGGCTTGAGTGCGGCACAGTCTGCTGTTCTGTAAGGACCGCTATCGGTCCACAATAGATAGGGTTGACGTGCACCACTGCTGACCGCTGCCCTATACTGCAGCAGTCCTTCATCGGTATAGGGACTAAGAGTTTTGTCACAGGGTCATTTAAAAAATGACAGGCAGAGGAAGAGGCAGGCCCTTCCGCAGGGGTGGTAGGGGTAGGGCAGGAGCAACAGGCTTGAGCCAAAGTGGGAAGTTGCAGAAGGTGCGTTCAATTACTTTAAAGGATGCACCAGACTTGGTTGAGTGGCTCGCTCAGCCTTACTCTTCTGCACCCTCCTCATCCTCTCGATCTGCACCCTCTTCTTCACTCTCTGCTATGTGCACCCCCAAAGACACTACCACCAACAACACGACCACCACCACCACCACCACATACCTTCCGCTTGAGTCACTGGAATTATTTTCCGATCCATATCAAGAGGACATTTCTGATGCGCAGCCACTCTTGGTATTGGATCAGGAAGAGGAGGTAGCAACAAGCGCTACTCAGCAGTCTGACGCCAGTACCCAGATCAGCCCAAGGAGGAGGTTGGTCCCCGGTGTTGCTGCCTACTCCGAGATCTCTACTTATAGCGGTGGGGAAGGTGACGTTGATGATGACGTGTCTAGTGATGTCACGTGGGTGCCCACAAGAGAGGAAGAGGAGGGGAGTTCAGAGGGAGATATGGACCAGCAGATAGGGAGGAGAAGCAGCAATGACTTACATTGCACAGCAGGGACAAAGCAGACTGCAAATGTATCAGGAGCGAGTCATCGACCATGTACGGTCACATCTGGCGCTCCCAGGACACCGGCACATGGCTCCGCAGTGTGGGCTTTTTTTAACGTGTCCGCTGCTGACAATAGCGTTGCCATCTGCAATCTTTGCAGTCAACGCGTTAGTCGCGGTAAGCCCAATACTCACCTAGGGACGACCGCCTTAAGAAGGCACATGAGCAGCCATCACCGAGCCCAGTGGGAGCAACGGAACACACAAAGCCACACTGCAGGCTCTCACCGTCCAGCCTCGTCTTCTACTTCTCCTTCTCCTCTCTCCTCACAATTGTCCTCCACTCCACCTTCCATCACGCCAAGCTCACATTTTTCTGCAAAAAGGCAGGCTTCCGTGGGCCTAATGTTTGAGCGTAAAAAAATGATGACGCCGGATAACCCTCTTGCCCAACGGTTGGCGGCTGGCTTGTCAGAACTCATAGCCCGCCAACTACTGCCATATAAACTGGTGGACTCGGAGGCCTTTCGCAAATTTGTGGCCATTGGAACACCACAATGGAAGGTCCCAGGAAGGAAGTATTTCTCAGAGAAGGGCATCCCAGAGCTATATGGCCATGTTCAGCGGCAAGTGAATGTATCTCTGGCACACAGTGTCGGTGCCAAGATACATCTGACCACAGACACGTGGTCTAGCAAACACGGGCAGGGAAGGTATATCAGTTTTACTGCCCACTGGGTGAACCTTCTGACGGCCGTCAAGCATGTAACCCGTGGCACCCGTGTAGATTTGGTTTTACCGCCACGGATTGCATGCAGGCCTGACTCTTCTTCTCCTCCTCCTACTCCATCCTCCTCCCTCTCCTCCTCAGCTGCCTCCTCCTTTTCCGCTGCTAGCGTCTCTTCCACTGCACCGCCCAAGCTCCCCAGAACCTATTCCACATGCCAGGTGAGACGTTGCCATGCCGTGCTGCGTCTGTTGTGCCTGGAAGCAAAGAGCCACACTGGCCCGGCACTCCTTTCAGCTTTGCGTTCACAGGCAGATGAGTGGCTAACACCGCTCAATTTGACAGTTGGTAAAGTGGTGTGTGACAACGGTGCCAATCTGCTTAGCGCATTGAAACAGGGCAAAATCACGCACGTGCCGTGCATGGCACACGTCTTAAACTTGGTCGTGCAGCGATTCCTTGTCAAATACCCTGGGGTCCAGGACATCTTGCGGCAGGCAAGGAAAATCTCGGCCCATTTCAGAAGATCTTACACGGCCATGGCTCGCCTTGCTGACATTCAGCGGCGACACCATCTGCCGGTCAGACGTCTTATTTGCGATTGCCCGACGCGATGGAACTCAACCTTCTATATGCTTGATAGGCTGCTCCAGCAGAAACGTGCAGTTAACGTCTACCTGTATGAACTCTGCGAAAGAAACGGTTCTGGGGAGCTGGGTTTTTTTTCACCGCGCCAGTGGCTGCTCATGCGCGACTCATGCAGACTTCTGCGGCCATTTGAGGAGATCACCAAACTGGTCAGTCGCAGCCATGGCGCCATCAGTGACATGGTACCTTATGCCTTCTTTCTGGAGCGTGCATTGCGTCGTGTCATTGATCAGGCTGTGGAGGAGCAGGAGCGGGAAGATGAGGAAGTCGCAATGCTGGATGAATTCCCAGGGGGGGCTACTCTATCTGAGACAAGTCAACAACAGGAGTCTGATGAGGAGTCAGAGGAGGATGGTGCCGGGGCGGATGAGCAGGAGCAAGAAGAGCATGCTTTAAACCTTTCTGGGATCCCTGTTGTGCGAGGATGGGGAGAGGAGAATGAAGAGGACGACATTATCCTGGATGATGAGCAGGAGCCAGGCCACCACACCGCTTCCACTTTAGTGCAAATGGGGGCCTTCATGCTCCAGTGTTTTAATAGGGACCCCCGTATAAAAAGCATGAGGGTCAAGGACCAGTACTGGGTGGCAACGTACTTAGACCCCCGGTACAAACACAAAATGGCGGAAATGTTACCGCCGTCGCAGAGGGCTGTCAGAATGCAGCACTTCCAGGCCTTGCTTCGAGAAATGCTGCATTCTGCTTTTGCGTGCGCTGGCAGAGGAGCAATTCCCACTCCCAGAGAAGGATTTGCGGGTACCAATCCAACAGCGCCTGCAAGAAGAGGCCGGTTTGAAGATGTGTTGGTGACTTCGGATATGAGGTCATTCTTTCAGCCGACCCATCGACAGGTGTCATCCGGATCCAGCATCAGGGAACGCCTAGACCGTCAGGTGTCCGACTACATTGGGTTAACGGCCGATGTGGACGCTCTGAGGAGTGATGAACCCCTAGACTACTGGGTGGGCAGGCTTGACCTCTGGCCAGAGCTTGCCCAATTTGCAATCGAACTGTTGGCTTGCCCCTCATCCAGTGTCCTGTCCGAAAGGACGTTCAGCGCAGCAGGGGGGATTGTGACCGATAAGCGTACTCGCCTAGCTCACCACAGTGTTAACTACCTCACATTTCTAAAAATGAATGAGGCATGGATCTCGGAGGAATTCAACACATGTGACCAGTAGACCATGTATATGTCTATAAACTATTTTTTTAATCAAGCACACAGACCTTCTTAATTCATTTGGCTCACTTCCTTGACCCAAAAAAGCACACCGTACTATATGCCCCTACCCTCCTCTTTGAAGAGGTTGAGCGGTGTCATATTTCTACTGGGGCTGCTTATGATATCCCTGTGCTGTGCTGACTTCCTCCTGGGGGTTCTTATTATGAAGGGATCACACTATCCCTGTGCTGTGCTGACTTCCTCCTGGGGGTTCTTATTATGAGGGGATCACACCATCCCTGTGCTGTGCTGACTTCCTCCTGGGGCTGCTTACGGTGCTGCTGTCAGTGCTGTATGTCACGGTGCTGCTGTCAGCGCTGTATGTCACGGTGCTGCTGTCAGCGCTGTATGTCACGGTGCTGCTGTCAGCGCTGTATGTCACGGTGCTGCTGTCAGCGCTGTATGTCACGGTGCTGCTGTCAGCGCTGTATGTCACGGTGCTGCTGTCAGCGCTGTATGTCACGGTGCTGCTGTCAGCGCTGTATGTCACGGTGCTGCTGTCAGCGCTGTATGTCACGGTGCTGCTGTCAGCGCTGTATGTCACGGTGCTGCTGTCAGTGCTCTGTATTACGGTGCTGCTGTCAGATGCCTCTATCACGGTGCATGTGTCATTCCGGTATGTCACGCTGCTGGTGATCATCTCCTGCACCCTCTTCTTTGCCTACCCTGGTCCCTGACCTTCCCTCTCCTCCATTGCCTTCATTAGCTCCATAGTCCTGAATTGTTAGAACAATTTCCCAAATAAAATAAAAATGCTTGTAGTTATCGATCCCAAATTCACCTCATACATGTATTATGTCATTGTCCAGATGGTGGGACTACGTTTTACCCCCTAATAATTACCACGTGGCCGCAAATTCGACATGAAGGTTTGCAAAGTTCGCCTCCCATTGAAGTCAATGGGGCCCGCGGCGAACGTTCGGTTTCGCGAACGTTTGGGTCCGTTCGCATTTCGCTTTCGCGAAACGTCCCGTCGGAAGTTCGTCCATCACTAATAATAAGGCTTACCTGTAGGTAAAATGAATATCTCCTAAACCTACATGGTTTAGGAGATATCCACCCTGCATGCAGTCGCTGATGTCAGTGGTGCAAGCACTCTGAAGGCCTGGCATACTGTGGCAGAACTTCAGAGCTTCTCGCCGGAAATTAGTGTTCCCGCGTGCATGCGGGGGAATGACAGCATTGTGGCTCTGGCCACTCACAGCTCCGGATTCCACGATCCCATAAAAGAAAGGACGGGAGAAGATATCAGCCCTCTCAGCAGTGACTGTCCACCTCTGAGATGGCTTCATTCTAAGGTGAGTATTTCATAATATGCTAGTATGCAATGCAGGCAGTTTTCTTTTTTTTTTTTTTACTTGGTTTACAACCGCTCTAACTGTCCAACTACTTTAACAATATGTAGTCAAAGAGATACATTTTGGAAATAAAAATTAGTGATTTATTTGGGTAATGCAAAGTTCAGTTAAAGTCTCATACTGTTTTTTCTACTAAAGTACAGCATATGGAAATTGGTAGCAAAATGTGTATTGACTAAATATAAATTTCTGCATAGCTTCAATTGGGTTTTAAGGAATTAGTGAGTCAGCTATTTTAATATTGAATTGCAACAACCTATGTTGATTATTGTGTTTTTAGATTTGTTTTCAATTTATTTTTACTATCAGTAACCAGTGGTGGTCATGTATATCTCCAGAGAATGATTTAGCATTACTGGATCAGATGGATTGTCCTTCAGTATCCTAGAGTTTATGATTTTTCTTTTGGTTAAGGTAATCAGCGGTTCTAGTTTATGTGATATGCATTGACATACATAGTCTGTTATACATATATTTTTTTTAAATCAAATATTAAATTAGTAAGTATGTATACCCTGTGGGTTAAATTCACATATATATACAGTAGGCGTTGACATTTTTTTTCTTGTATTGTGCTTAATATGGGGTCTTATGGTACAGGTTTAGGGAAACTTATAAAGCAGTGAATGTGACAAACAAACATTCAGTGTAGTAATTGATTCAATTCAGTGGAGGCCCATCTATTAGGGGTGCCCAGGCTCTGCCCCCTTTCTCCACACCACCCTCTATATGAATAATTGATAGATTCAGACATAGCCTGAATCTATGGATGCCGCGGCCACACCCAGTTCAGGCATCTGGCCTTTTCCTGAATTACAGTGGTGAGAGTGTTTCATTGAAGCACCTGATTAGAGCCGTAGGCTCTAATAGACTTTAAAATAAGATGGGCTCGGATCGCAGAGCATTGCCCCAGAAGCCCATCCAGGTGTTACAACAGGGAATTAACATTCGCTGTTGTAACACTGATCCTCAATCCGGCCAATCAGAAGCAGGCCTGAGACCCATTTTTCGATTGGCCGAAAAGAGAAGTGTGCCAATTGGCTGCTGAGGAGGAGAGAGGAAACGGAAGCCATCGATGCCTGTGGAGAGCAGGGGAAGGGAGAGCTGTCACTGCTGTCAAGGAGTAATGAAAGCCACTGGTGAAGCTCTGCATAGATGGGGTAAGTGCACCTGACCCACCCGTCAACTGACTGACTGCAATGAGGGGGGCGGGGGTACTGTTTGCCGTCCCCCCAAAAAAATTACAACCGGCCGCCACTGATTCACTGCCAGTTAAATATGTCCCATGGTATGACAGCCATGTACATTTGATATTTAGTTGAAAAAGGACTACATATGCAACGTGAAATATACTTCTATTAAAGTCCAAACATTGATGCAAATCATTGTATCTGCCTAATGGGCATTCTATGAAAAAATAAAATATTGGTTGATGATCATTTAGAGGAACCTGAAAATGACATAACTGTATTGATTATAAGGGTGAGGTTTAAGTTTTAATAGGTTTAATGGCACATTAAAACAGTATTATCTTATTTTTCAAACTGCAAAACCTTTATATAAAAGAGGCTGTAATGCTGCTGTTTTCCAATGCCTCTTGTCAACCTGTAGGTCATCTGGAATGATGACTGCAAAGTTTCTTTCCTCTCTAATAGCATCAGTGTACCATTAATCCTTGACTCTTCTTTTAGATTCTTGCTGGCCCATGTGTGCTATCTAACACGTTGTGGCATTGAACTGCAAGCAGAACATTTCCAACAATCCCACTAATCTGCCTAATTCATTAATCACTGGTTTACCCAAAGGAATGTCAACTTTTTCTTTGCAGTACCTTGTGTCATTTGTTAAGAAGTCTACTTTTCCTTCTAGACTGTCTCTTACAACTAATGAATATCTTAAATAGAACAGGTTCGGAGAGAGATCCCTGGAGCTTGCCATAGTTAACCTGTCCTTATCATGAATATACTCTTGTTGCCAAAAGCTGTTGCCAACAATCCATCAACCAGTTCAAAGTTAAATCATCTGACCTTGAGCTATATAGTAGTTTAATTTGAGTAACAGCAAACACTGAATAACATTTTTAAATGACTAAACATTAAAAAAGCAATAAAAAAAAAAATCAACCAGCACCAACTATTGACATACTGGACTTATTTCCATGGAGCACAGAGTAGGGTTCTTCTGGTATAAAAGTAAGCATGCTTCACCATAAGACTGATTCTGTTAGTAGGGGCAGCATAGCGGGGTCCATGTCAGAAATCAAAATGGGACATTTTATTGCTGGAAATGTTACCATTTACAATTGTTTGGTCTGTTACTGTATTTCTTTTTTCACTGTCAGACCAAACTGATTCCAGTTTGAGATGGTACTAGTTGCATATGTACTGTACAATCCTTATTGACTGTATGATGGCAATTTTCTGGAGTACAGCCGTATTGATCCATCTTTAACCAGAAGACACCTGAAAAGGCAGTGACCATCAGAAAGATTTTCTAGGGCCAACGACATAATACATTTTTCTAACAGGCAAACTCTTCGCCATTGTCAATTTTAAAATTGCCTAGTAAACAAAGTAAGAGTTGGTATGTTCCCTTTACTGTCACTCTCAGGGTGTTAATGGTCTAATATGTTGTTTTTAACTTTTCAAATGTATATTAAAGGGAGCAGTTGCCTATAAAGAGCAAAGGCCCTGTTGCCCAACTTATAGACACACGTCACCCTTTGCTGCTTGCCATGCTACCCTTGAATCACCATAGTCTTTACTGGAGGGGGAGATATTGATCATATAACATGTCCTTGTCTCAAGCCCTCTCCTACAGCATGTCTGTACTCTTCAAATGCACCTGTTACATGTCTGTAGTGTTCAGAGTTCTTTAGTAAATAATATTTTGGGCCCCTTGATAACATTGGGGACCACCGTTGAGGTCCCCTATACCTCAGAAGTTGACAACTAGTGATGTAAGATAATAAAATTCAAGTGCAAACGCCCTGTGATACATAAAATGACCTGTGTTTGTAAAGTATTTCATTTAGTTCCTGTGACCCTGTGCGTTTCCCCAACCATCCTTTCCATTCAAATTTGAATGGTCAGAGACTCAGAAACCAGTACAGACTCTGATTTTGTCAGTTTAATTACTCTGTTGGATTGGTCCTTAGTGCAGGAAATAGCAGGGGTAAGTGTTAACTAGGACACAACTTATGTTTCTGTGTATAGAATGGGATCCAAGAGACTCTAGAAGGACACAGAATTGACTGGAAGACTATTGATCTAATTATGAAATCAGCATATCTGATAAATTTTTCTTTTTGAAAAGCTCATGCCAATCAAAGATGTGCGTTGTAGCAAGGCTGCAGAAAAAAAAATTTCAAATGAGTCATAGACGTATAATTTGACATTAATATTTATGCAATTTTGTTTAGCAAATCAGTTGTTAGCCACCATATCTTAACAGCAGAGGGCACTTAATTATTAATTATAGCCCTTTCCTAAATATTATCTATATGAGCATTTGCAAGCATAGCACATCTGCATTATATGCTATAAACAATATGGTTAATTTTCTTTGGCAAATTTATGGTTTTAATTAACAGTAATTCTTTTTTTTCAACTTCCTTACATAGCTCTTTTCCAATTAAGGAGACTGTTTCCTAGCTTAATTCACAACTAACAAAAAGGATGCGTAGAACCTGTAATTGTTATTTCCCACTTGAAAATAATAATAATAAAAATCTTTTTATGCAACCTATTTGTGGTTACCAAGTGACCTCTTATAATACTGAACCACTGACTAATTAGCTGCACAAGTATCTATGTTAAGTGACATGCTGAACAACAATGTTTAATTAGAACAATAAACCCTTATTCATGCAAAAGGTTTAAAATAAAAAGCCACTGTAAACCACAACTGTGACAAAAAAATATAGAACATTTTCCTTGTATTTATCTGTGTTAATGAAAGTAACTTTATAAAAAAAACAAAAAAAAAATTAATACAGAAAGGCTAGATATTATATATACTGCATATTTTCTATTTTTTCTACACTATTTATAAGGCCAGCATCTGAAATGTTCTTTTTATTGTAGTGTTTTGCAAATTAGTGTACTGAATGATGTATTGTTATTAATGCATTTGCTTTTACAATTGAATAGCTTGTATTGAATAAAAGCAATCACAATCAAGAATTTCCAGTTAGCAGCAATCAATTAGCTGGGTTGGTAAATAGCTTAACATGCTATTGTTCCCTGATAACTGTGTGGAGATAAGCCAGTGATGTTCACCTTAAATCCACTTAACAATCCCCCCCCCCCACCTCTGCAATGTACTGTGAATGGGTGGCCGCCGCAGGCAAAGCGAAGCACCAATCCATCACTGCCCACTTCCGGGTATTGGGCACGCAGATGCGCACCCTCCGGAACGAACCCACTGTGATTGTGCACAGCTGGAGCCTGTCAGGAAATCCCAGCCAATGATTCCCATCCAGGACCTACTGATGGGCTGTGTTTAATCACAGCCCGAGCTCTGCATTGACATACATCACGGGCTCTGTACGCAGGAAACAGTCTGTAAAGCTGGGATGAGAAACTTAGAGATCTAAGAGCAGCTAGAGCAGTGTTTCTCAAACTGTGTGCTGCGGCTGACCAGGGCTATAGCCCCGAGTGGGCCAACAAAAAGCCCTAAGTCTCACAGTGCTCTTTTTACAATATTAGCCCTGAGTCCAGGGTGGTGGGCTGATCCTCTGCTGGCCTCTACTGTGGCCGCCGCACTGCTGTAGGATCGCCTGCCATCTAGCAACCATTGACATCACAACGTCACAAGAAGAGAGTGAGGCAAGGCCCCAGCATTCAGAACAGAAGATGATTTAAACTCCTCATCTGTTTCTCTGTGCCTGGTGACTCAATTTTGGCTCCAGCTCCTCCCACCTCCCTTCATCTTTTTCAGCATCACATGGTTCAGAGCCTGTGCCTGAGGGAAGGGGGCATGAGTACCGCACCACACGTCTGAGAGAGGAGCCTGTACAATGTCCACCTGCACTTGCCTGAGCCGGAGGTGAGGCGGCCTAGCCGATCAGTGTGAAGTGCTTCTGGGTAGGGAGGAGTTAACAACGCTTGTCCTAACTCTGCCCCTTGCTGCCCACTACTTTGGGGGAGTCATGTCCATGCTTTGGATAGGCTGTACATACAATCTATAAATGTGTGAGATTAGATTTCAGAAAGTGCTTATGGGAATGCAATAAAATATATTTTTAAAATATGACTGGCTGTGATCCAGGTATCCGGGGCATTCTATGGATGGAGGGGGGAAGGGGCCCTCAGTACACTTCTATACCAAGAGGTGAGCATACCCCATCAGTACACATAAGTAAAAATAAATAAGTTCTTCACCACAAAAATTGTTAAATCTTTTCAGGTGGGCTGCAAACATTGTAAGATCTTTTTGGTGCGCTGCAAGACAAAAATGTTTGGGGAACACCGACCTACTGTAGATGTTAACCCCTTTCCAGCCAGTGTCAGTACAGTGACAGGGTATTAGCATTGATCAGTGTATTAATGTCACAGGTGATGCCAGTGGCAAATAGTTCTCCCCAGCATCAGTTAGTGTCAGATCGCAGTCCCGTTATAAGTTGCTGATCACCACCATTAGTAGTATAAAAAAATAAATGAATAAAAATTATATACTATAGTTTGTTTGTGCTATAACTTTCACCTACATCAATCAATGTACACTCTTTGGGATTTATGTTACCACAGACATGTAGCTGAAAAATGTTGGCCAAAATGTATAAAGTAATTAGTTTTTTTTAATTATTGGATATGTTTTATAGCAGAAAGTAAAAAATATTGTTTTATTTTATTTTGTTTGGTTTTGTTTATATATATATATATATATATATTTTTTTTTTTTTTTTTTTTTTGGGTACAGCATTGCATGAATGTGCAATTGCCAGTTAAATTAGGGCAGTGCGGTATAGCAAAAAATGATCTGGTCATGAAGTGGGTAAAATTGTCCGGACCTTAAGTGGCTTCACCTGATATGTAAAGTGAAAAAAGGTTCTTTTGCTTTGTTTTTATTCATAAGAGAAAGATAATACAGTATACAACCAATATACAATTAAACATGCAGGCCTATGCAATGTTTTTCTTCTTTTTTTTTTGCTGCACACAAATTTAAAAAAAGTACAGTGCTTATAATTAGAAAAACACTGATCACCAGTGAATTAGATCAGAAACATATAGAATAGACAACTGCATGTGGGAAACTTATTGAGCAAAGGAATGTGATGCATGTTTGCTCCTAAAAAACTATCTCAAAATAAACAGGGCTTTCCAGAGACCATCACGAAAGAAGCTCATAAAATAAATTGCTGTATAGAGCTGGTCACACACTCAGCCAATCAGTTCATAAGAACTGGGGTATAATAACCCTTATCTTACAGTCATCTATGAGGAGGGAGAGGATCACCTTGGTCAGGCTTAATGAGTATTAGGCCGGGTTCACACCGCTGCGATGCGGGAACGCCGCGAATCCGCGGCGTTTTCCCGCATCGCATTACTCCCGCCGGCAGTTCACACTGCCCTATGCGGACGGCTGGGAGTGTCAATGATATGTTAATGACACCCCCAGATCCGTCCGCATATCGCAGTGCGATCTGCAGACTCGCACAGGAATCGGATCGCATGGTGTGAACCCCCATGCGATCCGATTCTGTTGCGGACCAAAAAAAGGGTCCCGTGCGAGTTTGCTGCGGGAGCGATGCGAATTCAGCCATACTATCTGTATGGCTGAACTCGCATCGCTACGGAGATCGGATGTGATTTGCGGTGCGAATCACATCCGGATCTCCCCCCGCAGCAGTGTGAACCCAGCCTTAAGAAGGTGATGAGAAGAAGAGAATAAGAGACGGGAAAGACATGAACAGAGAAGGGAGGGGAACAGGGGAGTAGGGGGAAAGATATTGGTAGCTGAACAGGGAGAACCCCCCCCCCCCCCCCCCGAGGGAGGAGAGTAGACCCCAGAGGCCTAAAGCATAAGCAATATATGCAATGGCACCTAGGTTAGAGCTGCAAAGATCATTATGTCAACTAGGAGGGTGGGAAGTGGTTGAGGTAAGGTTGCCAGGTACACAGGAACCTGTCATGGTTAAAAAAAAAAAAAAAAAAAGAAATCCTGGGAAAGCATTATTGATGCCACAAGAATGACCAGAAAGTCTTGCATAAATCGTAGGTATTTCCCCAAAAGTTTTATATAGACCAAGTTCTCAACAAATTGCATGTATGCAGGACCCTTTCTGATGCTATTAGGCTTGGTACATTACTTAGATATACACCCCTATTGAAAATGCTCTTACACTGATGAAGTACAGTATTTTAAGAAGAGTACAAAGACTATAGAATGCTTATCCCTTTCTATTGCCACTACCCCATTCACATGTTAGTGATTTATTTATTAATGCATTTATTACAGGTACTTACATAGCACCGTCAATTTATGAGGTGCGTTTTTATATATATATATATATATATATATATATATATATATATATATATATATATATATATATATATATATATATATATATATATATATATATTGTATATATTGTATAGTCACATCCATCCCTGTCAGTTAATACATACAGTATTTGTATATGAAATTGTTATTGTGTAATAGAACTACGTTTGAAATTAAGGTTATCATACAAAGAGAAGACTGCATTAAAGCTGAGCTTCAGGCAAATAGCTACCGTAAAATCAGACAAAATAATTATAATTGAAGGGGGTTTTACCCACTCCCAGAATTTATGTCCAACTCTTCCAAAGATTTTCACTGTTCTGCCACAACACAGCCTTGTCTGGCATGGCAGCAGACCTAATTAGTAGTTAAAGTGGTTTTAACAGTAATTTTCCAAAAATGGAAGCTTTACAATCACTTTAAGTAACACAAATTCTGTCCCGTCCTCAGTCTGTGATAAGGCAGTGAAATAGAAGCAGCACTCTGATAAGCTTATCTTTCTGCCACTTTGCTTTCTCCTCCTGTTAACATGCTTTTTGTTAACACATGAGCACTGCAGCACAACTGATTGACTTCTTTTTCTGCCCTTTCTAGTCTGAGCTTTCTGTATAGTAATAATATGATAAATAGCAGGCACTTACTATATCTGTATAAACAGAACTGCATTGCTGCCTGGAGTTCAGTAGTTTTCTTATATTTTATGTGATGTTAAAGCACACGTATAATGGCAGCTGATATCAGTTGGAATAACATCCTGTTATTCATAATATAATGTATGATGTGTCTTGTCTCTAGCCATGACAACTGCAAATCTCAGAATACATGGGCAACTGAACTGTCCATAAATAACTTTTTCAAGACATTTTTTAGCAAAGTTTCCAGTAAGTCATACTTGATAGATTCAGAAGGGTTGATTATGAACAGGGGAGGTAGGGATTATATGCGTTACCCATAGAAACCATTTAGGTTTTGGCATTTTAAGAACTTTGGGAAATGGCTTTGGCCAAAAGTGGGACACATTTTGAAAGACAGGTGTAATGAGGTTGTTTGTTGATATTCCCGGTTTATAACAGTTTTAAACCTAATACAGCACAAATCTGAGCTCCTTTTTCTTTGTTTCCTGTGTTTTGTGGATTTATCTGATCCCCTGGCAGCTTCAATTTAATCTTTCACTGGCAAATTATTTCTTGGTTTGTATTTCTAGAACACATATTAAATTGCTCTTTCAAAAACAATATACACAGTATTTGTCTGCTGGGCTGCTCACGTGACCACCAGAGCTTAGTGTACTGCATGCAATAATGATTACTTTATAATAGTTTGGTTAATGTGCTCCTTTTTATTAGTGGCAACTGGCAAATAATTATGTTTAGACTAATCCACCCTTGAAATTTCTACATTCATCTGCTCTTTCATGAGAAAGGAAAAATACATATTTGGTGGAATAGAATTTATCATAAAACGCATCACTACACGGACTTTTAGCCAGTATTTCTTGCTGAAACAATGATGTATAACATCTGACAAACATCTGAACTGTGGAATTAAACTGAACGCTTTGTTTTGTGTGGTCTGACTTATTTTACTCAGGTTTTAGACACTGACAGTTCCTCCATTATTTACAATAGGTACATTACTTGAATTGTAGGGTTTTACATTCATTTACTTGTTATTGTCCCGCATACTTGTATATTGTTCTATAAATATTTCACATCAGCAGCACTGGATGCCAACAGTTTAATATCATGACTAAAGAATACCTCCTACAAATATGAAAGCGGGCATTTAGTCCATATACTGAACATAAATAACACAACAGGCAAAGCTGTTAAAACTGTGCTATACTTTATTGGCAAGAAGTCCAAAATAAAGTTGCGCTACACAAATATGATGAACATATAAAGGAAAGTCCTCTGAGTGATGTGAAATCCAATGGATCCTTCTGCTTTAACCTTTCACTAAAATGATAAGTGAATTAATAAAAAAAAGCCTCCACCTCTTGAGAATGGCTGCTTACCAGCTCTTTATGACCTCCTGTGACAAGAGGTCCTTCCCACTTGTGGCTATATACCCAGCCAGGGCCTTTAAACCTCCAAGGGAATCTCGCTGCCAAGCCTCTGCCACCAAAGATGGGTCCGATCACAGTTGAACCCCAAGAATAAATAAGGCTTCCATAGTGTAAAATCCAATCAAATAAGATACAGTATACACAAAACAAGGATAGGGATTGGGAAAGATCAGGTCAGGCAGAGAGGGGCAAGCAACAGCAAGTGAGATGGTTCAGAAAGGGGGCCATGGGGGTTCAAGTACAATCGGAATAGGTAGAGGCAATGGAATCCGGATAACAGGTTATAGGCAGCAAAAGCAAGAGTAGCAGGTACGGAAGCAGGATCAAGGGCAGTAGAATCAGGATGTGTGAAACACAGGGAAAAACTTTGAGGCCAGTATTAGCAGTATGATTTATTTATTTCAAAATCTAGTCATCCCCTTCATACCCTCTAAAATATTTATGTCAGAGCAAACAAGCAAAGGAAAGCAGAGGGTTAACATAAACCACATAAACAGCACTGGGAATGTCTACAAAATGTGGCTGAAGCTGATCTTAGCTTTGTTGTTTCCTTTTATTGGCCTTTTGTTGTCAATTTGTATTTGTTGTACGACATTACTTTTTATGTAATAGATGCAAGTAATCATATCTGACTGGTGTAATCTAATTAAAACACAATGGACTGAATTTAGGTCCTACCTGCAGCTCATATTATTGTGTATTGTGGCTGAACAAAGTTGATTTTTACATAATACTAAGGGGCCAATTTATAAAGCATCAATATGGCCTAACTATAGCCATATGAATTTTAATAGCTCTGAAGTAAGCAAAGCCTTGTTCAATTTAATGAATGGATGGGAAGGGTAAGTGGTGGGAGGTGGAAATATGTCACGTGACTTTGAGAGGTGAGGTTACAGGACTTTTATCTGTAAAATAGTGTTATGCAGAATACACACAGAAGGAGCTGCAGCCTCCCTTGTATTTTGCAAATTAAGTCTTCTTAATTAAGTCTGCAGTCTTCTCACATAATTTGTAATAAAAACTTTTGCCATTCTGCAGTTCCCCTCCAACCACTTTGCATATTATTTTATATAAACTGTGATTCTGTACTTGCCAATTATGCTGCAGAAGTCTCCCTCCACTGAGTCTGGCTGCTACCATTTTAACTGTGGGCAGCTGAAGCTGCTTCCTTTGCACTTCCTGGATTTACACAGACACACCTCCAGCTCTGCCACTCTCATTGGCCCTCTTATGACTCATCCCCCCCCCTTCTTTTCAAACTCTCACCAGAGTGAGAGAGAGCACTGTGCATGATGTCATAAGCCTAGGCTAATGACCAGACAAGAAACAGGAAGTGGGCTGTATAAGGTATTTACTGGCAAAAAAAAAATGCTATCCAAAGTTAAAACAACAAGGGCAGAAGGATGGAAAGTTGAAAAAATTACTGAAGTTCAGCTTTAAATGTAACATTCTGGCACATGGTATTTTGAAGTACTGCTGAAAGCAGATATTGCTTTCTATTACAAATGCACCCCCAAGTGTGCATATGCTGAAAAAGTTGATTTTAAAATGTTTAGAGTAATAACTTAAAAAATCTAGTTCATAGACATCAGGGTAAAGCAGCCATATTCCCTTGACATACTGATAAAAGCAAGGATTTATTTTAAAGAAAAAAGTGAAATCCCTTGAATTCATTTTTTACTGAGATATCTACATGTCTTTTAGAATAAAAATATTTCCTATTGAATTTGAAGCATCATGTACAATTTCAGGCTTGTTCTATCCTCCAGTTTAAAACCCTAATTTATTGTGTGTACTACTAAGCATAAGAGCAAAAAATACCTTTAGTTTGATGTGTCTGATTACTATTTCTTGTCTTTGTATTTATTGAATTTCATTTGCATGCTATGAGGCTATACAAAAATGTATTAGGTCAGATATGTTGGGGTTGATTTAGACAATGTTCAATTAGCAAAGCAAAACCCCTCCCTCTCTCCTCCTTCCCCTCCTTTTTTCTTTTCTTCTTTTTCTTCCCTCTTTCCCTCCCCCTCTTTCTCATCTCCCTTTCCTTTCCTTCTCCTTGTGTCATTTTCTTCACAATTTCCATTTTTCCTCTTCTTACTTTTCACTTTCCCCATCTGTTCCCTTTCTTTCTGGTGACCTTTGTCTGGGTTTTATCCAACCCCCTCACACCTCTCGTCACATTGATCACTATTTTATTACAGGATCTATCGCTTTTATTTTGGCATGACCCATTATCATTACCTGGCAATTGAGTGTATTTTATTCATCTCCTTTAGACACTAGCCATCTGGTTTTGTTCAAATTGCCTCCCCCAATCACCGCGGGAGGCTCGATCGGGTGACCTCTATGCCCTGATGTTACTTGATTCTGGGTAAGCAGCTGTCTGTTGTGTTCTTTTTTCACCCTCGTCTCCTCAAATATATTTAAACTGCAATGTTTTAAATAAATATGATTGTTGCTATATTATGGAATTCTTATATCTTTTTCAGATGTATTTCCTGTATTTCCTGATGAAGCAGTCATATCGCGAAACTAGTTGGAATACCATACCATCTGTAATTTTAGAAATGAATTGTGTCTTTTTTCACGAATAAATGATTGTTTAACTTTTTATGTTCGTTTTAATTATTCATTTGTATATGTTTTTTAACTTGTACCAAGATAGTATGCATGCTTCTTTCTCTTGGTGAGTCTAGGTTGGGGACCAGACTCCCAAACCTCTATTCTAGCAAAGCAAGTGTAAATTTAGTGAACAAATGGTAGTGGCGTTCATGGCAAATATCCGATCATGTAAAAAAAAAAAAAAATAGTCGACTAAAGGAAATACAGCAATCACCTTTCTGAAGCTACATGAACATTCTTTTTGTAAAAGTAGTGATGAGCCATACCACCCTGGATTCAGTTCAAGTAGGGTTTGGCAATTATCAACAAAGTTCAGATGCTGAACCCAAACCCCACTGGAATCAAAAACCAAAACCATTTTTGGGCTATTAGGGTTGTATACAAATTGCATAGGGGGTACTGCCCTGGGGAGCATGTACCTGAACAATCATTTTTTTTTAACTCTATTTGGCCAGAAGCATTGATTGGTTTTTATAAAAGAAAATGGTTTTAAATTGCCAGCAAATGACATTTCCCTTCTTGTGTCTATTAAAAAAAAAACATACCCCCCACCCATGTTTTTTTTTCCTTGTAACATCTATTTTGCAGAAGCACATTCTACAGCATAAATGGAAAAAAAAACAGTTTAGAGCACCCCCCCCCCCAAAAAAAATGCATAGCAGACACTCTGGTGTGGATTTTAACAGGGACTTCGTGGAAAAAAACAAAAAACCCCTAAAATCCACACTAGATCCATAGTTCAAGAATGCAGCCTAGCTGGCAAGGAAAGGGGAAAGATCATAGTATGCACATCCCCCAGTCAGTAGATTTCTTTCCACTCCATTTGTCTCAATGACCATTATGATAAATACTGCCTACAGTGGAATGATTTGCTAAAAGAGTATGGAATATTTCCTTAGCTAAATAATTATGCACTTACTTTATTGAATACGTTCATTTGCGTTCGATACGCTAATCACATGCAGGTGAATGTAAAAAGAAAAATGTATTTTACCTTGCATTAGATTGAATGATGCAAATGAACATAGCATTATTCACTAAGCCAAGCAAACTTTTTACTTCATAAGTAAATTAACCCTAATGTCTTAAAAGAGAGTTTCTAGTACCAGTAAGATTGGTATAGAACTGAATGGTAAGCATTTCAGAGAAGGAAACACCTATGTCTCAATGTGAAAGGGTCACAAAGTATCTACTAGTGAGCTGACAACATGATAATCTGTAATTCTCCTAATAAAATCTGTTTTCTTCAGTCCTGCCCCATACAATATCAATCTGAAATTTAATTCAAACCCTTTAATAAGATCACAGTGTGACTTTGGGATTTGTAATGTTATTAGGGAAGCTGGCTCAAGAAGCAGCACAGTATGACAGAGAGAATTTCCCAGTGGGCACTGCACATTATTTCAGCACTTTTATTTATTTACTTTTTTTATTTATACAGAAATGACAAGTTACGCAGCGCTTAACAAAAGACAAAGAACCATTCAAATCAGACCCTGCCCCAAAGGAGCTAACAATCTAAGATCTCTACCACAATCATGCATATATGTGAGTAAATACTGAGGCTAATTTGGGCAGAAGGCAATTAACCTGCTGGTATGGTTTTGTTTGTAGGAAAAAATGCAGAAGAAAAACTTGAACAAACGGTACAAGTATAACGTTGACAGATCCCTGCAAGAAAATAAACCTAGAGATCCAGTGCTTGCAATTCAAAAGTGCTACCAGGTCACTAGGCTCATTATTAGCTCTTCAGATTTCTTTAGAGATTATTATTATTATACAGGGTTTATATAGCACTGACAGTTTGCGCAGCGCTTTACAACAGTAGGGCAGACAGTACAATTACAATACAATTCAATACAGGAAGATTTAGAGGGCCCTGGTCATTAAAGCTTACAATCTAGGAGGGAGGGTTAAGTGATATGAAAGGGTAGGGTAGGCTTCTCCTAAGAGAAATGTTTTCAGAGATGACCTAAAAGTGGATAGATTTGGAGATAGTAATTTGTTGGGTGAGTGGCAGCCAATAGAGGGATTGGCAGAGAGGGGTAGCAGACGCTGAGCGGTTTGTAAGGTGGATGAGTCTGACAACAGTATTCATGATGGACTGAAGGGGACATAGTCTATTTAAAGGTAAGCCAATAAGGAGGGAGTTGCAGTAGTTGAGGCAAGAGATAACCAGGGAGGAAATCAGGAGCATTGTGGCTTTATTGGTTAGGAAGGGACGTAGTTTGGAGATGTTGCAGAGGTTGAGGCGGCAAGCTTTGTAAAGGGATTGGATGTGGGGCCGAAAGAAGAGTTCAGATTCCCGGATAACACCTAGCACCCTGGCATGTGGGAATGGGTGGATGGCTCTGCCATTGCTCTTGACAGAGAATTAAGGGGAAGAGGCACATGGAGAGGAAATATTATGAGCTTGGTTTTGGACACGTTGAGTTTGAGGAAGTGGTGTGGCATCCATAGAAAGACCATCTAAAGATGGTTAGCTTCATCAATGACACTTGCAGCCTACAGATATTTGAGAGCATTTTCCAAATTTGGTAATTCACAGTCAGATAATGGAATAATTGTATATTTGTAGACCCCTCCGTGACTCTACCTTATGCTCCCTTGGTAAGGATGCTTCAGGTAGGCTGATTGGATTTTTTATGACTAATCACTATTGGTAATGAGACAGGACAACATTTACACAGCTCCCTCTCTAGTGACACAAATGTAAACTTTTTGCTAGTCAGGTTTTCTGCTCTTGCTGAACTATGGCCGGCTGCTGCCTAATAGCTGCTGCCTAATAGTTGTTGAAAACTTTAGAAAATAAATATGATTCACAATGCAAGTAGTGTGATGGGATTCCTTTATACATACATAGTTTTAAATGTTGAATTGCCTTTTAATTTATGTAAAACATTTAACAACAGTCTATTTAAACTGCCATGTTAAATCAAAGTTTTCTGGAAACATGCCACTATACACTAGGCTATAAAAGAATCACTCCATGAAATAAACAAACATGTCTTTCATGCACTCTCCATGGGTTAAACTCATCTAGAATAGATAAAAAAGGAGGCTCGGTTTAATCAGAAATCACAGCACACAGCAAGCACTTGGAAAAACAGCATTGAAAATATCAAAAAATTTGACTAAAGCTGACATTAGCAATTTTGGGTTTTCTTCTATAGGTCTTTTGTTATCAATTATGTTTCTGTCATATGACATGACTATTCATGTCAATAGATGCAAGTAACCACATCTGACTGGTGCAATCTGATTAAATTACAATGAACGGCACTTGTGTCAAACAATTCACTGCAGTGAATCGAAACGCCCTACATGTTGTAGGTTTTATTGAGTACAAGTAATCATTTTTATATCTTGGCATATATAATACACTACTTCCTCCTACACATGCTTCAAACTAGCTTTACTTTCTATTTTGTCTTGTTTCATGGATACGCTTTGCTTAAATAGGCTTGCTCTGTTAGATCATTAAATAAGAAAATAACTTCTCACTAGAATTTGATGTGTATGTGTGTGTGTATGCTGTATTTGGAGAAGAGATGCCTACAGACATGCAATTCCAGTCAAAAATGGCTGGGTCAGAAAATACCCTCATATCTTTGTATATGCAATTCCAAACCATCGCTGGTTAAACCTGCCAATTGAAGAGATGGGAGGTCATCCAAAGCTCTCCGAGACCATTGCATATAAACATGACTTGTATTGAAGAGTCAATAAAATTGTAAAGTTTATAGATGGGGTTTAAGAAGACCTATCTTTGAATAGAGATGCCCATAGATATGAGATGGTGGTCAAAATGGGCCATAATGAGAGACCACCTTATGTCTGAGGGGGCCATTGGGGGATTGTTAGACTGGACAAGTTGAAAGCCTGTTTCAGCCTTATTGCTCCTATTCAAGATAACTGTTCCTGGTGTTGTATAACTGTGCTCCTCCTGTCTCCCCTCCTTTCTTCCAATAAATATAAATGCTTATCTGAGCAGTGTTATTTATAACAGCATGGCAGCACCGGGTGACAGAACATTTAGAGAGCAATTGGATTTAACTACCTTCAGGTGTTCTGAAGAATAATTATAAGGGCAATTTTTGGGACCCAGACAAAAGCATGTTGGGTTTGGTTGGGTATTTTCATACTGTTTGTAGGTCACCTCTAATGCTTGTAAGACACAGATAGCAAATTAATAAAATTATAGCAGATAATCTAAAAGCAACATCATTTTTTTGTCTAATAATGCAAGTTGAGGAAATAGTATGGGTTTTTACGGAAAAAGAATGAGTGCTTATACTAAAATAAAATAAAAATGCATTGACTTTTCCCAATGTCTGACCACCTTTCAACAACCCTATATTGCGTATGGGCAGCTTTACAATAACAGCATCTAACATCATGCCTTATGTGACATAAGATGAAAATAATGCATTCTAGAAGTTAGAAAACAAAAAAGATTAAAGCAGTTTCAGAAAAATGTGAAGGATAGCTTGGTGAAGATGGAAACCTGTTGTGTTCCATCTAGCTGTAGCATACAAATCAAACAGTAATATAACTTTGTTTGATATCTAACATTAAAGGGTTATCTACCCAAGGGTGAAATCATAGTTATAGGTGGAGTCTGGTAGGCTACTAAACTTCTGGAACATCGTATTGCATTTCCCATAATATGAAATAAATTAATAATCCATAAGGGAGAGTTATGCCCTGTACACACAGTCGGATATTCCAACCACAAAATCCGTCAGATTTTTTCCGACGGATTTTGTCCGAAACTTGTGTTGCATACGCAAGGTTGGACAAAGCTGTTGGAAAATCCGATCATTCGGAATGTGATGACTTTCATTTGTTATGATAGGACTACGTAGAGGCTAGTAGCCAATAGCTTTGGTCTTGTAATTTCGTAATTTGATCTGAGCATGCGTGGCACTTTGTCCGATCGGAATTCTCTACAAACGATCGGAAAAAGTCTGATCGGATTTTTTTGTCTGAAAATTTGAGATCCTGCTCTCTGCCCACACATGATCGGATTTTCCGACAATATAATCCGATCGGACCTTTTCCGCCAGAATTTCTGAACGTGTGTACAGGGCATACTATCACTGACCCAAAAAGGTGTGCCAAAGCAGAATTTAAGGTGCAGTTTTGGGGTACTTATACAATTTTAAGTCAGAACTAACTGAACTTGGTGTGAGTATGGTATATTCACATACACCTGTGTAAATATATATTGTTAAATAATTTAAATAATACATATATAATATATATATATATATATATACACATACACAAATATACACACTATATTGTCAAAAGTGTTGTGACGCTTGTGACGCCTGCCTTTACACACACATGAACTTTAATTACATCCCAGTCTTAGTCCGTAGGGTTCAATATCGAGTTGGTGCATACTAGCTATACTAGCGTCAACTCTTCTGGGAAGGCTATCCTCAAGGTTTAAGAGTGTATCTATAAGAATGTTTGACCGTTCTTACAGAAGTACATTTGTAAGGTCAGGCACTGATGTTGGATATGAAGGTCTCTGCTTGGGACAGGAAGGGGCCATCCCCAAACTGTTCCCACAGTTAGGTGTATGAAATTGTCCAAAATTTATTGGTATGCTGACTCTTTAAGATTTCCCTTCACTAAAATTAAGGGGCCAAGCCAAACCCCTGAAAAACAACAACCCCACACCATAATCCCTCCTCCACCAAATGATTTGGAGGGGGTGGCCCAATACTTTTGGCAATATGGTGTGTATGAGCGAGTTTGGGGTGGAGGAAATTGACTGGCCTGCACAGAGTCCTGACCTCAACCCAATAGAACACCTTTAGGATGAATTAGAGCGGAGACTGCGAGCCAGGTCTTATCCAAAAATCTCATCTCACCCAAAATCAGTGATTGACCTCACAAATGCACTCCTGGATGAATGGTCAAACATTCCCATAGACACACTCCTAAACCTTGTGGACAGCTTTCACAGAAGAGTTGAAGCTGTTAAGCTGCAAACGGTGGGCCTACTCAATATTAAACCCTATAGACTAAGACTGGGATGCCATTAAAGTTCATGCAAAGGCAGATGTAACAATACTTTTGACAATATAATGTACATATATTATATATTATGGTTATATTCTCCCAAGGGTAGCTGCTGCATGCTATGTGTGAAGTAAATGCCCAGGTTCTCCCCCACAAATAAATTCATAGAAATCCAGGACAGGTATAGAGGCACTCAAGATATGTTATAGGTTATAATATCTTTGTAGGCTGGATTTTCAACAAGTGTGAAAAATTTGTGCAAGATAGGCATATCAACTACACATTAAATACCTGAAATAGCTTTACTACTCTATAAAAATAAACTCAGAAGAATTTAATATTTTTCAGCAAAGACATTCTGGATTTCCTACAAGTATAATTGGGAAAAGGTCTGTCTGTGAATAATCTTGGCGGAACTTACAGAGCAATGACCTTGGGGTTCAAATGTTAGCTCTGTCAGTACTGTTTTAGAAGCAACTGCATTAGATCAACGTGCTTGAGTGTTTATTAAAGTCATGATGAAAGCTAATCCATGAAATGGAGATTTAATACCATGCCAAGAACTCAAATTGCTGCTGGAGTCATTGAAATTGACCACATTGAACTGCTAAGTTGTAGATCCCATTTTTTAAAATGGAATTAAACATGGACTCATAGGATTAGTGTGAAGTGCCACATATTGGCCTGAGTTCTGGCAATGAGCACTTTAATGCTCTTCGAAAAGGTTAAACATTATACACCAAGCAGCTTCCTTTTGTAAACTACAAAAACGCCATCTGATTTAAATTAATATATCTATGGCAATACAGAAGCTGCTTTCATGTCGTAGCAGTTCTCAACCAGTTGTTTGGGAGTCACATGTGGCTTTTAGCTATTTTTAGGTTCCCTTCACACTTTCCAACTCTGCTGCAAAATGTTACTGCACAAGAGTTACCATGTGATATCTTATGCACTATTGTGCATTGCATTAAGGCAACTCAATCTTTTTGAACAAAGTGCCAACACATCACAAAGGATGAAACACTGCTCCTGCACCATTTATGTTATGCAGTACACCACAAAACATGCCATGCATTTGGTTGTTGGCTCCTATAGATGTGAGTCTGGATGCCATTCTAAATGAATGGCACCGCAACACATAGGTCATGCATTAACATGTTATGGTAGATACCACAATACTACAATTATCATATTCAATACTGCAAGACCTAGCTGTAAAGCCAGCTTTAATATTGTTCTCTGCAGGTTCTCTATAGCTACACTGAGTCTATCTTTTATTTGATTGTTGCTCTGGAATTGGCAGAATTTGGGGATTTCTGCCTTTTTATCTCTCCTTGATGATCACAGTTTAATCCAAAAAACACAGAAATAACCAGTTTTAAATTTAAGGTCTTTTTTACAAAAGGCAATTTACATTTTGGCAAGGGTGTATTGCAGCATAGGGTTTCCATAGTCACAACAGTAAAGTAACTAAAACACAAATGAGAATGGCTGGATATTTTCTTTGTCCTACTGTTCTTGTATTCCTATATATGAAGAGTTTTCCCTTTAAGGACCATTGAGTCAGCCTTTTCTCACCCTTTAAGCTCAACTGAACTTTAAGTTGAATTCAGCTAGATTAATTGCAGATGCATCAAAACAAAGGGTGTACAAAGTCTCAAATTAACTTTTTTTTTAAAGTAGATAAATCTGTCCACTGCCAGGATGTTTCACAGAAAGACCCTTTTTCTCAGTGTGGAAGCCGGGATCTCTCTGCAGAAGTCCAACATGCCAATTGCAGAATCAGATCTCTAGTTCTGCAATTAGGAAAGCTCATGCTCACTGCTGACTGGGGAGCGCTAACTCTGACTCTGCAGGAGGTGTAAAAACCTCTGCAGAGAGACCACTACTTCCACCAAGAGAACAAGGGTCCCTCTCTGCAGCATGCCAACAAGAGGCAGACTTTTCTACTCAGGCTATGGTTGTTTTTTTGAAGCTTATTTAAGACAAAGAGCTAAATACACAAATTAAATACATATATGGGGGTTGTTTTATTTGCCAATGAATTTGTATGTATGTCCACTGAGTCCGGTTATTTACACAGCTCTGCCATATAGCACAGCCCTGTCTGGCAGGGCAGGAGACCTGATTTTTCTCTACTGCTATTAAGGAACACTTACAGGTCTTGTCCCTCCCACAGCCCTAGATTAGAAAGAGAATGCAAAATCAGTGGACTGCTGTCTTCCCCCATTGGCATACCCTTTAATAGCAGAGAAATACTGTAGAACACTAGATTGGCTCCTTTAGCTGTTTCTCCCTTGCCCAATCTGGGCTCTGCTGTACACAGATTGCAAGAGGCTGATACTAGGTCAATATCAGGTACTGGATTTCAGCCAAAAAATTGAAATCTGCATACCTTTTGTTTTGATGCACCTAAAATATAGTTGTCAGTTGGGCTTCAATGGTCAATTACAAAAAACCCTATACTACAGTTAGCGTATAAGTTAACCATTGACAAATACTACAAGATCTGTAATAGAGTACAAACATTTAGGCAATTGTTAATATCACTTCTTTTTCAACAGATAACTATGTTTTGTAATTTACTGGCCCTTTAAATATATCAATAAGTTGCAAAAATGAAATTCATACTAATAAACTATCTCATGATAAATATATAACATTTCTGATGCAGGACACACTGCACTCCTAACACTCACTTGTATATAATATGTATATAATTGTTCAGTAAGATAAAGTTTAAACTTTCTTTTTTTTTCATTAAAAATACATCATTTGGATTGTATATGTATTGCATATAGATTTTTTTTATAAGATTGTTCATTTAAAGTTTGTTTGGTTTCACATAAATGCATATCATGACCAGACTTACAAACCTCAACACAAAAGTCAACTTGTTACTGTTCATTGCTAGACCCCTGTATCATTTCACCATCTGAAAAAATGTGCCTGCATTGAAAACTATGATTTTTAAGCCCATTGTCTTTAAAAAGAGCCCTTTATTTGATCTCCACCATTTTTTTTTCTTACCAGATTTGCCTATCACTAAGGACTAATTAAAGTAACCATTAAACCTTGTAAAGTCACCTATAATGTTCCTAATAAGCGCATCATTACAAATCCATGATATGGGGTTCCAGGGTGATTCTGGCTTTGTGCCAAAAAAGTTTAATTATTTTTAATAGTTATTGCCAGACATGAGCAAGTCTGTAAATATATGATCCATTGTTAATCCATAAACCGGCAGATTTGAGGCAAATAGGATAAATCCGGATTTGTATGCACTGGGACAAATTCAATCCTTTCTCGATCCATGCCCTGCAGAATCAGGGCAATGTGGGGAAAATCCGAATTTGTACAGAATCTTTCATCTTTATTTTTTTATCGGTCTCTACGGCCCAAGCTGTCCAGTTTCTGGTGTGGCAGAATTATTGAATGCATTATTGGCTTTAGTTTTCAGATGGAGTAACTTCCGACAGACTGCATAATCAATGCATGTTGTAGAGTAGAAAAAACGAGGTGTCTTGGTGCATTAGCTCCACCCACTCACATGTTGTAGGACATCTGGGCATTCATTAAAGCGGACCTATCATGAAAAATTGAAAAATCTACCATTAATACTTCAGCATAAGTAAAAGCTGAAATGCAATTTATAAATACTGTTATAAATAGTTTTTATGAGAACTAAAGCTGTAAAATTGTTCCCCTCCTAACATCAAGTGTAATAGCAAGAGCTACTACACTAAAAGAGACCAACATCTCAGACCCCTTTCACACTGCAGGCTTTTTCAGGCGTTATAGCGCTAAAAATAGCGCCTACATAGCGCCTGAAAAAAGTGGCTCCATTCACTGGGGCTTTCACACTGGTGCGGTGCACTGGCAGTGTGTCACAAAAAGTCCTGCCAGCAGCTTCTTTGGAGCTCCTCCACCGCTGCTCCCCACTGAAATCAATGGGGCAGTGCTGCGATACCGCCAGCAAAACGTTGCATCGGCGGCGTTTTGCGGGTGTATTGAACCCCTTTTCGGCCACTAGCGGAGGTCAAAACCACCCCGTTAATGGCCGAATAGCGCTGCTAAAACGACAGTAGAGCTTTACTGCTGACGCCCTAGGTGTCTCAGTGTAAAAGGGGTCTAAAGGACAACTGTACCTTTAGTGCAGTTATTCCTCCTTGCCAACAACCACCAAAGTCTAACACTTACCTTTTAATTGCTCCAAAATTTTTTTGTACTGTGCAGCCTGCTGGCTGGGAGCCACATAGCTGCAGCAGCAGAAGTCTCCTGTGAATCTCTATTTATTCATATGGAGATGTATATGCATCACATTTTCCAATAGGATTGGATGGAGGAAGAAGATCCCAGCAAAGAGACTACCGCAGCAGTTGTGAGGTTCCCAGAGGCCAGCACAGCAAAAATATTGAAATAAGATGGAAAGGTAAGTATAAAGCTTTGGTGTTTATTGGGAAGGGGTGTTCGATTAAAGGACAGATACAGTTATTCTTTAAGCTTGTACTTTCAGAATTTTTTTATTATATGGCCTTGCCTGTAACCCTTTAAAGGCATTATAAACCTTCCTACCTGAACCTTCCCCACCTGCTAAATATGTGCATTGATCATGTAAATTCATGGTGTCATTTGTTGCTCTACATGCACAGCCTATAGTACAGTAAATATTCACATTACAATGTTAGAAGTTTCTGTTTTGTGTACAAACATGAGGCATGCCACATGACACCATACATATTAATGCGTGACCTTTGTCTGTTGTGTGAGAACTGACACTTCCTGTGACGAAACTATGTATCCCACAATCCCTCCGTCTCTCATTCTATGAGAGCTAAACAGTAATTAGATCAAAATCAGACACAAACAGGCAGAGCAATTAAGAGAGAGCTCAGTATGCAATGCAACACAAAGAAAATGGAGACACATGCATTGGACGCAGTGTAACTAATACATAGACATAGGGGAATCAATCAGCCATGATACTACAAACTGCAGCCACATGTGAGCCCATCATTACAAGGTAAAAAAAAAGACTCGTAAAGCAATGAAGCTTTTAAAAATGTCCATCGTTTTAAGGTTTCCTAGCAATAGATTTGCATATTGGTGGGATGAGCCTTAAAGCATAAAGAAGGATCTATGCTAGAGAACAACTGCCCTTTACTGCAACTGCATGTTTGTGTGTTCCCCTGCATTTAGGTGCGTGTTTACTTTACACATTTACTGTCACCAGGCTGTTATTGACAGTCATGGTCACTCTGAAGGGGCTGAGAGCCAGCTGCATTATTACTATTGTCTGGTGATCACTATCATCTGAATATGATTACCTGACAAGGCAGTGTTGCTTGGTCATGAAACAAATAACAGATTTAGTAATACGCACTTTGAAATTGCAAAGATCATACTGTCTAAACTGTATATAGGACAAGAGAAGCAGTTGATTGATGACATAAACTAACAAAAGCTAATTTTCTATGACAAAATGATCAGCCTGCCTGTTACTTTTTGACCACAAACATTATCCACATCAGATATATTTGTGAAAATGCTACCGCATGTCACCACTAAAACTCTGCTATAAAAGCTGTACAGTGAAAATGATCACTAAACGATAATGCATCTTTAGAGGATGCTTGTGCTGTTGTCTAAAGCTTGAGCTAATGTAATATAAACAGCAGAGGTGTAACTAGAACCTTCAGGGCCCAGGTGCAAAAAACCATGAAGGGTTCCCCTGGCTCCCAAACAGGGCCCTACCCACCTGGGATGGGGCCCTTTACTCCCATCGTGGGACCATTTATTATGGTCCCAGCAGCAGGCCACCTTCCTACCACCTTGAGGCCCCCCCACAGTGGAGGAACACCAGATCCCATTCACAAGTATGATATTTGTGACCCTAGTAGTTTTGCCACTGGTGTCAGTAGTTTTTTTATTGTTATTTTATTTCTTATACATTTTTTACCTTTTGATTTAATTTTTAATTATTTTTTTTACAATTTGATCTTTTATTATTATTTACATATTCTTTAGGACCCCCAATTGGGGGGCTTTCGTGAAATATCATGTCTCACTTTTGATACAGAGAAAGGGACTGAGGACAGAATCATCAGTTCCTTTCTCTGCAGCATCATTTGCACAAAATAAATGAACAGAAATACTGTAGCTCTGTAAACAGCTTCCCATGTATTAAAAAAACTGAGGCATAGTAAACAAAGTACTATGCCCCAGCTATAAATGAGTCAGTGATCTGACTCATTCATAGCCGGGGCATGGTAAACTTTACTATGCCCCACCTATGAATGAGTCAGATCACTGACTCTATTCATAAAGACAAGAAAGGGGCCAGTAAATTACAAATTTATCAGCTCCTTCTCTGCTCTCCATCCTGACAAATCCCCCACAACATCCAAGGGGAGGTGGGAGGAGGAAACCTAAAAGCTCTGTGGGAGGGGGCTGTAGAAGCAGCATTTAGAGGAACCAATGCCCTCCATTTCTCTCCTGCACCTGCTGAATGTCTGAGAGGAAGAGAATCAGAGGTGGGCATTCAGTGGCTACATGGAGGGATAATTGATACATGTCACTGCCCTCCTATCCAGCCATATAGGGGGGCACATGGGCCCCCTGGAGCATAGAGGTGGTTCACGATGGTGACCCCTGTGACCCCTGTACATATACCCCTGATAAACAGGTACCTACTTTTAGCGGAGACCCTTCCTACCACTACAGTGCCGCATAGAATTTACATTCTACATAGATACATAGTTACAAAGTAGGTGAGGTTGAAAAAAAAAAGATACAAGTCCATCAAGTCCAACCTATGTGTATGATTATATGCCAGTATTGCATTGCATATCCCTGTATGTTGCAGTGGTTCAGGTGCTTATCTAATAGTTTCTTGAAACTATTGATGCTCCCCCGCTGAGACCACTGCCTGTGGAAAGGAATTCCACATCCTTGCCGCTCTGCATCCTTGCCACCTCTGGTGAACCTCAGCAGCATATTCTGAGATAAATAGATGGGAGACCAAGGTTAGGGTCAAGCTAGCTCCTAATAGATAATGATCAGCCTGACACAGATTGCCCCTTCTGATTACTTTTTAGAGAAAGTTGCTCATCCCAACTCATAATATCAAGAGCACTAAACAATACAAATATGTGGATTCAATTATAAAGCCCCCTATCCCCAATAGGCAACTTTTCCATTTCTTTGACTGTTTATTAAACAAATGTGGAAATATTGGGGTTCAAATTTGGAGAGGAAAGGCTGATGGATTTGTTACAAAAATGTTCAGATTCTGCTGGGTCATGACAAATTGGATCCCCACTGGATTCAATTTCCTTATATTCAGTCAGATCATCTTCATCATTTTTATATAGAACTTCCACCAGATCCCTAAGTACTTGCTAATTGTCTTTGCCAGGATAACAGTGAATCAATAAGGAGTAGTCTATTGAACACAAATACTGGGAGTTTTACAGTCCAAAGCTTTTGGAAGAAGTCTTTTTGTTTTGGTAGCACCAATTTACATTTACAATTTGGTAGTTTATTTTCTGCTTTTTACGATGGTAACATTTTAAATATAGGCACACTCTCCCATTCACGTGAATGTGGTTATATATATCCAAGTAAAACATGCAAAGAACTACAAATGTAACTTAGGGATTTAATGAAAGTGTTCTCCTCTTAGCTATAATTTTCTAGGTTGAGCAACGTTTTCAATTCAATAATGATGTATAATTTTGCACTGCACCAATACTAAGTAAAAAAAAATTATGCTTAAGATTTAGCAAATATGCCAAGTGTATTTCTCAACATTACTGCAATCAGAGATCTCTCTCTCCCTCAGTGAGACCTCAAGTGTTAACAGTTTCAGATTTAGAGCCATACAATCCTTGAGTTGCCCAGTCCATAGAATTCAACAATTGTTCATGTCAACAGGCATATATATCATTCATGTTTTCTAAAAGAGCTGGTTTGAGATCAGAAACTATTAACCCTTGTGTTTCCATTGAGGCAGAGGGAGAACAGAGTACAGGGTAGTATAATCTACACAGGGTAGGATGTGTTATTAGCAGTTCTCTTGTTAAGGTAGCAGTGTTAAGGCATATCCTACTCACAGCACAAGTGTATATACTTGAGGCAAACAAAATAAAACAAGTGTTTGTTTTTTGCCAGATGTGTGCACTGCATGTTACACTTGGGGTCACCTGGTAATATGACCACCTAACTAAACTATCCAATCAATCTGTATCCAATCAAGCAGGCACATGCACTAAATGGTTGTCGGTAGATCTAAAAAAAATGTATGATCAGATTTTATGAGGTGTGTGGTGAGCTTAACAGTATACGCTCAATTCACAAAGTTAAAACACCAGGATCCTTATTTTCCACAAAGTGAGAATTATTATCATTTGAGTTCAATAAGATTTGAAAAGTCACATAGCTAACTTTATCTGTTAATGTTAAGGCTTTGTAAATCAAGCCTAATATCTAATACCAACGGGTGCAAATAGTGGGAACCCATCTTTAATCACTAGTGTTGAGAATATGACGTTGGCATATTTAGCACATTTTAAGTATCAAGTTCACAGCAAAAAATTTCCCAAAGGTCTCCAGACTCAAAGAATTTTAATTGCAACTAACATGGTCTTAGCCCTTGTACACACAGTCGGAAATTCAGACGGAAAATGTCCGATCGGACCATATTGTCGGATAATCTGACCATGTGTGGGCTCCATCGGACTTTTTCCATTGGAATGTCCGACCAATAAAGTTTGAGAGCTGGATATTAAATTTTTTCCGACAATATGATCCGATCGTTTGTAGAGAATCCCGATCGGACAAAGTGCCACGCATTCTCAGATCAAATTACGAGACCAAAGCTATTGGCTACTAGCCTGAACGTAGTCCCGTCGTAACTAACGAACATCATCACGTTCCTAACGATTGGATTTTCCGTCAACTTTGTTTGACCGTGTGTATGCAACACCAGTTTCGGACAAAATCCGGCGGATTTTGTGGTCAGAATGTCCGACCGTGTGTACAAGGTCTTAGAGACACTACATACTGTTACTGTGCTTGTAGAGACTACTGGAGATCCCTATATAAGTGGAGGATATCAAATAAAATGATCAGGAACACTGTGTGAAGGCTCCCAGTTAGAAGCCCTGATCATGTAACATCCAGATGTGCCTGAAATAATGGTATAACTGTTTTGGGACCTACAGTATATGCTCTCCTGGGTGTGATTCTCCAGGCATATGCCATCTATGCTGTTGAAGGTACCTCATAGTTTCACCTTAGCCTACCTATACATCTAGGTTTCAGCCAAGAACATAGAAATCACTTCACTTTCTACTTATATCTGATTTCCATGGAGTCCCAAATGCAAGCATTAATGCTAGTCATATATCTCAACCAAGGTCTGCATGTTCAGTAAGCCCCTAATTGCACGGCCAGTGGAAAAATATTAAATTATGGATGGAAGCAATGTAAATTGGACCATTATGTATCAATGAAATATTTAGAGAAGCTAGTCACCACTGCAATTTCTAAAATAAGCAACTGCATTTCAGGCAAATAAAGCACAAAACACGCTGACTAGCCAAAATATCCGAAGCTGTCACGGGTGATGCAAAGGTTTACACAAAAATATGAAAAAAGGTGTTTATTGTACACGTAAGATGGGTAATTGAATGACCCACCTGCATTTCTTGTTTATAATGATAAAGTAACAATTTAAATATTTATGGGCTAAGGTAATTGTGGATTCCTAGAAAGCCAAAGCTGCAGTCTGCCCTCTTAGCTAAAATATTTATTTTGCATTTTACCTATGCACTTGACCTGTAGCTCTCACTAATAAACAATGGATGAATCTCGATATACAGGAGGAATCTGGCTATTCATGTTCCAAACAAAATGTTACAATCTAAGCAAAAGCTCTGACAGTCAGCTTGCTGGAATGTAAATGTGCTTTCCACTACAGAATACAATTTTCTTAGGCTGAAAGGCAATTATTGTTTTTTTTATTATCTTTCTTGATATTTTAAGCACATTTTTAACTGCTATCAGAGTGCATTCATCTTTACCTGTCTTTAAACCAATGTCAAAAGAATTTGGAGAAGGTTTTGAAAAAAATCAGCTTAAGGCATTTATCACTCTTTCCACCTTCTCTCTATTTACCAACTGCAAGAAGCTATCTGAGCATGTTTTTGTGCGTGTGTGCATATAATTTACAAATGCAATTGGAGGTAATTAAGAAAATTGTACATATTTTGTTATAGCAGTCGTGACCTTCTGTGAATCAACCTTTTTGTATTTAAAGGGCCAGTAAACATGACATAAATATTTATCCTACACATACATTATGCAATACAATATTCATATGCTTTGAATGAGTTTAAGATATACTATAAGGAGCTATTCATATATTATTTAACATAAAGCTTAGCTCAGTATGCACAACCTCATAAATGTAAAGAATAAAACATATTTAGGCATTGTTTGTCTTAAATAAACCATCAAACCTCTCATCAGAGTTCTAGTCATGTGTAAAACTAATGATGGCAAGTATATCTCTCATATCTATTGTAGTCACCACTGTATGAACACTTTTAGGTTTCTACACACTTGCATTTAAGAAATTGAGTGGTTCAATAGCTCAAGCTCATTCTGGAATTGAAGCACAGTAATATATTATTGTGTTCTTCTCTGATCACAATCAGCAGAATGCAACACCCTTGACAAAGTTGGATGTGAGAAAAACATGCCGGTTGCAGTTGTTGACACAAGGTGGTCATGCCGGTAAGCTTGCTTATGCTTATTCATGTACAATCCTCCCCCATATTGTGTGCTTGCGCTGCCATCCTCACTAAGGGAAACAGGCAGTGGAGCCTTGTGGCATCACTGCCTGTTTCCTATTGCGCATGCTGAGCGGAATGGGTCTTCAGAAGACTGAAGATCACCGCGGAATAGGAAGTGGCAGATTAGGACGATCTGCCTAGCAACAGGCATTTCTGTTAAGTAATAAATAAAAGTTTTTTTTTATGTATTTAAAGGAGCGTTTTTATGGTTTTTTTGTTTTTTGTTTTTTAGGGTGGACCTCCACTTTAATTATAGGAGGTCAATACAAAGGGTTGTGTTCCTGTATTGGGGGGCAGGAATTGGAGAACCATCTAAGTCAGGATTTAAATGAAGAACATACATTTTAGAATATGCTTTATGTGTGTTTTTTTATTTTTTTACATTGCTGTGGACTAATTGCACTACAGTTAAGCCTAGTACACACGAGCCAAATTACAGAAACATTGGCCGGTTCAACAGAAACTGGCCGACATTCGGCCCATGTGTAAGGCGGTCTGAACAGAAGCCGGCCATTTGGGGCATGACCGAAAAAGGTCTGCCAATTGGCTCCCAATCAGCGCCCCCAGGTAATGGAGTGTTCTGGCGGGGGGCCATCTCCCTGTCAGAACACAATAGAACAGCAGGGGAGATTGCTGTAATAATGTTGGATAGTTAGTAAAGCAGTTCCTCCTGAGCTGTCAGATATTTTTTGTTAGGTTGAAGGAAAAAAAACAAAAAAACAAATGTGCACGAGGCTTTATATAGATATTCTGATATAGTATTTAGTGTGTATTATACATGTATATATTCTTAATAATTCATATGTATATGTTCTGTTTTTCAATTGCTGATTCTGTTTTACCTGAATTCTTTTGCTTTAGTGCATGCAATGATTGTCTTCAAAGCCAGATCTTTTGCTTCAGTCTTATGCTTCAAAGACAGGCAGCTTCACCAATAGATTTAATAAAGTAGGTGCTATATCTTAGCTATGCCCAATACCAGAAAAAAAAAAATTTCAGCAGAGGAAGCTTGTACCAGCCCTATTGCCACTATGCAGGTTGTCATGGCGGTAGTTCTGCCAATGAGATTACGGAAGCACATGCATATTGTGGCTATTGTAAAATAACCACCCTTTCCTGCTCATGTTATGCCCATTTCTAGTAATCTCGGCTTGGCAGATATGCCAGACTTTCTAATACAGTAAATACCTTCAGAGAACAATAATAAATGATTTTCTAAGCATTCGTCTTCTTGTTTTGTTTTAAACAAGCGACAATATTGGCAGCCAGCTTTACTCTGCTAAAACATATTATTCATATACTTTTGGGAACATAGCAAATTGCTCTTTTATAAAATTGTATTTTAAAATAAATGTAATTGTAAGGGTTTTGCTTTTCCCTTTTTGTGTGCATGTGTCTGGGTGTTTGCTCTATGATTTTCTCATATATTACTGGCGCCAAGGGAATTCCTGGCTATGTTGATAATTAATTTAAAATCTCAGACAAGAATTTCTTATCTGAGAAAAACAATGCACCACATCACTGCACATAATAAATATTCAAAGAATTTTGAAGTGCCTGGATTATGTGCTACATTTAAACAATATGACCAAATGCATTGCAGAGCAAATTGAAAGTATCAATGTCATTTTCTAATAGCCATGTTACCGCCGGCTGAATATCGTCTAAATGGATATGTTGATGGATCTGGGAAATCTGCACATGAAAGCATTTGATAGTGCTGTCTACTTTTATATTCTGCGGATTTGTGGTCATACACTGTCTAAATTATTAAAGTATAGGGCATAAGCATACAGCCTGTGCCCTCTTGGCAGTTATTGAACTATATCATGGATGACGGTAAAGCAACAGTTCGCTAACTGGCAGTATGTGCTGGAATTTACATTTTATAATCAAATTAAATCTGTAAATGCTAATTGAACAATCCAAGAACTAAACAACAGCAAAGGGAAATGTATTCAACTCCTCCTCACTAAAACATTTAAAGGTTCAGTCAACTCAGAACATATTTCTGACAGGAATGTATGCTGGTAGACTGAATGATTCAGTGATGGCAAAGGATGTAGTCTCCTTTTTATTGATGAATTTTCTTTGATGTAGAAAAATGTTTATGGAACGGAGTATGGCTCTCCCCTTGGCACAGTGTTGGTATCTCCTCACTAGCATGTCCAAATGATACAATCTGGTGACTGATTTAACTCTCTGTTCATGAGTGAAATATTAGTTATAGATGAATTGAATAATATTGTGAACTTGCCCACCTATTCAACATTACTCTTTATTTCTACATCCTGCAATATTCATAGTGCATCTCTGCATGTGTTTTCAATTAAACTGATTTATTGTACTAGAGCCTAATCTGCTAATAATACTCTCTCTTTACACTATATATACAAGCTGTATTGACACTTTGTAGGTCATCTTAATGTTTAAACTGCTTTTGATATCAACGGGATCAATAACTGCTTAGGTTTAGATAAAATTCATTCCATAATTTAATTTTCAGTCTAAATGATGGACATACAGTATATACTCTATGTCTACAATCACTAAACAATGTTTTAAAGCCATATGTTAAGATGAATAAGAAATTGTGGTGGATCAGTTTGGTTAACTCCAAACTTAAACTGTCGCAACACAATACCCTAATTCTACAGAAATAATCCATACACATCACCTACTTGATGGCCCTGCAAACTTTGTTTCATGAAATCCTTTCTTACTTTGTTGTTCTGCCTCCTTGTAATTTCCTCTACAAGCTCCTGAACCGTTCCTTTTCCCTACTCACAAACTGTTTTCTTGGAATGAGTAGTGCATATTCGTTTTTCACTACTCTATGCACACTAGACATTCTACAGTCTACAGTCCATAGTCCTTAATCCTCTCAGAATTGAGCAAGGGAGGGTGGCTACATTCTATCATAATCAAAATTATAATTATGTGGCTCTAAAGACAAGATCTTAGACTAAAAAGCCAATGTACTGATCAAAATATGATGATTTTTTTGCCACTGTATCCATGCATAGAAGAGACAGAAGAGTCCAACACTGACTGACATGTGAAGGAAAGAGGGCACTTCAGGTCTAGCCAAGCAGCTTACCAGAAATCAGGGACCCTTAAGTTATAGAGTGGTCATAAAGGCATGATATCCCAATCTCCTGATTGCTCCAATTATAAAGATGAGATCACCGGGATCAATATTCCAGGACCTCATCTATCACCCAATGTCCATCAGAAATCAATAGACATATGGTAGACATACCCTCATGGAAATAAAAAAGCCTCCATAATGTAATATAATCCAGTAAAAACTCACATTTTTAAAGTATCAAACTCACATGTAAAATGCAGTATAAGCGCTTGTTTCAAACCAGTAAGATGACTGTGACGTCCAGCGTGCTGATGTCATACATCGTAGGTCCCGCCTTATGTGTTTCATCAGAATTGCTGTCATCAAAGGTGTGTTTAAAACCAGTAAGATGGCCATAGCGTCCATCATGCTGACATCATAGGTCTCACCTTATATGTTTCGGCACAACTGATGTCGTCAGAGGCGTGATGAACGATCCCTGTGATTTTATCCTTATTATTGGAGAAATCAGGAGATTGGAATAACATACCTTTGTGCCTTGACATGACCGCTCTATAACTAACTTAAGGGTCCCTGATTTCTGGTAAGCTGCTTGGCTAGACCATGTAGGTGTAGAGTGCCCTCTTTCCTTCACATGCCTGTCATTGTTGGGCTCTTCTGTTGTTTAATGCATGGATACAGTGGCTAGAAAACTCATCAGATGTTGATCAGTACATGGAATTTTTAGTTTAAGATATTGTCTTTAGCACTGCATAAATATAATTTCAATCATTATTTTAATTCAAGTTTAAATGGACTTCTTTGCTGGTTGCTAGTACTAATATTGTATGTCATTAAATATTAGCTTTGGATTTTGTACCTTAGCGCGGATAGATTTAAATTTTTATTCACATTCTATCATACAGTGGGCCATGGAGCAGAAATGTAGCCACCCTCTAATAGGAAGCTGCATCACAATTACAGTGTGAGAGAGTGTCGTGTCAACATCGGAAGAAGGGAAGAAGAAGAAGAAGGCGGTGGTGACAGTGACAAACTAGAAGACCGGGCCAATGCTAGTAAAAGAGCTGGAAGAAGATAGCGGAGGAGCCCGACAGAAGAACCGAAGAACGGGAGTCAGAAGAAGACCCCTGAAGTCAGAAGAAGACCCCCAAAGTCGGAAGAAGACCCCCGGATGGCGGCGACAAAGGAGAAAACTGGGCTCCTCTGCTAGTAAAAGAGCGGTAAAAGAGCAGAAGATAGCGGAGGAGCACGGCGAGAAGACCCCCGAAGTCGTAAAAAGACCCCTGCAGCTGTCTAATAAACTACTTTAAAAAACATGTGTTATGTTTTTTTTTTATTGACACTTTTTCCCTCAGTTGAATGGGTACGATGTACCCCATACTCATTCACATAGGGTGAGGGGTTGGGATCTGGGGGCCCCCTTATTAAAGGGGGCTCCCGGATTCCGATAAGCCCCCCGCCCATAGACCCCAACAACCAACGGCCAGGGTTGTCGGGAAGAGGTCCTTGTCCTCATCAACATGGGGACAAGGTGATTTTGGGGTGGGGGGGCCACAGGGAGCCCCCTTCCCCAAAGCACTACCCCCATTTTGAGGGCATGCAGCTTGGTACGGTTCAGGAGGGGGGGAGCTCACTCGTCCCCACCCCCTTTCCTGACCGGCCAGGCTGTGTGCTCGGATAAGGGTCTGGTATGGATGCTGTTTTTTTGGCGTAGGGGTTCCCTTTAAATTTATACCAGGCGATGGGGTTAGCAAGGTGTCAATCTCACTGGTGGAGGCGGCGACATTGACTTCCTTCGCTAGTCCTGTCTACCTGGAGTCATGTTCAAAATGAATGGACTTTACTCCGTGTGTGGGCAAGTCCATTCATTTGAAAAGACCGGCAGACCTCCGCCAAATGTCCGGCGGATTTTGTCCGCCGGACCTAGTTCGCTGGAAAAGTCTGGTTGTGTGTGGGCACGTCCGCTCATTTGAAAAGTCCGCCAGAATTTCTGAACGAGTGGACTTGCCCACACATTAAGTCCACTGGATAGTCTGATCGTGTGTACGTGACTGGCCAGGCTGCGTGCTGCTAGCAACATATAGCAACACTAGCAACACATCCAAAAACCAATTTTATGTGGTCATTAGAAACGGCAAATATTTTCAAACAGAGGATATTCTGTACATGACTATTGTTGTTTTCTTATGTTATTGCAAACATGTTATTTTTCTTTGTTATAGACATCCTGTTTCATTAATATTACTATTCTTGTTTGGATAAAAAAATATATATTTAATACTATTCAGTGTACTTTCAAAAATTACAATTTCCAGGATTTCACTTTTGCTGTAAAAGAAATATTAAAAAAGGAGACAAAAGTATTTCATTCAGGGAACAGTTTATTCAACAAAAAAAAAAGAAAATTACAAGGGAAAAAGACTGCTCCCTTAATTGCTGGTTTGTGCAAGGTGTAATAACAGTCATTTTTGACTATATTGTAGGTAAAATTAGAAATGGATAATTATCAACACAACATGTTTTCTGGAGTACAGTAAAGAATAGTCGAAATTGCTTGTCAAAGGTATTCTATTTTAAGGACAGAATACTAGTTAGATAAGTCAGTCAAGGATGGTGTATCTTGACAACCCAGTGAGGAAAATACATTTTCACATAGCTACATACATTTATTATAGTGGCCACAGACCAGACTAGCTGGTTGCTACCAGTGAATCAAGTGGTACAGATAATATACTGTATGCTATTTTAAGGTTGTGAGACACACATTTAAATTTAGAACTCATTAGAAAAAAAAAAAAAGATTAAATTGTGCAGTAACACTATAAGAAGATAAAAAATAAAGTGTTAACACTTCCTTTAAGAATGTTCCGCCTTAACAAAAACTAGTTGTAATTAAGCTTATACAAAAATCAGAATGTTTTGCCCTACATTGTTAAAAACATGTAGAATAACTTATGAAATATTTATTTTGCCCCCTAATTTAGCTCTACTTTCTATGTCAGAGTCAGACTCTTCTGCTTGGATGATAGGATCCCCTAAAGTCTAAAAATGGCTATCCCGTTGCTACTGCCTGTTTTGACACAATGACTCCGATTAAATAAAGGAGTGAATTATATAACACAAAGTGAAAACTCACTTTGAAAACAATAACCAAACATGTGCAAGGAAGATTGAAGAACAGGATTTTCACTAGCCTTGATTTGATGACCGCATTTGCTAAGCTAATGGAAAATTCACTTTGCAAAGAAAAAAAAATCAATTAGCTTAGTAAATGAGATGAAATGCTGACTATAATGTGCAAAGAAAGTTGTTTCACCACATACAGTATATGAAGCTAAGGGAAAATTCAGTAAACCTTCATAAAAATATTAACACTACAGGTATGTTTACAGGTCATCCACTAGCTGTGAGTGCATACCTACTGAGATCCATTCCTTCTTGCAGTATTCAGATACAAACAAACATGCCACACTTCTGCAGTTTTTTTCCCTCAATATGCAACAAGCATTACATTAAAGGAGTAGGAAAGGGTCTGGTAGTAAGCAATGTGTCAGATGCTCCTGTCTGACTCTGTGAGCTTGCCGACTGTTTGTTTGTAAGTGAAAATTTCACTATGAAAATACTCTGCACCTATAATAAGTCAAGCCATTGTCTCCCAAATTCTGTGCATAGGAGTAATGAATATCAAATCTCAATTTTTTTATATTCTTCTTCACAAAGGATTTGGTTATGTTTTACACACATTTATTTTTTGTTGCTACCATATAGTTCTAATTTAATGTTTTTTTTTGTCAGGTATTTTGTTTATGTATGTCTTAGTCTTATATACATTTTATAGTTTCTATAGTATAATTGTAATGACATGGCTTTGTCATTCTCTATTCTAAGCCATTGTATAACGACTCTATTGGATCCTTTATTATATTTAGTACCTCAGTGAAGTCCAGGATAGCTCTGGTAATGCAGGTTAACAGTCCTAATAGTTTTTGTTTGTAGGGAATTTATCTAGAAACACAAGTGAACAGCTGGAGGGATCCATCGCCCGAGGATGAAGTGTCATTCCACAGGAACTGAAGTACTCTGAAAGCAATTGGTGAGATGTTCTCCACATTAGCTGGGTGTTCCAGAGAAGCTGTATACTATTAGGCTCCTGTTTGGCTACCCACACTCTGGTTGTGACAATGAAAGGTTGCTCACTTGGTTGAAGAATACTACCTTTGCATTATCAAGTGTGGCCTCTCTGAGCTGTGGAGGAAGGGGAACTGGAAGGGGAATCAGGAACATCCATGCCATTGTGCCACATACGTAAAGGACCAATGAACTATGTAGACAGACCCTCATGAAACATTTGTCCACACACGCGCCAGTTTTCCTAAGCCTTTTCTTGTGCTTCTCTTCTGTTCCTGAGCCTTTCTGTTCCTGCTGCAGCCTGGTTCTTGCAGCCTGTAACTGCTACACCAATTATGCTCCACCTGTTGCTCTTGACCTAAGGCACTATTCCTCTTACACGTCATTTGTCACTTCTGGCTGCTGACACTGTTCCTGATATGCTCCACCTCTTGCCCCTGGCCTCAGGCACTATTCCTCTTACGTGTCATTTGTTGCTTATGGCTGCTGACACTGTTCCTGATATGCTGCACCCGTTGCTCCTGGCCTCAGGCACTATTCCTCTTACATGTCATTTGTCACTTATGGCTGCTGACACTGTTCCTGATATGTTCCACCTCTTTCTCCTGGCCTCAGGCATTATTCCTATTATATATCACTTGTTGCTTCTGGTTGCTGACACTGTTGCTGATGTGCTCCACCTGTTGCTCCTGGCCTCAGGCACTATTCCTCTTATATGTCATTTGTCGCTTATGGCTGCTGACACTGTTCCTGATATGCTCCACCTGTTGCTCCTGGCCTCAGGCACTATTCTTCTTGCATGTCATTTGTCGCTCCTGGCTGCTGACATTGTTCCTAATATGCTCCACCTTTTGCTCTTGGACACTGGCACTGTTTTTGATATGTTCCACCTGACGTTGGCTGCAGGCACTGTTCCTTATATGCACAACCTGTTGCTCCTGGCCTCTGGCCAACATTTCCAGTATGTTCTACCAGTTTTTTTCGGGCCACAGGCACTGTTTTTGTTATGCTCCAGTTGCTGATGGTTACTCCTTCAAGCCCTCACAGCTGGCAATCTCTGAGCATCTCATTTTCTGTGCTCTCATTACCTTCCTCCATTTCTTCATGAGTCCCCTACTCAATTCTGTCTGTAATCCCATTGTCTCCTCTTGCTACATCTACCAGTATCTGCACCCTGGGGGTGATATGCAACTGCTTTTAAACCCCTGTGAGGGAGTCCCTGCTAAATACCACCTGCCCCATAGACAATGCTTCTTGAAAAAAAAAATATATATGAAAAGTCATAGGGGAGTGTCTGGTTTGATCTGCATTGTTCAGTTCATGACAATGTTTTTCTTATGAACGAAAAAACGGGCTGAGCGGTACGCTACTTATCACCTCGTGTTTGTGACGGGTTCCAGGAGAACGGGTCTGTCCGTGTGCGTCCGGCCGGCGCCACGGACTTAAGGCATATTTTCTTTTACACATCTGTAAGTGTATTTTTATATTTTTTATCCCAAAATAAAAGGGTTTTATACTATTTTGAGTTTTATCTCCCTTTATGATTTTGATGCCCCTGCCTTTGAGTCCTTCTTTTGGACCTTGAGCCAAGTATACGGGAGCGAGCTTTTCTTCCCAAGAGCCTCTGAAGCAGCAAGGTCAGGAGGACATCGTGGAATCCCCTCCCCCGTGGCTGGAAGTGGTGCACAATTTCATAGAGCTCTGTGTGACCCTCTGTAGTGGGGGGTCATATTCGTCTGGTAAGCAGCAAATCTCAACACATGTTGGTGGTGGATTGAACACGACTTTTCTCAGTTTGGATTACATGAACATTATGTTTTATTTTTAGAGGTCTTATATTTACAGCCTTACGTCAATCATTTTGGCGTTCTATACACGGACTTATTGTTTATACACTGGGTGTTGATGTTTTATATATTTTTCGTATTTATAAGTTATGTTATGTATTCTTATTATATATAGCGAATCACAGCAGTGAGGTTTTGAATCTAGAACATTAATACATATGTGTTCTATATTACGCACATATTTTTAAAGGGTTGTTGTACCCTATATAGTGTATATCCCAATATTACTGTACCCTATATAGTGTATATCTTAATACTACTGTACAAGTAGCTGATCACATTTTTCTTTGTTTAAGCGCGGCTTATGTTTTTTCGTTTATCTATTTTGCTTGTATGTGATACAGTGAAGCCGCAGCTGAACACTTTTGATACTTTTCATTATTTAAGAAATTCACAATTATTTCACACACTTCACAATCTTTCACCTTAGCGCAGTTTGTTTCCCCCTTTTTTTCTAATGTTTTTCTTATGCAGGCTTTTTTTTACCAGTTTTCTGTGTAAGGTCAGGCAATTGGTAGAGAAGCAAATGTAAGAATTCAAGTAAGCTCTCACACTTGACACAGACACAAAGAAAGATTTCCATTTCAATTTATAGAGACAAAACTGCACATATGTAGTATGTTGTGGGCCCCAAGCTCAGAGAACAGCATTTTGGAATGCAGATTAAACAGTGAAACTGTACCTTCCTACAATTGATTTGTCTTTTTGATTAAAGTGATATTAACCCAAAAGCACACATTTATCTTATTGCAGCATACCAATTCTTAGATGTGAAGGCTACGTAAGTTTTCTTTGTCAAGCTTTCTTTCCTTTATGTTTATCTGATGATCTGGCCAGTAAATCTGCTGCCACCACATCTAATGATTGGCAATCTGCAATATACAAGAAGGTCTCAAAATGTTTCAAGACTAGTTTTGCAACACACCAACAGATGGCATCACGCAGCTGCACACATAGTCACAGGGAGCACCAACCTCCAAAGGTTAGTGTGCCAAAAGACATCATCCTGTGTATATCGGGAGCTGTGCAACTGGTGTCATTCTGAGCATGTGCATTACCACGTCTGCTATTCCATCATGGACAGCATTTTTGTTTTTGGGTTTAATACCATTTTATCTACTCTTGCAGAATCATAGACAGACCATTGTTTTCAATCTGAAACACCTGTCCTGTAGCAGTAAGTGTGGGGTACTACTCAACCATAACAAATCATAATCACACTCTTCTAGAATACAAACCAGAAAAAAGAGCCTAGCATATTTAGTAAACACAAATAACTGATCCCATGTAGATATAGTTTATAATTAAACTATCTGTAAATTAAATAAGTCCATAGATACTGTACATTTAAAATGAAAGAAAAAAATGATAGCGTATATCAATATCATTATTCACACTGATACATATAAAAATGTAAACAATAAAAATAAACTTTACAATTTAGTCATTAGGTAAGTAAAAAAAAAACAATATGTATATGGTTGTGTTAATGCTTTGTAAAATAGTATTTTAGCATTTTAAGGAAACGGCAACAGTTTACGACTACAAGTATACTGATAGGTTCCAAGTGAACCACCAGTTGGAAATAACAAATAGATCAATAGCAAAACATTTTTCATGAGTGAACAGTAATCACAGGTTCTGACAATAAACAATTTGTAGGTTACAAGAGCCATGGCATTCAAATAATAATTTCCCACTAAGTTTGTGTATAATGTATTTAGATTGACCCCACTATACAGCAGAGATGAAAGCAGATAAACAAGCTTGCATGTGCCTGTATTTCAGCTGCTGTGTCATGTAAACATGTTGTTTGAAGAATGTATAGGTAAAATTGTGGAGGCAATTTTGATATGCCAGGAATAAAAAATAAAAAAACATACGATTAATAAAGGACCTATACCCAATTTAGTGCTCAATAGGTTCACCAGACAGCACACTAACCATGCAATTTCAGAAATTGTGCCTGCAGCCTGGAATATCTCTATATTCTGTTTTTTTTTTGTGACAAATCCACATATATTCAATAGCTTCAGAAACTATGGTAACGTGTTTGATTTTCCTGACTATGTTTGTTTATTTTATGTTGTTAGGAAGATTACTTCTTATCCAGATGATGGCTGTCAGACAGCATAGAAAGTGTGGGTAATAGGGATGAGCCGAACACCCCCCGGTTCGGTTCGCACCAGAACCTTCAAACGGACCAAAAATTCGTACAAACTTTAGAACTCTATTAAAGTCTATGAGACTAGAACATTCGAGATCAAAAGTGCTCATTTTAAAGGCTAATATGCAAGACATGCAACAGATAACACCAGCAATAAGGGGTATCTTCAGGTGTATATTGTGCTGGAGGCACACAACACCCACTTTAACTCCTGCAGATGCCTGTATTAGAGAACACCAGCATAAAAGGGTAGATACAGGTGTATACTGTGCTGGAGGCACACAACACCCACTAACTCCTGAAGATGCCTGTATTAGAGAACACCAGCAAAAAAGGGTAGATACAGGTGTATTCTGTGCTGTGCTGGAGGCGCACAACACCCACTAACTCCTGCAGATGTCTGTATTAGAGAACACCAGCATAAAAGGGTAGATACAGGTGTATACTGGGCTGGAGGCACACAACACCCACTAACTCCTGCAGATGCCTGTATTAGAGAACACCAGCAGAAAATGTAGAAAAGGGTAGATACCGGTGTATACTGTGCTGGAGGCACACAACATCCACTTTAACTCATGCAGATGCCTGAGAAAAGAACACTGTCGCTGCCTATCTTGCTCTTTCCCTGCACGCCGGGAATACACTACCCAAGGCCGCCGCACTGGCAGCCTTATATAGTGTGGGGCGTGGGGCGTATAGTGTGGGGCGTGTACTAAACCCCCTGAGCTATAAATGGCCACAGGCAGGGCTCTCCTCGCTGCTGGCACTGTGACTGGCCAAGCATGCAGGGTCACAGCGCATGCTTGGCCAATCATGAGCCAGCAATGCACTACGATGGCGTAGTGCATTGCGTGCCACACGAATTTGGTGCAAATGGTCCACAAAGTTCTGAATTCGCTGAACAGACGAATGGCCAATGTTCGAGTCGAACATGCATTCGAGTCGAACCCAGAGCTCATCCCTAGTGGGTAAGTATTTCTAAATGTATAAAAAAAAAAAAACATTTAAAATTATACAAAAGTTCTAACCCAGGGTTAGGCAACTTCTGCACTCCAGTTGCTGTGAACTACAAGTCCCACAATCATACCTCCCAACTTTTTTTAGATGGGAACGAGGGACACCTATCAGCAAAAGTATGCAGGCATATGACACACCCCTTACCACACCCCCTTACAGGAGAATTGTATAAAAAAATAAGATTGGTTCAACCCACAAGTGCTTTTTTTGCCACTAGTATTTCTTTATATTGATTTTTGGAATTTACAAATACAGCACTTTAGAAATCAGATGAAAGGTTCAGCACTGGAAAACACTTTTTGATAGATGAAAAGTGCATTTTATATACAACTATATAGATCAAACCAAAATGAGGGACAAATGAGGAGGAATGAGGGACAGAGGGACAGAGGGACTTTGCTCCGAATCGGGGACAGTCCTTCAAAATCAGGGACAGTTGGGAGCTATGCCCACGATGCATTTCAAGACTCTGACAGCGATAGCCATGACTCCCATAGGCAAAGGCATGATGGCGTTTGTAGTTCCACCACAGCTAGAGTGTTAAGGTTGTCTGCCGCTGTTCTAACCCTTCCCAATAAAACTCAAAATCAAACAAAAAAAAATATTTTATACTTATATATATTAGTCTGTATATGAATCACCCTTTACCTGTGTACAATATTTTTTGTGTAAAGGGTTAAAAAAACATTCACACATGTATGCCACTAGCATTATTAGCAAGCTTTAGTGTTGTTTCTGTACTGGGAATATTTTTTGTTACAGCCTAACTATATTAGTTTACAGCTAGTAGTTTAGCTTGGTACTTTTGCTCCAATATATTTTTGTAGCTACTATATATTGTTTGTATATATATATATATATATATATATATATATATATATATATATATATATATATATATATATATATATGTGTATATATATATATATATATAAATATATATATATATATATATATATATGTGTATATATATATATATATATATATATATATATATATATATATATATATATATATATATATATATATATATATATATATATATTATATATGTATATATATATATATATATATATATATATATATATATATATATATATATATACACATAAAGAATTGGTCAGCAGCATTTTCTAATCCAAGAAAATTCATTTCTGTATTTAATATGACATTTTCTCACACATAAAGTAAATAGATGGGGCCCAGATATTTATTGAAAAATGTAGTTGGAAATAATTCTGTTTACAGGGTACCACATACGTTAATTGCAATTTATTTTAAACTCCTTCATGCTTAACGGGTAAAACAAATGTTAATGCCTAAGCACAATTTTGCACCTGTGACATGTTAGTAAAAACATACATATCATCTACAACTACTTTGTATAGCCAGGTGAATTATACCTTGTTTTTTTCAGGACAAAATAGATTTTTATTTGGTGGTATGTGGTTATGGATATCTCCTGATTTTATTTATTATTATCAAAGGTAAACTGGTCCAAAATAGTAAAAAAAAAAAAAACAGCCCAAAATAATTTCTCCTACTCCTGAAAATTGCAGCGATACCACATATGTGTATGTTATTTGTTGTTTGTACCCCAAACACAGCCCAGAAACAATAGTGCACATTTTGTCCTACCTAAAACACACTGACATTGACACTAATAATAATAATTAAAAAATATATATACTGACCCTTACCTTTGACCCTAACCTTGACCCAAACACTAACACTGGCACTGACCTAGATCAAATCTCGATGCCACCAGATGACGTAGCCAGGTGGCCCCATCCTTTGCCTATATAAGAAATGTCAAAGCACAGAGGGGGCCTGCAGCAGGAGGCCTCCCAAGAGGCGAGAGCGTTTTTAATTCTTTACATTTTTCGGGTCGGCGGGAGGTGTGATTGATGATGGATTAACATCGAGGGACACTATTTTTATATTTTTTATCATTAAAACATGAAAATGATAGTATATTTTATACTTTGTCTATGTATTAAGAATGTTATAAGCAACTTGGGCACATGATAAATGAATCTTAGTTTTCATATATCTGGTATTCCAGTTACACATAACACATCTGCCTACACCCAACGGATGTTGAGCTGTTACAGCTGTAACATAGGAAGTCTTTGCAGAAGATAAAAATACGTTAACTTCAGAAAGCATATGTTACTTGAAAGACTTACAGCTCTCAAAACTAAATCAGTATTTAAAGAGTGCTGAGTATGCTACATTTCAGGTAATACAATACCCGTTATCCTTCAAAATGCATCAAACAGAGCAGCAAACAAGTTCACAGAGATACAAAAATCCAAACTCGTACAAAGGAAAATGTAAGCTTTTTCTTCTCTTAAAAAAAGCATTTTAGTTTTTTATCTTATGTACTGTTCGCATTGTAGATACAAATATGTTAGTGAAGTTCTTTAATGGTTAAAGGGGTTGTACATACATTTTTTTTATTTTTACCTACAGGTAAGCCTATAGTAAGGCTTACCTGTAGGTAAAATGAATATCTCCTAAACCTGTACGGTTTAGGAGATATTCACTTTGCATGCAGTCGCTGACATCGGTGCATGCGTTGTGAATGCCCGGATGAAGGTCCGGCAGGCGCTGCTGGACCTTGCCGGGAAGAAGACTCCCACACATGCTCGCGAGTGACATTCCAGTTCCTTCCCTCCCCCCCAGCACTTTGTAATTCTTTATTTGTATTTATTTGTATCAGACTAGATGTACTATTGGTATATAATTTTTCTTCCAAAACGACTATACATGTTTGTTGATATATATGACATCTAAGTATGAGCAAGGGTATGACAGGATACTGTGGGGTTGATTTACCAAAGTCAAATAGACTGTGCACATTGCAAAGTGCAGTTGCTCCAAAGCTTAGTAAATGAGGTAAATCTTCACTTGGCAAAGAATACCCATTTACATGCAAGGAAAAAAATAAAAAATAAAGAGCATTTTTACTTGCACGTGAGTGTATAATGGAAGTCAGCAGAGCTTTTACTCATTTACTAAGCTCTGGAGCAACTATATTTACCTTTAGTAAATCAACCCCTATATACCACACTTATGTCATATACTATTTATATTCTTTGAACTATTTAAATGTAAACTCTTTGGATATACTGTAATTGTGAAATAATTCACATCATCTCAATTATTACAATTGTGAATATATGGATACACTATGGTATACTGTTTCTCTATTTGATTTCATAAAAAAACATTGAAACATAAAGTATATGTATGTGCACTTTTTGCATTACTCAACCATAAGTAACTCGTTATCTCCTGCCCCGGCTGAATTTTTACTGTATTCCTACATCCTACCACCCTGGATATTCTTCCGATCATCCTGTAGTTTCAGAGTTCACAGGGGCCACAATTGCAATTCTTCCCATGCCCAAGTGGGGCCCGTGCATCCAGATTTCTAAACTGGCTGCCTTGACTTAGGCAGTTCCCTGAGTCCTGTCTCAAAAACATTTTACTATGTAGTATGAGGTGAGCTGATACTAAGGAAGCTTATAGGGTGGCCTGCTCCGGTGCATAGATGTTTTCTGACTGGCCATACCTCAGTGAAGTCTCCAGAGGAGAAGGGTGATGGCTACCTGAGCAAATGTTCTGCCACACCAGGACCCCCTGAAGCCCCCTTCCCTCCCCTCTCTATACTGGGAGCTGGGACAGACCAGCAACATTCCAATGTATAGAGGGGGTTGGAGGGGCTTCAGGGAATCCTGATATGGCAGCATGTGTACTCAGGCAGCCATCATTCCTCTCTTCCAGCCCAGGGATGTCCCTGATTTACAGCCAGTCACAAACTCCTATGTATGGCTCCACTATATCCCTTCATTGGAAATGATCAGGATGAGCCTCCTACAGACAGGTAGTAACTGGCATCGAACTAACGGCCTGAGCCTGGACAGGGGATTTACCCTGGAAAGGCCAGGGGGTGTCATTACTGCCTAGAATTTGTATGACACCATCACCCCTCACAATACAGGGGCATTTCCCTCTGAGTCCTCCCTCCCTACTCTATACTCTGCCTGAGTCTCAGAGACTCTATGGGACTTTCTGAGGGCACCACAATGAGTATCTTGGCATGCAAAGCAGCGGGTGGTAGTCGGGGAGCCCCAGGTCATCTTTTGCATCATTGTCCACAAGCTTAAAGCTATGCCTCTGCTTCCTGTTATCAAAAGCTGCACAGCTATGCCTCTTTCTATGGGTGCACTTGTGTGGGCTCACTCTCAAGCCACCCTGTCTGTGTCTATTGACCACAGACAGCACAGCTCGGCCCTCGGCCAATGTCTCCCACTGCTATCAATCTGTCTTGTGTGGAGGGAGAGTGCAAAGGGAGATGTTGCTCTCATGCACAAGGCTGGATCAAGAATGGGCTCAAGTAAGTAAAAGGGGGATGAAGGGAGTATTTTTTTAGATTTCGTTTTTTAATGTAATGCATAGAAAGCAATAAGGTAAAAATAAAAAATAAAACTTTAGGCTTTACAACCACTACATTTTCTCCCGCTACTAAATGCAAGTCAAAAGCAACATCAGAGTAAGATCATTTGATCATTTAGTGAGGATATCCACACATTAAAAAAGTTGTAAAAAAATCAGAGAAGATATCCAACAGATAAACTGTATGCGGGTTGAAAAATATCTGTAAATCTCCTTTATCTGTGAATGTGTTCCAGCTGAGGCATAGCTCAAACATTGCTGATTGATTCACACATCACAGTCCATGACCAATGTCCCCAGAATAAAACTCAGCAAAGCAAAATAATTTTACATTGATCATAGTACATTGTAAAACACACTTTTCTTTTAGATTTATCTGGACTCCTGTCTAGATGTGTGGTATTGTCAAAAAGGGTTATGGTGGTAGAACATGAGTAGAAAACATTTTTTTTTCTGACTTTCCACGTACAAAAAAAGAACATACAAAATGCCAAAGTGATACAAGTGACAAGCTGCTCTTGATATGTGGATACGCACAACAGTGTTGTAAATAATGGTAGAAAGTAGATTTGATAAAGTTTGTTCTTTGTGGTCAAGCTGCCATTTGACATTAAAATTTGATGTGAAGAAATCTCAGAAGTGTGCTAACATTATTTGAGTGATCAAAATAACAAAAAAGTACTGAATATATTTACCCACTCTGAGAAAGGAAATGGCACAGAGCAGCCCAGATTCTCTTCTTCTCGGGTCCTCTGATCATCTTCTTCTCTGATGAGTGACCCCATAGGAAGCTGCTTCTTATAGGGTGCTTGGGCAAGCTCCCTCCTGAGCCTCGCTGTCTGCATCTATAGACACAGACAGCAGGTCTTGGCCCTGCCCCTCCACTCACTTGTCCCTGGCTTTGAATGGAAGTAGTGGGAGCCAATGGCTCCAGCTGCCTCAGCAAAGACCAGGAAGTGGGGGAGAGAGCCGCTGCATATGGGCACAGTGCTGGATCGAATAAAGGCTCAGGTAAGTAAGAGGAAAGGGGATATAAATATCTAAACATTTTTTAGCTTAGTGCAAGGAATGCATTGACCACTTCAGCCCTGGAAGGATTTGCCCCCTTCCTGGCCAGGCCATGTTTTGCGATACGGCACTGCATCGCAAGTGACAATTTCACGGTCGTGCAACGTACCCAAACAAAATTCATGTCCTTTTTCTCCCAGAAATGGAATATTTTTCTATAATACATACCCCGAAAAAAATATATAATAATTTAATTAATTTTTTCCTCAATTTAGGCCTATATGTATTTTTCTACATATTTTTGGTAAAAAAAAAAAATGCAATAAGCGTATATTGATTGGTTTGCACAAAAGTTATATAGTCTACAAAATAGGGGATAGATTTATGTCATTTTTTATTATTTTTATTTTTTTTACTAGTAATGGTGGCGATCAGTGATTTTTATCAGGACTGCGATATTGCGCCTGACAGATCATAAACTTCCGACACTATTTTGGGGCCATTGACATTTTTACAGCGGTCAGAGCTAAAAATAGCCATTGATTGCTGTATAATTGTCATTGGCATGGAAGGGGTTAACACTAGGGGGTGATCAAAGGGTTAACTGTGTTCACTAGGTGTGTTCTAACTGTAGGGGGGATGGGACTGACTAGGGGAGGTGAGAGATCGGTGTTCATACTTAGTATGCACACACAATCTCTCTCCTCTTTCCTGAGAGAACCAGGATTTGTGTGTTTACACACACAGGTCCCAGTTCTCGCTCTGTCACAAGCGATCGCAGGTGCCCGGCAGTCATCGCATCCACCAGGCGCTTGCATCGGCTTCGGGGACTTGCGCATCCGGTGGCACATGCACGTCTGCTGTCACGTCTTGAAGGAGCAACTTACAGCTACGGCGATTTGCGCAGCCATGCCAACCTGCCTATACTGTGGTGGCTGGTCAGCTAGTTGTTAAGGTAAAAAAAAAAGAAAATAGGCTTTATATCCTCTTTAAAACAACACCTTAGAAATCTCAGTAAGGTGTGATATTGGTGTGGACACAACCCAACAGTCTTGGCTGGTGAAATAAAATTAATTTTGCTCTCCTTAACAGCACACATTAGTAGTGGGATTAAGCAAAATGATTAAGCATTTTATTTACAGGAGTTTAAAAATACAGCGAGATTTTTTTAACTATTTTAATCAACCATTGCAATAGTTAATTATATATTGATTAATCTTGCAATGTATCAATGCTAACTTCTATATGGTTTAATGACTTCTACCATCAATTAAACTGAGGCAGAGAGTGGGAGAGCTGTCAACTTGTCCCCAAGCTGGTGATTGGCAGGAGTCCTACCTACTTAGGAACCCTACAAAATAGTAGTTACAACAGGGCTGTCACCACCGAGAGCACTTTCTTCAGCTACTGTATATCTGAATGATAATTAGCTTGTGAGCTACTTGACTAAGTTCTCCAAACAATGCGTCAGTGGAAGGAGCAAGGTGGCCCTTTCAGTGGAGGTTGAGTAGGTATAACCAGGTTTTTTTCACATTTTGTCCAAAAGTAGAATTTGACTTTAAGCCCTTGTACACACGGTCGGAGATTCCGACAACCAAATCCGTCGGATTTTGTCCGACAGATCTTGTCCGAAACTGTTGCATACATACGGTCGGACAAAGTTGTCAGAAAATCCGATCTTTCAGAACCTGATGACGTAATTTTGTTACGATGGGACTACGTTCAGGCTAGTAGCCAATAGCTTTGATGTAGGAATTTGATCTGAGCATGCGTGGCACTTTGTCCGATCGGAATTCTCTACACATGATCGGAGTATGTCCGATTGGAGCATTTTGTCGGAAAATATTTCTGGCAAGTTGGAAAATTTGGTCCGACGGATATTCCGACGGAAACAGTCCGATGCAGACCACACACAGTCGGAATATCCGACAAAACGCTCCGATCGGACACATTCCGTCGGAATCTCCGATCGTGTGTACAAGGGCTAATAAGGTGCCACTGATGTGCCACAGTGAAGTTTAGTTTTCTATTTTACTAGTTTAAAGAAGTCATACAAAATTACAATCCATCTTTGCTAGAAAATAATTTGCTAGAATGAATTTCAACAAGTAAAATAAAAACATCTGTTAGAGAAAAAAATAAAGAGAAAATACAACCAAGCCAGCCTATGCCCATCCTTCATGCATAATGAATTAATTTACCTTTACGTATTTATCTTACATGTACTGGTTGTTAAGCACCCAAAACTTCTAAAGATGGAAGAAAAGTTTATCTGCTATGTTTTACACTCACGTAAATATTTGTTAAAACTTTGGAAACCTTTGGTTCATACAATAGACAAACAGAACCTGCAATTTAAAACAGCTAAATGCTAAAATAATAGTATTGACTTGAGGATAAATCGTCCTCAGTAGGAGCATTATATTAGTAGCACAGTAAAAGCTAAAACTACAGAAGAAAATGGCTTGGAAGAAATTTCAAATAATTTCATTTAACCACTTAAGGATTAGCCTCATTTTGGAATTTAAGGGTTTACATGTTTAAAACAGTTTTTTTTTTTTTTTGCTAGAAAATTACTTAGAACCCCCAAACATTATATATTTTTTTTCTAACACCCTAGAGAATAAAATGGCAGTCATTGCAATACTTTTTTTTCACACCGTATTTGTGCAGCGGTCTTACAAGCGTACTTTTTTTGGAAAAAATCAATTTTTGAATAAAAAAATAAGACAACAGTAAAGTTAGTCCAATTTTGTTTTATATTGTGAAAGATAATGTTACGCCGAGTAAATTGATACCCAACATGCTTCAAAATTGTGTCCGCTCGAGGAATGGTGTCAAACTTTTACCCTCAAAAATCTCCATAGGTGACGTTTTAAAAATTCTATAGGTTGCATGTTTTGCATTACAGAGGAGGTCTAGGGCTAGAATTATTGCTCTTGCTCTACTGATCACCATGATAGCCCACATGTGTGGTTTGACCACCATTTTCATATGCGGGCGCTACTCATTATTATTATTATTATTATAATACAGGATTTATATAGCGCAGTTTACGCAGTGCTTTACAACATTAGGGCAGACATTACAATACATTACAATTCAAGACAGGGGGAATCAGGGGGCCCTGCTCATTAGAGCTTAGAATCTACTCATGTATGCGTTCACTTCTGCGTGCGAGCTTGTCGGGATGGGGCGCATTAAATAGTTTTTTTCTTATTTATTTTCCTTATTTATTTATTTTTTACTGTTTTTATTTTTTTTAAAAGGGTCACTTTTATTCCTATTACAAGGAATGTAAACATCTCTTGTAATAGAAAAAAAGCATCAAAGGTCCTCTTAAATATGAGATCTGGGATCAAAAAGTCCTCAGATCTCATATTTGAACTAAAATGCAAAAAAAATAAAAATGTCATTAGAAAAAATGAGAACAGAAAAATGTGCCTTTAAGAAGTATGGGTGGAAGTGACATTTTGACATCGCTTCCACCTTCCTATGGTATGGAGACAGGTGGGGGCCATCTTCCCCTCACTCGTCTCTATACACAGACACGGAAATGTCCCAATTGCCTCTGCCACTACCGACAGCTCTGGTAAGCGGCGAAGGGAGCGGGAGAGCAGCGGGAGGGGGGTGACACCTCTCTCGCCGCTGATAACAGTGATCTCCCGGCAAATCTGCCACAGAGACCACCATTATCGTAGACAGAACCGCCGGCTCTAAAGATGGATACCTCAGTTGTGGCAGCAGCTGCTGCCGTTACCGAGATATTCATCTTCGAACTGCCGACTTATATCTATATGAACCGGTCGGTAAGTGGTTAAGCAACAGATGGTGAAAAAAGTATGGCTAACAGGATATTCAGCATCAGCAGTTGCAGGCAACAGTACTAAACTTGTATATAAAAATAAATGGACCTTTGTTAGCCATAGGAACCATAATCCTTACTATGCTATAGTATTAACTGTTGATTGTAATAGACATTGCAAATACATAGCTTTCAGAATACTGTTTGTGAGCTTGGCATTAAACCAAATTAAATGAAATTTTCTAAAATCAGTTTTACATTACAACTGTTTAGCATACAGATCTTATTTAACAATGGCATACCAAGGGTTAAGATCAAAAATGGGATTCCAGAAACGGTTTGGTACCAACAAATTTTGTGTGATATTAAATTAAACTGCATTATATTTAATGTAAACATTGTTTGATTAAGCTTCCAGTATCTATATTCCTTGCTCCTTGATGGTCAATAGCTTGAACCACCCCTTCACCCAGTTTCTGTCTGTACTCCCTTAGATAACTATCATGACTGGGACTCATGATGTGATCATTATGATGCCTAGAGGTAAGGGGGTATTCTTCAGGTCCCTTCCATTAAAGATGTTCTGCCATTTGCTACTAACGCAGTACAATCCAATCCAATGATGTACCAACTATGAACATTTTCATTATATTTTTAACCAGTGTTTACATGCCTTTCCAAGTGGTCAAAAAGGTGTGAACCATCTATTTTATCAAGTTTCAGTTTGTGCTTCTTTAGCTCATTATGGTACCCAGAGGCAAGGGTGCATATTTCAGGTCCCTTCCATTAGAGATTTTTTTGCCATTTGCTACTTACACAGTACAATCCAACACACTGATGTACCAACTATGAACATTTTCATAATATTTTTAACCAGTGTTTACATGCCTTTAGCTAATTATGGTACCCAGAAGCAAGGGGGCATATTTCATACCCCTTCCATTAAAGATTTGTCTGCCATTTGCTACTTGCACAGTACAATACAATTTCCAAACATACTCCAACTATGAACATCCTCATACCACTCCTACTGCTTCCCCTATGATAAGCCCTAGACAGGTCTGAAATCAGAATGGTAAAATTTAGAGAATAAAAAAGAAAAGAATTGCAAAAGCACAGAGGCAACCTCCAACACAATTTAGCTTGGGTGCTGCTGCTGACATTCTTCCTTTTCTCAATAACTTTAAAAAAATAATACAAAAAAGGTTAACAAGTTAAATTTGCATATCTTAATACACTGGAAACATTTTTGCATCTTGGATCTAAGTACTTTTTAAGTGTAGTAATTTCTGCCAGTGTATGCTGTTACTAATGCTGTCTCAGCATGACGTCCCTTCATTTATGCTATGCCTCTTAACTATGCAGCCCTTTCATATATTCAATGTGAAGAGTGGTGACATTTGCAATGTTAATATTGAAATCAAATGTTTAAAAATCTTGTATTTCTCCACTTTAAACAGTTCATTAAAATAATTCTGTATACAACCAAAACATTATTACCAAGATCAATGTTTACACTTGCAGCAAATCCACTTCAGCAAAAAGGGCTTGCTAATGTTCTGCATTTTCCTATTATTCTGAAAGTGTATTTAGCATTTGAAAGTTTGTTCAACAAGAATATTTAAATACTCTGAATGTTTTGTGACATTTACTTAAATAATGTTAAAGTAATTATACTCTTTTAAACATAATACAAAAAGATTTTACTGATTTCTGCTTCCTTTAAACAATAAGCCTTACTTAATACAATGTTTATCGGGTAATTGTGATTACTATATAATATGCATTTAATTTTGAATATATATTTAAAGGGTACATACAAAACATAGACTACCATTGGTGAAAAAATCCTCTATAGATAAACATAATGGACGCAGAAAAAATATATATTTTTATAGTATTTTTATTACTAGCTCCAAGGATACTTATCTGAAAAATGGAAATCAATACCCAGGAATATGCTTTCTTGGTACATGTTATCTACAAAAAAATTAGAATATATCATTGTCTGAAAATACTAGTAGGCCAGAACATGCCAAATAGTGTGCTATAAAAGCGATGCTTTTTGAGCGTAGCAGTTGAATTTTTTTTAACCACTTGCCGACTGACCACGGTACATATACTGCGGCAGGTCAGCTCTATTGTGTGAAGCAACATACCTGTACATTATTTTGTGCAATAGCCAGTGCGGGAACCCGCGCCCATTCATTGGCCAGAGGGGGAGCCAATGCCACGCGCGATATCTTCCAGCCACCTGCGATCGCTCCCCCGAAAGACAGGACAGTGGTCTGCCGATGTAAACAAAGCAGATCATCATCCTGTTAGGTATAAACAGAGAGATCTTGTGTTCCTGCTAAGCAGGAACATGGATCTCTCATTTCATACAGTGAGCTCATCCCCCTCGCAGTGAGAAAGCATCCCCTAGGGACACACTTAATCCTTTGATCGCCCCTGCTGTTAACCTCTTGCCTGCCAGTGTCATTAGTATAGTAACAGTGCACATTTTTAGCACTGATCACTGTAATAATGTCACTGGTTCCCAAAAAAGTGTAAAAAGTGTCACTTAGGTGTCCGATTTGTCCACTGCAATGTCGCAGTCCAGCTGAAAATCGCTGATCACCGCCATTACTATAAAAAATGAATTTCAAAAAATGCCATAAAAATATCCCATAGTTTGTAGAAGCAAACCAATCAATATATGCTTATTGGGATTTATTTTTTCACCAAAAATATGTAGCAGAATACAGATTGGCCTAAATTGATGCATTCATTAGTTTTTTCAAATTTTTTCTATTGGGTTTCCTGCAGAAAGTTAAAAAAAAATGTTGTTTTCTTTTCAAAATTGTCTGTCTTTTTTTATTTATAGCGCAAAAAAAAAAAAACGCAGAGGTGATCAAATATCACCAAAAGAAAGCTCTTTTTGTGGGAAAAAAAGAACATCAATTGTATTTAGGTACAGCATTGCACGACCGTGCAATTGTCAGTTAAAATAACGCAGTGCTGTATCGTCAAAAATGGCCTAGTTAGGAAAGGAGTAAAACCTTCTGAGGCTGAAGTGGTTTAAGTCTGACTTTGGAAATGTTGAAAATGAATTGCTTGTTTAGTTTAGGGATGAGGGGAAGCTCTCCCACACTCCAATATTGGACAGTCCCTCGGGATCAACACATCCAGTGCAGGGGTACAGAACGTCAGGACCTTAGTCCACTGGGGTGTAGGGAAAAAGGCTCTATGGGGGCCGGTCAGGGCCGTCTTTAAGGCAGGGCAAAAGGGGCAGTTGCCCTGGGCCCTGTCATTGCTGTGGGGCCCAAAGCAGCTGCCTCATACTTGCCAACTATCCCGGTTTAAATTATCTTGTCCCTTGAAGTTTTAGTCCTGTGCTGTGTCCCGATATCTCAGTGTGAAGTGCTGCTACTAATGCTGCCTAGCTCTGCCCTATTGTTGTGTGCAGATGACTCACCTGCAGACCCTGTGTTTACATGTAAATAACCGGCATTCGTATGTAAATAGCGGCGACAATACTAAGTAAATAGCTGCGGCTTGCAGCATTGATATGTAAATAAAGGCAGCATTCCTATGTATATCATGCACCCCTGCTGTGAGGAGGTGATGTGCTGTAACCTCTAGCAACTAATCAGTGAGCAGTAATGTGTGCTGTAACCTCTAGCAACTAGTCAGTAAGCAGTAATGATATGCTGTAACTGCTGGCAACCAATCGCAATTGCTGCCTGATCTGATACAGTAAACTGATTTTAAGTCTAGTTGCTATTTATTTTATGTCTCAGAGTAGATGGAGAGGGAAATTGCATGGGGGGGGGCCCAAGAAAAATTTTGCCCAGAGTCCAATCTATATTAAAGACGGCCCTGGGGCCGGAATAGGAGTGTGGAGGAGCAGAGGAGAGGGTAAGTTATTCTACTATAACAAGTCCCATAGACCTAAACAAGCTTGTTTTTAAAGTTTCAAGTTGGGTTTTAACTTTTTCTTAAACTAACTCTGAATTGCATTAAGTCTTCCAAAACATTTTAAAATTTGCATGTTAGAGAAGACAGTCTTAGTAGTATAACAATCCTTAAAAAAAGTGAGATGTGAGGTGCTATGCTAACAGATGGGAGTCTTTTTAATCTTGTCACTGGTCTACTTACATAACATCTGTAATACTCTGAAACTGGTTGCAAATTTAAGATATCTTTAAGTGTTGTAAATCATAATAGTTAAATATATTTAAGTAACCATACCCAGAGTTGTGTTAGCAAAACACAACAAAAACAACAAGTAACTATAATATAATATACAATAATATTCATATAAAAATATGGCATTTATGATCTCCAAAAGTTAGATGTCTAACTCTCAGTAGAGTGTTGACTAATGGTCCGGGCCGAGCGAAAGTTTGGCCCGAACATTGTCTGGTCGCCCGTGCGGAGAGCATCCGAATTTTCAGAGTGTTTGTCCCGCTGAACGTCTTGCAATGCACTGCGTGCTGCACAGTGCATTCTAAGCCCTGATTGGGAAAGGTATCAGCGCTTGCACAGCTAAGCAGAACCTCCTGCCTGCATGCCTGACCTAAGGGCTGGTGGTTTCCAGAAAGCAAATGCTGCATAAATCATTTGTCTTTACTCAAGATAATCACGACTAGAAATGCTAGGGGGGGGGGGGGGGGGGTGATTTTCTTTGATTTCTGATTACAGTGATTTCTCAACAAAATAAAGACATGGATGAATAGGTGAATTTGCTTGAAATATTAAAAATGAAATAAGTAGTGTTTTCAGCTTGTGGTGCTGCTTTAAGTGGAAACCATTTTGCATCACAAACAAAGTACAACTAAAGGTTCCTGTATGACAGTCCACACAAGTAGCAGCTCTAGCCACTATATAATGCACAAACCTCATAAAGTAAAAAAAAAATAATAATAATAATTTACCTGCTCTAATTCCCTTTCCCAAACAATGCAACTCCCTATCTATCTATCTATCTATCTATCTATCTATCTATCTATCTATCTATCTATCTATCTATATACACACACACACATATATATATATATATATATATAGATAGATAGATAGATAGATAGATAGATAGATAGATATAGATATATGCAATATATATATATATATATATATATATATTATATTATAATATATATATATATATATATATATATATATATATATATATATATATATATATATATATATATATATATATATATATATATATATTGATTGGAGGTCAAAAACTATGATCCTTATAAAAACCAGGCCCATTCTTTTTTTATTTATTCTGTTCATTCTATCAGGACAAGAAGTTATGACAAACCTCTCCAATGGAGCCAAGAGATAAAAACAAAAACAAATTTAAAAAGAGTGAGGGGGACTAGAATGTCTGAAAATGTTTTTATTTCTGGATAGTCTGAACCCTCTGGGCACTATTATAGACCCTTATCTATTTCTAGCAAGCATATATTGCAATACCTGTTCAAGTAGACCAGTGATCCCGCTTTGAGAAAAAACAATTGCTAAATTATTTTATTGCTGTTTATGCTTTTCAAATTGTCACACTTTTATATGTAAAAAATATGTGTATTTACTACACTATAAGGACTCCCCCGTCTCTCCTTTTGTTTCCCTTTTTTTCCCAGAAAACATCATACATTTTCTCCTGCCGCAGATACTACAGAGTATTACCACCCTATTATTATTATTTATTTATATAGCGCCAACAGTTTACGCAGCACTTTACAATGTATAGGGGGGACAACACAATTACAGTACAATACAAAAGGTACAGGAGGGCCCTGCTCATAGAGCTTACATTCTAAAGGGAGGGGGTGGTGGTACAAAAGGTAATAGCTGCAGAGAATGATTTGATGGGGGTGGCTCGGGGACAGGGGGCGGGTGTGGGATAGGCTTCCCTGAATAAATGAGTTTTCAGGGAACTCTTAAAACACCCTACAAATAAAATAAAAAAATCTGGCCTTAGGTTTTTATAAATAACTGCACCACATCCTTTATCAATATTTAGCAATACAGATTCTATACCTTTTTAACTTTTTTTTTTTTATAGAAATAAATCATTTTATTCAATATCGGTAACAGTAAGGGAAATATGGTATGCAAAGTTAATCGTTGCTGCTGTGAAAGAGCATTTTCTGATACTGCAAAATAGTTGTAAATGCTACATATGAATTTGTAAATATTACAAACTGCTATTTTTCATTTTGTCTCTGTTCTGGTGTGAGATAAATCTATCTTGATATGCTTTTTCCAAGTCTCCCCATAGACTTTAATCACATTTTTGAAGCTAAGCTGTTGTGGTAAGTGTATCTCAGTAAGATCAAATCTTATCTTATCTAGAGATTTAATTTACGTTGTATCAACATATATGCATCCCAAGAAATTCAAAACTTCTTTATATAAATTGCAACTCTCAACATTTCTCTTTTATGCTACAGTGCAAGATTATTTGTTAAGGTATGCCTGTGCCAATCGAAGATAGATTTATCCACAAATGCCTATAACTACAGAGGTGAATGAGGGCTTGTTTTAAAGTGCTTTTACTGCAAATATTATAAATACTTTAGTTCATTGTCTGAGCACAGATTAACTTAAAGGAGTTGTAAAGGCAGAGGGTTTTTTTTTTATCTTACTGCATTCTATGCATTAAGATAAAAAGCCTTCTGTGTGTAGCAACCCCCTCCAGCCCCCCTAATACTTACCTGAGCCCCATCTCTGTCCAGCAATATCCACAAGTTCCTCAGCCATCAGGGACTCTCCTCCTGATTGGCTGAGACACAGCAGCGCTGCCATTGGCTCCAATCAAAATCAGTTAGCCAATCAGAAGATAGGGGTGGGGCCACACGGCAGCTCTGTGTTTGAATAGATGCACGTAGCTGCAGCTCGGCTTGGGTGCCCCTATAGCAAGCTGCTTGCTGTGGGTGCACTCAACAGGAAGGAGGGGGCACTCAACCGGAGTAGCAAAGAGGAACCCGAGAAGAGGAGGATCTAGGCTGCTCTGTGCAAAACCACTGCACATAGGAGGTAAGTATGCCATGTTTGCTATTTGTTAAAAAAAAGACTTTACAATAACTTTAAGCATTGTAGAAATAGTTGTTCTTCAAAGTTCACAACATAATCTCAGAAATTTTAGCTGTTTTCTATACAAGCAGATCTTGACAGCTTGCCAGTCCTCTGCTAGCAGCACATCCCAGGTGTTTCTAAGTTTTTAGAAACTGATCAAAACCATCTATGGAATCTCTGTTGTGTCCTTTAAGGACTCTTAATATGGCAAATTCACCTTTTCATAAAAAAAAAAATGAAAAGATGCACTACCTCTGTAACCTTTCCCCACCCTCAGATCCTCACTGTACTTTGTTGGTCCTGTACCTCTCTTTGGCTCCCCCCCCCCCCCCTCCTTTCACCCACTAGTCACTATAATAGGCTGCACACAGAGAGTTACACTAACCAATGAGAATCTCTGTTGAGCATTCTTTCTTCCAGGACCTGGTCCCTGCGAAAAGATAAGACTCTCATTTGTGAATGTGGTTCACCCACCACGTCATACATTTATTGGTGGTATTACTTTTGTCAGCGTGCCATCACAACCAATGACACCAATGGGACCTACCCAAATCCATACCAGATCCCAACTGAAACATGCAGCTTGGCTGGCAAGGAAGGAGAAGAGAGGTGAGCATGCAGACCTCCTTTCCTGGTCCATACCAGGCCACCTGTCCTCAATATGAGGATGGTACTTTGCCAGAGACTTCTTCTCCACATCCGTAGTCCAGTAAACTTTTGGGGTCTATGGGGAGAAATATAGGAATATGGAATCTCCTTAAAAAAAAGGGACCTTCAGATATACTGTATGTCTTTTTTATGTGGGGTACCGGCTTAAAAACAATAACAGACTCTCATTAAGGATAAAGGTCTAGTATAGGTTTTTGGGGGGAACCGCATGCTGTTTTTTTGTGGGATCCCCTCTTGCAATCCACATCAAACCATCATCTAAGATAAAGCATCTAATAAACACTGATCAGTCAGAACATTATGATTACCTACCCAAACATGAACATGAACACCCACTTAATATTGAGGAAGTCCCACTTTTAACACCAAAACAGCCCTGACTAGTCGAGACATAGACTCCAACAACAACAACAATAACAACACCTTGCCTATTAGCCTTGAAAATGGACAGAACTGATTGTCAATATTCCACAGACGTCATTGGAGTTCACATTAAAGTTTACAAAGTTTCGCCCATAACTACTGCAGATAGCCAGCATTATGAATCATGCAGATACTGTAACTGTGGCTCTGCCCACCCATCTGTCTATGGACTAACAACCTTACGTATTCCCCTGCTATTCATACCTTGTGTATTGCATGTTATTACCCTATGTAACCTTTTTATCAATTTCAAAACACTTTCTAAAAAAAAATGACTTAGAAAAAAATATAAAAAAAGATATTCTGTAGATTGGATTAATTTAGATATGTTTTAATTCTCCTCTTAAAGTGCATGCCGAGCCAAAATTATTTTCCTAGTTTCGGATAGTGGCAAGGGTTACAACCCCATCAGGGATTAACTGCTGTGTGAGGATTCATTAGTGAGAATTCCTGTCCTGAGGACAGCATTTTACCAGGCAGAAAGTAAAGTGATTTCTCTCACCATCACACGGATAGAAATAAATAAAAGGTTTTCGTTAGCACAATGGGGAAGGCTAGAACCCATATTAGATTTTTTATTGCTGTATTTATTGCTATTTCAGATTTCCTTCTCTTCCTGTCTGATGAAATCATTGTTATCAGCACAAGAAGTAAGGGGAAATATCTCTAACAGAGCCCTAGATACCTAAATATCCCTAAAAACCTGAAAGGAGTTTAAATCCTTCACCCACTCTAACCAATAAAAACAAAAAAACTTTTGACTTGCATATTAGTGGACAGAACAGGGTACATTATGCCATGTATACTATGTTTAGTTATTTTTCAAATAGAGCATGGAAGCATTTATAACATATGCTAAAACGTGTAACACACAAAATACATGTTACCACTACAGAGACAGCCATTTCATTAATGCCGCGTACACACGATCGGAATTTCGGGCCAGAAAAAGACAGATGAGAGCTTTTCATTGGAAAATGCGACCATGTGTATGCTCCATCGGAATTTAGCTGTCCGTATTTCCGCCAGCCAAAAATTGATAGCATGTTCTCAATTTTCCGGACAGAAAAACTTTCCGATTGTGTGTATGCAATTCCGACACGCCAAAAATCACGCATGCTCAGATTCAACTACGAGACAGAAGCTATTGGCTACTGAACTTCCTTTTTCTAGTCACGTCGTACGTGTTGTACGTCACCGCATTATAAATGATCGGAATTTGATGTGACTGTGTAGGCAAGACAGCTTGAGCTGAATTCTGTCGGGAAAACCATCAGAGCTTTTTCCGACTAGAATTCCGATCGTGTGTATGCGGCATAAGGCTCTGTTTCCACTCCTGCGATTTGTTATGCGACTTGACACATGTGAAGTCCCATGACAAGTCAAAACCCATGTATTTCAATGGTCCCCATTCTAATTGGTGTGACTCAAGTCGCAGCGACTCAGAAAAAGGTTTATGCACTACTTTGATTTTGGTGCGACTTGTTCTCCCATGAGTCTCACCAGTCGCATGACATCACATCAAAAATCGCATTGCAAAGGCGCACTGTAAATTACACCACTTTGGGGTCGCAATAGTGCAAACCTAGCCTTAAATTCGTAAAAGCAATATACTGTTGCTATCAGACAAGAACCTTAAATTGGGTCTGCACACACAAAAAAAAAATCATTAATATTCCTAAAAAAAAAAAAATAAATAAAAAAACATTTGGAAATAAAAAAAATTTAAACTCCCCTCTAAATGACTGTTGCTAGGGGGTCCCTTGTAGTCTGCCTCCTTCAGTGCCTGGGCTGGTGACATCACTTCCCCTCGGCACAGGAAGGGCTCAGCTCTGCCCTCTCCCTCCTGTCAATTATCTGGGAAACGTGACAGGTCCCAGATGATTGCGCGGCCACTCATAGCACGCGGTGCCGCTCACGCATGCACAGTCGGTGCCCGGCTGTAAAGCCACAGCCGAGCGCCCACACTTACAATGCCGAACTGAGGGGGGGGGGCGAGCAGGGCTTCGATCCCCCGCATCGCTGGACACTGGGACAGGTAAGTGTCCAATTATTAAAAGTCAGCAGCTGCAGTATTTGTAGCTTCTGACTTTTATTTTTATTTTTTTTAAATGGGCACCCCACTTTAATACTCAAACTGACACGGTCATGATAATAGTTACAAGATATTTAAATGTTTTATACCATGAATTTAAAATAACAATAGTAACAATAACATTTACATTTTAGGATTACCTCCATATTATTCTGTTCTGAATGAACTGCAGCCACAGGCTATTATGTGGTTGAATTATTATTAATTTATTTCTTAATTCACATTCCATTCAAAAGTTTGAATGACATTCACTAATAAAAATATAATTTATATGCCCCTCAAGCACAAAGAGGATTCCATTTTTTTAAATAAAAAATTGCATTTGATTATCATCTTGTATCCATTATTAGGCATTAGTTGTCTCTTGTTATCATTTTTAGCACTAAGCAGTAGTAGTTCTCATTAATTACATCTACACTGAGGTACTGCTGGGCAACAGTTAAAGTTTTCTTTATGAATATATCAGACACATATGCACGTTTTGTTTTACTATACAGTACATCCAGGTATAGTTTTTTGTTGTACATACATGTCTGTATAAATTAACAGTCAGACTAGGATCTCTGCATTTATATCATTACAACATAGCTGGCTAGCACAAAACCCAAAGAGCTATACAACACAGAAGATTTTACTCTCTTGCCACTGAAAGATTTAACCAGAATTTTTTTTTGTAGTTCGATCAAGCCCCTAAAATTGCTAAAATGACTGTAAGCTGCAGTTACATAGTTACGTCAGGCTGAAAAAAGACAAAAAAAGTCTATCTAGTTCAAGAAACAGAAAAATAAATAATTTAATATAATAAATAAATAGAAATCTCCAATACAGAATCTTTTACCCACAGTTGATCCAGAGTAAAGCCAAAAAAAAAAACTATAAAGCATGTTTCACTTTGTTCTAGCAGGGAAAAAATAAATGCCTTCTTGAACCCCCAGAAAGCAAGCAGATATTCCTTGGATCAACACTCTCTGATGTTATCACCTATACATGTCAATATCCTGCACATTTTTTTGCATTAGGAATGCATCTACCTCTTTTTAAAACAATCTGCTGGCCAGAACTAGTTCATGACTTCTTGAGTCTAGTCCACATTTTCACAGCTCGTAATATGAAGAAGCCTTTTCATATGTGAACGTTAAATCCTGTTAAATCCTGTTATGTTAACTCCTGGTGTTAGGTCCTGTTGGATTGCTGATTCAATAAGCAAATGCAACAAATGACACTCCATAAAGTAAACTACACATGTATTATGCAATATCATCTTGTGGTTAATAATTGCACATAGTTGGAGCATTCTGCAATCATGCTGGGATTATTTCTACCACATGCTGCTTGTGTAGCATACTCCAAAGGGAGCTACTTGTTCCATCTGTCTAACTACTCTTAGCGATTAATCATTAGTGACATTAGTAGCATGACCAAGCTAGTATAATCCCCTGTGTGACTCTGCCTTAATAACTGCTAGCAAGTGGCCCAACCTCAGCCAACTCAAGGCAAAACTATATATATATAGTTATATATACATATACATATATATATATGACAGGGTGAGGCTCTGCCACTATATGAATTTGGGTAATTTGGGTAACACATTGGGTAACAATTTGGGTGAATTTGGGTAACACATGATTTCAGATTTGCAATGTGTTTTGTGGAGCAAACTATGTTTGTATGCTATGTATGTATGTCACTTCTCTGAGTTTGGTAGTCCTGGATCAGGGAATTGAGTTTGAAGGTTCAAGGGTGGAACATGGAGTTTGAAGGTTCAAGGGTGGAACTTTCAATTCTGTGTCCAGGTTTTTCTGGAGTTTTACAGCTTGTGTGTCTAGGTGCACACATTCATTATAAACTAGGTCTGGAGAGAACTCAGGGCAGTTGCTTCCATTTGGAGAGAATGTCCCTGTGTATAGATAGTTGTGTGTTCCAGTCAGGAGGGGTGATGTTCTCGGGAGACAAGACCTTACATTGGGGACTTCTTGCCCATTGGACTAAGAAAGTCAGGACTGCTACATGGGTCCAAGCAGACTGAGAAAGCAGAGATGAAGTGGGAGAACTCAGGGTGCTGGGGGCCAGGAGTAGGAACATACAGTAGGGTGCTGCAACCAAAGCTGAGTGAGCCTGAAGAGCCAGAGGTCGGAGAGACTAGAAAGCACCGTGCTGCTGACAGGAGAGCCAGGTGGCTCAGTATTTCTGCAGAACACTGTTTTATGTGAGGCTGAAAACCCACTGTGTGGAAAACCTTATGTTGTAAATACATACATTTTTCTTTTTTAAGGAAAGTGGGCTACTATGTCCTTAAAGGGGTTTTAAAGGTAAATGTTTTTTCACCTTAATGCATTCTATGCATTATGGTGAAAAAACATCTGACAGTGCCTGCGCCCCCAGCCCCCCCGTTTTACTTACCTCACCCCTTGAAAATCCTGCGCTCGCCCCCGCCGTCCTTTTCACTGTTCAGCCTGGACGCAGATTGGCTGGAGTGGATGGATGGAAAGCAGCGCAGCCATTGGCTCGCGCTGCTGTCAATCACATCCACTGACGCGGAGCGCCGGGGGGCAGGGCCGTGTGATACAGCGAGCGGCTATAGCTATAGCTGCGGAGCGTGCCCGCAGGTGCTTCTCACCATGCGAGGGAGCTCGCATGAACGTGAGAAGTACCTACGGGAGGAAGCCGAGACAGCTGCCGAGGGACCCCAGAAGTATATATATATGTATGTATATATATATATATATATATATATATATATATATTTTTTTTTTTTTTTTTTTTTTTTTTTTTATCTGTGGGAGGATTTGTGTTAATTACATGTACAAAATTTAACAAACTCAAATAAAAATAAACTAAAAAAGATTCTTGGCAACATCCATTTGCACTGCACCTGAAAAATGTGTAACCGGCAAAAGACAAAAAAATGGTAATTTATTCTGAGAATGCTGCTCTTAAATAAATAATTACGACAGGGTGATCCAATGAATGATTTAAATCCATGCATTGCACTCTCTGACTATTATGTTGTTTATACTGGAGCAATCTGCCTCAATCACTTTAAATGTGAGACTGCATGCAAGCTGCTGACATGCATCACTAGTTAAGGAAACAAAAAGAGAGAGGCATTTTCACATCCAATTCACATTATAGTGAAAAATGTTAGAGCCAAAACCATGATGGATGAACATGATGTTTAAAATGCTGCCATTAAAAAGAACTTGTGGATCTCTAATACGTCTGCTGTAGCAGATAGACAATAGCAATCTGCTTCTAGGCTGCTGAAAGAATTACTGTACCAAGGGCTTTACTGAAATAGCAGGGAATATGAAGGTAGCAGAAAATACCCCATATTGAAGGTGAATTAAACACTTGTCTTTCATAACACCATTTTACACATATTAGCCAAGAGTAGGTAAATGTAAGCAGCATATAAATGGAATGGATGGATCTAAACCTGTCACACCTCCCTCCCTGTTCTTGGACAATAACATCTGCCCATCCGTGGAGATTGAATTAAAGTGTCTATGCTACATGTCCACATCTTAATAAAAGCATCAGTGTGATTCCCTGGGAGCCGAAACCTCAAAACTGTTCAAATAAGTGAGACATTTGTGAAAAATGAAATTCAGAGAGCCTTAACCACTTGACCTCTGGAAGATTTATCCCCCTCCATGACCAGGCCATTTTTTGCGATACAGCACTGTGTTACTTTAAATGACAATTGCAAGGCCAGCCACGTAACACTGTACACAAATACAATCGATGTGACTTTTTTTCACAAATAGAGCTTTCTTTTGGTGGTATTTGATCACCACCGTGTTTTTTTTTTTTTTTTATAATGCAAAAAACAAACAACAATTTTAAAACAATATTGCATTTTACTTTCTGCTATAAAACATATCCAATAAAAAAAAATAATAATAATGAATTTATTCCTATATTAAGGCCAAAATGTATTCTACTACATTTTGTTGGTAAAAAAAAAAAAATCCCAATAAGTGTATATTGATTGTAGACGCTATACTTGAACCAAACAATGGTATATATTTAATGATTTTTTTATTTTTTTTATACTAGTAATGACTTATAGCTGATGGCAATATTGCGGCAGACAAACAGACACTGACACTTTTGACACTTTGCGGGAACCAGTGACACTAATACAGTGATCAGTGCTAAAAATATGGACTGTTACTGTACTAATGAAACTGGCTGGAAAGGTTAAACATCTAGGGCAATCAAAGGTTTAACTGTGTGCCTAGCCAGTTTTTGTGTACTGTATGTGCTGCTTTTACTAGGGGAAGAGATGGATTCTAGTCACTGTTTTGCAGGAACACAGAATACATCCCGTCCCCTCTGTCAGAACAGCGATCTGCCTTGTTTCCGTTCTGTGTTGTTTACCGATGATTGGCGGGTGCCGGAGGACATTGACTACCTTCCACCCACAGATCATATTCACAGCAGAAGCCAACCCCCTGCGGCACCCACCTCCTGTAGGCAGAAGTGCAGCATGATGTATACAGGGGGTCCCCGGGTTACAAACAAGATAGGGACTGTAGGTTTGTTCTTAAGTTGAATCTGTTTGTAAGTCAGAACAGGTACATTTTGTAAGTGTAGTTCCAGTCAAAAAATCTATGTTTAAGCTTTTTGGATAACATAGGGAATGGTTATCACCCCTGTAACATTTGTTTAGCTGTCTGTGCCCCTGTACAGAATATTTCACCTACTTTTCTGTCCCAATGATAATTGGATTTTGAAAATTTTGGGCTGTTAGGGAAACAAGGATTGGTGATAAAGCATCAGTGGAGACACCTTTTTTCCCATATTAACTCTTACAAGAGAGAATTTCCCTTACTTCCTGTTGTCTCCCTCCGTTTGTACGTAGGAGTCATTTGTAAGTCAGATGTTTGTAAGTAGGGGACCCCTGTATATACGTATAGGAGAGCTGCGCTATAGCAGTAAAACTGTCTATGGGACAGACAGTAAGTGGTTAAAAGCAATTTTTCTATGTTCACTAATATATAGACATCTTTGGATTTATCTGTTAAAGCCCTCCCCCATATGCATGAATGCAAATGTTGTGACTGACCATATTTAAACACCAAGGTTTTGTCTGTAGATTATTTTTTTCTGCAATGCCTATAGCTACAGAGGTTATTGGGAGTTGATTTTACTGCACATTATACAGTTGTTTGGGCACATATTCAATTTTAAGCTGAATTTAAGGCAAATACCTCTGCTAAAGATAAAGCTATATTAAATATATTTGAACTGTTATAGAATGTTCCTCATGTTTTATGCTCTATTTAGAGAGGCGGCATAGTGGTGTTAGGGCGGCACAGTGGTGTAATGGTTAGCACTCTCACCTAGCAGTAAAAGGGGTTGCTGGTTCAAATCCCAACCACGACACCACCTGCCTGGAGTTTGTATGTTCTCCCTGTGCCTGTGTGGGTTTCCTCCAGGTACACTGGTTTCCTCCCACACTCTAAAGACATGCAGGTAGGTTAAATGGCTTCTGTCTAAAACTGCCCCTAGTATATGAGCGGGGACATTGGATTGTGGGCTCCTTGAGGGTAGGAACTGATGTGAGTGTGCAGTCTACAGGGATAGGGACAATTGTAGACACTCACTCAGGGTGGACTGTTGTCTTTATTCAACCTTACTAACTATGTAACTAGACAGAATCCCTTTTTATTGAAGGGATGAGGTTATCAGCCCATTTCCTCTAAATTAATTTTCCTGCCAGGAAATTACAGGTGTTAGACTAACAGAATTATACAATGCAGGAAAATCTGATTGGCTTATAATGTTGTTCCTCCCTTTCCCAAACTTACAGCAGTTCTGATGGGCAGAGGGCTACATAAAAATAAAATAAAATCAATTTAGAATTAGATTTTAAATACATGTACATAGTTTAGTTTCAAGCGCTTATTTGATGGTGGAAGAAGTAAATGTCTCACATAAATAATCTATCCAGTTTTGTTCAGCATACTGTAACTATGTTTTCCTTGACAGTTTCCCCTCATCACGAACCTTTATACATCCATTCTAGCAATGAACGTGGTCAATATGAGTAGTTATTACCAAGTCCCAGAAAAGGAATCTCAAATGAATTGCTATAATAGAGTTTGTAAGTAAAATAGGAGTTGCAAAGCCCTTTAAGGATCATGTGAATTGACATTTAGCTACTGAAGCGCCTCTCTTCCATTTTTTACTAAAGCCCAGTAGAAATTAATTCACTGATTTCTATACAGCTGCTGGATATTATGTTTTTGTATACAAACAACTGCTATTCTTCCATTTAGAAAATATATCTAAGATTTATAATGTACCTTTTGTGCCTTTGATCCCCACAGAAGTGTATGGCATGTGAAGAGAACATTGAAAATGAGCCAGGTGAAATCTCGTATTTTCAACTATATTTTACAGAATGCATGAGAGATTGCAGTGCTTTTCCCGAGTTCGCATTCACTTGCTTAACGAGTGATTTTTTTTTTTTTGAGTGTGGTTGTTAGGAAATTTATATATATATATATATATATATATATATCTAAAGAATTTTATTTGGCCTGAACTTCCCTCCCAAGGTATTTATAAATATAAAGTGACAGGCCAATATATGCTTCAGCAACAGCTCCAGTGCTTGTCTGAAAATATAAGTCCTAAATCTAGATAGACATCTTGACCCAAGAAACAAAAGTAAAAATGATAAAATATTGCAGTGTCTGGAGCTGAAAAGACCATAGAACATTTCATTGAAAGAAATAAATCTAAAGTAAACCGTAGATTTTTGAACCTTTACTTCAGATAAAGCTTACTATGGCACAAATAATGGAATGTTGCAAATGGAACATTTATCAAACATTTTCAGTAGCCTAACGTGAGGTATACCAGCAACCAAAATCCTGAGGATTTCAAGAAAGAAAATGTGCTTTACCACATGATGGGCAACGTTGAAAGGTCAGAAAATATAAACTGAACTATAAACTGACTTACAAAGTCTTTTATCAGTTATAATATCAGTTATAACTGCTAAAGCTGAAGGTGAGTCTGACAATGTTCTTCTGGGTTATCGCTTGTCTTCGTATGATTTGTTCAATCATTAATATTACCCTGCTTCCCCGAAAATAAGACCTAGCGTGATTCTCGGTGATGGCGGCAATATAAGCCCTACCCCAAAAATAAGCCCTAGTTAAAGTCCTTGTAGGGCTTATTTTCAGGGAAACAGGATAGGGCTTATTTGTGGGCAGGGCTTATATTGCAGCAATCACCGACAATCACGCTAGGCCTTATTTTCGGGGAAACAGGGTACATCTTGATAATGGTGATGATGATGATTATTATTATTATTATTTTTATGTAGTAATGAATTTTTTTGTAATTAATAATAAAATGTTCTGATTTGCCAAGGTGGAGAGGAGGGGCAGATGACATCACAATATCCTCCTTAGCCAATCAGAACCTGTCTTCTTTTTTTTGACAAAAATACAAGGTGGCTCCTGAGTGGTGGAGGGACATCAACAGAGGTAAGTCACTCCTACCCCTCTAGAAGAGGACACAGTAGCCATACTGTTATTGTAATTGTACAATCAGTTTATAAAGCTGCCCCACAGTATTGTTGTTGTGTCAATTCATTCCTGAAGTACTGCCTAGTACAAACAGGCCGAATGTAGGGGGACACCGGTCTGTTTAATAAAAAGTGGCTGACATTCGGCCCGTGTATATGGAAGCCAGGCCAACAGATGACAGCCGATTAGCCAGCTTTTGTCAGACGAGCATGCTGGCAAAACCAGCAGCCGACCGTCTACCAATCAGTGCTCTCAGACAATATCTGAAAGCACTGACCAGAGCGTTCTGACGAGGGGGCCGTCCCTCTGTCAGAACACAATAGCTCAGCAGGGGAGATTGTTGTACTAATGTTGGATCGTTAGTACAGTGGCTGTCATTTTTTTTTTTCCTTCCACTAACGAAAAAAAGAAAAAATCTGTATTAGGCTAAAGAATTTCTTGTCTCAAGCACAATTTACACTTGAGGGAATGTAATTGCTAATTGCAACACTTTTTGCAGAACAAAACCCCATTACAAAAACCTCATATAAGCTTCAGCATGCTAGTTTATTTTCAAAAGTAATTTTTAATGTTTTTAAAACTGCAGTAAAAAAAAAAAAAAAACAGTGATCCTTCCATGAAATAACTTGCTTAGGTACTTCCTGTGAGATTACAATGGTCTCTCATTTGCACTGCTGAATTGTCATCCTATCACATGCACCCTCACTGCAGATGGCAAGTGACTCTGCTGACACACATTGTGCAGGCCTGGTCCACTGTTACCACCATCAGAAGGTTGGTTCCAAACAATGATGTCCAAATGAAGCAGAGAAGGGTGTATATAGACAGAAAGTGTCTGAAAGAGGATTCATGAGATCAGCAGCCATATAAAAAGTGTGAAAAAACTGAAAACAGTACTTTATGATAAAAAAAAGCTATTTTTCATGATATATGGTATTTTAAGAAACTAAGCATCATCTATTTAGGGTCTACTCTTAAAGTAGGATTATTTCCATGTACCAGTTTCAATGCAACCAATTGCTGCATGGGCTTATGTAAAAATTGACAATTACACAAAGCCACAGATCTCATTTGAATCCGACTACTAGCAATGGGGATGTCGCTGAATTTCAATACTGGATATAATACTATAGATTTTGTGTTTGTGTTTTAGAACCATTGGTAATATTTAACCACTTGCCATCCACACCATAGCAGATTTAGTGCTCCAGGCGGCTTTCCTGTACAGGATCATGTATTTATATGTGATTCTGCATTTCTGCCCACATGGAATGTGTGTGCCGCTGGTGGGCCACTTCTACTGTGAGTAATGACAGTAGAAGCCGATCTGCAGGTGTCGGGCACTGGATGTCCTCTGGCACCCGCCGATCATCTGTAAAACACACAGAACTGAAAGCAAAAACCATCTAACACAGTAAACAGAAAAACACTGGCTAGGCACAAGTTAACCCTTTGATCACCCTAGATGTGTAACCCCTTCCCAGTCAGTGCCATTAGTACAGTGACCTTGAAAGGGTATGTGTGCCACTCAGGCACAGAGTGCTGACAGGGGATGGAGCCCATCCTGGCTCCTGCAAGGGTTCAAGAAAAAAAGGGGTAGCCCTTGGAAGTCACACATCTAAGGTGTCTTAGAACGGTAAATGGAGGGGCAACTTCAGCCTGGACTCAAACTAGGCCACGACCCCAACATTTTTCACCTGCCCCTCCCAAAGCTTAGTCATGGGGATATTTTTAGCACTGATCACTGTTCCCTGGTTTCCACAAAGTGCCAAAAGTTTCTGTAAGTGCTTAATTGTCTGCCGCAATATCACAGTCCCACTATAAGTCGCTGATCATCGCTATTACTAGTATGAAAAAAAAAAGAAATTCCAAAAATATATACCACAGTTTGTAGGCGTTATAACGTTCATGTAAACCAATCAATATACGCTTATTGGGTACATGTAGTAGAATACACATTGGCCTAAATTTATGAAGACATTTAATTTTTTTACATTTTTTTTTTATTGGATATGTTTTATAGCAGAAAGTAAAAAATATATATATATTTTTTTTAAGTTGCCGGTCACTTTTGTTTATAGTGCAACCAAAAAAAAAAAAAAATGTAGTGATCAAATACCACCAAAAGAAAGATCTATTTGTAGGGGGAACAAAAAATGACATAAATGTATTTGGGTAAAGTGTTGCATGACCACGCAATTGTCAGTTAAATTAATGCAGTGGCGTATCGCAAAAAACGGCCTGGTTATGAAGGGGCAAAGAAAAGGGTGTCCCCTGGGGGTGGACTTTTAAGGCACGTACAAATTATAATAGTATACAAATTATTTTATTACATAAAACCAAACAAAAGGGGGGGGGGGGGGGATAAATCTTTCGGAGGTCAAGTAGTTAATTTGATAAATATCATAGGTATTTTTTTTAAATACTTATTCCTGTGCTTTATACACCTCAAGGTATTCTGAAATAGGAGAAAAGCTAAAAAGAAGACTCCCTTATGTGTATACTCCTTTACCAGAATCCGAAAGTCCCATATCATCCTTATTCTATTGTCATATACCTTAATACATCTCTTTACCGCCTCTCAAAATTGTCTCTTTCCTGAACCATCCACTCCCAATGCTCTTGTGCTTTCAACTTTTTTTTTTTTTTCTATAACTTTTCTTTTCCTCTAGATTCCCATCCCACTTGACTTACATCAAACTGTCACTACCTCTCTTCACATTGAAACTACTAATATGCGTTCAGTATAACTGCCAAAGAGATAACCACTGCTGCTCTTTCTCTCAAAGTATAACCTGTGCATCAAATATAATATATTTGAAATTATTATCACTTTACAACAAACTGCTGTGGAGCCAGCAAGAGAAACTTCACAGCACAGTCAATGGAACCCTAAGTGTTATTATTTAAAAAAAACACAATAAACACTATATATGAATGATATCTAGAAAAAAAAAAAAAAAAAACATACATCCAGAACATTATCAGATTATATTTTGGTGAATTTATAAGTCAAAAGACTATAGGGTCCAATGCAACCGCTGAAAAGGCATTGTATGTATTTCTGTTGAATTTACTGCCAGGCATCCTGGGAGGATGAATCTTTAGTTTTAAGTGTTTGATATGACTGTGATTAGTTCTGTTATGGAATGTAAATTTCCATACTCCTGCTTTCAACCTCTTTATGCATATGGAATATCATTTTAAGTACATTGAATAGTGTCAGATAAATATAGCTAAGCATAAGAATATTTTACTATGGCTCTGATGTTAGATTTTTATTAAAGCGAGAGTAAACCCGCTGACTTTTTTTTTATTTATTTTTTTACACCTGTAAGGGAAAAGGCATAATGAGCTAGTATGCACTATATATTAGCGCATTATGAAATACCTTAGAACGAGGCGCCGGCATCTCACTCGGTCCACGCCGGGGGAGCTGACATGTTCCCTCGGCGTGTCTTCCGGGTATCGTGGGTCCGGCGCTGCGAGTGGCCGGAGCCGCGATGTCTTCACTCCCGTGCATGCGCGTGGGAGTTTTCTTCCCGGCAGGGTCCGGCTTCTGCCGGACTTTCAGGCGAGAATCCCCGGTGCGCACGCACCGCTGAAGTCAGCGGCTCATTGCGAGAGCAATATCTCCTAAACCGTATAGGTTTAGGAGATATTATTTTTTACCTACAGGTAAGCCTTATTATAGGCTTACATGTAGGTCAAAGTGAAAAATGTAACTATACAACCGCTTTAAAACCTCTCAGGAGAGAAAAGCCTTCACTGATACTTGTCTGTAATGATCCTGTAACTTCTTGGTCCACACCAAGCTGGTAATAACAGCACACTCAACCTTTATTTATTCTGGAAAAGCTGCTCACTAAAGAGCGAAGATAGAAGATTACCAGCCAGGCAATACGCATCTTCCAGCAGAATAATGAGAGATTCACATATTTTCTTTGAATATTTTCTTTGAATAATTGACGCTTAAATGGTTAAAAAATGATGTTTTAGTGTTTTATCGGAGCTGTATTTTTATTCTTTTGGGCTCACTGTGTTATGTGCATGCTTTGCATGACTCATTGTATAACATAATAGTCTAGTGGGAAACTGGAAGGACCAGATTAAATTGTTTCTACAGTTCCTAAAAAGCAAATAGAAAATGACTACAGGTTTAGTCATTGTAAAATAAAATATATGTAGTGCTCATTTAAAAAAAAAAAAAAGAAATCTCTGGGCATGAAGCACCAATGCTGTGGTCTGAAATACCTGTGATTTAGCAATTACTACAGCCCTCTTTCCTGGTATGCAGTAATGTTCCACAACATTAAAATACCATGGTATAGGAGTACCCCAGAGTTTGTTTGATGTACCCCTATATGTACCCCTGGCACTTCTACTAAGCATCTTCAGCATGAAGGCTGGACTTACATGAATCTGACTACTCAATTGCACAGGTACATTTAACAAAGGAATTACATTTGCTTTTCTGAGGATCACATTTACCAAGGTGCACAGAAAACATCATTTTAAGGCTAATACAGCGGAATACATCTTTAGTGTATGTACCTACACTATATTACCAGAAGTATTGGGACACCTGCCTTTACATGCACATGAACTTTAATGGCATTCCAGTTTTAGTTTAGCCTGTAGGGTTCAATATTGAGTTGGCCCACTCTTTGCAGCTATAACAGCTTCAACTCTTCTAGGAAGGCTATCCGCAAGGTTTAGGAGGGTGTCTATGGAGATGTCTGACCATTCTTCCTGAAGAGCATTTGTGAGGTCAGACACTGATGTTGAATGACCCCAAACTCACCCATCCGTGTCTTTATAGACCTTATTTGCGCACTGGTGCGCAGTAATGTTGGAACAGGAAGGGGCCATCCCCAAACTGTTCCCGCAAAGTTGGGAGCATGAAATTGTCCAAAATATCTTGGTATGCTGATGCCTTAAGATTTCTCTTCACTGGAACTAAGGAGACAAGCCCAACCCCTGAAAAACAACCCTGCACCATAATCCCCCCTCCACCAAATGATGTGGGCCAGTGCACAAAGCAAGGTCCATAAAGACATGGATGAGCGAGTTTTGGGTGGAGGAATTTGACTAGCTTGCACAGAGTGCTGACCTAAACCCAATACAACACCTTTGGGATGAATTAGAGTGGAGACTGCTAGCCAGGCCTTCTTGTCCACATCAGTGCCTGACCTCTCAAACACGCTTTTGGAAAAATGGTCAAATATTCTCATAGACACATTCCTAAACCACGTGGACAGCCTTCCCAGAAACTGAAACTGTTATAACTGCAAAAGGTGGACCAAATCAATATTGAACCCTACAAACTAAGAATGGGATGCCATTAAAGTTAATGAGCATGTAAAGGCAGGTGAACCAATATAGTAATAGTATAGTAGTAGTAATATAGTGTATTTTGTCATGTAAAGCTGTAGCATTGATAAATGTGCAACATCCCTGGACATATAAACAGCAAATAGACATATAGAAATATAACCTTAGATTGGCAAGATTACAGTAAAAGAACTTCATGTTTCCCAAAGCACATCAAATAACTTACTGACTTGCAGCATCTTTTAATGTTCTATTACATTGTTAGTTTATCAGTCTTGTTACTGAATTATTAAGCGTTGGCTTTCTAATAGGTGGGAGTAAACTTGGCCCAACTAACTAATGTATTTTTGACTAATCAAGATGGTCTGCAAAGCTGTCCTTGTTGTAAACAGTGTACAGTATATATATATATATATATATATATATATATATATATATATATATATATATACATATATATACATACAGGACATACACAGTATCTCACAAAAGTGAGTATACCTGTCACATTTTTATAAATATTACATATTTTCACGTGACAACACTGAAGTAATGCTACTTTGCTACAATGTAAAGTAGTGAGTGTACAGCTTGTATGACAGTGCAAATTCGCTGTCCCCTCAAAATAACTCAACACACAACCATTAATGTCTAAACCACTGCCAAGAAAAGTGAGTACACCCCTAATGAAAATGTCCAAATTGGGCCCAATTAGCCATTTTCCCTCCCCGGTGTCATGTGACTCATTAGTGTTACAATTAGGAGCAGGTGTGTTAAATTTGGTGTTATCGCTCTCACTCTCTCATACTGGTTACTGGAAGTTCAACATGGCACCTCATGGCAAAGAACTCTCTGGGGATCTTAAAAGAAGAATTGTTGCTCTACATAAAGGTGGCCTAAGCTATAAGAACATTGCCAAGACCCTGAAACTGAGCTGCAGCACGGCGGCCAAAAACATACAGCGGTTTAAGAGGACAGGTTACTCAGAACAGACCTCGCCATGGCCTGTGGGGGCAACCAGGTGAGGAGGACAAAGACAAGTGTGTCTTGCCTACAGTCAAGTATGGTGGTGGGAGTGTCATGGTCTGGGGCCACACAAGTGCTGCCGGCTCGGGGGAACTACAGTTCAATGAGGGAACCATGAATGCCAACATGTACTGTGACATACTGAAGCAGAGCATTATCCCCTCCCTTTGGAGACTGGCCTCCAGGGCTGTATTCCAACATGATAACGAAACACACCTCCAAGGTGACCACTGCCTTGCTAAAGAAGCTAAGGTTAAAGGTAATGGGCTGGCCAAGCATATCTCCAGACCTAAACCCTATTGAGCATTGGTGGGGCATCCTCAAACGGAAGGTGGAGGAGTGCAAGTTCTCTAACATCCACCAGCTCTGTGATGTTCTCATGGAAGAGTGGAAGAGGACTCCAGTGGCAACCTGTGAAGCTCTGGTGAACTCCATGCCCAAGAAGGTTAAGGCAATGCTGGAAAATAATGGTGGCCACAAAAAATATTGACACTTTGGGCCCATTTTCACTTAGGGGTGTACTCACTTTTGTTGCCAACGGTTTAGACATTAATGGCTGTGTGTTGAGTTATTTTAAAGGGACAGCAAATTTACACTGTTATACAAGCTGTTCACTAATTTCTTTACATTATAGCAATGTGCCATTTCTTCCGTGTTGTCACATGAAAAGATAAAATAAAATATATATATATAATTAGAGGCAAGACTCTTGGGCCTTGAAGCTGAAACTGGCAGGAGGACCAGGGAAGAGAAGCAAAGAAAGACGTCAGACGTAAGGGCACATACGTGTGTATTATAGGTCATGCAAAGCTTGTTTTGGAGACAGACGTCTGGGACAGTGTGACCTGAGAAGCAGGATGTGTGTAAAGGAGTGCACAGTCACTGCTCAGTACCATCACTGCTGTCAAGGGAGCCCGTCAGTCAGGCACAAATAATGCATCTGGGAGAATCTAGAGGCCCCAGCTGCGTTTCAGTGATTACTGCTATTGTAGCTCATAAGAAGGCTTGTTACCCTGCTCCTAGTAAGGTTACTTACTGTATTCTTGCATAGCACTTACTTATCTACCAGCAAAGTCATTTATCTACCAGTTACACTTTTTTTTTTATGTTTTTTGCAAAAAAAATGTATTTTTATTTTTTTTCTGTGTGTTTAAGTCAATCCACAAAAATAAGAACTGGTTTTAGCTTTTTAAAATATGCCTGTTCCTAACTAGCAATAACTGTAAGGAGAGCTAACAAAAAGCCATTTGAGATAGAAATACAATGATATTTCATGAGGAAAAGTGCTATTCATAAGGAATTAAGATTTGTAATAGCTAAATTAATTCAGAAGAAAAAGAAAGGAAAAGGACAATGAATACTATAGAAGCAGGGCTAGCAGCAGCTGGTATTTTGGGCAAAGCCTGTATACCAAGCAATGGCTGTAATTAGAGAAGCAGATATACACTATGGGGTGTATTTACTAAAGGCAAATCTACTTTGCACTACAAGTGCATTGCAAGTGAACTTGGAAGTAAAGTCTCTGTAAATCTGAGGGGAACATGCAAGGAAAATAAAAAACAGCATTTTTTGCTTGTACATGATTACATGATTGGGTGATAAAATCAGCAGAGCTTCCACTCATTTCACATCATCTTCCCCTTAGATCTAAAGCGACTGCACTTCCAAATGCACTTGTAGTGCAAAGTGGATTTGCCTTTAGTAAATCAACACCATTTCATCTATACTATTTCTTTAGTAGAATACAACATAAAAAAAGGAAAATGTATAAAAGCAGAGCTCATTCTGCTTTTGTGAAGAAAAGAATAGTATGAGAAAAATACAGTGAAATAAAATAACACAAAAAAAGAAACTGAAACTATGGGCACAAATGACAGTCTATAGCAGTGATGGCGAACCTTGGCACCCCAGATGTTTTGGGACTACATTTCCCATGATGCTCATGCTCTCTGCAGTGTACTTGAGCATCATGGGAAATGTAGTTCCAAAACATCTGGGGTGCCAAGGTTCGCCATGACTGGTCTATAGCATTGACACAGCAGTTTTGGTTTTCTGATTCCCTCCTGTCACTTAGTTTAATTACCTGTTGATCCTGCCAGATCTGTTGTTTTGGCACTTCCTTTAAACCCCTTTAACACTGAATCAGTTTTCAGGCGTTTTAGCACTAAAAATAGCGTCTGTAAAGCGCCGGAAAACTGCCTCTCAAGCCACCCCAGTGTGAAAGCCTGAGTGCTTTCACACTGGGGCGGTGCGCTTGCAGGATGAGAAAAAAAGTCCTACAAGCAGCATCATTGGGGTGGTGTGGGAGCAGTGTATACAGCGCTCCTCAACCCCCCCCCCCCCCACACCCACACCCATTGGAATGAATGGGCACCGCATCACGGGCGCCTTTAACCCCTTTTTAACCTTTTTTTGGGGGGTTAAAAAAGACAACTACTGCACGAAAAGCAGCACCAAAGTGTTGCTATAATAGCGCTAAAGCACCACTCATTTTAGCTCGATAACGCCGGCACCGCCCCAGTGTGAAAGTCGCCTTTAAAGAGTGACAATGCTGTTCTGTCTGCAGCAAACTTGCTGCAGCATTGCCACCATGTGGACAAGGTTGCCCTGTCACACTGTTGTCACACTGACAGTTTTAACCAAGCCTGGACATTGTTCACCCCCTTGACCCTTTTAAAACAATACTGTGCTACCCTTAAAGCAATATACCATATGTGTATACAATATTAAAGTGCAATAGTACTGTGAGATAAATCTTGAATCCAAACTTTGTATTTTGCTTTAGTGTTTGGTTTTTGTTATTTATCTTTTTGCGAGTTACACTCTTACATCATTGTTCACCCCCTTGGTCCTGTTCCTGTGTGTAGTGTGAGTGCTCTAAACCAATGTTTTTCAACTGCAGTCCTCAAGTACCCTCAACAGGTCATGTTTTCAGGATTCCCCTCAGATGAAACAGCTGTGGTAATTACTAAGGCAGTGAAACTGTTTAAATCACCCGTGTAAAATAATGGAGAGCCTGAAAACATGACCTGTTGGGGGTACTTGAAGACTGGGTACAATCATTAACATCATGACTGTTGCCTTGTGAGTTTATGTGAAATCTCCATTAATAGCTGTAAAATATTGTAATTAGGAATATATTTAATTTAGCTTGTATCTATGCAGGCCAAAACATATTATCTTCACACATATCTCTGGTAGACCAGACAAGTCGGTGCCTAGGCTTGTATATACAAACAATGGGATCCAAACCTCATTGTTTTACACATACTCACTTCAAAGGATCCCATGTTGGGATATGCAATGAAGGGAGGCCAATACTTAACTTCTCTGGAAAATTCAAGTCAATCTCCTGCTCAGAATAGTCACAAGGATTTGCATTAAAGGGGGCTGACTTATGCAACGTATAGGAAAGCTCACCAATCAGAGCCACGCTATGCCAACCAATGAGGCATCAGCCTGTATTGATATACACAGGCTAGATGGGAGGAAAGACTTTCTCTTTATGGGAGAGCAACCATCAGAATGGGAGCTTGGTGGAAAGGGTAATTAAGGGAAAAGTCTGCATTTTACTTGTAACTAAATATGTTTGTAGATGAATGTTTTAAGGAATATACTCTGTATTCCTTAATGTAATTCTTTTATTTGAACCTAATATTTTCTTCCTTAGTATAGACCAGTGATGGCGAACCTTGGCACCCCAGATGTTTTGGAACTACATTTCCCATGATGCTCAGCTACACTGCAGAGTGCATGAGCCTCATGGGAAATGTAGTTCCAAAACATCTGGGGTGCCAAGGCTCGCATTCACTGGTATAGACCAGTGTTTCTCAACTCCAGTCCTCAAGATGCCCCACCAGGGCATGTTTTCAGGCATCCCATTATGTTGCACAGGTGATTTGATCCATTTCACTGGCTGCAATATTTAACAGCTCTTTCATCTGATAGAAATTTTGGGGTGGCACAGTGGTGTAGTGGTTAACACTCTTGCCTAGCAGTAAGAGGGGTTGCTGGTTCAAATCCCAACCACGACACTACCTGCCTGGAGTTTGCATGTTCTCCCTGGGTCTGCATAGGTTTCCTCTGGGTACTCCAGTTTCCTCCCACAATCCAAAGACATGCAGGTAGGTCAATTGGCTTCTGTCTAAAAATATTGACTCGTATGAATGGGGACCTATGATTGTGGGCTCCTTGAGGGTAGGGACTGATGTGAGTGTGCAATGTACAGAGATAAGGACAACTGTAGACACTCACTCAGGATGGACTGGTGTCTTTATTCAACCTTACTAACTATGAAACTATGAAATCCTGAAAACATGACCTGTTGGTACACCTTGAGGACTGGAGTTGAGAAACACTGGTATAGACTACAGATAGATGGTTGTGTGTTAGACAGACTTTCAACTACTCACCAATAATTGTTGTTATTGTGTTAAAGCTTTCACTCTTGGTCAAAGAACTCTCATTTAACCCACATCATATCTTTGAGATATTAAATCTTAAATATAGTACACGGGTAACAATGACATATTCAGACACCCACCCTCTACACAAGCCTTTCACTGGGAAGCTCAGTGTGCTGTTGCTTCTCCTCCCCCCAGCTCTTATTCATCTAAGAACCGAGGGAACAGAGAGAATGTGATCACATAAAAAAAGAAAAAAAAGGTATTTATAATTTTTTTTTTTTTATCTATACACAAAAATGTGTGCCTTTCATTTTAATTTTAAACTGAATGAGTTGTTTTGCAAAGTGATTGTTTACAATAACGTTATCTCATTTAGATCTACTAATGTGAAGAAAGCAGAAACCCACAGCAACCAATCAGAAATCATCATCTAGCTTACCTACAACAAACTGAAATGTGACATTGTTATGGCTTGGCTGCTATGCCTTTTTCTGTATTGCTTTCTGCACTGCTGTACTTGAAAGGGCTCGCCTGCACAGTCATCTGTAGTCCTGTCTCTCCTCCACCATGTTGTTGAAAAAAAAAAAAAAAAAAAAGAACAGAGGAGGGAAGACAGAGAGAGAAATGAAGATCAGCAGAGTAACAGAGAACAGCAGTTCACTATGCATTAGGAGATCTCCTGTGCACATTGGTCTGCCCAAAAATAAATACGAACCAAGGCAGAGAAAAGAGCAGCATGCTGCAATTTTGTCTGAATCTTCTCTCAAATCCATTATAAGATGTGTGCACAGCATAGATAATTGCTACTCTGTTTTTAAAATCATGACAGGGGCAAGACAGGGTTACACTGCCATGTATGAATAGCTTTAAGTCAGCTTACTTTACGACATCCATTGTGCTGACAAACAAAACATTCTGCAGCATCATTTTTTAAATGGACTAAAAGTGGATACTTTTGGCAGCTAACAGAAAGTATTAAAGTTTATTTTTTATGAGCAAGTTGCATACGGTTTCTGACAAGACATGTTCTTTAGGCCATCTGCATGTGTGTTGTACAAAAACATCAATCCTCAATAATGGTTTTATGAAACTGACTAAACTTTAATATAGAGCAATGAGAAGAAGTAACCCATAGCAACTTATAATAAATCAGCTTCTATTAAGGTGTCACGAAACGCAGGAACCTCATTTTTGGATTTGCTGCACATCATTTTAGAGGCAAGACTCTAAGGCCCCTTTCAGACCTGCAGATCCGTATTTAGCCATCCTCTTGCTCAGCAGGGATCGCTCTGTTGATCTTCACTGAGCCGGCGGATGACAAGTCCGACTCTGCACACTGTGCAGGGACAGATCTGTCAGAGAGAACACTCTCCTCTATGGGGGGATCGGATGATTACAGACCACCTGTTCATTTTCATCAGATCCGATCCACCAGGTAGATGGTAAATAGGATATCCATCCATCTGGATTTTGTGGCGGTGATCAGATCGGGGTGGATCGGATATCAGAAGACATGTCACCACTGACGTCCGTCGCTCCATAGAGCTGTATGGAGCGACCGTTCAGATCCGCCTGAAAAAACTGACAGGTGGATCTGAACGGTCCGCACATGAAAGGGTCCTAAAAGTCATCACACAAAATTTCTATTCACACTGCATTGCCCAACAAGGCCTTTTGAATGCAGTGGCGTCGCTGGGGGGGGGGGGGGGTGCACCCGGGTGACATTCGCCAGAGGGGTGGTTCCCATTGGCAGGACCCAGGCAATGGCACTGCACAAACAATCCGCATCTCTCGTGCCACCGGCTGTCTCATACACAGCCAGAGTGAAGCCGTCTCCCCTTCCTCTATGTTTACATTTACACAGAAGGAGGGGCACTGCTGAACATGTCTGTGATATGAGAAATGCACTGCACAGATTATGTGTCTGCAGTGAGGGGGTCTGCACTGAATTGGGGTCTGTGCTGTGGGGGTCTGCATTGAATTGGGGTCTGCACTGAATTGGGGTATGAACTGAATTAGGGTATGCACTGAGGGGGTCTGCATTAAATTGGGATCTGCACTGAATTGGGGTCTGCACGAATTGGAGGGTCTTCACTGAGGGGATCTATACTGAGGGAGAGGGGTCTGTACTGAAGGAGGGGGTCTGTACTGAGGAGGGACTATAGTTGGTGGAGGGTGGGTGATTCCATGTTTTTTTTGCACCGGATGACACCAGTCCTGGTGATGCCACTGTTTGAATGGTTTCCAGCTGAGCCTCCATCTGTCCCTCTTGTTTGTAACCAAATCAAAGGGGTCTCTCTTTCCTTCCAGTATTTGATCTTTTAATGTGTGTGATGTAAAGACCTGCACAATATACTGATTATTTAAAGTGGAGTTCCACCCAAAAGTGGAACTTCCGCTTATTCGCCCTCCGCCCCCCTCTCGTGCCACATTTGGCACCTTTTAGGGGGGAGAGGGGAATGCGGACTGTTTTTGACAGGTTCCCTTCCCTACTTCTGCCGGACCTCGCTGCGTCGAGCACGCGATGGCAGGGCGGCATTAAAGATTGGACGTAAATGTACGCCAATATGCCTGCCCATGCCATTCTGCCAACGTGCATCGGCGTGCGCTGGTCGAGAACTGGTTAAAGGGCTGATTTTTTTTTTTGTTAAAGGTAAAATGTAATTTTTTTTTTCTGCTTTTAAAGGTAAATGAGAGAGAGGTATTTTTGACCTCAGATCTCTCAATAAAGAGGACCTATTATGCTTATTTCTTTTACAAGGGACATTTATTCCTTGTAACAGCAATAAAAGTGATAAGAAAAAAAAAAATCATTCGAGTGAGAGCTATAATTCTAGTGTAAGACCTCCTCTGTAACTCTAAACAGGTAACCTGTAAGAAATGTTAAAGTGTCACATATGGAGATTTTAAGGTACCATACTGTCACCATTCCAGGAGTATGCACAATTTTAAAGCATGACATGTTAGGCATCTATTTACTCGGCATAACATCATCTTTCATATTATACAAACAATTGAGCTAGCTTTAATGTTGTTTTTTTATATTTAAAGTGTATTTTGTATTCCCAAAAAATTGCGCTTGAATGGCCAGCTTCACAATTACAGTGTGACATAAAATGTTGCAATGACCGCCATTTTATTCTCTGGGGTCTCTGCTTTAAAATTTTTTTTTTTTTACTTGCAAATAACAAATGTCAGAAAAAGGCCCGGTCTTAAAGTGGTTAATGCACTGCAGCTAAAATACAAAGTATTAAAGTATAACTAAAGGCAGCACTCTTTTTTTGTTTGTTTGTTAATTTTGATTAGAACACCTCTCAGGTTGTTATTGCTGTGTGTGCCACCATGACAGAGATGTTTGTTTAGCATTATTACTGAAAGTGAAAGTAAAAGAAAATGTTACATTTTCGGTTGTCACCAGAACAGAAAATAGAGGGGACATCTTCCAAAAGGGGCACTAGTTCTAGTGGCCTTGGAGACAACCAGGGATTGTCTCATTTGGAGGGGTTTCTTCTCACTTCCTGCTTTGGCTATAGGAAAGGAAGTGAAGGAAAATCTCCCCAATAGGACACAGATGGCAAAAAAATTGACAATGGCTTTAAATTCACTGTCGCTTGCCTTAGGGCTGGTTCACAATTGTGGTTGAGGGTGGGCATTAACACCCTGTGGTTTAGCAGCATTTTGACTGCCCCCACCTACTCCCCTTTAGCAGCCGGGGATGTACACATGTCATGGATGTGATGCTTTGCGGGCACAGCAGGAATTATACACTCTGCCACTTGGCGAACGTGATCCATTCAGATGAATAGGACCACTCGGCAAGTCCCCTGCAACTGTGTGCAATTCATCAATGGAGCGCACTAGTGTGGGGGTTCAAGAGGTTAGAGCAGCCAGTGAGAAAGTGATGAAATGCCTCATCGCCGCCCATCAAATGCTCTCAGAAAAGTGATCTGAATGTAGCTCTCTATTCAGAGGCCAAAAAAAATTTCAACGAGCCCTCAGACAACAGACAACTTTAAATGCTGACAGAGAGAATATTAAGTATTGTCTTCACTGAAAATAATGCACCACTGGAACATATAAAACACCTGATGACAAGCCACAAAGGAGTTATTTGTGCCTAGTTCCTGTGAACGTATGTGTTGTCCCTTCAGGGGGTAGAGTCCAGGTAGTAAATTGTACATTAGTAATATAATCCCTTACTTTTTACAGATTACACAAGCCACCTGGCTGCTCTACAAATGCTGTATATCTAAGAAATTGTAACCACTTAAGGACCGTCTCAAGCCGATATACGTCGGCAGAATGGCACGGCTGGGCACAAGCACGTACAGGTACGTTGCCCTTTAAGAGCAGCGCACTCACGACCCAGTCCTGAGCTCCTGTGCTTCCTAGTGAGCTTGTTACTGATCGTCTGTTCCCTGTCATAGGTAAAGACGATCAGTGATGTCACACGCTAAGCCACGCCCCCTACAGTAAAAAACACATTAGGTCACACTTAACCCCTACACTGCCCGTAGTGTTAACCCCTTCACTGCCAGTGACATTTTTACAGTACTCAATGCATTTTTAATCGCACTGATCACTGTATTAATGCCAATGGTCCCAAAAATGTGTCAAAATTGTCTGACGTGTCCGCCATAATGTCGCAGTCACAATAAAAATCGCTGATCGCCGATACTAGTAAAAAAAAAAAATTATTAATAGAAATGTCATAAAACTATTCCCTATTTTGTAGACGCTATAACTTTTGCGCAAACCAATCAATAAATGCTTATTGCGATTTTTTTTTTACCAAAAATATGTATCGGCCTAAACTGAGGAAAAACATGTTTTTTTATATATTCTTGGGGGATATTTATTATAGCAAAAAGTTAAAAATATTGAATTTTTTTCAAAATTGTCGCTCTATTTTTGTTTATAGCGCAAAAAATAAAAACAGCAGAGGTGATCAAATACCACCAAAAGAAAGCTCTATTTGTGGGAAAAAAAGGACGCCAATTTTGTTTGGGAGCCATGTTGCACGACCGCGCAATTGTCAGTTAAAGCGACGCAGTGCCGAATCGCAAAAAGGGTCCTTTAGCTGCAAAATGGTCTGGGGCTTAAGTGGTTAAATTTTAAAAAAATATGTGATTTTTTTTTTTTCTGCTGAACACATTATCTCTGGGGCATGCTCTTCTTCCTAATGGTGCTGCAAATCATATATTTGCTATATGTATATCATCGTTTAGTACATGAAGGGATTATTCATGTCTTGAGGGAAGCTGGGGGTGCCAGATTTCATTTCTTTTTACATGACTCAGGCCTGCCTGCAGTGAAGGTCATAGGAGGCAGAGAAGCCACAAAGAAATGTTGCATTTTGAAATGTTATGCATCTCAGTGCATAATTGAAGCCATGTGAACCCCAAAACACTATATATTTCTATATACAGAAGGGCTGCTATTTCTGTAAATCAACAGTGAGATTTCAGTAAGGGTACTGTTTTGGAGTTTTGCACGAAAAACTTCCTTTGTACCACCAACGAACAAGCATAGCATTGAGTAAAATCATTTATATTGCAACCTTTAGAGCACTGCATATTACAAAGGGTTCATTTAGATGTGCAAATTAATTTGAGCATACACAAATGCACCTAATGCATTAAAGGAGAAGTAACAAAACCAAAACTTGTTTGGCTGTACTTCTCCTATGGATCACAGGAGTGCAGTTCATTTTGCATTCCTGTGACCCGTTTTGTCTAAAGTCCACTCTCTTCTGATGTCACAAAGTCAGGCCAAGCTCGGGCGTCATCGCGACCATAGAGTCGGGATCAGCCTAGATCCCTGGGCCGAAACCCGGCTAGGATTGCCACCTGTCCAGGGTTCACCCGGACACTTCGGGTTTGGAATTATGCATCCGGGTTTCAGACTGTCTGAGACCTGGACACATTCAGATCAGACTAAGTCTCCCCCTTCTCTCTCCTGCCTCTAAGTTAGCACGCTAAGGTAAATCAGGGTTCTCAGAGCACTCATTACATCAGAGCTCACCTTTACATCAGAGCCCTCTTTGTACACCAGAACATACCTTATGTTAGAGTCCTCCCTTACATCAGAGTATGCAGAGTCGCCCCTTACAGTGAAAAGGAACTCTGAGTTCAGATGTGAGTGGAACTCTGTGGACTCTGATGTAAAGGGGGACTCTTGTGATTAACTTCATATGATTAGAAATTGTATTTAATAGTAACATCTATGCATTGTTTATCTGTGCATACTATGAAAAAAAATTGCTCGGGTTCGGGTTTGACTTGAAGAAAGCGTGGCCACCCTGCACCTGGCTCAGCCTCTCAGTGACCTGCTGAGAGCCTGAGGCTGCTGCTCCCGTCCCGTCCACATCCCATCGCTCAAATGAGTGAGGAGAGGGCAGAGCACTGAGCTTTGAGAACAGAGCGATGGGTGATGTTCAATCGCTCTGTTCTCAGTGTAAGAGGCACCTGGGGACAGATGCATCATCAGACCGATGTTGCATCCACCAAGGTAAATATGAATAAAAAAAGAACCCGTGTTTCTCTTTTAAGACGTGTTAACAACACATTTTTTACACGTTTTTGATGTGTTCACATTAAAAACGGTTGCCAGACACCCCCACCTCAGCTAGTAATGCTTCCTAAACACATCTCAAACACACAGTAAACACCATAGGGGTTTTTGTGATGCATTTGCAGTGTGTTTACATTGACACCAATGTAAGCGTTTGGAGAACAGCAAAGCCTGGAAAAGGACACATGTTGAGTCAATTTTGATGTGACGCTAATGAAACCATGGGTACTGCAATGTACTCAGCTTTGACAGACATTTGTAGAGCTTTTGAAAATATTAATGAAATGTCTCCCTTTGAAGCTAGTGTAAACTAAAGGCCCTTACACATGATCCGAATATCGTTCGACAGATCGTATGTCCTTATTCGCTTAATAGTCGCAAGTAGAATTTGAATAGGTAAATAAAGTCATGAAAATTCTCGGACAACAGAAGAAAAAAAAATGGAAGTGATGTCATGTGTTGTAATGTATTTGTATTGTATTTTTGGATGACAACTATACTGACTAAATGAAAATCGTACGATCTGGTATGATACGAGGAAAATTTTCGTGCTTGTCCGATCAAATAATATTGGATGCACTGTCGTGCATGGCTCTCAAAAGTAGTGTACACACGATCCGAAAATCGCACGATTCTTCCTCGGACGACAGTTTTCTTACGATATTCGGATCATGTTTACGGGCCTTAAGCCTAATGCCGCGTACACACGATCAGACTTTCTGGTGGACTTGGTCCAGTGGACCAAAGTCCGTTGGACAATTCAATTGTGTGTGGGCTCCAGCGTTTTTTTTCTTCCCAAAAGTCCGGCGGACCTCAAAATAAGACTGGCTTCAAATTTGTCCACCGGACTTGGCTTTTAGCGGACAATCCGTTCGTCTGTGTGCTAGTCCAGTGGACTAAAACCGATGCTAGGGCAGCTATTGGCTACTAGCTATGAAGTTCCTTATTCTATGTCATAACATTTGAATCCGTCGGACTTTTGGAGTGATCGTGTGTGGCCAAGTCTGTTTGTTTGAAAGTCTGGCGGACCCCAAAGTCCGTTGGACTGTCCACCGGACCAAGTCCGTCGAAAAGTCCGGTCATGTGTACGCGGCATGAGATACATTCATGCGTCAGATGCCTTTTATGGAAGCTGCCATTTTCAGACTCAAAGCCTACATACTAGTTCTGAAACAAACTCGTTCTATGGCTATTTACTTTCACTGTAGATGAAGGCAGAGCCCTATAACTAGCGTACAGGATTTGGGTTAGAGAATGGCATTATCTAGTGAGGTTTCTGAGACAGATGTTTCTGCAACATTGCAAAAAGAAAAGGAGCAAAATTATGGATGCTTTGAGATTTTACTTTTTTTATTCTGATATGCAATAAAATACCATTCAAGCATATTAAAACCTGTGTTCCAAAGTCTCTTTGTTAACAGATGGTTTCCTTTTTTTTATGCTAAGCTAACAGAAATGTTCTTGTGGAGCAACAGAAAACCATTAAATATTGTTTACATGTTTTAAAACTTACTGTTTTACTCTATTAAAAAATAACTGAAAGCACCTTGAAAGTCAATATGTTTCATATGCCATTCCATGGAACAATTTCTGGTGCTGTCACACCTGTACAATACAGTGTTAAAGCACCAAAAACATTCTCCTAAATGATAACTGAAACATTAAGGCTGGGTTCATAACTTAGTGTGGACGCGGCTCACAGCAGGGGTCTGATGTGTCCCTGTTCTCCATTTCAGGCCCAAATTTTTGCCTGAATTTGGACCTGAAATGGAGCCAAAGACGCACAGGACCCTTGTGGATTCCGCTCCTTTGGCCGCCACGGAGATGTATGAACCAGCTCCATTGAGAGCCTGGCACACTCTCCTGTCACGCAAATTGAATGCAAGACAACCCGTATCCAATTTGCACTAGCGTGAACCCAGCCTAATTAATGCCTGCAAAAAAGTAATAAAGGGCCTATAAGGTAGGTTTTTTTTTAGCATGTCCTGACTCATCTAAATGAATCATCAATGTATCTATCCTTTTAAATATGCTTATGCCATTTTACTTGAAGAGCAGCATCATACAAGTGATTCATCCTTCACCTATGCACCGTTATTTGCTAATACATCCATGAGTCAATAGATAATAAATAGATGTGCTCAAATCGTATATCTGTTTAAAGAGGAACTACACCCAAGTACAGGAAAATGAAATGTAATGTAGCTGCTGACATTGAAGAATAAAGATACTCACCAGTCCATGCAGTCCAGCCCTTTCACCCATGCAGCTGATGCTTCCCATGCATCATGTAACATCATCTTGACTTTGGGAGTCACCCGTCACCTCTTGATGACTAACTACTAGCTCCCTACTGAGCAGTGAGGCTACATCACCAGTGCCTTTCCAGGGAGATCCTGTGTTTAAACTAAGAGATCTCACATGATCCCAGGGAAAGAACATTTTTATCATTACTGTTTACACATTGCCATGGCTGTGCCAACCTGAAATTTGTGTGGAGTTTTACTGCTTAGGTTTCCGCAGCTATGAAAAAAATGCTTCATAAATTGTTAGTACAACTTTAAGATTTTTAGGTGCAAAGTCAGCTTTTTAAGTGTCCCCCTCCTCCAATTGATAAAATCTGGAATAAAGCACCTATGGAGGAAGATAATATACTTACCTTGCCTGGAATCCGCCTGTGGTGCCTAGATGAGGGTGGCGTCATCCCCTTTTTAGTGAGATTCCAGGTAATGTTGAATAGCCCAAATGTCACTATTAAGATGATCCAGGACTCCACTGCTGCACCTTCTCTCTAGAGTTGGAACACTCTCTAGAGTTGGAACATTTACCATTCTGTGGGATCTCATAGACAGGAAGATGACATCACTCCCCTACACTATGGAAGACTAAGGAGGGTATGTTATCTGATATTTTTCCAGTAAATGGATTGGGGTTTGCATGGACAAAAAATAGTTTGATGGTGACATTTCATGGGCATGTAATTGCAAATATTTTTAGGATATTACACATGCTTGTGGAAATGAATATAGCATCTAGAATATCCCATAACCTGAGGATTTATGGTAACGGTGGGTGTTTTTATTGGATTATTTATATTCATTATCCAATTGATATATATATATATATATTTTTTTTTTTATATTCTGCTCTATACTGATCTTCTTCTTGGGAATGGGTGGAGATAGTGGATCAGATGTGACTAGACCTGAACTAGAATGTTAATGCACATTTGCAGAAACAAAAATTATAGTAGTCCTGAAGATGATACCAAATTTCATAATACTAAAGGGAGCTTCAAAACAGTGATCTGTAGCAGCATGGGAAGTCTAGAGGCTGATCAATTTAATTCCAGTGCTTAGTGATGTTTGTGCCTTGCCTTACACTAACAATCAGTGGTTTCAGCATAAAACCCTCACTAGAACACACAGCAGACACTAAAAACACGCACATCATCATATGAAAATGCTGTACTTAACAGTAATTGTTTAAAAGTATGCAGGTTCTTCACCTCCCTGGCAGTATGATTATGTCAGATATTTGACTCTCAAAGCGGTACATTGTTTTGCATATAAATTTTGAGTTTTATATTGTAGGCCTGTAATTCTTAGTAATAACACACTTAAATCTGTCCAAACAAGAATCTAGTAGACATCCTGGGTATGATAACGTTTGAAACATTAAATCATAAATTATAGCTTAATAACTAACTATAAATAATTATAAAAAATATATATATTAATAATAAAATACATTTCCCCACAATTCACTATTGCTCAATTGTGCAAGTGTTCTAATTTACTATCGCTGTTTTCTAGCTGGTCTAAAACCACTTTTGATGTAAAGGGACACTTTTTGGTTGCCATGGACAATCTCAAGTTTCCAGGCAGAAAGAACAGCATATATATATATATATATATATATATATATATATATATACTGTATATATATATATATATATATATATATATATATATATACTGTATATATATATATATATATATATATATATATATATATATATATATATATATATAATATAAAACTGCATGCCAGGCACTGGACAAAGCACTAGGGACAAAAGAGAAGGGAAATAATTTGATACAGAAACATAATCTGTAAGATTACAGTGTACTGTGCTATGTGTACTTTTTGAATTTGCCGCCAGGCTCCGCCCCATGCGTCGCGAGGCTCGCAGTGACCGTAGCCCAGAACATAGAGCATCGGGTGGAGGACACAACCCACAGACACAGCAGGTGGCCATCGCAGGATCCTGGTGACAAGGTAAGTAATCTGCACCAGGATCCTGAGATGCAATCCCAAGTGTGGCTCGGGGTTACTGCTAATGGCACTGAAATTTAACCCAGAGCCACACTCGGGATTACTGCCAGGGAGGTTAAAACCCCATTCTTGGGGTTTTAACCTTAATAAATATTTTTCACACCCCTTCCACTTGCCTCAAACCCTTCATTCTAGGCATTTTTTTTATCCTTACTCTGTGTAGTCCTATGTACTCACCTAAATTCCTTCTCTAGGTCCCTCGTCACAGTCAGTTCTGGGTGCTTGAGAATCCTCTGATGCGATGGTGCCCAAGATAGCTGGTCTCCTGCCATCCTCCTCTGATTACATCAGTTCCTTCTGGATCCTGAGAGACCCCACCACTGCAATAGGATGTGTCAGAGTTATGAAAGCACGAATGTGAATAAGGACTCAATTATGAAGGGAACAGACGAGGAGAAGACTTTGGGCTGTGGCATCATATGACTGGCTTAAAGTAAATAAAAAAGGGCATTTTTTTTTGATCTAGTGACCACATTTTGGGGAGTGGTAGGAAGTAAAAAATATCCCATATTGGGGATATTTATATCTATCTATCTATTTATATCTATCTATTTATATCTATCTATTAAAAAGATACTGTAGCTGAAAAATTTAAACAAAATGGACACACAGTAAGTATGAGAGAGTTACTGACAATCTAATGCAGTGATTCTCAACCAGGGTTCCGTGGAACCCTAGGGTTCTTCCAAAGGTTGCTAGGGGTTCCTTCAGCATTGGGCAATTTCTGCCTCTCAGATAAGTTCCCAATGACACCATTAATCTTTTTAGCTATCTGTGAGGAGGTAATTCTTCCCAATGACCACAAGCGTAAGGACCATTCTTCCCATTAACCATCACACTATTGAATCACAAGTTGCAGATTTCTAATTTTTAGCAGGGGTTTCCCGAGGCTGGAGAACTATTTCAAGGGTTCCTCTGTGTTGAAAAGGTTGAGAAAGACTGATCTAATGTTTGCAAGGACCACCTGTTGTCGTCATACAATGACCCAAAAAGCCCTGTCATCATTTTAGTCACTGATGAATTAATGCTGTTACTTTAATATTGTAATTAGTTCAAATATCAAGCAACAAGTCTTATTGCAATGTCCATAAGATAACCTTCTTAGTTTGAGGGTTCCAGGAGAATTCTGGAAATCAAGTAAATATGCAACCTTTGTGATTCCAGGGCCATTTTGCTATAATGAAAAAAGCTATGGATCATATTCTAACATGCACTATGAAATTGACAATTTTGATTATGCACAGTAACAACAAAAGGGCACCCAAAAAAAAAAAAAAACTGAGTAATGCACAGTAACCTGTAGCAGCCAATGATTTTTTTTGTTTACTGATCTACTGATTGACTGCGCAGTCACATCTAATAGTGTTACTGTGTCACTGCAATTTACATATGACTAGTTTTTCTACCTATCTATTAAAGCCCAACTCTGGGCAATTTTTGTTCCCCATACAGTGGGGCTGTGCCTGTACTGCATGGGTCAACTATTCATTGTTTCTAGGGGTGAAAAGAAAGTTTATACTCACCTGATCCTCCAGAAAACCACACTCTCCCACAGTCCAGCAGTGGACTGTTCCTGTCTAAAGAGCATGCTGACATCGGGGACAGTCCATTTTCAAGACCACTGGAGTATGGGGGAGCAGGAGCTGCAGGAACTGCTCTTCTGCAGGGAGGATTGGCGGATCAGGCAAGTATATATTCGCTGTCATCTCCCCAACAAACAGTTAACCCATGTAGTGCGGGCACAGACACACTGCAAGGGTAAAAAAAAAAATGCCCGGAGTTTTCCTTTAGACAAGTCTGCATACGTTTTCTTTAGTTTTGATAATACTATTCCTATTGATTTTACTTTCATTTTGATTTGTATACCTTAGAAATCACTAAAAGCTATGTGAGTTTATTTAGCAATCGTGGCTATACTGTAAGCCCACAATAATAATTAAATGAAAAGGTAAATTATGGAATGTATTTAGAGAGAAAATATATGTGTGCGAGTGTGTATGTGTGTGGGGGAAAACTGGAAAATCTTGGACTATATGCATGGCTAGAATCACTGACCAGCTATCGCTATTACTTGCCCGGGTGTCTTTATAGTTAATGGCATGCATGGGGGAAGTGAACGTAAGCATATGTATATGAGGATTTAATGCTTAAATCCTCATTTGCAGAGCACTGAATGTGTGGGGATTATAGACTTAGATGACAGAGTACGATCAAGCAGGTCTCCACAGGAATCAGTTGTGAAATGTTAATAAAATCGTGATTCATCATTTGCAAACTGCAAATGATTAAAAGTGATTGGTGCTCACAAACGTAACAGTGATGTTACTAGAGTCTCTATTTCCAATTGAAGAATGGTAAATCAAAATGTTGGTAAACAGCAGTAAATGTAACTAGATCAGGTAAATGTTTATGCTACTGCAGATGGCAAATGTGCTTTATAGATATGATAAAAACGCCCTAAATGTTTTTTAAAATCAATCTTTGCCCTTAGCATTCCAAACAGCTTTATAGGGTTATTACTTATTATGTAAACAATCCCTAATGCTGTAGAACAGGGATCTCCAAACTGCGGCCCAAGGGCCAGATGTGGCCCTTTGCTAGCCTTTGTCCGGCCCTCAGGCCACTATTCCTCCCAAAGATATGAGACACTTATCTGCCCACTGACACCAAAAAAGGGGCACTATTTCTTCCACTGATACCAATGATGGGATACTATTCCTCCTACTAAGAGGGGCACTACTCCTCCTCCCACTGACCACCAACCCTGAGGCCTTATTTATTCTTACTGATGCTGGGCGCAGGACATTTTTTACCCCCGCTGGCCACTATCCAGCCCTCCTAATGTCTGAAAGATAGTAAACTGGCACTGCTGTAGAATATATACCGCACTTACCATTTCTCTGCTTATACTTCTTGAAAAATTAACATGTGTTCTTATAGGGAACATGTAGTAATGTCAATTGTCACTGAGCAGTACCCTGCAAAAAGTAATTGCTGTCTTGAATTCCTCCTGAAAACAGAAGTGTACTTGCTGTGCTTTGAGCCTCTTAAGTTAATATCCGCCAGACTGAGATCTTCTAGGGCACTGTGCCTGTGACTGCTTGTCTAATGATATTAGGAGAGTGATTTTCTGACTTTACTATTGTGCTGATCAATGTTCCTTGCTAGTGAGAAGAAATATGTACTTTAGGGCCTGCAGTGCACCCCCCCCCCCCCTGCATCATTCTGTAGATCTGTAATTTCCCAACCTTTGGCTTCTTGAAAATTTCCCCATCAGTCATCAGTGGGTCAACTCCGAAATGTGGAAGCAAATCATCACCTTTACAAAAATGTACTCAATAAGGCATAGTAGGCCAGTAAAAGGGGAAAAGATCAGCTGCACCATACTGGTGGCTAGTCCTCTACCCTCTACTTACCTTTTTTTGGGGGCACAACTTCTGCAGTACAGGTTCTGTTCAAACATTTACAAGAAGATATATCATGATGTTTCTGTTCGGTCCCCAGGATGGAGGGTCCACAGAACAGCTCAATGGTATACACAGAATGCCAGCTGGTACATTAGGAAGTTGTTCCACATATATGAACAATTCCTATAATGAGGATTACCTTAACAGAACACTGTCTAAATGACTAATACATTTAGAAGCATGGATAATAATATAAAAAAATTTTCTAATAAGCTGACATACAGCAGGGGGTACTTAGTATATATCTATGTATAGGGCTACATACCTTATTAAAGTTGAGAAACACTGCTATATATTACAGGATATTTATGCTGGATTCTATGTGCCTATTGATATGCCTATTGCAATTACTCACTAGTGTTGGTGGTAATTATGTTACCATATTAGATTCTCACTACACACCAAAAAAGTCCACCAATTAACTGCTGATTAGTTACAATGTTAGAACAACATTTCCTGTAGTAAAGCTCAACCCCAGACAAATACAAGAGTTAAAGTGTATATCGGTAAAGAAAAAATAAATATGCAGTATATCTTTGGAATACATGCACATTCTGTCATGTTTTATTTTCCTTAAAATGCCTGAGAGTACAAAAAAATACCTGTTGATCTGCAAAAAATGTGCTTAGCTCTTATGCCTTGTCCACGTGGAAGGTTGGGGGGATGTAGTGGTCAATAAAAAAAGATGGATGATTTGCATTTTTACTGCTCCCTGGATGCTGTACAAATTTCTGCAGTCCTAATGCTTTGTTTTGCGGGGTGGAAAAAATTATCCAGCTGTAAACATGTTTAAAATGTTTGCAACTCCACAAAACTTAGCATCAACGCACAATAGTTGCAGACTAAAAACATGCATTCAAAAAGGTGGTAGTATTACCTTCTGAATCCTTGGAAGCCTCTGCTCTACAGTACTAATTTCGGAGAGGTGGTAGAGACTGCCACCATGTGAAAGAGGCTTTAATTACCTGTTGGGGGCTGACAACACACAGGATTTTTTTGAGTCAAATGTACTAGAAAAGGTGTCAGCCCTGCTCACTTGTCTTTTACTGAAGCCCCCCCATCCTAATCTCCACATCACTCTGAGAGCAATGCCTTGTACACATGGTTGGAAATTCCAATGCAAAAGGTCCGATCGGATTATATTCTTGGAAAATCCAAGATCGTGCGTGGGCTCTATCGGACTTTTTCTGTCGGAAATTCAGACGGAAAAAATTTGAGAGCAGGATCTCAAATTTTCCGACAAAAAAATCTGATCTGACTTTTTCCGATTGGACAAAGTGCCACGCATACTCAGATCAAATTATAAGACCATAGCTATTGGCTACTAGCCTCGACGTAGTCCCATCGTAACGAAGATATGTCATCACGTTCTGAACAATTGGATTTTCCGACAACTTTGTCCAACTGTGTGTATGCAACATCAGTTTAGTACAAAATCCATCAGAAAAAAAAACGACGGGTTTTGTGGTGGGAATGTCAGACCGTGTGTACAAGGCATAAATGTTCGTTAGTCCAAGACAAGAACTGGGAGGGCTGATTAGGCTTCTTGATAATGCACAGACAGCAGGATACAAGGTACAGAACAGTTTTGAGTTTTTGACACATTTTTTTTGACTCATCTAACAGATTAAAAAATAAATAAAAATCAATGGTATATTTAATCACAAAGGTATGCAAATAATAAAAGTTCATTGTTAGGGTTGATATACACTTTGATCCAGTTGTGTATTCATGATATTGTTAAAATATATATATTTTTAACTGAATTTAGTGTAAGTACTAAACTTTGTTCTGACATCGACCTCTGCAAATCACCTGTACAGCAGTATGCAGGTGAATAAAATGAGTTAGAGCAAAATAAGCCCCTCAGACTTAGTTGGCAGTGAACATACGGACAGAAGAAGAAAGCATGATTATGATTTGTCACTTTATTGTCCAATCAGCATGCTGGAGGTGTGTTCCTGGCCAAGCTTTGCTGATGCAGTAGAGGTAAAGAACTTGTCTAGCTTGTGTGGTAGGAGTGCCTGGCCACAATGCTGTGTATTTTGGTGTTTGTCTGGAGTTCAGATTTAAGCAGCGTACAAAAATAAATAAATAATAAGAATGAAGTCATGGGTCACAGCTGAGACCCACAAAATCTCTCTGGTTGTTGTTTACTGTTGAATTAGACAATGCCCTTCAACTTTTAATAACTGGGTAGTGTTGATATCGCCCTTTTTTTCTGACTTCATATGCCAGAATTGCAAAATGACCCTTCATTTAACATTGAGAAAATGAGCTTCAAAGTCATTTGAAAAGGCCTTTTTTTAAATAATGAGCAAGACCGTTCTGCAAGCAGAAATAAATTATTATTTGGAACACTTTCATCATTCAATTTACAATATGTCACCTATGTTTAAAAAAGGATGGAATTGAGCCGTTACAGATGACATTTTCCTACATTAACAAATAAAATTATAGTATTAAAAAAGGCAATTTATTTAAGCATTGTGAACTGTGAACTCGCTGGCACTTCTTGGTATAAACAAATAACAATTACTGACAGTACCATATAACGCGCTATATTTCAGATCAACAATAACTGTTAACCTTATAAATACTAAGGGCCTGACATCCCATTCCCAGAAGGGATTATGCTAATCTAGCTCTACATCCGTCTTTCCAGCTGTATACATAATTTTCTTTTCACATCCCTCATGTAATAAACGCTCAATGCAAAGCCACAAAAGCATTTCAGTTATTAGTGGGTTAAACCAGTATGTAGAATTACAAACAGTCAATATTAATACTAGAATGTTGCTCATGAAACAAGTATGCTTTAAAAAAAAAAAGAAGAAACAAAAATGGTGGGGCTTGTTGAAGGGAAGTGGTTTGGGGTTTATTTTTTATTTTTTTTATTTTTTTTTTGGGTGGGGGGGTTTGGTTTGGTGTGATTGCTATTTTTGTGTTTTTGTCTGTACTGTGTCAATGTTGTTTTCATATAAAATAATAAAAAGGATTTTATTTAAAAAAAAAAAAAAAAAAAAAAAATATATATATATATATATATATATATATATATATATATATATTTATTTATTTATTTATACTGTATATATGTATATATATATATATATATATATATATATATATATATATATATATATATAGAGAGAGAGAGAGAGAGAGAGAGAGAGAGAGGGAAATATATATATATATATATATATATATAGAGAGAGAGAGAGATTTTTTTTTTCTTCTTTTATGTTTCTATGCTTTTATTCTGGATCCTTGAATCTGAATTTAGATTGTTTATTTTTATTTTTTTGCCAAGCCAGGTGTTGCATGGGCTTCAAACAAGTGAATTTCATGATCAGGTGTTTTTTTTACCTCAGTACACCTCCAATTCCTTTCACAGGAAATATTCATTTTTTTTTATTTCATTCCCATGAACCTAATTGGAAATTTAGAACATAAGCTAGCTTGAAAATGACTGCTTTAATAAATCAACCTATAATTGTCTGATTTAATCAGCGGTCACCATGTAACAAAACTCTTATGTCCCATGCCCAATCAGATTAGGGGAATTTAGACAAGTTAGATTTCCTTTATATAAAAAAAAATACATGACTATCTAAATCTAAGTGGTTAATAATTTAATAAATTAGCTTTTAATTTAAAGCACTACATTTAGCTTTAAGCGATAAAACTTTCTTCCAAAAAAACAAAAGAGATGTGTATGTTCAAATTTTTTTTTTTAAGTGTATAGATTTTAAACAGGTTAAATGTGAGCGAGGTGAATATTTATATTTGAACAAAGTCAAGAAGAACAGCGGCGTATCAAATAGGGACCCATGTGCTTATATATACACGTTTGGATGGAAAAAAAAAACGTGAAAATTGTAAAACAACCACCCACTGTCACTACTAATAGGATAGGAAACCAGCATCAATGAAGCACAATTAGAAATGTGTTGACACTGGGTGTAAGGACACTTGGCACCAGTCACAACAATTTATGTGCCACAGTTTGACAACCCAAACTCACAGCTTAGAAAATGAATACTTAGAGTGAGTTATGTCATAGATGTATCATATAAGTGGGTCACTGCTTCATATCTTTAACATCTCATGTTCTTACCCACAGAAATTCACGAGGGCCAAGGAAATTAATTCCCCAATTGCTGTCAACGGAGTTAGGAAACGGCAATAAACAGCTTACTGTAAAGCCTCTAGCTACAATAAAACGGCTGTCAATAAAGCATGCCCGATATGGTAAATAAAGGAATTACTTATACAGTAACCAACAGATCTGTCTCTATTCTCTATACATAAAGAATGAGGGGAAGACAAGTGTTGCTTAAAGTAGCTCAGAGAACTTCATTTTTTTTTTTTTTTTTAAATCTGGCAGCAGACAGCAGAAAACATCAATATTTTAGGCTGCCATAATACTGACAGTTTTGCACCTGAGCTCCTGCATAAATGTAAAACATAATAAAAGTAGTCGAAATTTGAGCGTTGATAGTACAAGTTTTGTTTGTTCACGGATACATTGCGACCTGAAGGCACAGTTCACTAACAGTTAATAAGACTGCAAACTAAACATAATTGGGCTAATTTAATAAGGCGAGGAGCAACATAAAGAGTGCAGTTACCAAAGGCAACCAATCAATAATGACCTTTTACTTTTACATTAACTCTATGCTAATGAGAGGTGAACTCTAATTGGTTGCTATGCACTGTTGCACACAACAATTCATTAATGGCTATTGCACTGCACTCAAATAATATCACATGACCTCACGCTAAAGATGTTAAAGAAGTACGGTTGTAGAATACAGTGTGAAACATCACTAAAGCACATGTGACACAGTGAGTCACGCTATGTTCTATTTCCTTATACGTCTACCAACTACTGCAATCATCCACAATTCCTAAGGCCTAATGCCAGTAGTTCCATTACTTATTGGGGGATATAAAATGAAGATTAGGAAGTTGGTGCAGTACACCCTATCCATTCTGGATCTACTTTACAAACTCAAGAACTGGTTGCTCCAGTGCAACCGTCATTAAATAAAAGGTTTCGTTGGCTGTAGATCCAGCCTGATCTATTCCTCCCCCATCTCTAATATACTGCAGACTTGGCACCGAGCCAGCACAAGCCACATAGAACCTTACTGCCATCTACAGGCCATTCCGTTGGTCTTTAGAGGCAAAACAGACAAGCCTCAATGAAATAAATTAGACAGCTCTGCATTTAAATCTTTATTAGCAGGGAATTATTGGACTGAAAGCTAATGCTGGATTTTGTAAAATATGAGTTTCCCTGATCACTAATCCCTCTTTAGATGGCAAATTTCACAGCTAAAATGAGCTTTGACAGATTGCTTTTGCTTTACTTAGATGAAGAAATATTTACAATGGATTGAGTTTGTTCTGCATAATTTTTTCTCTAATTATTTGAATAAATCCACTTTCTCAAAGTATAAGTTTGCTTTGTAAGAACAAGCATAATACAGCAGAATGCTCAGTGATACAGTCCCTACACATTTCTCCAGCAGTATAGGAAAACTTTTCAGTATGACACAATAGAAATCTGGGGGCAATTCAAATCCATAGCCCTGTATGTTCAACAGACCTGTATAGTAAACTGATCACTGTTATCCCTACATACGGGGGAACAGAAAAAAAAAACTAAACTAGCAACATTTTATAAAAACTATAGGACTTATTTAATAAGGCAATTCAAAGAGCAATTGTTATTAACCAACTGAAGCATCTAGCCAGATTTAAATTTTCATTCATTTGTCTTGATCTGAACATTAAATGATTTTTTTGCCAATTAGTTGCTATGGGTTAATACACTTTGCTGATAGCTCATTGCTCTTGGGCCTTATGAAATATGCCTGCAGATCGATTTGATTATAGAGGGATTTATACACAGGATAAAATGTATAAAGAGTTATTATAGCCTATTTATTTTTTTTGATACTTGTAGGACAGAAGAACACAATACATTGTGCAGCTAGGCAGAACTAGCAAAGGCACAGGACTGAGAATACACATAAAACTTTTATTTAGCTACAAGCATGCGTCCATCATACCTGTAGCTTTTCCGACAAATAATTTACAGAATGAAAAAACAAAACAAAAAAAATAATAATAAAAAAAAAAAAAAAGCAAAGTAACACTCAAAATGTAAAATACATTTGTGACAGATGTGAATTGCACCCAGTCATGCATTGTTTACTCACAATTAGCATTTAATGCAAAATACATTATCTTACTTTACAGCAAGAGTAAAAAAAAGTTAACCCCTTTTTGTGAACATATAATTCTTGTCCATGAAATAATAAAAAAAAAAAAACTTTAAAATCAAAATCTTCTGAAGTCTGTCAGTGGAACATATTCAGTGTGAAAATAGAAAGTCCTCAGAAACTTTTTTTTTTTTTTTTTTTGTTTTTCTTTTCATTATTGGAGTGTAGGGGTTACAGTGGGACTCTGGTATTTAACATGCACATGTATGGTACAGTACAATCAGGAATGTACATAAGTATATATGCATAAACATGTGTATGCATATATATTCCCGGACTTATGAGTCCTCAAAAGTCTTTCAAGACTCAGTGACAAAAAAAATAGAAAGGGGTTGATTTTTTTTCCCTCTCAGTAACATGAGCAAGCCAAAGAAGACTGTATGAAGACATAGTGGCACTTTAATACTGGTTGATTGGGCACTTGTATGCAGTACTTATAGACCAGTAAAAGTGCTCGTTTACCTGTCTGGTGTGTAAAGGACCTTTTGTCTTGAAGCCTCCCTGGGAACTGCACTCTGAGGCACTGAAGTGATCTGAACTAGTGGAAGAGCGTTTGGAAAGGGTGTCACAGCCCCCAACAAAGGTGTTGTCCAAAGGGAGTTCCTGAATGACATGATGCTTTTTCACTGACACTGGAGTATCTGCTTTAAGATGAAAAGCAGACTGCGGAGAGGCAGACTTGTAATGCTTAGCTAGGTCAGGGCTGTTAGGTTTGAAGGTTGTTGGGGGAGCAGTGCCCCAATCAAAGCGTCCAATCCCTTGTTCCTCCAGCTCAGCTGGAAGACTAATAGTCCCGTTGATAGGTTCATGTACAGTGTCATCAGGTTTAGATTCCTCAATGGTAACAAAATTCAGCAAAGAACTTTTAGGAGATTTTCGTTTCTTCCTTTTCTTTTTTTTATTCTGCTTGCTCTCCTGGTTTGGTGACATCCACTCTGCCCCTTGTTTGCTCCTCTGGGCAGCTTTAAATCTTGATGCATGCCGACATCGAACCAGAACTGTCACAAAAATGACAACGATAACCACCATGGCACCTGCCACAATGGCAATCATTATAGTAAGATAATCCTCGTTTTGGTAGGGTTGACTGCTGTCTCCAATGTTTCTGTCTAACGGAGTTTCCATAGTCCTGCGAATTAAATCATGGATGTAGGAAGCATTCCCAGCTGTCTCATTGACATATAGGAATACCAGTACCAGCGTGTGCAACGGTTTAGGGTATCCTAAGTCACTGATATTTACCACTAGGCGGTGCAGGCCCACATCTGCTGCAGATGGTTTCTCTTCCAAAGTAATGTTGCCTGTTACAGGGTCTATTCGAAACAGACCTTTGCTATTTCCACTGACAATTGTGTATTTCAGTTCGGCATTCATCCCAGTGTCAACATCCACAGCAAAAACTTCTGCAACAACTGAGCCAGGAATGGCTGATAGAGGCACCAGCTTAAATGATGTATTGGATGGAGGGGAGATAACTACAGGGCTATTATCATTAGCATCCATGATATTGATTGTTACTTTTGCAGTAGAGGAGCGTGGATTTTGCCCTCCATCTACAGCTTTGACATCAAATGTGTATGAACCTTGTTGCTCTCTGTCAAAGGACACATTAGACTTAATCAAGCCAGAATATGGATCAAGGACAAAATTTTCATTGTCATTAAGTATTGAAAGTGTTACAGCTTTGTTTTCTCCTGCATCCGAATCTGTTGCTGTGATAACACCCACTGTGCTGTATTTTGGAAGGTTCTCAGATACAAAGAACTGAAAGTGGTTATGTGTAAACTTGGGACTGTTGTCATTCTCATCCAGCACAGTCACTATCACAGCTGCTTGGCTCTGCAGTGGAGGAGTGCCATTGTCTCTGGCTGTGACAGTAAAAATAAAACGCTCTTGCTCCTCTCTGTCAAAAACTCTAGAGGCTGTCAAAACTCCTGTTTTCCGGTCCAGATCAAAAAATGAAGCGTTGGGGCCAAGTTGATAAACAATGTCTGCATTCTTCCCACTGTCTTCATCTGTGGCACTGATAGTGGTTAAGTAGAGACCTCTGCGGTTGTTTTCAGACACTGATAACTCAATTACGGGCTGGATAAAAATTGGAGGATTGTCATTCTCATCCTCCAATTCCACTCTCACCAAGGCAGTCTGGTTGAGGCTTGGTTTTCCAGTGTCTGCAGCAACTATCTTAAAACTGAATTCTTTGGTGCCCTCATAGTCCAACAAGGAAGAAGTTTCTAGCAAATACTGGTTATCGTAGACGGCTTTCAGGTGAAATGGTACTTCTCTTTCGATGAAGCAAATGACCTTGCTGTTGACATCGGTGTCTTTATCGGACACTGTAATCAGGGCTATCTTTGTGTTTATAGGGTCCTTCTCTGATAAATACACCGTACCATTAATAGGGCTTATAATATACCTGAGATCAATATTAGGTGGGTTGTCATTTACATCAGTCACGTTAATATTTACGGTTGCCCTTGCAGGTGTGGAGCTGCCATCTGTGGCTAGGACGGTTAACTTGTGAATTGCAGTGTCTTCCCTGTCCAGCAGTCTCTGTACTGTAATTAATCCAGTAGTATTATTTAAAGCAAAAAGTCTTTTGGTAGCAGATGTCACTTGGGCACCATATATATATTTGATCTCAGCATTGCTGCCTATGTCTGCATCTGTTGCATGCAACTGCACTACAGAGGTCCCTATGGGAGCGTTCTCAGGGATATGAACTTCTATCTGACTTTCTTTGAACACTGGTTTGTTGTCATTCACATCACTTACTGTGACTTGCAGGATAGCAGTGCTGGATTTCTGAGGGTTTCCACCATCCTCCACTTTGATTTTCATCACATAAGTGTCTTTCTGCTCTCTGTCCAAGACCTGCTGCACTATGAGCTGTGGCCATTTCTCCCCTTCTGGTGTCTCGACAATGTCCAGTCCAAAGACACTCTGTCCATTTAAAAGCCCATAGTGCTGAACTCCATTGAAACCTGTGTCAGGGTCAACTGCTGATGGAATTGGGAACCGGCTGTTTATAAGCGTGTTTTCTGGAATAGAAATGTTGATCACAGTTGAAGGAAACATAGGTGCATTATCATTGGTATCTGTGACAATTATTTTGATCTTAATAAGCCTGAAAAAGTCATTGGGAAGGATGACTACTTCAAGTTCAAAGAAACAACCATTTTCCTCAGCATAGGATGATCCAGCACAGAGTTTTTCTCGGTCTATTTTGGTGGAGGTGGTGAAGATCTCCCCAGTTGTGCTGGACACCTTGACCAAAGGAGAGTCGCCAGCTTTAGAAACCAGTCTGTAGACCAGGCTGTTACTGGTTCCAGTTGCAGCATTGATATGTGAGATATTCAGGTCCTTTGGTATGTTTCCAATCGGTACATTTTCAGGCAGTTCCTCTCTTATAGTGTAAATAAGTTCTTGGGCAATTGCAGAATCCAGCCTTAAGCAGGCAATAAGAGCAGCCAACAGGTAAAATTCCCTTAGGTCCATGATAATGTGCTTCCTTTGTTTTCTTGGATTTTAGGATTTAAGGGTTGTCGCTGAGAAATGGTGCCGATTTGCAAGTGGAGGCGTGCATGGACTGCAAGATGCCTTACATCTCATTTCTAATTGGAGCCAGCAGCTGTCAACACAATCACACAAACAAACAGATTTGTTTCATTCAGTACAATATAAGTCTATACAGACATAAACACACAACACATTTGACTTGCAAAAAGTAACTACCCTCAGCAAAGCTTGTCATGTGTGCAAAATTAAAACAGTCTAATAGACCCACACTAGCATGCCTGGCATTATGTGCACATAGGATGCACTCAGCTACTTTTCCTGATATCTTATTCCTACACATTTCTTTTTCTAATCACCGCTGTGTAATGCATGATTCACATCATGCACCTATCCATATAACTGTTGCCAATAAAATCCTAAGCCTTTACCAGTATTCCTTGTAACTGCACTGTCAGCTGCCAAATACAATTTGTGCTTCATTGCCTCTACTCTGGAGTCATTCCTCTTATCGGAGCCTATTCCTTGTGTCTTTGCTACTAGACTGCTATGATATGGAGGACTGGAAGGAGTAGAAGAGGGCTGCTGCAGCAACTGCTGAACATGCTTGCAAGCTCTGATAGCTAAAACATATCGCCTGGGCTTTTCATGATATATCAGGACGTGGCACGGGTCTATACTTTCATGTATCCACAGTACCACTCTGTGTTTTTTTTTATACATTTACCAAATCGCCTCGTGTTAATTCTAACCTGGCAAGTCTGTACAATCCTTTACTTAGGCTAACTACACACCTTACGATGCTTCATTTGCAATCTGGATTTCTTGCCTAACATTATGCATTGCAGGATGCAAATCTTTTCTAATATAATATAAAAAAAAAACAATAATGTCATGATTAATTCTGGCCGCTGTCTAAAAAAAAAGACATTGTGTACAATCATACAATGGTATCACACACATTGCAATCTGATCATGCTGTGGGAACATTCTCATCATTTTTATTTATTTTTTCATTTTCAAAGTGATGATCACATTGCATTGTGTTCACCCCACCGACAATACAGACTTGTAATGCAGCTGTCAGATTGGAAGGCATGTGAACTAGTAATAAAAGGGCTTGCAACTTACAGTCCAGAGGTGAGTTAACTGCAGCCAGGGATGGAGCATCGGTAGGTATCAGGGTAGTTAGGCTCCTTGATGAAGGAAAAAAAAAAAAGACGCAGTCTGGTTATAAAAAAAAAGGTCAGTCCCCTGGATGTGATCTTCAACTAGTAGTCACAAATACTTGTTAATGCAGCTAAAGTGGAGTGATTGTGATGCAGCTTCCATCCGCTGGCCAGTTTCTAATGTGATCTGCATTGGGCTGGAGAGAGAGAAGCTGATGGGAGCCTGTGATTAGTTCCAGCAGTGATAGAGACAGGTAGGGATGCAGGTAGGGATGGAGGTACGGATGCAGGTACCAGTGCGTTCTCCCACCAACATCTCAAGCTGGCAAAAAAAATAAAAAATTAAATAGCAGGCAATCAAACGGCACCAATGCTTAAACTTCACTGTGCCCCCTGATCAGCACGGATGTGATGCATCTAGGAATCCATCCAGCAGCAATTGGCAGGGCGACAATCACAAGCAGTTTGGTGAATCCTAAACCCAAAAGGCTTTTCCCTTTAGAAGGTGTTGCTCCTGGACGGTGATTTAGCAACTCCAAGCTGAACACTGTAAATCATTCTCTCCGCCGGGTCCACCGCTCATCATCATCATCATGTGCTCCAAGGTAGTAAAACATCAACCGGGTACCACATCCGCTTGGAATAATCAAGCCACTTATATTTTCCATTGAGCAGAGGAGAAGATTTCCATCTGGCACTGTAACAGGAAAAAAATAAAAAAATAAAAAATAAAATAATAAAAAAATAAACCAAAAAAATAAATACAAATCAGGAGTCTGCAACTTGCTATGGCAAATGTCAGAATGCTAATAGTGCTGCTCACTGCTAGTTGCCAGAAATCCCCAAACGATTGGCTTTGAGATTGCAAGATGCTCCTTCTTCCCTCTTTATACTAGCCCTCTCATAGACGTGCATGAGATAGCCCACCCTCTTTCCCTCTGAACTGGATTTCTTCATAGAACTCTCAATAAACCCAAAGGGAGGGCGTGTTTGGTGACGGGACACGCCCACGACCTGCTGGTTGGCTGTCTACGAGTATGTGCTTGGGAAAGAGACGGAGCCGGGGCATAGAAGGCTTCCCTTTAGACGTGCCCGCTGCTCGGCTCCTCCCAGCCGGCTAAAGGGTGCTGGAGACTTTTTACTGCCCGCCGCCGTTTAGTTGCTCAGTTACATTGTAGCAGCAGGGCTCTCAGTCTAGTAATCCTTCACAATCAACTTACAATGTTAACCCTCCCGGGGCAGCACTTGGGGAAAGCCTGGATATATATGTATTAATATAACAGCAGCAGTTTATGGCTTATTTGTAGTTAAAATCTACATAGCCTTCTTACAATGGCCATACACATGACGATTTTGTATATATATATATATATATATATATATATATATATATATATATATATATATATATATATATATATGTATATATATATATATATATGTATATATATATATATATATATATATATATATATATATATATATATATATATATATATATATATATATATATATATATATATATGTTAGCATGAGAGCTGCACCATATTTTGCACTGTGCAGTTTTAGTAATTCTCCCCCATTGTCTGGTGGAAAAAAAAAGACACAAGTCCATCTAGTTCAACCAATGATAAAAATAATAATAATAATAATAAATACCCCCCAAATATATATATATATATATATATATATATATATACATACATATACACACACACACACATACACACACACACACACATATCTATCTATCTATCTATCTATCTATCTATCTATCTATCTATCTATCTATCTATCTATCTATATATATATTAAATTCTATATATACAATGCTATACCCACAGTTTAACCAGAGGAAGGGGAAAAAACTCCAGCAAAGTAGGATCCAATTTGCTCCAGCAGGGGAAAAATCCCAATTGAAAATATGTACTACTCCATATTCCCATCACAGACGTTCCTGGATAAAGCTCTTGAAGATTTGGGTGTTGCAGTAACCAGCAGCTGGAAACTGGATCAGAAAGTCACAATGAGGATATTTGCCAGCATACTACAGTCCAAACCAGTGGCGCCCCCCCATCCATCCGTCTGGTCCCCTGATCTACATACAGGGTGCCGGACTATGGATTTCAATGGGGGGGGGGGTTAATGCATGTGATTAGAGCCGGAGGCTTTAATAGGCTTCAAAAAAGTGTGAGCTCAATATTGTGTGACAATAGCGAATGGATATTCGCTGTTTTCACACTAAGTCTCCTCCCCGCCAAACAGGAAGTGGGCCCTAAAACCCATTTCCCGATTGGAAAAAACATCAGGGGAACCTATTGGAAGCCTAGGAGGAGAAAGGAGACACATGGCAGAAGCGGAGGAGGAAGTGACTGGAGGAGAGGACACCGGAGCTCGCCACCCACCACCTAGATGGGGTAAGTGCCGGATCGACTGGCAGACAGCGGGGGGGGGGGGGGTAGTGCCACATATAACAATTACTGTTCTGTAATCTGATTTTTCTTCCAGTTCGATCAGAATATTTCAATAGATTTTGCTTAAAATCAAAAAGATCGATCGCTGGTTACGCCATAAACTTAGCGATCACATTGCATTTTTTACTGTCCTGTGATCTGATTTTTCTTCCAGATCAATCAGAATATTTTGATCAGATCAGGACATTTTACTTGAAATCCATCTAGCAAACAGTATGTGTCTTTTCAATAACTCATAGATAACTCATAGATCCCATCATAGTATTTGATTTGGAATCATTCGATCAGATTGCCATGTGTATGGCTGCTGTTACGGTTTAAAGTCAATCTTGGTAGACCATTGTTAGGTCTTTCATTGATTGCTAAATAATGCCAAATTATAATTGGGAATAATAAAATCTTAAAGAGGAAGTAAACCCTGATGAGTTTACTTCCTCTTTCATTCCCTGCAAAGGCAAAGCATAATGGACTACTATGCATAGCATAGTAGTCCATTATGTGTCACTTACCTGACACAGGAGCCAGCGAAGTCACCGCTGTCCCCTGTAGTCCGGCGCATCCATCTTCTTGGTGGGTTTTGCTGCTCCGCCGCTGTCATTCGGCGAAGCCGCGATGACGTCACTCCCGCTTATCCGCACGGGAGCCGCCACTCGCGGCATCTTCGTCGTTGACGGTGCCGCGCTCAGTGCGCCTGTGCACCACTGTCTACGGCGCATGTGCCGTAGACAGCGGTGCCTGTCTTTCGGCAAATATCTCCTAAACTGTGTAGGTTTAGGAGATATTTCTTGGACCTACAGATAAGCCTTAATCTAGGCGTACCTGTAGGTCAAAGTGTGTTGTAAGGGTTTACAGCCACTTTAATAGGCTCTGGTTAAGTCTGTGATTGCTAAATAATGCCATATACCTATTAGGAATAGTAAAAAAAAAAAGATCTTAAAGGGGTTGCAAAGATTTTATTTTTTTTATTTTTTTTAATAACAAACATATACTACTTACCTTCACTGTGCAGTAAGTTTTGCACAGAATGGCCCCAATCCTCATCTTCTGGGGTCCCTCGGCGGCTGTCTCGGCTCCTCCCCACAAGAGCCAACCCCCCTCTGGGAAGCGCTCTCCCAAGGGGGTTAGCTTGTGGGTGCGTGTGATACAGTCAGCAGCCATAGCCGCTGAGTAAATCACCTGCCCCCATCCCTGGCGTGCCGCGTCATTGATTTGATTGAAAGCAGTGAGAGCCAATGGCTGCGCTGCTCTCAATCATCCAATGAAGAGCCCACAAGAGCTGGGGGAAAGCAACGCGGGATCGAGCCCACGGAGATTTGGGGCTCAGGTAAGTAAAACGGGGGCTCGAGGGGACTGGAGTGGATGCATTGAAGTGAAAAAACACAAAGCTTTAGAACCCCTTTAATAGACCTTCATAGTGTGATTGATTTCTATATAATGTGAAATCATTTTTGCGAATAATAAAAAGGGATCTTAATAGATTGTAAACTCCTTGAGGGTAGGGACTAATTTGAATGCACAATATAAGCGGGATGCATAAATTGATGGCGCTATATAAGTACTTGTAATAAATGAATAAATAAAAAATAATGGACTTTAAGTGTCGGTTCACACTGAGGCAGCGTGACTTGCAGCGCGACTGCCTCAGACGACCTGGACACGACCGCTGCAGCGACTTGCAAAACAACTTCTCTATAGAAGTCAATGCAAGTCGCCTCCAAAGTCGTACAGGAACCTTTCTCTAAGTTTGAGGGACTTGTGTAACTCCGATTGGAAACGGTTCCATTGTACAGAATGGGACGCGACTTGTCAGGAGTCTAAATCGCCTGACAAGTCGCCCCAGTGTGAACCGACCCTAAGTCTTTTATTGATTGCAATATAATACCAAAATATTTATTGGCGATAATAGTTAAAAAGGGATCTTAATAGACCTTGGTTAAGTCTTTGGTCGATTTCTATATAATATATTATAATGACTGGGTATAATACAATTTGTTTATGACAAGAAGGTACTGTATATTATGCCATTCAGCATGTCCCATGACACACTTTATTTGCTTTACCCTTCCAAAAAAAACAATTTGACATTTTAGTAGAGAGGTGGTAACATGTATTTTAGCAGTGATAATAAATTGATGATAGCTGTTAAAATAAAATGCCATGGCAACATAAAATGAACAGCACTATAAACGCCTGGAAGTGACCTTTACCTGAATATTAATAATCAGTCCTAGAAATGTACACTTTGTCAGATGATTGTGATGATGTTTAGTAATGTCAGCCAACCTGGTGCAGTGTGACTGGAAAGACAAGCAAGGATCTTGCACGTGTAGAGGGGTGCTGGGGGTGCCTTGGGTTAGGAAATGGCATCCTTCTAGCCTGTTACCAGTATACAGTTGGAAAAATAGCTTTAGCTTTATTTAGAAGAACTGCCTTGTAGTTGGCAGAGTGCAGCGTGGGATGGAGCAGGGACTGATGCAGGCAGGTAGGTAGGCAGTGATCTGAGCTGGCTGCGGGCAGTGGTGAAGGGCTCAGGGACTGATGCAGGCAGGTAGGTAGGCAGTGATCTGAGCTGGCTGTGGGCAGTGGTGAAGGGCTCAGGGACTGATGCAGGCAGGTAGGTAGGCAGTGATCTGAGCTGTCTTCGGTCAGTAGTGAAGGGCTCAGGGACTGATGCAGGCAGGTAGGTAGGCAGTGATCTGAGCTGTCTGTGGTCAGTAGTGAAGGGCTCAGGGACTGATGCAGGCAGGTAGGTAGGCAGTGATCTGAGCTGTCTGCGGTCAGTAGAGAAGGGCTGAGGGACTGATGCAGGCAGGTAGGTAGGCAGTGATCCTAGCTGTCTGCGGTCAGTAATGAAGGGCTGAGGGACTGATGCAGGCAGGTAGGTAAGCAGCGATCCTGAGCTGTCTGTGGTCAGTAGAGAAGGGCTGAGGGACTGATGCAGGCAGGTAGGTAAGCAGTGATGTGAGCTGTCTGTGGTCAGTAGAGAAGGGCTGAGGGACTGATGCAGGCAGGTAGGTAAGCAGTGATGTGAGCTGTCTGTGGTCAGTAGAGAAGGGCTCAGGGACTGACAGAAGGACACACACAGGCTCTGCACTCGTGTATAGACATACAACCTCTATGCGGATCTTGTCCTCTCGCGATGAGCCCTCCCTGCTTATTCCTCTATAGCTGGTCGCACTAAGCAATGTATAAAACGCACTGGAGACTGGAGGGACATTGAAGATTGCTAATCCCTCTCTCCTGCCTGCCCCCACCAACAAGACCCCTGGGCCAGTAATCAATCCGCGAGGGGGAAAGGGTTGCGAAGGGCAATGAAATCCATTAAAAGGCCAGCGTGCCCTGGGCAAAAAAAACAAAAAAACGATTTTCTTTAGAATGTGTTCTCCATTCACAATCGCACAAGGCGGAGGATGATAGGATGGGTGTAGCATGGTGCCAGAACCGAGCAGGCTGCCATCCGCTGGCCGCTACCAGCGCCCTGTCCGTGGTGCTGAAACTCATCCTCTGGGAATGACTGAGCGGAACAGAACTGGGCCGGATCGCTCTACACTGCCGACCGTTCCCGTCTATTCCCCCGCCTCTCACTACCATCTGCTGCTCGGCATTACATCCCTGTCCATGGTGCTGAAAATCAGCCTATCCGATCCCACCGTCCATTCCCACCTATTTAATCCCTTCTCACTCCCATCTGCTGCTCGGCATGAGCTCACTATCCGTGATGTGGGAACTCAACCTATAGGGAATTGTCCATTCCAATGCCACTTCCATCTGCTGGTTGGTGTCCTCGTCCTATCTATGGGGCTGAAACTTAGCCGACGGCCAACCATACTTTCCATCTATTTAATCTATTCACTCTCTATGGCGACTGGAACTCAATCTAAGTGCAACCGTTTATTCCCAGTAATCCCTTCTCTCTCCCATCTGCTGTTCGGCAATCGGCATGAGCTTACTGTCCATGGTGTTACAACCCAATCTATAGGAAGCAGTTTATTACCACCTATCCTACTCAATCCCTACTCACTCCCATCTGCTTTTCGGCATGAGCTCATTGTCCATGGTGTTAAAACCCAATCTATAGGAAGCTGTTTATTACCACCTATCCTACTCAATCCCCACTCACTCCCATCTGCTGTTCGGCATGAGCTCACTGTCCATGGTGTTAAACCCCAATCTATAGGAAGCTGTTTATTACCACCTATCCTACTCAATCCCTACTCACTCCCATCTGCTTTTCGGCATGAGCTCATTGTCCATGGTGTTAAAACCCAATCTATAGGAAGCAGTTTATTACCACCTATCCTACTCAATCCCCACTCACTCCCATCTGCTGTTCGGCATGAGCTCACTGTCCATGGTGTTAAACCCCAATCTATAGGAAGCAGTTTATTACCACCTATCCTATTCAATCCCCACTCACTCTCATCTGCTGTTCGGCATGCGCTCACTGTCCATGGTGTTAAAACCCAATCTATAGGAAGCAGTTTATTACCACCTATCCTACTCAATCCCCACTCACTCCCATCTGGTGTTCGGCATGAGCTCACTGCCCATGGTGTTAAAACCCAATCTATAGGAAGCAGTTTATTACCACCTATCCTACTCAATCCCCACTCACTCCCATCTGCTGTTCGGCATGAGCTCACTGCCCATGGTGTTAAACCCCAATCTATAGGAAGCTGTTTATTACCACCTATCCTACTCAATCCCTTCTCACTCCATTCTGGTGTTCGGCATGAGCTCAATTTCCGTGGTGCTAAACTCAACCTATAAAGATTTGTCCATTCCAATGCCACTTCCATCTGCTGGTTGGTGTCCTCGTCCTGTCTATGGGGCTGGAACTCAGCTGACAGCCAACATACTTTACATTTAGATCATCTGTTTAATCTCTCTATGGTGGCCGAAACTAAACCTAAGTACAACCGTTTATTCCCATTAACCCCTACTCACTCCCATCTGCTGTTCGGCATGAGCTCACTTACCACGGTGCTGAAACTTAAACTAAGTGCAACGCTTATTTTCACCTATGGTAATCCCTACTCACTCCCATCTGCTAATCGGCATTAGCTCACTGTCCGTGGTGTTAAAACTCAACCTATAGGAAGCAGTTTATTCCCACGTATTCAATCCCTACTCACTCCCATCTGCTGTTCGGTATCAGCTCTCTGTCCGTGGTGCTGAAAGTCATCCTTTGGGGAATTTATTATTCCCATCTATTCAATCTCTGCTCCCTGTCCATGGTGCTGAAAGTCAACCTACGGGGAACTCATTATTCCCACCTATTCAATCCCTGCTCCTGGTCAATGGTGCTGAAAGTCAACCTATGCCGAACAGCCCATTCATACCTTACTTCCATCCAGGCATGTACTGGCCATCGGGACTACAGGGAGTTTCCCGGTGGGCCGATGGCTCAGTGGGCCACTCTGATGTAAGGGGGCTGGTGATGGGCCACTCTGATGTAAGGGGGCTGCTGACGGGACACTCTGATGTAAGGGGGCTGCTGATGGGACACTCTGATGTAAGGGGGCTGCTCATGGCACACTCTGATGTAAGGGGGCTGCCGATGGGACACTCTGATGTAAGGGGGCTGCTGACGGGACACTCTGATGTAAGGGGGCTGCTGACGGGACACTCTGATGTAAGGGGGCTGCTGACGGGACACTCTGATGTAAGGGGGTGCTGATGGGACACTCTGATGTAAGGGGGCTGCTCATGGCACACTCTGATGTAAGGGGGCTGCCGATGGGACACTCTGATGTAAGGGGGCTGCCGATGGGACACTCTGATGTAAGGGGGCTGCCGATGGGACACTCTGATGTAAGGGGGCTGCCGATGGGACACTCTGATGTAAGGGGGCTGCCGATGGGACACTCTGATGTAAGGGGGCTGCCGATGGGACACTCTGATGTAAGGGGGCTGCCGATGGGACACTCTGATGTAAGGGGGCTGGTAATAGGACACTCTGATGTAAGGGAGTGCTGATGGGACACTCAAAATGTAAGTGGGCCGGTCTGGATGAAGTCCAGGGCCAAATTTCTGTCCCAGTCCAGCCCTGCTTCCATCTGCAGTTTGACATCAGCCACCCATCCAAGCTGCTCAAACTCAACCCATGTGTAACCATTTAGTTCCACCTATTAAATTAATGCGTCCCGTACATTATGCTGAAAGTCGGCCCATGGAGAAGTGTCCATTTTCATGATACTAAAATCTGCTGTTCCACATCAGAACCCTTGTCCAAGGTATTGAAAGTCAACCCATGCCGAACCACCCACCCCACCCAATTTTCATCTGATGTTTGTCATCCGCTCCCTGTCCAAGGTTCTGAAACTTTATTTACGGGGAACTGATTATTACCACCTATCCAATCCTTAGTTCCTGTTCACGGTGCTGAAAGTCAACCTATGGATAACTGTCTATTTCAACTCCAAACTCATCTTCTGTTCCATGTCAATGCCCTCCCTTTGGTGCTGAAAGTCAACCTATGGGAACTGTTAGTTGCAACCCCATTCTCATCTTCTGTTCCATGTCAGTGCCCAGTCTTTGGTGCTGAAAGTCAACCTATGGGAACCGTCCATTCCATCCCAACCCCATTCTCATCTTCTGTTCCATGTCAGTGCCCAGTCTTTGGTGCTGAAAGTCAACCTATGGGAACCGTCCATTCCAAACCCATTCTCATCTTCTGTTCCATGTCAGTGCCCAGTCTTTGGTGCTGAAAGTCAACCTATGGGAACCGTCCTTTCCATTCCAACCCCATTCTCATCTTCTGTTCCATGTCAGTGCCCAGTTTTTGGTGCTGAAAGTCAACCTATGGGAACCGTCCATTCCATTCCAACCCCATTCTCATCTTCTGTTCCATGTCAGTGCCCAGTCTTTGGTGCTGAAAGTCAACCTATGGGAACCGTTCATTCCATTCCAACCCCATTCTCATCTTCTGTTCCATGTCAGTGCCCAGTCTTTGGTGCTGAAAGTCAACCTATGGGAACCGTTCATTCCATTCCAACCCCATTCTCATCTTCTATTCCATGTCAGTGCCCAGTCTTTGGTGCTGAAAGTCAACCTATGGAAACCGTCCATTCCAAACCCATTCTCATCTTCTGTTCCACGTCAGTGTCCTGTCTTTGGTGCTGAAAGTCAACCCATGGGAACCTCTTTAATTTCTGCTCACTCCCATCTGCTGTTCAGCTCCAGCTCTTTATCCATGGTGCTGAAAGTTCCCCTATGCTGAACGGTCCATTCCCACCCATTCAATCCCGGTCCACTCCCATCTGAGGTGTCCTTGCTGCTGAAACCCATCCCAGGGAGGGGATTGAGGGAGAACAGAGCATCCCTGAGCTGGAGCCATTCTACACAGCCAGTGATCCCCACCTACTCAATCTTACTCATATCATCCACAGTTTATAACCAGCCTGCATTTCCCTCAAGCAATGAATGTGTTAACACTTCATCACTTCCATTAACAATTGACATCCAGTGCAGTGCAATCATTCTGTCGGTGTTTTTCCTCTCCCCAATGCTTTCACAATTGTCCTCAAACTTTACAAAAGCCCTCACGTCCTATATACTGTATGTGTCATTGTAGAGCTTCACATAGCAGCTCCTATTGTTCCATCACTCCCAGTTCTGTATGAAGTCAACAGTTGTAAGGCAAAGCTTGTCTCTTTCGAACAGTAAACACTATTGTATAATCACATGTTGGGTGAGATAATGCTAGCTGTGTCACCCCGTTGAGGCTTAGGTCACAAAATAAGCTACAGTGTTAAATATAGAACAAATTGGCTTGTGTTCTCTTACCTATATTTAAGTAGAACAAACGTGGCTACACCATTAGAGGAAACGTAATTGCTAAACTGCTGGGAGTAAAGCAAGCCACCAGCTCCTGGTCTTGGGTTCTAGTGTGTAATGCATTCTGCAATTAGATTGTTCATGTATAGTGGACTAAATGATACCAAACACTGCAGATGTTTAATGCAGTCGGTGGGGGTATTTTATTTCCCATCCTTATTAAAGGGTAAAGTTGGTTTTGAAAGAACACTTGAACTATTAAGAATATGGGAGTTGTAAATTTACTCACATGTCATTTCATCAAACACTGTACTGTCTCCAGGGGAAGAATTTGTTTGAAAGCAACTCTACTGCCTGATGTCATTCTTAATCGTTATTTGCTTTCTGTAAATTGATGTTTTTTCCCCAAACAGTCGTCTTTTATTAGCCCTGCCTCCTGTTACTTTAGTCACAACAGAACACATTAGCACTTTACACAAGTTGATCTTTATTAATTTACCCTTTCTCTGCTTTGTGGCTACAGGAGGTTGTTTGCCACTTTGGTTTTCTTATTTCTCTCTGTTAAGGGACACTGAAATAATTCATGGGATTTTAATGCTGTGTTATTTTTTCCAATGTAATGCAATGTATGAGTAATGCAATCAAATGTATAAAAATACATTGTATACATTTATACAATACATGTATAAAAATACATTTATACACAGAATTAAAACCCTGTATGACATCATACACTTCAATCTTTGCGACTAGATCTGACAACCTGAAGCTCTAGAATCTCCTGCAATTTCAGGACTATTGAATCACAAACTTGGCACTATATAAATCCTATTACTAATAATAATAATAATACTATAAATAATAATAATAATAATAATAATAATAATAATAATAATAATCCAGTATGTATTTCCTGCTATTTATTATTTTTATAATAATAATAATCCGGTATCTATTTCCTGCTACTTTATTATTATTATTAATAGTAGTATTATTATTTGCAGCTTTAGAGTTTTGCAAACTGCAACCACTTTTTCCCTTTCTAGTTTATTAATGAAACACTGTGCCACCTAGTGGTATAAAGTAGGCATAGAACACAATAAAAGAGTGCACTGCACGTACTGCTGAACAGAAGAAACACAGCACCTAATTTCTAAAAAAATGTCTCGGGGAATAATCGTCTCAGACAGGCTGTGTGCCAGCAATCAATCAGATTCGCCCTTTCTCTGTGCAGTGTAATAAGATAAAAGAGAGAATAATGTTATGAAAAACATTTTTCTTGCAGCCACTTGAGGCCTATACTTTTGTTTGTTGTTGCTGATAGGTGTTTCCCCCCCCCCCCCCCCCCCCCCCTGTATTTGTGTTCTTGAACTTTTGTGTTAATTAAGAATATTTCTAAACTGGATTGTGAAATCTATAAATTCACAGAAGTAAGGCTGGTGCCTGAGAAGGTTTGAAAATAGAAGTAAAACATTGTAAGGGGAGTTACACAATTTCCTTAAGGGACCAGGAAAGAAACAATGTCTTGTAGTTGTAAACTGGACCAAGCTTTAAAAGAGTTTTTCCTTCATGTGCAATGCATCAACAAATTCTATATGTTTGCCCATGCAAGGCAAAGCACCCCCCCCCCCCCACTCTTAAAAGCATATACTCATCCCTCCTTCACTCTCCTGCCACTGGTTACTTGTCATAGTTTAAGGAGTTCTATGCTTTTGCTCTGAGCGGACTTGCCCATCAGTTCAGCAGAAGTTCACAGAACTTTGAGGATGGGGGTGGACCCTACCCTGAGGAACGTGTACAAATGCAATAATAAAAAAAAATATATATATTTTTTGTTGTTTTTTTCTTAAAAAACAAACAAAAAACTAACATGCAGATCCCAAAGGTCCCCAAAATGCATAACAAACCCTTAAGGATCTGTTACGTATTGTGCAGGAACATTGGTGGTGTCTTTGTGTCAGAAATGCAGTTTTCTTTGCTGGCAAGTTTACCTGTCATTTTTTTTTTCTTTGTAAATGCCATTTTACTGTAGCACATCCTGCAGCAAGAATGCATAGAGTCCCCCCCCCCCCCCCCAAAATGCATATCATATCCTTTGAGTCTGGTAGTGTGAGGTCTTGAAAATTATCCCAGACCCTTAATCCCTTAATCTGAAAAGGGTCTCATCCCCACGGCCATTACCCAGTGGTTGTGTGGATTTTCAGCTGAGGGCTTTAATAATAAGGGGGCCATATCTATGTGAATGATAATGGAGTACATATTATCTCAACTCATTCACAAAACAAAATGTCACCTAGAAATAAACACAGCCAATTGTTTGAAAAATCCTTTATTAAATAAATAAACCCCCCCAAAAAAGTCTCTCATTGTTAATCCATTGTCAGGATACCCACAAGCACTGAAAAAAAAAAAGCCTAATGACCCGCTGCACATAACCGATCTTGGATGATAATCCTAGACAAATGACATCTCTCTGAGCAGTCATCTGTTATATAAAAGAAAGGGGCAGGTGTAGTGGTGAGATTACCTACGGGTTCATAGAAATTGCACTAGCCATAGTGACTTTAAAATACAAGCTCAAGCGCTAAAGGTGAGACTTTTAAAGGGGGGGGGGGGGGCTATAGCCATAGGGCCCTGAAACAAGCCCATAAAAGGGCATTAGAGAGCCCACGTGAATTACTACTCTTCCAGGGGGATCACAGCCCAGAGGAGGTAAAGATTAGACCAATCCTTAAATACAACAAACAGCCTAATGAGATAATGAGTGTCCTGGGGGAACATCGGCACTTATTGACGGTGGACAAAACCATAACGTGCTTTGTTGACCCTACTCCACAAGTTAATTTTAGAAGGAATCACTCAACCACAGACATTCTCACATCCAGTCACTTTGATAGAACTGGGTGTATTGATTCATGTGGAACACGTGTTTTTTTTCCCGCTACATACGTGTAGATAAGGACCTCATGATGGTTGGATCCACCACCATTAGACCTAAACATTTTACAAATTGCCAAACTAAGGGCCTTGTATACATCCTTATGGGGAATACAGTGCCATTTATGTTGGCAAAATGAAATGCATGCCGTGGCAATGTGTCAAAGAACATGTTGAGGGAATAAGGATGGAATCCCCGAGATTCTCATTGCAAGACACTTTGAGAACTGTTGGCCTTGCAATTTGGATAATTTGGGGTTCCTAGCTATTGACAGAGTACACCCACACTCCATGTGGGGGGGGGGGGGGGGGGGAGTTGACTTTGATAATGCCATTTTGCTCTCCGAATCATGAAGGATATTTATTTTTAAAGCTGATCACCCTCCGGGGGTTAAATGGATTTGTCAGCTATGACCCTTTTATTTATACCTGATAGAAATTCTGATGCTCTTTCCTGTCCCATGTTTCCTTTTCTCTATTGATACTTCTGTTCACATTGCATATTATTGTGAGATTGTGTGCTCCCCCAATCAATGTATCCTTCTATTGTGACCCCCTTTTTTGGGGGGGGTTGGATGGTCAGGCGGGTGTCTGTTGGTGCGTATTTTTTTTTTGTGAGTACTTTGTTCTTGGATATATTCTCGCTAGGTCCCATTTGGCCTTGGTATATCTATCCATGTTTCTTAGATAAGGATTTTTTTAAGGTCTGCCCATTGGTGGAGACCACGATGGATGACTGGCTGATATGGACAGTTGCTTTGTTCTTGGTTTTCTCACGTTTTGCAGGCTGGTCTGATGGGTGGCGCGCTGGTCTATTGTATGTCGAGGCTCATGATGCTTTCCGTTGGATAGGGATTGATGCTGGCGCACTGGATTCTATCTCTCTGGGTTGAATTGCGGCCCGTTCACATGGGCCACTTCCCCATCAAACCCTAGTGGGGTGTCTTTTGCATCTTGGCATGATGTCGGAGCTGTTCGGAGTCTGGTTAGCCTTTGATAACCGCCTCCGCCCACTGAGCTCAGTCATCACTTTACCATTTCCACTTCCCAAGGGGAGGTGAGGGCAAACATGGTGTTGGGTCTGACTGCATGTATGCGGTTTAGACAAACACCTATGTAGGTGTGTTTGGGCGCCGTTTTTGCATCCTCATTATGTACTTGATTTTTGGATTGGCCAATTGAAGAAGACCCACCTAGTTCCCCATTGACCATCCCCCTTTGGGATCCCTTAAGGGCAGGTCTGTGTTGGGGTTGTTGTGCTGAACAGTTTGACACACATCTCCTGTGGAGCTTGTTTGCTGCCTTGGGTGTTAGTGCAGATTTGTCTACACTTGATGGACCGGACATTGAATTAATTAAAGTGGTCTGGTCTTTGGCCAGCAAAATGGTCCGGGGCTTATAGGGTTAAAAGACCATTTTCTACAATACTTTTTTCGTTGTAGTGGGGGCATTATTGTCTCTTACGTACACGACTGGGGATTCCAGGTCATGTAAGAGAATAGGCCAAGTAATGTCAACAGTTGGTAAGGATGCAAACTCTACTTCTTTAACAACTATTGGCAGCCAGGATAGTGGTGGTATCATTGCCCAAATATGGCTGTGTGGCCATATTCAGGCAATGATGTAACCCACTCTATTCCCCACCCATTAGGCAGGAACTTCCAGCCATGTTAGTGAATAGGTTAGGTAATGTCAGTGGTTGGTAAGAACACAGCTGATACTGTAGCTGTCAGGTTCACCAATGCAGAATGCCCTAAATGTTCTGCTCTCAAACAGTCAGTGTTCGGTCCAAACTAAAGTTCAGACTAAATGCTAAGCTCATCTTTATTGATCTTCATTGGCTGAATGGAGTAAAAGAAAATAAACAATATCTATTTGTGGAGGTGTGCATTAAAGTGAAGCTGTTGCTCTGCCCTGCTTGGGAAAAAAGAAGTTTACTTTAAGATTTAGGGATCTGAGGTTGACACTTTTGTCCAAGGTAGTACTCAATGGAACTTGTTGGCAGGGCCGTCTTTAACGCGGGGTAAAAGGGGCAGCTGCCCAGGGCCCTGTCATTATTGGGGGCCCTGCGCTGCCCACCTTTTGAGCCCCGCACTGCCCGCCGGAGTTTGGCCACCTCAGGTGCTGGTTGCATGTTGGCTACTTGCTAATGTCACTTGGAAAAACAGAAGCACTTCTTCTGTATTTCCAAGTGACAGTGCTCCTCCCCCTGGCGGCCGCTCTGATAATTCTGATACACATGCTCTATGAGAGCAGAGGAGGAAGGGGGTGAGGAATCTGCACAGGGGAAGCTACCTCAAACTGTCATGCTGCGCGGACATCGGGGGACTGGACAACATGCTGTGAGTAGCATTTAGGACAGAGGAAAACTCTGTACTGGAATGGCGGGGGGGGGGGGGGCTTTGAGGGAGGAAAGTTTTACCTTGTACTTGGGGGGAGAGTGGAGTTTGGAGCTCTGTACTGGAATCTGGAGGGGAGGAGAGCCATGCATCCCTACACTCTGCACCCACCTCACCACCTTCACTCTGCACCCACCCCTGCACTCTGCACCCACCTCACCACCTCCACTCTACACCCACCTCACCCCTTCCCCGCACTCTGCACCCACCCCTCACCACCTGCACTCTGCACCCACCTCACCCCGGCACTCTGCATCCACCCCTCACCCCCTGCACTCTGCACCCACCTCACCACCTCCACTCTGCACCCACCTCACCCCTTCTCTGCACTCTGCACCCACCTCACCACCTGCACTCTGCACCCACCTCACCACCTGCACTCTGCACCCACGCCTCATCCCCTGCATTCTGCACCCACCCCTCACCACCTGCACTCTGCACCCACCTCACCCTGGCACTCTGCACCCACCCCTCACCCCTGCACTCTGCACCCACCTCACCACCTCCACTCTACACCCACCTCACCCCTTCCCCGCACTCTGCACCCACCCCTCACCCCCTGCACTCTGCACCCACCCCTTACCACTTGCATGCGGCACCCTGCACCCACCTAACCCCTGGCACTCTGCACCCACCTCACCCCCTGCATTCTGCACCCACCTCACTCCTGCACTCTGCACCCACCTCACCACCTGCACTCTGCACCCACCCCTCACCCCCTGCACTCTGCACCCACCTCACCCCCTGCACTCTGCACCCACCTCACCCCCCTGCACTCTGCACGCACCCCTCACCACCTGCACTCTGCACCCACCTCACCACCTCCACTCCGCACCCACCTTACCCCTTCTCTGCACTCTGCACCCACCTCACCACCTGCACTCTGCACCCACCTCACCACCTGCACTCTGCACCCACGCCTCATCCCCTGCACTCTGCATCCACCTCACCCCTGCACTCTGCACCCACCCCTCACCACCTGCACTCTGCACCCACCTCACCCTGGCACTCTGCACCCACCCCTCACCCCTGCACTCTGCACCCACCTCACCACCTCCACTCTACACCCACCTCACCCCTTCCCCGCACTCTGCACCCACCCCTCACCCCCTGCACTCTGCACCCTGCACCCACCTAACCCCTGGCACTCTGCACCCACCTCACCCCCTGCACTCTGCACCCACCTCACTCCTGCACTCTGCACCCACCTCACCACCTGCACTCTGCACCCACCCCTCACCCCCTGCACTCTGCACCCACCTCACCCCCTGCACTCTGCAACCACCTCACCCCCCTGCACTCTGCACGCACCCCTCACCACCTGCACTCTGCACCCACCTCACCCCGACACTCTGCACCCACCCCTCACCACCTGCACTCTGTACCCACCTCACCACCTCCACTCTGCACCCACCTCACCCCTTCTCTGCACTCTGCACCCACCTCACCACCTGCACTCTGCACCCACCTCACCACCTGCACTCTGCACCCATGCCTCATCCCCTGCACTCTGCACCCACCTCACCCCCTGCACTCTGCACCCACCCCTCACCACCTGCACTCTGCACCCACCTCACCCTGGCACTCTGCACCCACCCCTCACCCCTGCACTCTGCACCCACCTCACCACCTCCACTCTACACCCACCTCACCCCTTCCCCGCACTCTGCACCCACCCCTCACCCCCTGCACTCTGCACCCTGCGCCCACCTCACCCCCTGCACTCTGCACCCACCTCACTTCTGCACTCTGCACCCACCCCTCACCCCCTGCGCTCTGCAACCACCCCTCACCCCCTGCGCTCTGCACCCACCTCACCCCCTGCACTCTGCACCCACCTCACCCCCCTGCACTCTGCACGCACCCCTCACCACCTGCACTCTGCACCCACCCCTCACCCCCTGCACTCTGCACCCACCTCACCACCTGCACTCTGCACCCACCTCACCACCTGCACTCTGCACCCACGCCTCATCCCCTGCATTCTGCACCCACCCCTCACCACCTGCACTCTGCACCCACCTCACCCTGGCACTCTGCACCCACCCCTCACCCCTGCACTCTGCACCCACCTCACCACCTCCACTCTACACCCACCTCACCCCTTCCCCGCACTCTGCACCCACCCCTCACCCCCTGCACTCTGCACCCACCCCTTACCACTTGCATGCGGCACCCTGCACCCACCTAACCCCTGGCACTCTGCACCCACCTCACCCCCTGCATTCTGCACCCACCTCACTCCTGCACTCTGCACCCACCTCACCACCTGCACTCTGCACCCACCCCTCACCCCCTGCACTCTGCACCCACCTCACCCCCTGCACTCTGCACGCACCCCTCACCACCTGCACTCTGCACCCACCTCACCACCTCCACTCCGCACCCACCTTACCCCTTCTCTGCACTCTGCACCCACCTCACCACCTGCACTCTGCACCCACCTCACCACCTGCACTCTGCACCCACGCCTCATCCCCTGCACTCTGCATCCACCTCACCCCTGCACTCTGCACCCACCCCTCACCACCTGCACTCTGCACCCACCTCACCCTGGCACTCTGCACCCACCCCTCACCCCTGCACTCTGCACCCACCTCACCACCTCCACTCTACACCCACCTCACCCCTTCCCCGCACTCTGCACCCACCCCTCACCCCCTGCACTCTGCACCCTGCACCCACCTAACCCCTGGCACTCTGCACCCACCTCACCCCCTGCACTCTGCACCCACCTCACTCCTGCACTCTGCACCCACCTCACCACCTGCACTCTGCACCCACCCCTCACCCCCTGCACTCTGCACCCACCTCACCCCCTGCACTCTGCAACCACCTCACCCCCCTGCACTCTGCACGCACCCCTCACCACCTGCACTCTGCACCCACCTCACCCCGACACTCTGCACCCACCCCTCACCACCTGCACTCTGTACCCACCTCACCACCTCCACTCTGCACCCACCTCACCCCTTCTCTGCACTCTGCACCCACCTCACCACCTGCACTCTGCACCCACCTCACCACCTGCACTCTGCACCCATGCCTCATCCCCTGCACTCTGCACCCACCTCACCCCCTGCACTCTGCACCCACCCCTCACCACCTGCACTCTGCACCCACCTCACCCTGGCACTCTGCACCCACCCCTCACCCCTGCACTCTGCACCCACCTCACCACCTCCACTCTACACCCACCTCACCCCTTCCCCGCACTCTGCACCCACCCCTCACCCCCTGCACTCTGCACCCTGCGCCCACCTCACCCCCTGCACTCTGCACCCACCTCACTTCTGCACTCTGCACCCACCCCTCACCCCCTGCGCTCTGCAACCACCCCTCACCCCCTGCGCTCTGCACCCACCTCACTCCCTGCACTCTGCACCCACCTCACCCCCCTGCACTCTGCACGCACCCCTCACCACCTGCACTCTGCACCCACTTCACCCCGACACTCTGCACCCACCCCTCACCCCCTGCACTCTGCACCCACCTCACCCCCTGCACTCTGCACCCACCTCACCCCCCTGACTCTGCACCCACCCCTCACCACCTGCACTCTGCACCCACCTCACCCCGGCACTCTGCATCCACCCCTCACCCCCTGCACTCTGCACCCACCTCACCACCTCACCCCCTGCACTCTGCACCCACCTCACCACCTGCACTTTGCACCCACCTCACCACCTGCACTCTGCACCCACCCCTCACCCCCTGTACTCTGCACCCACCTCACCCCCTGCACTCTGCACCCACCTCACCCCCTGCACTCTGCACCCACCTCACCCCCCTGCACTCTGCACCCACCCCTTACCACCTGCACTCTGCACCCACCTCACCCCGGCACTCTGCACCCACCCCTCACCCCCTGCACTCTGCACCCACCTCACCACCTCCACTCTGCATCCACCTCACCCCTTCTCTGCACTCTGCACCCACCCCTCACCCCCTGTACTCTGCACCCACCCTTCACCCTGTGCACTCTGCACCCACCTCACCATCTACACTCTGCACCCACCTCACCACCTGCACTCTGCACCCACCCCTCACCCCCTGCACCCACCTCACCCCCTGCACTCTGCACCCACCTCACCCCCCTGACTCTGCACCCACCCCTCACCACCTGCACTCTGCACCCACCTCACCCCGGCACTCTGCATCCACCCCTCACAACCTGTACTCTGCACCCACCTCACCACCTCCACTCTGCACCCACCTCACCCCTTCCCTGCACTCTGCACCCACCCCTCACCCCCTGCACTCTACACCACCTCACCCCCTGCACTCTGCATCCACCCCTCACCACCTGCACGCGGCACCCTGCACCGACCTCACCCTCGGCACTCTGCACCCACCTCACCCCCTGCACTCTGCACCCACCTCACTCCTGCACTCTGCACCCACCTCACCCCTGCACACTACACCCACCTCACCCCCTGCACCTAGTGCGCCCCTTAACCATGCACTCTGTATATAGCTCACCCCTGTCCCTGCACTCTGTATGTAGCGCACCCATGAACCCTGCACTCTGCACATAGTGTTCCCCTCAACCCTGCACTCTGAACGTAGCATACCCCTCAACACAGAATTCTGCACATAGTGCACCCCTCAACCTTGCACTCTGCACCTAGCACCCCCCCCAACCCTACACTCTGTAAATAGCGCATCCCTGCACTCTGTACCTAGCATACCCCTGAATGCTGTATTCTGTACATAGTGCACCCTTCAATCCTGTGTGTATGTAGCACACCTTTCAACTATGCACTCTTTACATAGTGCACCACTCAATGCTAGTGCAGTTTAGCCACACCCGCAATTTGATGCAGAGGTTATGATGTGCAGTAACCTCTAGCAACCAATCAGTGAGCAATAAGGATTTGCAGTAGCCTCTAGAAACCAATTAATGAGCAGTAATGTTTTTCAACCAATCAGGAAGTAAAGACGGCCCTGCTTGTTGGTGTTTTTTCAACCTTATGTACTACCTATCTACCTAACGATAGAACCTGATTGATTGGTACTTGTTTACACACTATTCCGTTTTTATTCCCTCTTTAATCAGGAAGGACTATGAATCTCAGGCTCCACACTAGGGATGAGCTTCGAGTTCGAGTCAAACTCATGTTCGACTCGAACATTGCCTGTTCGCCTGTTTGGCGAAAAGTGAACAATTTGGGGTGTTTGCAGCAAATTCAAAAGCCTTGGAACACCCTATACAAGTCTATAGGAGAAATCTAAAGTGCTAATTTTAAAGGCTAATATGCAAGTTATTGTCCTAAAAAGTGTTTAGGGACCTGAGTCCTGTCCCAGGGGACATGTATCAATGCAAAAAAAAGTTTTAAAAACTGCAATTTTTTCGGGAGCAGTAATTTTAATAATGCTTAAAGTGAAACAATAAAAGTGTAATATTCCTTTAAATTTTGTACCTGGGGGGGTGTCTATAGTATGTCTGTAAAGGGGCGCATGTTTCCCGTGCTTAGAACTGCCCTTGAACAGTGTCAATTCTGCAGGAAAAAAAGTCATTTAAAATCACTCGCGGCTATAATGAATTGTCGGCTCCCCGTAATACAGAGAACAGTGATTGAAAGTAATTGATAAATAAAAAAAAAAGCGTGGGGTTCCTCCAAATTCAATTACCAGGCCCTTCAGGTCTGGTATGGATATTAAGGGGAACACCGCTTCAAATTTAAAAAAAATGACGCGGGGTTCCCCCTAAATATCCATACCAGACCCTTCAGGTCTGGTTTGGATTTCAAGGGAAACTCCATGCCAAATTAAAAAAAAAATGTCGCGGAGTTCCCCCTAAAAATCCATACCCTTTATCTGAGCACGCAACCTGTCAGGCCGCAGGAAAAGAGGGGGACGAGAGAACGCCCCCCCTCCTGAACCATACCAGGCCACATGCTCTCAACATTGGGAGGATGCTTTGGGGGTCTGTGACCCCTCAAAGCATCTTGTCCCCATGTTGATGAGGACAAGGGCCTCATTCCCACAACCCTGGCCGGGTTTCCGTTACATCAGAGGGGGCAGGGTCACCCACACATCATTGGGGAAGCCAGGCTTTCCCACTTGCATCAGAGGGGGGTGGGGTCAGGTGATGGTGGCCCCGCCCTCCTCATATAAGAAATGTCAGGCTTCCGGGATCCCCGCAGTGTTTCCGCCAATGGAGACAGAGGATGGATGGATGGATGCGCTGCGCTGGAGGGAGAGATCACCCGTCGCTGGATCAGATCAGCCATCGCTGGACCCCGGAGAGATTATCATCCGTCGCTGGATAGCAAGAGTGGATTACCACCGCTGAAATATTTTTTTAATTTGTTTTACCTTTAATAAAGGACTTTATCAAAAGTGTGTTTGTCTTTTTTAACATTCTTTTACACTTTCTTTGTAAAATGGTAGTGGTACTTTTCTGATCTGGAGGTCCCCTTGTTAAAGGGGACTTCCAGATTCTGATAAGCCCCCCACCCGCAGACCACCACAACCAACGGCCAGGGTTGTGGGGATGAGGCCCTTGTCCTCATCAACATGGGGACAAGGTGTTTTGAGGGGTCACAGACCCCCAAAGCATCCTACCAATGTTGAGGGCATGTGGACTGGTACGATTCGGGGGGGGCGCTCTCTAGCCCCCCCTCTTTTCCTGCGGCCTGCCAGGTTGCATGCTTGGATAAAGGGTCTGGTATGGATTTTTAGGGGGAGCTTCACTGCATTTTTTTAAAAATTTGGCATGGAGTTCCCCTTAAAATCCATACCAGACCTGAAGGGTCTGGTATGGATATATAGGGGGAGCCCCATGTAATTTTTTTTTAATTTGATGAGGTGTTCCCCTTAATATCCATACCGGACCTGAAGGGCCTGGTAATTGAATTTGGAGGAACCCCACGCTTTTTTTTTTTTATTTATCAATGACTTTCAATGACTGTTCTCTGTATTACGGGGAGCCGACAATTCATTATAGCCGCGAGTGATTTTAAATGACTTTTTTTCCTGCAGAAATGACACTGTGCAGGGACAGTTCTAAGCACGGGAAACATGAGCCCCTTTACAGGCATACTATAGACACCCCCCAAGTACAAAATTTAAAGGAATATTACACTTTTATTGTTTCACTTTAAGCATTATTAAAATGACTGCTCCCGAAAAAATTGCAGTTTTTAAAACTTTTTTTTGCATTGATACACGTCCCCCGGGGCAGTACCCAGGTCCCCAAACACTTTTTAGGACAATAACTTGCATATTAGCCTTTAAAATTAGCACTTTAGATTTTGAACGTTCAACTCCCATAGACTTTAACCACTTGCCGACCAGCGCACGATGATGTACGTCGACAGAATGGCACGGGCAGGCAAATGGGCGTACATGTACGTCCCTTTAAATTTGCAGCCCTGCCATCGGCACGCTCCTACGCTGGTCGGGACCTCCGTGAGTCCGGTCGCGGGACCCGCGGACTCGATCGCCGCGGGCATCCCCGCGATCGTCTCACGGAGCGGCCAAGTGAAGAAATGCCGTTGTAAACAACATTTCTCCATTCTGCCTAGCAACTAGTGACGCTGATCTCTGCTCCATGTGATTGGAGCAGAGATCAGTGTTCACTAAATGAAAGCCCAACCCCCCCCACAGTTAGTAACACACCCCTAGGAACACTTAACCCCTACACTGCCACCCACTGGTTAACCCCTTCACTGCCAGTGTCATTTACACAGGAATTTATATAGCAGTGATTATTGTATAAATGACAATGGTCCCAAAAATGTGTCAAAAATGTCCGATGGGTCCCCCACAATGTCGCAGTCACAATAAAAATCGCTGATCGCCGCCATTACTAGTAAAAAAAAAATAATAAAAAATTATTAATAAAAATGCTATAAAACTATCCCTATTTTGTAAACGCTATAACTTTTGCGCAAACCAATCAATAATCGCTTATTGCGATTTTTTTACCAAAAATATGTAGAAGAATACGTATCGGCCTAAACTGAGGGAAAATGTTTTTTTATATATTTTTGGGGGATATTTATTATAACAAAAAGTAAAAAATAATGCGTTTTTTTCAAAATTGTCGCTCTATTTTTGTTTATAGCGCAAAAAATAAAAACCGCAGGGGTGATCAAATACCACCAAAAGAAAGCTCTATTTGTGGGAAAAAAAAGGACATCAATTTTGTTTGGGAGGCACGTTGCACGACCGCACAATTGTCAGTTAAAGCGACGCAGTGCCGAATCGCAAAAAGTGGTCTGGTCTTTGACCAGCAAATTGGTCCGGTCTGAAAGTGGTTAATAGGGTTCTAAAGTTCACACAAAGTTTAGGTCTGTTCGCAGGTTCTGGTGCGAACCAAACTGGGGGTGTTCGGCTCATCCTTACTCCACATATTCAATTCATAATTGGACAGTGGGCAGCAGTTCTCATATAATAATTTGTTAGTAATGGTTTCATATCCTCTCATTTTATTAAATTTTTTTCATAATAACATTGCTGTCAGTATCAAAATACAAGCATTTCAGTGGCGCTGGTGCTCAATTGATCACCGATTCCATCCCCCACCATCGCTCGATCAATCGTCAATTTGCTCGCCAGTCGCCTGCCAGACCCCCTGACAGCTCTGCCCTTACCCCACCCAGTGCTCTAATCATGTGCTTCAAAAAAAAAACAAAAAAAACATTGAAATCCATTCGTTCAGCTCCCTGCATGTAGCTTAGGGGCCGGGCGTATGGATTAGGGGAGAAGTGCCCCTGCGCCCTGTATGAGCTGCTGCCACTGAAGCATTTTGCTGTCAGAAGTCATGATCAATAGTCCATACTATAAAAATAATGCAATTTCAAAAGGTCAGAGAATGGCAAACACACAAACACAGAGATACTAGCCTATCGTTCCCAATACAATGCAGAACTTAGCCATACAGTGTAACAAACAAAGAATGAGACACAGGGAAAGGATTGATTGTGGATTGATTGTGGCTATGGTAGATTTATTTTACAGTATGATGCAAAGAAAATGTACTTTTTTTTAACTATGGTGGGTTATTATTTACAAACTGTTTATTTCAGTATCAGCATACAGCATGTATACAAAAGTGGGACATAGATATATAATTTCTAAAAGGAGAAAAGCATAAAAATATGTCTAAAGGCAATGACACAACAGCATTTTGCAATGTTATTGAAATCATAAAAGGGAATTAACAGTTTGAAAATAAATACAAAAATATATCCAAATAAAAATCAAAACAGCAAGTCAGTATAGTAAACAGTAGACATGTGCATTCGTTTTTGTCCGAATGCATTTTCGTCCGAATTTCAGCTATTTTCGTTTTCGTTTTGACAAACGATAACGAAAGCACAGAATCCGAAAAACGAAAGATCCGACATAAATAAATGCTTTATTTTCGTTTTCATTGTTACAACAGTTCGATATAGAATAGGAGATTCGATGTGACTCTGACAATAACAATCTGTCTATAGAACCTGTGGTCGAATGTGCCTAACCTTACCTCTATTAGTCCAAGATTATATAGAGAAAATATCCGACAGAGAAAAAAGATTTGACAGAGAGAAAAGATTCTGCAAGTTACTGTCCTAAAAAGTGTTTGGGGACCCGGGTCCTGCCCCAGGGGACATGCAATGCAAAAAAAAGTTTTAAAAACTGCATTTTTTTCGGGAGAAGTGATTTTAATAATGATTAAAGTGAAACAATAAAAGTGTAATATTCCTTTAAATTTCGTAGAGGGGGGGGGGGGGTGTCTATAGTATGCCTGTGAAGGGGCGCATGTTTCTGGTGCTTAGAACTGTCCCTGCACAAAGTGTCATTTATGCAGGAAAAAAAGTCCTTTAAAATCACTCGCAGCTATTATGAATTGTCGGCTCCGTAATACAGAGAACACTCATTGAAAGTCATTGATAAAAAAATAAATAAATAAAAGTGTGGGGGTCCCCCAAATTCAATTACCAGGCTCTTCAGGTCTGGTATGGATATTAAGGGGAACCCTGCCTCAAATTTAAGAAAAAATTTGACGTGGGGTTCCCCCTAAATATCCATAACCAGATCCTTCAGGTCTGGTATGGATATTAAGGGGAACCCCGCGTCAAATTTAAAAAAAAAATTGACGTGGGGTCTCCCTAAAAATCCATACCAGACCCTTTATCCGAGCACGCAATCTGGCAGGCCACAGGAAAAGAGGGGGGGGATGAGAGAGCGCCCCCCCTCCCTCCTGAACCGTACCAGGCCACATGCCCTCAACATTGGGAGGATGCTTTGGGGGTCTGTGACCCCTCAAAGCACCTTGTCCCCATGTTGATGAGGACAAGGGCCTCATCCCCACAACCCTGGCCGGTGGTTGTGGGCGGGGGGCTTATCAGAATCTGGAAGCCCCCTTTAACAAGGGGACCCCCAGATCCCGCCCCCCCTGTTTGAAATGGTAAGGGGGTACAAAAGTACCCCTACCATTTCACAAAGAAAGTGTAAAAAATTGTTAAATAAGACAAACACACTTTTGAAAAATTCCTTTATTAAAAAAAAAAAAAAAATAGTTGATGGAAAAAAAATCCTTCAAGGTAGTCTCTAGTCTGCTCAAATGAATGGGATTTTGGGTCATGTTTGGAAAGACACAAGGTAAAGGCAATGGGATGATGATTGGAGATGTACATATGCTCTATACTAGCAGCATGCAGATATTTCAGGTCTGAGAGGAAAAGATAGTCAATATGGGAATATTTGCTTTGGAGGGGAGAGTAGAATGTATAGTGTTTTGTGTCCAGAAACAAAGCTCTCTAGGTGTTATGCAGGAGCAGCATATTGAGTTAAGAATTGATTTGTTTGAGAGCCCTGTACGGCATTGCAAAGGCACCTGATGAGGAATCAACAATCGGGGACAAGGGGACATTCAAGTCCCCACCCAGTACCAACATTCCCATCTGGAATGAAATCAAGCGATCTGTGGTTTGTTGGATGAAGCTAACCTGTCTCTTATTTGGACAGTAGATGTTTGCAAATGTAATGGGGCGACTATGTAGTGTGCCTTTAATAAAAAAGAAGCGACCGTCTGCTATTTGGTCTACAACTTGAAATGGGAAATTTTTGGAAACTACCGGTAGGATGGCTACTCCCTTTGTTTTGGAAGTGGGTCAGGATGTGTGGAAAAGTACAGGGAATTTAGTGTTAGATAGTTTAGGGATGTCAGGTCCCTTAAAGTGGGTTTCCTGGAGGAAGGCCAATTGGGCCTGGTGCTTGGAAAGTTCCCTCAAAACCTGAAATCTTTTCTCCGGGGTATTCAAGCCTCTCACATTGTCGGAGGGGAATTTTATGGTTGAGAATGCAGACATTAGAGATCTTAAAAAGGTGGAGTGAATACAGTTCAGGCGGTGTCGACTGGATTGTGTACATGAATCAAAAGGTGAGAGGGGCTCTGGCTTGGTGAAAGGTAGAATCACCTAATTAAAGGTTAGGCAAAAACATCCATCACATCTGGAAAAAAGGGGGGAAATAAGAGAGTAAAGAGGAGGAAAGAGAAGGGTTGGGTGGGATAGGCGCAACATTGCTCTTGCCCACAAAAATGTACCAAAAGGAAGGTAAAACCTGGTCACTGACTAGGTTAATTGGGGAATAAAGTGTGGTTGACTAAACAGTGAAGGGAGGTCCGCATTATGGGAGGATCTCTAACATTGTATGGAGCATATGATAGGGAAAAGTAAAGTGTTGACTATAACCTGTAAGTTATATCTAGCGTTAATGACAGTCTAGGCTAATGGGCTAACATGTGAACTATTCAACCTGAAAAAAAATAACACTCAATCCAACAAATAAATTGCAAAGGGTTACAGATGCAAAGGGTTACAGATGGACATGTGTAAAGCACCGGGCAGAGAGAGTAGAACTATGAAAATAAAAAGATTGATTGATAAACCCTCATTAACATGGCCCGTCTGGCCCATAAAACATGTGCAAACCTAATATAATGTTCTTATCGCCTTTCATACAGGTAACCCTATAATATACTGTAGGTAGTAACAGTTCGAGTTCAATAGCAATGAATATATAAAACTTTGGTAAGTCGACCCATTCAGCATACAACACTTCTATATAATATTATTTAAACATCCTCAGTCCTTGATATGAGAGTCCAGAAGTCTCAACCCCCCACCACGACCAAGGGAGCATGATGAGCAAATGAAGGCCCCCTGCAAGAGACTACTCTGCAAAATAACCACATCCACAGTTTCCCCTTCAAAGAGAGCAAAATGAAAAAAAAATAAAAAAGAAGATGGCAAAAAGGGGGCACAAATGGATAGTCATGGGAAGAGAAACCTGTGAGAAAATAAAACAGTTAGAATAGAAGCCCCACAAGCATACATGAGCAAAGAAACAGATAGTTATACCGGAGAATCATGTACCCTTAGTGGCCTTTTTTCTGCAAGGCCTACCAGCTATTGTCACTAGGTATTAATGCACCATAGTTCCTTGGGTCCTCAATAATTTTGGATACGGACTTAGTGCACAAAACGGAGATCCTTTCCTCAGTCCGTGTTAATGTTAATGAAAGCACAGTCTGCTCAGTGTGGCTGCTGGCAATTGACAGATACAGCAGCTCACCTGGAGATAGCACAGACTGGATCAAGCAAAAAGTCTAGGTGACAGTCATATCACCGATGCTAAAGGGTAGGTCAGACACGCTGCTCTTGAAGGGGCTTCATCAAGCTGAAATGTTACTATCCAACGGAAAGGTCGAGGGACCTAATGAGCACAGAATACATGGAAGAGAAGGCAGCTGGTACTGTAGATAAACAGTTTTGTGCCATAAGAATAGGAGCTAGCTGAACGGTACTAGCTGTAAGAAACTAGAGGGGTCAGTTTGTAATGCAAGATGGAGAAGGAGACTGAAACATGGTTGGGTCCAAGCGGACATTTAGTATTTTAGGCAACTTCGAGTTCTCCTGATGGGGCAGCAGAAGCCATACCTTGTCCCCTGCGACAATGTGGTGTTAAATTGGGTCTGTAATGAGGGGTGTGTTTTTCAGGATCCGGGGGTACTAATTCCTTCCATATCTCTGGTATGCAAAATTCTTGATACCAGTCTGGAACTGAGATTGGAGCCAAGTTGACATGTTCAAAAAGCTGTGGGAGATCCACCGGTGTTTAAAGAGTAAAGGATCTGCCCTGAACTGTCACACATAGACCAAAGGGAAAGTGCCATTTACATGCCATATTTCTTTCTCTTAAAGTGGCTAGTATGGGCTACATAACTCTTTGGTTGTTAAGGCTAATTTGAGAAAGATTTTGGAAGATCTTTACCTCTGAGCCATTGAAAGAGAATTATTCCTGCTCCTGAGCTTTAATAGTGACTTCTTCTTTGAGCCGATAGTCCACAAAAGAGCAAGCAATGTCTCTGGGGGATCTCCTTAATGGCCTCTAGAATGGAGTGCCTGGCACTCTCAAACTCTACTGGAGAGTCCTGTGGCCTTTCCAGGAGATTGTTTATCGAGGTTCGGAGGGCTAGGATTATGTGGTCGGGCTTGATCAATTCTGGGATGCCACAGGAGCATAGGTTTTTCTGACGGCCCCGGTTATCAAAGTCTTCAAATTTACGTTGAACTGCTATGAGATGGTTGTTGAACATGACTGTGTGCTATTGCAGCTCCTGAATATCAGTATCATGGCAGCCTGCTGTCCGCTCCATTTCCCCCAGGTGACTGGAGACTCCATGTATTTCCTCCTTGAAGTCTGAGACGGTGTCCGACAGGGCGTTTGACAAGTCATGTCCTGACTCCTGGGCAATGATTTGTAAATCAGCCATCTTAGGAACATGTTGGACTATGTTTAGTAATGTCTCTGAATCCATTCTATGCCTCTATTTCTGAGTCTGGTCAGATTGCCTTCTTTACATGGTGGAGGGGGGAAAACAAGAGGAAGAGCTCTCCTGGGATGTCACAGGCTGCAGGCGGAAGAGTTCGGGTAAAGTTCACCCTAGTTGGTGGGAGGAAACTACTGAAAGTTGCTTCCAGGACATTATCAGCACTTCCGACCAATATGTTCAGTTTAATTTTATTCATCAGCTGCATTATACTCCGGCTAGATTGGCTAGAATGGATCTGAGAACTGAGGCCTTGTGCCCTAGATGTACTTATGATAATGCTGATTTATTTCATATGTTTTGGAGTTGTCCTGGACTGGATGCGTATTGGAAGGACCTGTTTACATTTTTTGATGATCATCTTGCTCTCCCGGCGCCTCAAACCCCTGAGCTGGGGCTGCTGGGTATATTGAATGACTTTTTTCACAGAACATCAGCTCGGACTCTTCTACGTACCATTTTATTTTATGCACGTAAAGTAATCTTATTGCACTGGAAAGAGAATGTTCCTCCCAGAATTCAATCCCTGTATGGTATTATTAATGGTGAACTCCCTAAATTTAAAATTGTGTATAAAAACAGAGCTTGCTTGAAAAAGTTCCATAAGGTGTGGCAACCGTGGTTGAATGTCTCTGGTTCTTTCTGGGGGACGGTGCTATCCTCGCAGGACCCCCTGGGGGGACTGTAGGGGTAGGGCCGGGGCCTCCGGCAATGTAGAGGGTGATGTCGGGTATAGGGGGGAGGGGCGAACCAGGGTGGTAATCGGCTATTGTATGACCTTACGAGGCTGCTATTTATGTTAAAAATAATACTGCACAGTGGGACGGTGACTTGTGTGAGTGTGCTGTGTGTGTGTGTGTGATGGAATGCCTGTATGTCCTTTGTTGTGTCTTTGTTTTGTTGGGGTTTTTCTGTGTTTTTGCATATAACAGTAACAGTTTTGTTTACTCCAGTGGGGCATCTCCACCGATACCTCTGTATGCACCTCTGGAGGGAGACTATTCGCCATGTATACTGATTGTTTTATATGCTGTATGTTGAAAAATTTTAAGTAAACACCTAGTTGCGAGTAGGGTGTCTTTAAGAATGGCAACTGATGACCAATTTTACCCATTTTAGTTCTTTAAAATTGATAATTTCCTTATAACACAGAGCCTATGGAGTCAGGCTGCATATGCTCAGTTTGGTGTGTATTGCTAGAGAGTTTTTTTTTTCTTTTGAGAGTGCATGCGATCAGCACAAGGCCAATCAGCACTGTCCAGACAGAGGGTCAGGGCTCTTGCAGTATCATAGGACAGTCAGAAAACCACTCGTTCAAGCTTTAACCAGTGCTTGGCTGGGCACTGATAGAAGTCACAAGACTGCTCTAATTGCTGATGAGAACATGTATTTAGCAGTTTATAGTTACTAAAGTTTTCATGTTCTGTGTATTGTGGGAGACCAGATATAGTGAATGCAGGGCCCTGGGTTAAGTAACACTTTAAGGGACAGAAGGCCACAAAGCCTACATGGATTTAAATTATATCAATCAATATCTTTTTTTTTTTTTAGGCTAGGTACAATATCTGAAAGAGCAGAAAAAAAAAAAAAAAACCTGGTGATCTGGAAAGAAATCCAGTGTGTTTTTATGTGCTTGTTCACTGTACTGACATCCCAAACAACATTATCAGCCTAATTCAGCTATCATCTTTTAGAACTTAAGCCATAGAACATCTCGTCCCTATGGGACTGGGATTAGGATAGGGAAGGTGTATGCAATCCAAATCTGAAGAGCACCCTAGGTGGACAAGACATTGTCTGTGTAGACACAGTATAGTACAGCACAGTAAGCATTGACATCCTAGGATGAAAAATGTGTTATTCTCAGGAATGCCAGGTAAAAATAAAGAAAAACAGACTGAAATTAGGAAACAAATACATCCAACTAAGCACTAGTAAGCAGCAATATATATATATATATATATATATATATATATATATATATATATATATATATTGCTGCTCACAAAAGTGAGTACACCCCTTACATGTAAATATTTTATTATATCTTTTCATGTGACAACATGAAGAAATTACACTTTGCTACAATGTAAAGTAGTGAGTGTACAGCTTGTTTAACAGTGTACATTTGCTGTCCCCTCAAAATAACTCAACACACAGCCATTAATGTATAAACTTCTGGCAACGAAGGTGAGTACACCCCTAAGTGAAAATGTCCAAATTGGGCCCAATTAGCCATTTTCCCTCCCCGGTCTCACTTGACATGTTTTGTTCTACATAAAGATGGCCTAGGCTATAAGAAAATTGGCAAGACCCTGAAACTGAGCTTCAAGACCATACAACAGTTTAACAGGACAGGTTATACTCAGAACAGGCCTCGCCATGGTCGACCAAAGAAGTTGAGTGCACGTGATCAGCGTCATATCTAGAGGTTGTCTGTGGGAAATAGACGTATGAGTGCTGTCGGCATTGCTGCAGAGGTTGAAGGGGTGGGGGGTCAGCCTGTCAGTGTTCAGACCATACACTGCATGCTGCATCAAATTGGTCTGCATGGCTGTCGCCCCAGAAGGAAGCCTCTTCTAAAGATAATGCACAAGAAAGCCTGCAAACAGTCTGCCGAAGACAAGCAGACTAAGCCCATGGATTACTGGAACCATGTCCTGTAGTTTGATGGGACCAAGATAAATGTATTTGATTCAGATGGTGCCAAGCGTGTGTGGCAGCAATCAGGTGAGGAGTACAAAGACAAGTGTGTTTTACCTACAGTCAAGCATTATGGTGGGAGTGTCATGATCTGGGGTTGCATGAGTGCTGCCGTGACTGGGGAGCTACAGTTCATTAAGGGAACCATGAATGCAAACATGTACTGTGGCATACTGAAGCAGAGCATGATCCCCTCCCTTCTAAGATTGGGCCACAGTGCAGTATTCCAACATAATGACCCTGAAAACACACCTCCAAGATAAGCACTGCCTTGCTAAAGAAGCTGAGGGTAAAGGTGATGGACTGGTCAAGCATGTATCCAGACCTAAACCCTATTGAGTATCTGTGGGAATTCCTCAAATGGAAGATGGAGGAGTGCAAGGTCTCTAACATCCACCAGCTCTGTGATGTCATCATGAAGGGGTGGAAGAGGACTCCAGTGGCAACCTGTGAAGCTCTGGTGAACTCCATGCCCGAGAGGGTTAAGGCAGTTCTGGAAAATAATGGTAGCTTTAGATACACTTTAAAGGGATATTTAAATGAATCAACATTCCTTTATATGCACATTGAAAGGCCTTTTGAATTGAATAATTAAATGTTGGTGTAATGAGCCTCCAAACTGAATTGTCTTACTATTGAAGAAATGTTTACATAGCAAAACAAGCCTCCATTTGAATAAAGTAAATTATGTTTGCTTTGAACAGCCAATCACACGCAGAAAAATAAAAAAAATAGTGGGCCTTGTATTCGCTCAAGTTATTGAAGTTAAAGTGTTACTAAACCCACAACAATAAAATCAGTCTGTGTATGCAGTAAAGCATACTTGTTATACTTACTCACAAATACAAAGACATATGGCTGACAATAATTGTACCACATCCATGTATTTTTTTAAATAGCAAAAAACAAAACTATAAAGTAGAACTTTACTTGTACAAATGGGGCAGAAAACATAATAGATAAAGAAGTTTATACAAAATGTATTATGATAAAAGTTATATTGTATTAAAAGATTGCACACTGTAGGCCCCACATATAGTGGAAGACCACCCGATATATGGTTTTCTACTACAAATTCATAATTGACAGACATTAGCCAAGAGATCTGTGGCCGATGCATTTCACTTTACTGATTACTCAGGGTCCAGTATTTTTGGATAGTGGGGTGAGTAGTTTTAACTAGAAGAACAAACAAACATAAATCAGTACAAAATAACCATTACATCAATAAATTGAAAGAAAAATCATGCAAAATTATCATCAATCCGTTGTATGTACATGTGGATTGTCAGAGTGCCTTATAACACAGGGGGGGGGGGGGGGGGAAGCCGTGGGTGATGAACCCTAAGAGGAGCAATAGGGATTGTTCAAACAAGTTCAAGTCCACAAAAAATATATATATATCACAATTAAAAATACTAGGTTATTCAGTTAGTGGCATTTATCCTCATATTCATCCTCAACATATGTTGACAAATGTGTGCTTCAATTGGAGAGACACACATCCCCTGACCTTGTCATGGCAGGTCCTGGGAGGCACATAGATCCCTGCTGTTGTGGGCCTCAGCGGTCATTCGGCTGCAGTGGGACCTCTAGTACACAAGGGGCCCCAGCAGCCATTCGGCCACAGTGGGACCTTTATTACATAGGACCCAGCGCTCCACTGCAGTGGGACCTTTAGTGTATACCAGGAGTGAGGGCTCTGATCGTGCATGCAGCGATGCGTGCATACACAGCGTATGGGTTGTTGTCTCTGTCTTGTTGTTGGTGCCCCTACAGACAATCTCTGGATATGATGCTGAGCATGTGCACTCAACCTCTTTGGTCAACCATGGCGAGGCCTGTAATGAGTGAAAGCTGTCCAGTTTAACCGCTGTATTGTCCTGACCACCTTGCTGCTGCTCAGTTTCAGGGTCTTGGCAATCTTCTTATAGACTAGGTCATCTTTATATGGAGCATCAATTCTTTTTTTCAGATCCTCAGAGTTCTTTGCCATGAGGTGCCATGTTGAACTTCCAGTGACCAGTATGAGAGAGTGAGGGCAATAACACCAAATTTAACACACCTGCTCCCCATTCACACCTGAGACCTTGTAAAACTAATGAGTCACATGACACTGGGGGGGTGGGGGCTGGCTAATTGGGCCCGATTTGCACATTTTCACTTAGGGGTGTACTCAATTTTGTTGCCAGTGGCTTAGACATTAATGACTATGTGTTATTTTGAGGGGACAGAAAATTCACACTGTTATACAAGCTGTACACTCATTACTTTACATTGTAGCAGTGTCTTTTCTTCAGTGTTGTCACATAAAAAGATATAATAAAATATTTACAAAAATGGGAGAGGTGAACTCACTTTTTTGAGATACTGTATATATATATATATATATATATATATATATATATATACCGTATATACTCGAGTATAAGCCGAGATTTTCAGCCTCTTTTTTGAGGCTGAAAGTGCCCCCTCGGCTTATACTCGAGTCACCGCTGTCTGACTGCTCGATCAGCGTATCGAGCAGACAGACGGCGGACATTAAAATTCAAAAGCCGCGCCTCCTTCTCCGCCTCCGCCTGTGATAGGCGGAACACTGAATTTCCCAGCAGTCAGTGTTCCGCCTATCACGGACATCCGTTCATTCTCATACTACGGACGAGTATGAGAGGATGTCCGTGATAGGCGGAACACAGGCTGCTGGGAAATTGAGTGTTCCGCCTATCACAGGCGGAGGACGGAGGCGCGGCTTTTGAATTGTAGAATGGCCGCCGAGAAGAGCGGCGATCCTGGAGCGGCGATCCATCGGCACGACACGGGACGGAGGAGGCACGGGACGGAGGAGGCACGGGACAGAGGAGGCACGGGACAGAGGAGGCACGGGACAGAGGAGGCACGGGACAGAGGAGGCACGGGACAGAGGAGGCTCGGGACGACGGCGGCTCGGGACGGAGGCTTGGGACACAGGTAGGCTGGACACACACACAAGGCTGCACGGACACACACACACACACACACACACACACACACACACACACACACACACACACACAGGGATGGATGGATGGATGGATGGATACACACACACACACACACAGGGATGGATGGATGGATGAATACACACACACACACACACACACACACACACAGGGATGGATGGATGGATGGATACACACACAGGGATGGATGGACGGACACACACACAGGGATGGATGGATGGATGGATGGATGGACACACACACAGGGATGGATGGACGGACACACACACAGGGATGGACGGACACACAGGGATGGACAGCCATGTCTCACCCTCGGCTTATACACGAGTCAATAAGTTTTCCAGTTTTTTGGGGGTAAATTGGGGGCCTCGGCTTATATTCGGGTCGGCCTATACTCGAGTATATACAGTATATATATATATATATATATATATATATATATATATATATATATATATGTATACATACACACTCTGAATTCAGTGTAGCCTATATATACAGTGCATTCATAGTTACATAGTTAGTAAGATTGAATAAAGACACCAGTCCATCCAGTCCAGTTCAACCTGAGTGAGTGTCTACAATTGTCCCTATCCCTGTACATTGCACACTCACATCGGTCCCTACCCTCAAGGAGCCCACAATCCAAGTGAAATTCCCTCTCTCTCCTGGCACACCACAGCGGTGTGCCAGGAGAGAGAGGGAATTGCACTTGGGAATTGACACTGTCTGGAGTGCCAGTTCCCAATTCAGTTCATAGGCACCTTGCAATTCAATAAAAAATTGTTTTTGGAAAGTAAAGATGTTGCATATAAACATGTATGTCTTGCAGCACTACCTGCATGGCATCGGACGTCTGTTCTTCTATGGGTTTCCTCCGGATACACCCATTTCCATCCACAGTCCAAAGATATGCTGGTAAGATAATTGGATCATTGTATTATGTCTAAATTGCCCTAAGTATGTGTATGTATGCATATGAGATAGGGACCTCATATGTTTAAATATGGTTTACAGGTAACTTGTATGTGGGCCACTATCTTCATGGTATACAGTATAACTGTGGATTGATATGACTGAATATTTTATATAAATATAGTTATGGACTTTATGTAACATTACTGTACTTATGAATAGTAATTATATGAACATAATTCAGGAAAATTAAATGCTTTAACAATAGTTTCCTTTTACAGGTTCAGATCAGTTTCAGTACTGGATTGGCATCTTGCTGTGCTCTGTTTTTTTTTTTTCTTTAGAACTTGTTAAATCATTAAGAAAAACAAACAAGCAATGGAAATCAATGTTGATTTGGCAACACATTGGATAATAAATATTCACTCTTTAAAAAACAATTATATAGTTCATTTAGGACGATCTAATTGTTTCTGGTTTATGCAACATAAAATACTATTTTGCACAGTTCCACTCTTAGGTTATTCATTGTGATAAATTTGACTCTTACATCTTTATACAGAACATGTCTCAGTTAATTTGCTTCTGTAAAATAGGATATGTTCCAAGACCTGGAAATAACCTGCTTAGCTTATTAAAGCTAATCATTTGCAATAAAAACATGAAGAAAATATCAACTTTAGGATGTACTGCCAGCTGAACCATGCCATGCAGTTTAGGATGATTTCATATGTTTTGTAAGCAAACCTCCCATATGTCTGATTACTTCATTACACATTGAAGAGAGGATGAACGCTCTTATTTTATACGCATTTGTACACTAGATATTTTTTTTTGTTTTCATTTTTTTGTACAAGCTAAACATATAGTAGAAATGTGCTGCATTCAATCATATTCCAGCACATACTGCAGCGCGATCAGTAATTGATTTTGTTGTCAAATTTCTGGATATCGCAAGAAACACCAACAAAGCAGCAAGAAGGAGCAATGCAAACTGGTGCTGAGAACCGTCTAGACAGAGACAGATGGGATTACCTTCAGCCAATGTCATTCAGCCCTGATGTGTAGAAAAGCCTCTCAGTTCAAGCTAAAGTCAAAATCCCAATCAGGATGCTAAAGACTGCGTAGTTCAGTTCTATTCCCTGGAGTGTAAGCTGAAGTAATAAATGGTTTATGGGCCAGAACACATCTGAAGCTTTCTGAGTTCTACTTGGTTCAATTGCTTGGGCTATAATTGTATTCGTACTGTACAAACATAATCTGATTTGCCATGAACTGTAATCAGAATATTACTCTTCCTTTGACCTTTCTCAGTATGGCCTTGATTCACTACAAGCTGACAAAAAGGTGTGGTAATACCACTAAATATTATCGCAACATATTACACAGGACTTGTGGAGCGTGATTTCACAATTGTAAAAAATTTGCATGCAATCTGGAGCAACATACTGTATCTTTTTCGAACTACAATATACAAAATAACACTAAAATATGTGAACAAGCATTTTTATTTCTTGACATACAGTAAGTGGTAGATTTACCTACGAAAGTTGTGTCCAATGGTATAATTTTTTTTCTTCAATTGGTTTATACTTATAGTGGAAAATCTGGAAATCTGAAGGATAGAGAGACTAGGAAAATAATTAATAAACAAGTAAACATAATAACTATAACATCAAGAGTAGTGCACAGTATTTGTTATAATACTGTATCATGATACTGTACATATAAAAAGGATATTGGGGAACTGGAGAAAGTGCAGAGAAGGGCAACCAAACTGATAAGAGGCATGGAGGAGCTCAGCTATGAGGAAAGTTTAGAGGAACTGAATGTATTCAATCTTGAGAAGAGGAGATTAAAGGGGATGTGATCAACATATACAAATACATAAGTGGCCCATATAGTGAACTTGGTGTTGAGTTATTCACTTTAAGGTTATCACAAAGGACAAGGGGGCATGTTTCACATCTAGACGAAAAAGAAAAGGAAAGGATTCTTCACAGTAAGAGCCGTGAAAATGTGGAATAGACTCCCTGCAGAGGTGGTTCTGGCAAGCTCAGTAGATTGCTTTAATAAAGGCCTGTATTCTTCCCTAAATGTACATAATATAACTGGGTACTAACATTTATAGGTAAAATTGATCCATGAAAAATCCGATCACCTCTCGGGGATCAGGAAGGATTTTTTTTCCCCTGCTGTAGCAAATTGGAGCATGTTTTGCTGGGATTTTTTGCCTTCCTTTGGATCAACTGAGGGTGAAGGATTGTGTATGTGGGATTGTATTTATTTTTTTTGGTTCAACTAGAGGAACTTGTGTCTTTTTTCAACCTGACTATGTAACTATGTAAAGCAATAAATGCATAAAAATAAATATGAATATGTATTTGGTGAATTCAATTAATACATATAAAACATAATCATAAAATGTTGCATTAAATCTATCTTACAGAAAAATTGTCCATAGGAGAATAAGCCCGGTCATCCAATTTTGAAAGGACATATGGCTCCAGCTGACAACATGCTACTTTGAACATTGTGCTGTTATTGAGAGATATAAATGGAATCACAGTTCTCTAAGGTGTTAAAAGGTAATGTGATTGACTGTACCATATGCCTGCTTCTCCATTCCTGGCCTAGTAATGTAACAAGGCCAGCAACAGAGGACTTAAAGAAAGCCTGTATAGAGAAACATGTGTTGGCTGCTATTGCTGTGCTCTCCTTCTGAAAAAGTTAATTGTCTGGCTGTTCATGGCTTCAATGCTTTCTGAGTCACTGACTGTAACAAATGTGCACCAGGTGATATTATAACATACCTTTTCCAGGCTAGTCACTCTTTTATTTTTTGTATTTATATTTTTTTATTGTTTAACCTTTTATTGAGATTTTCAAAGACAAGTACAAAAAAAATTCCTCATTGGTAGGGAAAAGTGAATAATGACATATTTTAGATGCAAAAACCAGTAGTCGTACTGTAATGACCAGGTTCGGTCACTCATTTTAATAAGAGGTCAGCAATGGCAGCCTACACATTTCTCTTAGTTTGGTTCATTTAATTAAAATTACATTTTGCCATGATATTAAATATGACAATGAAAAAGTCAATTGAAGCCTCATACTTCAAATAGGGATTTTTTTTCTTTAGTATCATGCTCAGTGAATGTTATGCATCCTATGATAACTCCTGAGGTAGTCTTCGTTACACATCAGTGTGATGGAGAGGAGGCCATGTTAGTGTAATCCACGAGCCTTTCAAGTTCAGGGTTCATGGATTATACAGAAACCCTTTTGGAATTTCCTGGCAGTAGCTACAGATAGCAATCTGTGCCTACTAACTTAATATTTCTAAAGGTTTTAACTAGTGGTAGGTTTATTAACCACAGTTCACACTGAATAAAATTATCACATTGTCTACCAATGCTAATTGATGTCTGATCCATTCCAGTTTGCTAATCATTTTTCATCTAAGCCATTAACTGTAAACAAAATATTTCAATTTCCTGGACCTGGCTGCTTTCCTTTATATTTTACACAAGGTAACCTGAATACACATAACTGAGGCCTGGCAAGATAGACATGTATTTATTTATTACTTTTTCTTTCAAAAGTAAATAGCATATCTTAAAAAAATATATGATTTTTCTGGTTACAACAAGGATATGCATTTTTTAAAATGATTATTTATTTATTTATTTAAAGAGGAAAGTAAGGGTCATAATACATTATCTGGACATTATTATCATTGCTGCAAAGAAACTGCTTTCAAATTATTACTCTGTGTGGACAGTTCAATAATGCTTCTAATACAGATCTGTGAAGTCACTGTTTTCCACCCAAGTTTTATCCCATGTTGAGTCCTGATGAAGTAGGAGTGCTGTAGCCCCTAAAATGTGCTGGCTGTTTCTATATGACCTATTTACAAACAAATAAGTGGGGTAAGAAAAGTGGGTCTTGGACTTGGGACCTGGGTCTTGCTGTGCAATGACCAGAATATAATTATATCAATTTTGGGTACATCCCCGGGGGAACATCAAGGAGCTTCCCGGAATGGGGTTAGTGCAAGGGTAGACCACCAAAGTATGAACTTTTATAAGTTTAATGTAACGGATTCTTATGAACTATTGAGATATGATAGGGACTTCCCGTTTTCACCAAAATGCTGGGATGCAAATGTTAGCAGCATTTACAAGATGCATTAAAATAAGGAGAAAGGTGTTATCACGAGGGATTGGAAGGTCTGTTAATTAATATGTGAGTGTATCGACCGCCTTTCAGATATTTGAGTGTTTGTGACATTCCTAGAAAATGTGAAGATAGGTGCCATCACCCTCTCCACATCATCAACAATTGGTACTGATGGGGAAAAAAAGAATGTGAACACTAGGAACCCTGTACCACTGCATCAAGAGTTTGTACCCCACTTCTTTTAAATTATTAATAATCAATGATTTGTGTTTGTAAAACATAGGTATTTTGTCTATTTTTTTCCCCAGATAAAACTTAGTTGAAGGTCTTTTTCCCATTTGTAGGAATAGGAGGAGTGCATGCTTTATGGACAATGTGGAATATAATTAAAAAAGGACATGTCTTATAAGGCCCCTGTTCAGTACACATGTTCTATGCCTATACCTGTCCACTACTCTTCCCAAGTGAGTAGCTGTGTATTGCAGTGAGATCTCAAATAATCCCAGTCCTTGATATAGTTTTGGCATGTAAAGAACAGATTGTCTAAGCCTTGGGAGCTGCCGTGTAAAATTTGAAAAGGTATAATTATCTTGCTGGTAGAATGAGGTAAGAATATTCATAGTGCACCCCATATTAAGATGAAACTATTTTTATTATGTGGAAATATGCACTCACATTTGAATAGCATATACAGAGTATTCCAGACAACAATATGGAGATCCTCACTGCGCTTCCGATTTGCGCATTACCAGAAGTGCTGTCACAGGCTCCATCCAATGTGTTGCATCACTAATTATGTGACTATCTTCAGGGGATACCCTGAAGAAGTCACTTGATTAGTGATTCAATGCATAGGGCAGAGCCAGTGACGTCAGTTCTGGTCATGTGCAAACCTGAAGTGTGGTGAAGATCTCTATATTGTTGGCTGAACTACTGCCCTGTATATTTTATTCAAATGTGAGTGCATATTTTCACATAATAAAAATTGGTTAATCTTAATACAGGGTGCGCTATGAATACTCTCCACTCTCTTTGAGCCACTACCGGACGTAACTAAGCGGGCACAGATTCCTTAAAGGAACCATGCATGTGAAGTATCTGAAAAAGGCTGGAGGTGGAGCTGCATAGATCACCCAACATAAAGCCCAAATTACATATGTTTTGTAGGTCCACTAAGAAGGTAAGCAGCCATTGCACCTAGAGGTGGAGTGATAGCATTGGTAGTTGGAACACAATGACTTAAGTGTATATGAAGGTTTGTGTCACTATATGAACATTTGATATTGGTTGAAAGTGAAAGTATTGACACTTAAACAGACATTGATTTTTGTTTTATAAGAATTCAGTATTGCATTTTGAATACTATACAAATTTGGAGGTTTAAGTGTGGTTAACGCACATTATTAATTTTACGCTTTGCTTACCATTTATTAATGGTTATACTTTATTGGGGTAGTATGTGAGTACACTAATAGTGGTAGAAGCAGTTCCGCACAATTAGACCCATTGAAGGGTATCATATCTAAACACATTGCATAACCTATGTTAGGGGTTGCACATTTATTTGGATAAGTTGTGGTATACATAGTAGCACACACATTTTCTTTCATTGAATATTCTGGATAAGATATTCATCTTAATGATGTCATATCTGCCCAACCAGGAAACTGTATCAGGAGGAAATTATTCCAAGTTAGTCTGGATTTTCCGCAGGCTGGAGAAAAGTGTAAAGCATAATCCCTTGCCAAGTACCAGGATATACAGTAAATACCTAGTTATTAGTCACAGTCTGGGTCCATTTAAATGGGAAGTTTTGTTTAATGTGGGGTAGCTCCATAGCTGGGAATTTAGAGTAGAACTAAGACCCCTTTCACATCAAGGCACTTGAAAACTGCCCATAAAAAGCTGAGCGCTTTTGCAATGCTTTTCAGGTGCTTTTGAGGAGTTAGCAGTGCACTTTTTTTGAAGGTCACATGACTCAAAAAAACTGCTGCAAGAACCATTTTGAGGCTCTTTTGAAGCACTTTTCAGAAGCTTCCTATTCATTTCAATATAAGGGTAGCTTTTGAGGCATTTTTTTAGTGCTCCAAAGATGCTGCTGGCAGAAGTTTTTTTCCTCCTTGCCAGCGCACCGCCCCAGTGTGAAAGCATCCATTGATTTTAATGGGAAGCAGTTTTCTTGAGCTTTTCAGGTGCATTTTTAATGCAAAAGCGCTTGAAAAACTCCTCAGTGTGAAAGGAATCTTAAACATTTTTTACTTTAGATAAAGTAAGGGAGTGTTATAATCCCTGTCATTTTTTGCTATCTGTGTTCCATAGGGGACACCAAACAGGAAGTGAGAGTAAATCCAGGGTCAACAAAACTAGTATCCCCATTGGAAGATTTCCCCACTATTACTGTTCTGGTGTAAACCCAAAACCTAGTTTTTTCTGTTACCTTCACTTTCGAAGATACCAGCAAGCATGAAAAATAGAGAAGGTGAATCTCGCTAATGGGGGCACAGACAGCGATTAAAACTGACAGGTGTTCTAATCCCTCTCCACTCTATCCAAAAAAAGTTTTATTTTTATTAGCACTTTAAGCTTTGTGGCTTCAAATTTCTGATAATTAATTAGAAAAATTGACATGGAGCCATAATGTTAACCTTCAGTCAATAAGGAGGGTATGTAAGGTAGCGTGTGTATTACGCTATGCAAATGACACCTCCTCCATTTGTTCCCCATTAACTGGTTGAATGCCAAGTGTGGGTTACGCCAGGCAATGAACAGTCAAGTGTGTGTTGTGTTGAATGCAGAGTTCTTCTCAAAGACATTGTCCTACACACTTTAACAGGTGTATGTGTTGTATTAGGAGGGACACACAGAGCATATGCCTACTCCATCAGTACCTCACTCCCAGTAGCAGAATGGGGTACTGCCGAGCACAAAACATGGACCTGATACATGCTCAATTTAAAGCAGAGCTCCACCCAAAATGGGAAGCTTTGCTTATCTGCCACCTCCCCTCCTCCGCTACATCATTTGCACCTTTTGGGGGGGAGTGGGTACCTAATTTGACAGGTACCCTCTCCCACTTTGGGCTGAGTTTGCCACAGTGAAAATTGTGAGTATCTAAATATTGTGTGTACCCAAAAATTGTGTGTATCTGAGTATTGTGAGTATCTAAATATTGTGTGTGCCTGAGTGTTGTCAGTTTTGGGAGAACCTGAGTATTGTGAGTATCTGAGTGCTGTGTGTATCTGTGTATTGTGTGTACCTGTGTCTTGTGAGTGCACGTAGGCAGTGAGTACACAAGGGCTGTGAGTGCACGTGGACTGTGAGTGCACGTGGGCTGCGAGTGCACATGGACTGTGAGTGCATGTGGACTGTAGGTACACATGGGCTGCTTGTGCATGTGGACTGCAAGTACACATGGCATGCACATGGACTGTGAGTCACATGGACTGTGAGTCACATGGGGGTTGTGAGTACCTGTGTATTGTATTGTTGAGTACCGGTGTATTGTTAAGTATTAGTGTCGGGAAGCTAGTTGTTAGTTAATTTGTACAGGGTATAATCCCCAATCCTCATTTGATTAGTAGGTACGATGCATGGCGGGTGTGGAGATGTGTCTCATGTACATCTTGAGGCATGTATGCATTCCTTAATCTTCTTATCGAGAGCGAATACTGCGAAGACCCCCGCGACTGGACCAGACCCTCCCACGACTGAACCGGACCCCCTCACAACCAAGAGAGGCAGCGGGTGATCCGGGGACCTACAGCGGAGGCAGAGCGGGACATCAAGGTGTGGGAGCTGGTGTACTGAGGACAGTAATCACCCCACAGATGCAGACAGAGGAGACGAGAGGACATCCAGTGGCACCGGGAGGTGGTAGGCTGACAGGGAGAGGTGGCAGGTAAGTGAAGTGCAGTGGACAGGGTATAATCCCTAATCCTCATTAAATTAGTAGGTACAATACTTTAGCAGGTGTGGAGATGTGACTCGTGTACATCTTGAGGCATGTATGCATTGCTCGATCATCTTATTGAGGGCGCATACTGTTGTGCAAAATGTAAGCATATTGTTTCACTGGAAGCCCAGGTTCTGAATCTAGGGAAGCAACTGTCAGCACTGAGAAGACCCTCCATACTAAAGGAGATTCTGGAACGTACCCGACATGTTCTGGCAGGGGCCAGCACAGATGCGGGTGGAGACAAAGAGGTGCAGACACTAGAAAAGAGTAGATGGATGATAGTTAGGAAGGTCAGGAAGTCAGTGCTGGGACAGCGTGGAGTGAGATGGAGTGTGTGAGCAGCAAGCAGAGGATTGAACCCCCCACTTCAGGGAGCGGCAGAATGGTGGACAGATCCCCCTGACCGTATCGGACCCCCCCACCGGACCGGACCCTCCCACGACTGAACCGGGCCCCTTCACGACCGAGATGGGTGACCCGGGGACCTACAGCGGAGGCAGAACGGGACATCATGGTGCGGGAGCGGGTGTACTGAGGACAGTAATCACCCCACAGACATGGACAGAGGAGGCGAGAGGACATCCAGCGGCACCGGGAGGTGGTAGGCTGACAGGGAGATGCGACGAGTAAGTGAAGTGCAGACCGGAAGGAGAGTGAATGATCAGTGAATCGGCGGCACTGAAGATTACTGACTGAATGTGGACGGCGAGTACACATGGGCTGCGAGGGCACGTGGACTGTGAGTACATGTGGACTGTGAATGCATGTGGGTTGTGAGTGCACGTGGGCTGCGAGTTAACGTGGCTGCGAGTGCACATGGCTGCAAGTGCATGTGGGCTGCGAGTACACGTGGGCTGTGAGTGCACGTGGACTGTGAGTCACGTGGGTTGTGAGTACTTGTGTAATGTATTGTTGAGTACCGGTGTATTGTTAAGGATTAAGTGTTAGGAAGCTAGTTGTTAGTTCATTTGGACAGGGTATAATCCTCAATCTTCATTAAATTAGTAGATACGATGCACAGCGGGTGTGGAGATGTGACTCGGTGTATATCTTGTGGCATGTATGCATTCCTTCATCATCTGATTGAAGGTGAATACTGTTGTGCAAAATGTAAGCACATTGTTTCCCTGGAAGCCCAGGTTCTGAATCTAGGGAAGCAACTGTCAGCATTGAACAGACCCTCCATACTAAAGAAGAGCCGGAAACGTACCCGGCAGATGCTGACTGGGGCCAGCACAGAGGTGGATGGAGACAAAGAGGTGCAGGCACTAGAAAAGAGTAGATGGGTGACAGTTAGCAAGGTTAGAGGGGAAAGTGCCAGGGAGGCTGATCCTGGGCTGGAATATCCCAATAAGTACGCTCCATTGAGTGACATAGGTAAAACCAGTCAGGGACCAGCACTTCTGGAGCTGAGGGACTCCCCTAGCTGCCTGGGGAAGAACTCCTCCAATGAGAGTTTGCGGGGGGAAGTGAAGGGAAGGGAAAGGAAAGACAGCTTCTGGTGGTAGGGAACTTAATTGTGGCTAAGACCTGAAGGGCCAGACTGTATGCTGTCTACCGGGCACTCGGGTTCGGCACATCACGGATCTGGTGTACAGATTACTGGGAGGGGCTGGGGAAGACCTGGCTGTTGTCACCAATGACAAAGTCAGAGGCAGATGGCATGTCCTAAAGAATGATTTTAGGAACTTAGGAGCTAAATTTAGGAAAAGGACCTCCAAGGTAGTATTCTCAGAAATACTACCTGTACCTCGAGAAAGGCAGAGGGAGATTACAGAATAAAACAAGTGGCTGAGGAGCTGGTGTAGTAAGAAGGAGTATGGGTTCCTGGAGAACTGGATCGACTTCTCAGTCGGTCACCAGTTCTATAGAAGGGACAGACTGCACTAAATGAGGAGGGAGCAGATCTGCTGGGAGTGAAGATGGCTGAAAAGTTAGAGGGGCTTTTAAACTAGGTAACGGGGGGACAGTCCAGAGGTAGAGATAGTCAGTGCGGAACATATTCCAGAGGGTAGTATTGGGGGTATTAGTGGTAGGTTATCTAAAGCACATAAACTCAAGGTAAGTATAATAACAAGTCCTATTTGAAATCTCAGAACACCCAATAAGAGGACAGTATGCGACCAGTATAAACTACGTGGCATGTTCACCAATGCCAGGAGCCTGGCGGAAAAGATTTTGTGGGAATTTCAGAGACGGTTCAACAGCAAGGGTTCCCTTAAATCACAGGGATAGAGGGTAAAAAAAAGGGGGAGGAGTATTTCAAGAATAGTGTACAAGTTAATGTGAGAGATGACATCACTAAGGGGGCTAGGGAGGAGGTGAAATCCTTATGGGTAGAGCGTCAAAGGGATGAAACTAAAGGGAAAATAATACTGGGAGTATGCTATAGGACCCTCAACCTAAGGGAGGAGGGAGAGACAGATCTCCTATCACAATTTGGATTAGCAGCAAGGATGGGAAGTGTCATTATAATGAGGGATTTTAATTATCAAGACATAGACTGGGCGGAAGGAATCGTCTAAGGCTCGCCAGTTCTTAAATGTTTTACAGGACAATTTCATGGTTCAGATGGTAGACGCACCAACTAGAAACAAAGCGTTACTAGGCCTACTAATTACCAACAATACAGACCTGATCACGGATGTGGAAATAAGGGGCAATTTAGGAAACAGCGATCACAGATCAATTAGCTTTAGTATAAATCACACAAATAGGAAACATAAGGGGAATGCAAAGACACTGAATTTCAAAATAGCCAACTTCCCTAAACTACGAACCTTGCTAGACGCTATAAATTGGGATACAATCTTAGGAACAAAGAACATGAAGGAGAGATAAGTTTGCTTTAAGAGCATATTAAATAAGGGCATTAGCCAGTGCATACCATTGGGAAATAAATTTAAAAGAGTGAACAAAAGTCCTGGATGGCTTAACTCCAATGTAAAAATGCATATAAAAGCAAAGGAGACGGCCTTCAAGGAATACAAGGCTGAGGGATCAACATCAACATGCAGACTTTACAAAAAATGCAACAAGAAATGTAAGGGTGCAATTAGGGAGGCTAAGATAGAACATGAAAGACACATAGTGGAGGAGAGCAAACAAAATCCCAAGAAATGATTTAAGTATATCAACAGTAAAAGAGGGGGGGGGGGCAGACCTTATTGGTCCCATAAAGAATGATTAAGGGAATCTGGTTACTAAGGATCAATCTTCACATGGGAATCGGGGGCTTCAGTAACCAAAATTGCAGTGTATATCCTCATGACACATCTCAAGATGCACTCTCATGGCTAACAGAGGACAGAATTAGAAATAGACTTGGAAAACTTAACATTAATAAGTCACCAGGACCAGATGGCTTGCACCTGAAGATCCTTAGGGAACTAAGTCAAGTAATTGCCAGACCATTGTTCTTAATTTCTACTGACTGGAACCAATAAGCGTAATAAACAAAGTAAAATTTTTTAGGAGCGCTTCAGGCCTGGGGTTAATTTAGCCTCTCTCTTTTTAGCCTGGGGTTGTTTGTGCGCTAGCTCCATGGCAGCTATGATTTGTAAAAGGTAGTTGTGTTGATGGGTTCTCTCTTTTTTGAGCTTGGTGTCATGCTTAATTAGTAGACCTTTAACAAAATGTTTGTAGGCTGACCAAATGCACATGCAAATTTTTATTATTTTATGTTGGTACCTGTGCATTGTAGATGTGGCACAAGTTACTTCTCTTTGAGTTCCTTTTCTACTCTCCTGCACAAACCATTTCACATAAAATGTTTTATGTAAGTAAGCAGCTGCAGATCAGAGTTCACCGGCGTGCACTGTGCATAATATTAAACTGCTTTACGCTTACAGTGAATCAGATTCAGTGCATATACATTAGAACAGTTTCACATTTGAGCTATTGTCTTGAATCATTGCACTCTGCTTGGCTGAGAATATTTCATTACAGAACAATTTAACTGAATATATATAACCTATGCCTTTCAGTGTCCTACATAAACTAAAATCAGTGCATACATTTGCATCTTGCTGTTCAGAATTCTTCTTACACATGTCCTGGATATGTTGATCAGAAATGAAGGAGAACTCCATGTAAAAATTAGCACAAGAATATGTAAATTAAGCATATCTGCATACAGTGGCACAGTAATGCCGCGTACACACGATCAAACAAGCGGGTGGAAAAGTCCGGCAAACTCAAGTCCGCCGGACAATCCCCCCGTGTGTAGCCTCCGGCATACTTTTTTGACCCGAAAGTACGGCGGACTTAGAAAGTAGTTTTACACTCCAATCTTCCCGCCGGACTCGCATTTCGGTGGACAATCCGGCCGTGTGTGTGCCAGTCCGCCGTACTTTTGAAATGAACGGACTTTTCCTGCCCGGAGAAAAGTCTGCTCATTTCGAGCGCGTCTCCAGGTAGGCGGGCCCGCAAAGGATACGTCGCTGGCCCCGCCGCCTGGTATGGACTTAAAGGGGAACCCCAACGCTGAAAAAAATCGGCGCGGGGGTCCCCCCAGGTCCACATCAGACCCTTGTCCTAGCACGCTACCCGGCCGGCCAGGAAAGGGGGAGCGAGCGAGCGCCCTCCCTCCTGAGCTGTACCAGGCCGTGTGCCCTCAACATGGGGGGTGCCTTGGGGAAGGGGGGCCGCACGGCCCCCCCCCACCCCAAAGCACCTTGTCCCCATGTTGATGAGAACAAGGGCCTCTTCCCGACAACCCTGTCCGTTGGTTGTCGGGGTCTGCGGGCGGGGGGCTTATCTTCGGTTGATGTCACATGGGTTGATGTCACATGGGTTGATGTCACATGGCGACAGTCCCAGCATCCTCCGGGACTGTGACATCGTAAGGGGGCGGGGTCACCATGCGACATCAACCCATGTGACATCAACCGAAGACCCCGCCCCTTGTCCCTATATAAGTCGCCGCGTGCCCGGTCCCCGTCATTGTGAGCGGAGGACTCGGCGAGGCAACATCTGAAGAAGAAGAAGAAGAGAAGGACAGAAGAACGGAAGGCGGCGGCGGTGGCAGAAGACCGGGCCACCGCCTGTAAAAGAGCTAGAAGAAGGCACGGTGGCCCGGCAGAAGAACCGAAGAGGGAGACAAGACCCCCGAAGTCAGAAGAAGGGCGGCGGCAAGGAAGAAAGCCGGGCTCCTCCGCTAGTAAAAGAGCTACAAGAAGATAGCGCAGGAGTCCGGCGAGAAGACCCCCGAAGATGGAAGACCCCCGGAGCTGTGCAATAAACTATTTTAACCCTTGTGTGTTGTGTTTTTTTTGTACTTTATTTTACAGGTGAATGGGTAGGGGTACATTGTACCCCATACTCATTCACATAGGGTGGGGGCCGGTATCCGGGGGCCCCCTTATTAAAGGGGGCTCCCGGATTCCGATAAGCCCCCCACCCGCAGACCCCGACAACCAACAGCCAGGGTTGTCGGGAAGAGGCCCTTGTCCTCATCAACATGGGGACAAGGTGCTTTGGGGTGGGGGGGCCGCGTGGCCCCCCTTCCCCAAGGCACCCCCCATGTTGAGGGCACGCAGCCTAGTACGGCTCAGGAGGGGGGGGGGTCGCTCGCTCGCTCCCCCTTTCCTGGCCGGCCGTGTAGCGTGCTCGGACAAGGGTCTGATGTGGACCTGGGGGGACCCCCACGCCGATTTTTTTCGGCGTTGGGGTTCCCCTTTAAGTCCATACCAGGCGGCGGGGCCAGCGACGTATCCTTCGCGGGCCCCGCCTACCTGGAGACCCGCTCAAAATGAGCGTACTTTCCTCCGCGTGTGTGGGCGAGTCCATTCATTTCAAAAGTAGGGCGGATAGTACGGCGGACTTAGTACGTCGTATTAGTCTGCTGAAAAAGTGCCGTGTGTGGGCAAGTAGCCCGTTCGGAAAGTCCGACGGACAGTCTGGCGGGAAGTCCGCCAGACTAAGTACGCCGGACAGACGGCTACGTGTGTACGCGGCTTAACAAGGGTTGTTGGGGATAAAAGAGCAGATGACCACTGCTGTACACTTTACTGTTGCTCCCCAAGCACACAAAATGTACTTACCTTACATATTTACCTAGGATTTAGGAGACACAAACCAAAAAAAAAAAAAAGAGGATACAACTTAGGAGTTGGGACTTTTCTCATTTTTATCTATTTATTTCTATATTTTATTTATTTTGATCAAATTTCCTACCTTTGTTGCTGTCCAGAAGTACACCCCGGGTATAAGGAGATGGAGGTAGTGGGATTGAAACTAAAGTGTACAGTACAGCCTTCAGCTAAGTGATTTTTAGTACAGCTCTTACCAAATGTTTTGCTGTCACCTACAGCAGTGGTCATCAACCCTGTCCTCAGGGACCACTAACAGGCCAGGTTTAATGTATTACCTTGGGGGAGATGCAGACTAGAATACTGCAATCACTGAGCAGCAAATGATATCACCTGTGATGTATTTCAGATATCTTGCAAACCTGACCTGTTAGTGGACCCTGAGGACAGGGTTGATGACCACTGACCTACAAAATTTCCAAGTGTTATGTATCCTGTGACACAGACCTGAGATTTTGGTCACACGTTGTTCGATTCCTGCAGGAAACTGTATTAGAAAAATACAGCTGATTGCAATTGCTGGAACACCCAAAATTCTAGCACCTAACATTGCAATTATGTCACCACTGTTTGGCAGAGTGACGCCTTGCCTTCAGGTGACAGCAGAGTTCTAGTTCAATAGAAGGAGAAAGGCAGATCAGCAGTATGAGCATTGAGAGAGTACCAGGCAACCACTGAACAACAATTGAACCAAACTTATTCTTGCTTCCACTGACTGATGATAGAGCTTATTTTTCTCACTCGGATGATGGAGCATATGTTACTCCCCTTATGTCAACGATGGAGCTTAATTTGATCCCTTTGACACTAAAGATGAAGCTTAATTTTTTCCCACTGACACTAATGATTGTTCCTATTTTCTCTTACTGACACCAATAATGGGTGTTAAAATATACTTTCAGCTTCACATTTTGCAGAAAATTCCAAGCTGACAGGAGAGCAATCCACGCACCACAACACAAAAAGATTGGGTGCCAGTGGGAATGTGTGTATCTCATTACAAGGGTACTATCCATAGCTGCTAGAGAATGTCCTGGGGGGGAGGAGAAACAACCATTGCAAGTTCTCTCTGAAGTGCTTACGACATACTACTGCTTGTAGTGGCTTAATTGGAGGTAGGCAATAAACAACCAGCTTGCATGACAATAATAAAAAATGTTTATTAGACCACAGTGGTCATGAAAAACAAAACCATGAAAATAAAAAATTAAATACAACCCTTCAGGACTGTACACATATGTCTATGAGTACCAGCTTCACTTCCTCTCATTACAAAATCCCATGGTTGGAAGAGCCTACTTACCTGTGGATGGAGATGGAATCAGCAATTGTGTGGCGGGTGGAGCAGGGTGCCGAAGCTGACAGCCATGGAAACTGCTGTGAAGAGGTAGGGCGGCTCTTGCAATTCTGCTTCATAGCACCGATGGTAGCCAGGTCCAGAATGGTTATGGGTGTTGTGTTGGTGACACAGCCACTGGAGAGCCAGCTGAGGACATGTGTCAGCCTCACGCCAGAGCCTGGTGGATGTGGGGAGAACAGGGGATGGAGGAGGCAACTCAGCCAGGCACCTGTGGATGATGTCATGTAGAGTGCCAAAGCCAATGGCTGTGTGCAGTGATGGAAGGGAAATTCTCAGGGTAGCCTGTTAGGCGATCACCATGACGACGCGTTTTTGCTCAATGGAGCCTTGCCAAGTCACATGATGGATAGCAGAACCAAAGGGCTTTTAAAGGAAAAGAGGAGCCAGAGAAGGAAGGGGAGGGCAGGGAACTCCATTAACCCTCTGTACCCCTAGACACTCTACGTCCAACCTGTGGTCCAGCAAGGGCTCAAATCTAGAAATAAATTATAGTATATAATATCATAATGTATGACCCAAGTGGGGTGAAGATAGAATAGACCCCTGAGCCAAGTGAATGTGATAAAGGGAGTGATAAAGGGGGGTATACATACATACATACATAGTAAGTGAATAAGTGCTGGTGGTGAGTGAGGTAAAATAATTAATTACCTGATAAGCTGGGATGACAGTGATCTATAGGATAGTGTTCAGTGAATAGAGTGAGCTGGTGATACAATAACCCATAACACATGCAGGGGAAGTTCCATATCCCCTGCATGTGTCACGGGTTACTGTGACAGATACCACTTGCCCTCAACATGGGCAGGGTGCTTTGGAAAAAGAAAATGCCAAGTTAGTAAACAATGTAGTGTCTTTATCTGCAGAACAAGTATACAGTATTACCTTTAATGCCTGTTATTTTAAAATATAGAGTAGGGCAGTGGTCATCAACCCTGTTCTCAGGGCCCAGTAACAGGACAGGTTTTATGTATTACCTTGGGGAGATGCAGACTAGAATAGTGCAATCACTGAGCAGCAAATTATATCACCTGTGATGTATTTCAGTTATCTTGCAAACCTGGCCTGTTAGTGGGCCCTGAGGACAGGGTTGATGACCACTTGAGTAGGGGATCTGTTTTTCAGTAAATGTTTTCTGAAAAGTCAGTGTCAGAAACTAAAGTTTTATCCTGACCAGCGTGTTCCAGCTCATTCTCTATTCTGTTAATCTTATCTTGAACTCTCCATAATGTAAATGAAACAAAAACCTTTAATTGATAACGGGAACCCTCACAGCATCTATAATAAGTTGAAATATCAATTTTAAATGGACTCACACTTTACCAATTAGATACTTATTGTTATAATTATCTTCTTATCTTCTTATTCTTCTAATTCTTATGGTTGGTGCTGAAAAGTCTGACCTGCAATAGATTCAGTTGCCCATGATGGTGACCATTCAGATGGAATAGATGCAGTATATTGTACCTACATAACTGTTATTCTCATGTTGGTTGTTCTGAAATCAATGTGTAGAAACTCTTTGGTTTGGACTTGAACACAAAAAGGAAATAATGTAATAGAAAGCATGTAGAAATGTTAATTGGGCCTAAGCAGTAACCTAAAAAAATTTAAATTTTTTAGAGAATTCTTCCTGAAAAACAGCAGAGGATTATAGTTTTTTATCCACAGTGTGCAATTTCAGAGATTGGTGCATCTGGCTGCTATCTACAAGTGATTTGGAGTGAGATTTTATGATTACACTATTGTGTTGCTTACTGTTGATGAAGGCTCTGGTATGAGGAAACAAAATCCTGCCTCTGCCGAGATAGCCACCTCCAAAAAAAGAAACAGATGCAGAATAGGGCATTTTAAGTCATTTGGGGGGGGGGGGGGGGTCAGCTGCAGGGAAACCACAGGCAACACTGGTGAATTTGTGCTTTTTTCCTCCTTTTTTTGCGGTGGGACACAGCTTGTAAAGTTCAGTTATGCTTTAAGTTTACACTTGCTTCAAAACATTGCTTTGTTAAAGCTCTCTGAATGTGAGTCAAAGCTCCTGTCACTAAATAAAATGGTTAGCTTACAGTCCTGTTTACACCTGCTTTTGCATGGTGCTTTGATGAGGCTTCGACGAGGGGGCTTTGGTGGAGCTTCGATGGGGTTTCAGTGGGGCTTCGGTGGGGTTTCGGTGAGGCTTCGATGAGGCTTCAGTGGGGCTTCAAGCAAGCTTTGCCATAGATTTCAATTGGATGCTTTGAAGACACTTTGAAACACCACTGAAGCTACATGGGATATAATTTTTGAAGTGAAAACAAAAGCAGGTGTAAATAGGACTGTAAGCTAACCATTTTATTTGGCTTTGACTCACGTTCAGAGAGCTTTAACAAAGCCTGTCCGAAGCCTTGTTGAAGCCAAAGCAAGTGTAAATGAGCCCTAAGGGATAGATTTTTTTGCTCTTCTTTCCAAAGAATGCTATTTATGTCTATGAACTCCCTAAAAGATGGTCTGTTGCTGACTGTAACAGTTTTATGCTGTATTAGAACAGTTATATATAATAACACATTACAGGTTTATAGGTTTAATTTTCTTTAGAAGCACCACTAGAAAAAAAAACAATGTTTTAGATGAAATGGAATATCAAAAAAGGGAAGGGGATAAGGGAAAGGGCATGGACCTTTTGGCCAGAGTGTCAACTGGTCAGGTCAATGGTGGGTGTTCCAACTCATCCAACGTAAGGATGGAGTTCACCAATAAGGACCAATAAGGATTTAGAACAGGCAGAGGGTGAGGAAAGGTATACTCAAAAAAAGGGGTTCATACCCTCATAAAAAAAAGATGAGAACATGTAGTGGAGTACTCCTAAGATACACTTTATTGAAAAATTGCACACAAATAAACAGTTGACGTTCACAAAGATTGGCAAAAAAAGTTTAAAATGACAACCTTGTCCTTCTAAAAGCCACTGCTATGATTTGGTTGTGTCAGGTCACATTATTACATTGTCAAACAGGGAGGAAGTGACCCTCTTTTCTAGCAACCTGACCCACCATAATCAAACAATTTATTACTCATTCACATTAATACATCTTTCTTTATTTATCCAAACTCTCCGTAAAAATCAAATCACCATATATACATATATATCTATAGTTATACACTCTGGCTTTTATTGCTGGAATATAGGGGTATTAGACACAGTGTATAGGATACAATACAGTATACTTCCTTTAGCTCTGAGTGAGCCCCCTTTTCGGGGAGAGAGGGGGGTGACAGGACACTTTTGACCCGGGGCTGTGATGCCCTCCTTTAAACAGGCTTAGGGGTGGAGCCTTGCCTCCTATGCATCGGCGTCATGGTTCGATGTTCGTCCTGACGCCTGAGCATGGGGTGGTTCCCCCCATTTCCATCTAGTTGGGGTGGGACTTGCTTGGTTCCGCAGCAGATTCATATGCCGCTGATGAAGCCAATATTTGTCGCTATTCCCCGCCACGTTGATGGGGTTTTTGTCATGACGTTGGTGGGGACCCGCCCCTCACTGGGAATAAGAGTGGCTTGGGCTGGCCAGCTGACCATTCTACATGGGTCATTTACATGAGAGGGATACCAGGCATGCTCACATTCACAGAATCATACACATAAGGTAACAGATGCTCATTTACATCACACACATAACACTTTTCAAATCTATTTTAGTAACACTTATTATATTTACACAATTATTATGGAGTGCACTTAGTTATCAAATGGTGGGTTTGGACTTGGATTTAATTTTGGTGCGTACACGCACACATATTTTTTGGTAGTAGTCCTTTTACTTAGCACACTTCAGTTCACTGCAGCAATCACTCACCATATATCACCTTCATTTAGTCACTGGTATAGGTTCACCTTATCAAAAGTTCATTCATCTCACATGGTCTCATTTACATATCCTTGTCTGCTGTCCCCGCTTTAGATGGGATCCCTCATCTCACCCCCGGGGAGATCATCATCCCTGTCCCCCATCTTCCCTTGGATATAGGTTGGGTGTCGCTATTGGACCATTTTGGACTATTTTGTAAGTTAGAGGCCCCCCTTTTTTGAGAGATGGATCAATTTTTAAAGGGTATCCTATATTTATAGATATGTTATTGATTTAATTCCAGAGAATTTTACTCCTGGTGAGTGGCGTGATCCATAAACCATGCGTCGAGTACACTTTGAACGGATGACAATACAAATTTGGCTCACTAATGTCGTGTACATATGATCAGACTATCCGGCAGACTTGGACAATCCGTCTGTGTGTGGGCTCCGGCTGACTTTTTTTTTTTACCAAAAGTCCGGCGCACTTAGAAAGTACTTTTGACTCAAAAATCGTCAATCCACCTCCTGTGTGCTAGTCTGCTGGACTTTTGAAATTAACGGACTTTCCCGCACACGGAAGAAAAGTCCGTTCATTTTGAACGCGGCTCCAGGTAGACGGTTCTAGCGAAGGAAATCAAAGAAGTCAATGCCTTCATCGGCAAGATTGACACTTCACTGGCCCCGTCACCTGGTATGGACTTAAAGGGGAAGCCCTACACAGAAAAAACGGCGTGGGGTCCCCTCAAGTCCATATCAGACCCTTATCCGAGCACGCAGCCCGGCCGGTCAGGAAAGGGGGTGGGGACGAGTGAGTGGCCCCCCTCCTGAGCCATACCAGGCCACGTGCCTTCAACATGGGGGGTACTTTGTCCATGTTGATGAGGACAAGGGTCTCTTCCCGACAACCCTGGCTGTTGGTTGTTGGGGTTTGCAGGCAGAGGGCTTATCAGAATCCGGGAGCCCCTTTAATAAGGGGGCCCCCAGATACCGGCCCCCCACCCTATGTGAATGAGTATGGGGTAGAATGTACCCCTAAACATTCACCTGGTGAAAAAAAAATAAAAAACACCACACAAGGGTTTAAAATAATTTATTGCACAGCTCCGGGGGTCTTCTTCCATGGGGGGGTCTTCTCGCTGGACTCCTCCGCTATCATCTGCCAGCTATTTTACTAGCGGAGGAGCCCGGCTTTTTTCTTCGTCGCCACCCGGGGGTCTTCTTCCAACTTCGGGGGTCTTGCACCCCTCTTCGGTTCTTCTTGCCGGGCCTCCGCTTTCTTCCTTTATCTCTTTTACTAGCGGTAGCCCAGTCTTCTGTCACCACCGCCTCTTCTTCCGACTTTGGGGGTCTTGTCCCCCTCTTCGGTTCTTCTTGCCGGGCCTCCACTCCTTCTTCCAGCTCTTTTACTAGCGGTGGCCCAGTCTTCTGTCTTCATCACCGCCTTCTCTTCTTCTTCCTGGAGATGTTGACTCGACGCTCTCTCTAGCCGCAATGACAGGGACACGATGTGCGGCGACTTATATAGGGACAATGTGCGGGGGTCACCGGGTGATGTCCCCGCCCATTATGATGTCACAGGTCCTAGGACAGGACTAGGTCCACCGTACTAAGTCCGCCAGATAGTCCGATCGTGTGTACGTGGCATCAGAGCAATTGCTTATGTTTATTATCAATGGATGAACGGTCTATGGAATTGTATTGCTAATCAATCATGTTGTATTTTACTTTGTATAATAATTGTATGTGTTATTTACAGTATATCATGTATTTTACCAAAGATTACTGATACTTTTTAACTTCATTTGGAATTAATAAACAATTTAATGATCAATATAAGCTAGATATTTTTTCAATGACATACCTCGTATAAAGTCCCATTCTTTCCTCTTCCTTTCTTGTTTAAACATATATTAGGGATTACTAAGCATTTGATGATATTTAAAGAAACAGACACATGTATATTCTATTCTGTGTACTTTTATCAGCATATACTGTTTGTAGCTTTAAATGTATCCTGTGTATTTCTTATCTTGAGCGAATGTAAACCTAAAATATCAATTTTTGGGGGACTTAAGCTGTAACATACCTGTGGCAAAGCTTACGGTTCCAATTATGGGTATTTTATTTATTTCTTTGTTACTAAATGTACAAAATTAATGTGTGATTTGTTAGAAGTACAGTCAAACCATAGTGTAAAGTCAAACTGTTTGAGATCACTAAAGTTCCTTCTCCAGATGTCATGTCCTAGTAAATAATTCATGTGAAAATAGTTAAATATTTATAGGAGTTAGAATTATAAACATAGTCTTTATAAAAAGGTTTAACTGCCATGAAAGTTCTATAATTGTTTTAATTTACTTATGTGTTTTGCATATTTTGAACATAGATACATTTCACACATACTTGTTCGTACACACACACACACACACACACACAAACACAAACACACACACACGTGCATTTAATTATAAAGAATGCAAAGGAGTTGCATATTTATTCATTGTATGCTCATTAGATTTTGTACATCTCAATATCCAGGAAACTGCACAAATTTTATTACTGCACTTCCCTCTTGCTACTTTAGGTCAATTACCGTTATAAAAATATGCCTTATTACTGTGTGAAAGAGCCACAAGGGCATAATAGCCATTACTATTTGTTAATAGTCAGTCAAATAAATGATTATTAATGATCGCATGGTAGCAATCACAGTTTAATGAATGTGTCCAAAAGTCCACAGTTTTTGTTATACCAAAGCCAGCGAGAAACTGTCTATGAATGAAAAGGCTTTCGAGAGCTTTAGAGAATATGCTGATCCATTTCTTGTGATATTTGGAAAATGCATTTTTTGTTTAATAATAACTATTTATTGGGTTTTATAATGGAGCATAGAACAAGACTTGTACAAAAGTATGGTTCATAGCATAGCAAAAACAGATATATGTCATCATGTATCATGAAATAATTCATCGATCTATAGGGTGAGTACACAGGTCAGTAGAAACTATGGTCAGAAATCTAACCTTGTTTCACTGATGAAGACAAGGAAGTCAGTATAAAATATCATTGAATCAGCAGTACCAGTCTTAAAGTGAATACATTTGGAAGAGAAAAGTACAAACAACAAAAACAATAACCAAAATAATAACATTAATAATAACATTAGCAGTCTGAGTTAGACAAGGTCCACATAGTTATAAGGTACATCAAGGATGAGACAAACACATGTTCCAAGACATAAGGAACTTTGTATAGGTATTATTTTTAAACAATCATTTTTATTGAGCATTGGTTATTAGGATTTCTAGGAACATCTGCGAAGGATGAGAGAGTGGATATTTTCCATCTAGTGATATTACATTTTGTTGACATAATTTTGTGCATTAATATTGTTTTATGATTTTCTGAAAGTCATAATTGCTAATATGTAGTAAAGCTAGTTCTATGGAATGTGTCATCAATTGCTCTATAATCTCAGAGATAGTCTTGGTTCCAAATTAATATTATTCATATGCTGGACCAAAGGATGTGGACAACTTATTTCCCAGCACTGTCACTAACATCTAAAGTAATGTAGTGTGGTAAATTTAGACTATTTCTAGGTTATATTATATCATATATGGATGGTTTACTGGAGGAGTTCCCAGATATTGGAGCAATGTGATGTTCGAAAAGTGCTTTGCAGGGCCTTCTTCCATTTCTATTACCCATTTAACCATTGTATGATTTGAAGAAATACATGGAAAGGGGGTGTAAGGTGTGTAGATTCCCAAACATTATACAGTGGTTCAAGTAAGTTTGCTCCAGATTTAATAGCCAATAGTAGGTCTTTTTGGTTCCTAGGAAGGAAATTATACTTTATATCCACTCAGAGTTTATCTTGGCTACCAACATTTGATTTACACATATCAGCTTAGTGATAATGGTAGTATGTAGTCTACGTGTAGTAACAGTTTGTCTGCTCAAAATATCAGATCCGCATTTGGGTTTGCAGTATTTCCAGACATATTGATTAACACAAATTTAGGTTAGTTGGAAATAGGATTTGGGTAGGGAAATTGTCAAGGTAAAGAAAATGTATAATTTTAGGATGTGTGTGCCTTTTGAATGCCACAATTCTACCTAAACCAGATAGCTGAAACACTGAAAAATGTTTAGGTTCAGGTGGGACATCATCCAAAAATTGTGTGTGATTGAGTTTATAAATATGAGATAAGTTCAAAGGGGTGAGGACCCTCAAAATGTTAGGGATATATACATATAGAGGTATTGAGATTGTATTAACAACTTTTGAGTTGAAGAGATATTAAGGCCTAAGATTTTAAATTTTATGCATTTTTTCATTTCACTGAGAGATGTAATTGTTTCTTAGATGGCTAAATGAGAGGGTGTTGGATTTGTAGCCACAAGGTCCACGCTGCCTGTGAATAGCCCTATTTTGTGGGCTTATATTTGAGGCTTATTTTTGGGTAGGATCTTATGGATTGGTCTAGGGGTTTTATGAGTACCGTATATACTCGAGTATAGGCCGACCCGAGTATAAGCCGAGGCCCCCAATTTACCCCCAAAAAACTGGGAAACCTATTGACTCGTGTATAAGCCGAGGGTGAGATATGCCTGTCCATCCCTGTGTGTGTCCGTCCATCCCTCTGTGTCCGTCCATCCCTGTGTGTCCGTCCATCCCTGTGTGTGTGTCCATCCATCCATCCCTGTGTGTGTGTCCATCCATCCATCCCTGTGTGTGTGTCCATCCATCCATCCCTGTGTGTGTGTGCGTCCATCCATCCATCCATCCCTGTGTGTGTGTGTGTGTGTGTGTGTGTGTGTCCATCCATCCATCCATCCCTGTGTGTGTGTGTGTGTCCATCCATCCATCCATCCCTGTGTGTGTGTGTGTGTCCATCCATCCGTGTGTGTGTGTGTGTGTGTGTGTGTGTGTGTGTGTGTGTGTGTGTGTCCGTGCAGCCTTGTGTGTCCAGCCTACCTGTGTCCCGAGCCTCCGTCCGGTCCCGTCCCGAGCCTCCGTGTCGTCCCGTCCCGAGCCTCCGTGTCGTCCCGTCCCGAGCCTCCGTGTCGTCCCGTCCCGAGCCTCCGTGTCGTCCCATGCCAGGATCGCCGCTCTTCGTCGGCGCCCTGGCGGCCATTCCCCTGTTCAAAAGCCGCGCCTCCGCCTCCGCCTGTGATAGGCGGAACACTCAATTTCCCAGCAGTCAGTGTTCCGCCTATCACGGACATCGGCTCATCCGAGGATGAGCCGATGTCCGTGATAGGCGGAACACTGACTGCTGGGAAATTGAGTGTTCCGCCTATCACAGGCGGAGGCGGAGGCGCGGCTTTTGAAAGGTAGAATGGCCGCTGTCTGTCTGCTCGACACGCTGTTCGGGCAGTCAGACAGCGGTGACTCGAGTATAAGCCGAGGGGGGCACTTTCAGCCTCAAAAAAGAGGCTGAAAATCTCGGCTTATACTCGAGTATATACGGTAATGTGAAAAGGATATATGATAAAGAGTTTCCCTTATTTCCCATGCCTTGAAATGCATGGGAAAGGAGAAAAAAAGGCATTCAACCAAGGTTTGCATGTCAAATCAGATTGTTTTAAAGGTATCAAGTGTCATAAGGAGCTTTATGAATCTGACTTGGTCAGAAGCATTAAAAGTCGGAAATATATCTAATAATCTATGGAAATTATTCTTAGTGTAAATCTAAGTGAAATTTGTCTATAATAGCTTGGAGTGGGAGAGACTTTTCCTAACTTTGCAATAGTAACTATGATAGCTTGTAGCATCTCATTAGAGAAGCAACCTATTGTTGTGGTTAGGTTTATTGATGTAAAATGCAGGAATAGTGTATGTGAATAATATTTACAGTATTCATCAGGAAGCCATTGACCACTTATGGTTTGGAAGGTTGTTTATAGTATGAGCAAGATTTAGTTTTGCAACAGGATGAGATGGTTCAGGTAATTGTTTTGTGGATAAGGTAGGGAGATGAACAGAGTTAAAAAAATGTTAATTTATTTAGTGGGTTAAAGGCACAATGGATATTATTTTAAATGATACAAAAGCTATAGAATATTTCTGTTCTTTTTTTATGACTTATACCTGTGCTGTGCCAAAGCAGAACAAATCAACAGAATTATGTATATGTGAGCCCTTACCATGTAAAACAACCCAGTTAGTTTCAAGTGGAAATGAAAGGCAAAACATTTGTGTATACATATAAAAACATTACAACTTTTTTCCTTTTTTATAAGTGATCACATACCCTATGTTCTCAGCTGCATAAGGAGCTAGGGGCTGAAGCACACTGGCCTTTCCAGTGAATGTCTGTGAAAGGGGGGGGGGGGGGCATGTCAGGAACACCAGTTTTTTTCACACAAAGGAAGCAATAAAAATAGGACAGGATATATTTTCATGCAAATGCATGGTTGTTATTGCCAAGAGGCCGGGGTTGTTAGTGAGACCTCATCTAGGTCCCTAGGGATGTAAGAATTCAGCATATTATTCAATTCACTGGAACCTTTTTTTTTTTATGTATTGAGTATTGATTCTAATACTACTGACATCATAATTTTTTTATTTTTTTTCGAACTATTATGATTTCAGTGTAAGCATATAGGGGAGGATGGTGTAAATAGCTCAATCTTTGTATTTGCGGATGACACTAACCTAAGCAGGGCAATAACTTATTCCTGCAAGGTATCCACATCCTGTGGAGATCTGAACAGATTAATGGGGTGGGCAACTACGTGGCAAATGAGGTTTAATGTAGAAAAATTGAAAATATGCAATATACTCACTAGGGGGTGAAACTCAGGATGGAAAAGGGCGTGGTGGTCCTAATAGATGATAGGCTCAGTAATGGCATGCAATGCCAAGCTACTGCTAACAAAGCAGACAGAATATTAGCATGCATTAAAAAGGGGATGAACTCCAGAGATAAAGTGATAATTCTCCCGCTCTACAAGACTTTGGTCTGGCCTCTCCTGAAGTATGCTGTCCAGTTCTGGGCACCATTCCTCAAGAAGGATGTACTGGAAATGGAGCGAGTACAGAAAAGGTCAAAGCAAATAAAGGGTCTGGAGAATATTAGCTATTTAGAAAGGTTGCGAGCACTGAACTTATTCTCTCTGGAGAAGAGACTCTTGAGAGAGGATATGATTTCAATTTACAAATACCATACTGGTGACCCCACAATAGGGATACAACTTTTTTGCGGAAGGGAGTTTAATAAGACACGTGGCCACTCACTAAAATTAGAAGGAAAGATGTTTAACCTTAAAGTGCGTTTGGGTTCTTTACTGTAAGGGCGGCAAGGAGGTGGAATTCCCTTCCACAGGCGGTGATTTCAGTTGCGGGGCATCGATAGTTTCAAAAAAATATTAGATAAGCACCTGAATGATCACAACATACAGGGATATACAAAGTAATACTGACATATAATCACACACATAGGTTGGACTTGATGGACTGTTGTCTTTTTTCAACCTCACCTACTATGTAACTATGTAACATATGCTGAAATTTGCTGAAACTTTAAAAACAGATCTCTCTGATTGCTTAGTTAGAGCTTGAATAGGTAACATTCCAGTCAAGGAAATAGTATTTTTTTTTCATTTTAAGCAATTGCATCATGCTACTAATAGTATTCATTTTTTTTCCCATTAAAGATTTTATTGATAGTAAAAAATGTATACAGGTATACGGTTTCCAATCATATGATCATAAATTAAGCAGAGACAACTCGTACAAAACATATTCCATAAAATGTCAAATAAGCATTACTTGAACAGTGTACCTGTCAGGGCTGGGCTCAGCCCTTCCTTCTCTGAGCTGGCCACTCAGCTGTCGGCTAATTGCCAACTCCAAGCTCTCCTCACAGTTACCCAGCTGTTGTTGATTCTGCTCATCAGTCCTGCCTACTTAAAGCCGTCCAGCTTACTTGATCTCTGCCTTCGCCTTGGTCACATCACAAGAAAGCATCTCCTGCGTTCCTGTTTAAATACTGGTTTTGCTGACATCCCTTCTGGCTCCTTATCCTGCTTGCTGTTCCTCTACTTGGATCCCTGACTTCTGGCTTGGCTTATTAACCAATCTAGTTACTGAACTCTGGCTTGGCTGATTACCTGATCTGGTTACTGAACTCTGGCTTGGCTAATTATCCGATCCAGTTACTGGACTCTGGCTATGCTTTGACTACAATTACTCTATTTTATTTTTTATTTTTATTAATAAACAAGTGTGATTTTACTGTACTTAAGTCTTGGTCTGGTTCATAGTTTCTGACAGTACCATGCAAGAATTGCTTGGTCTATCAGCTAGCACCTTATTGTAGATAACCAGATAACCCTCTTTTTTCAAAGACTTCCAATATTTTCAAATATGGGTATAAAGAGTAGAAACAGGGGAAGTTTAAGCAGGATATTGAGCGGGGGAAGAGGGGGAGAGGTGTAGCAAGGATAAGACAGCAGGGGTGAGGTGGGGGGGAGAAGAAAGGGGTGATGGTCATGATTGGCCATAGGGTGTGTCACTTCATATATAATTCACTCATTGTTAAAACATCAGACAGTTGGAGGTAGTTATTAAATTTTTTACATTCACACTTAAAGAGGAACTCTAAGTGGGTATGAACATTAAAACTTACACAATAAATAAGGTCAGCTTTGGGTTCAGGTTCAGGTCGAGGCTCCTTTGGAATTGGGTTTATCATTTAGTCAGCCTGGACAGATTTCAACCTCTCAAACTCCTGTGAGTACTTAAAGGTGAACCAAGGATACCATGTCTTATTGTATTATTCAATTGTAGCTTTTGATTGGGCAATAGTCTCCTCTATATTGCAGATGTCTGTAATTCTGTGTAACCAATCCCAGATGGATGGGATATTGCTTGATCTCCTGAACAGCTGAATAAGTGATTTGGCTGTGTTTAGTAGATGTTTTTTACTAATAGTATTCTTTGTCCATGGGCCCATTTGCCAAGAGGGGACTTATGGTAATTTTTACAATCTTTACAGACCACATTGTGTCAACCTAATTAGTAACCTATTTACTCTTTCTTTTCTATCCCCTAATCTCTCTTTCTGATGTTCCAATGATTCGGTGAACTGTGGCATCTGAAATACTTTTTGTACAATTATGAAAATTGTTACTTGATATATTCTCCCCTTTATTTTCTTTTTTATCCACATATGTTTTGATTCTCATACTAGAACAACAACAATAAAAATTTATTCACCCAAAATAGCATTCTTTGAATGTTTTCTATACATACATACATGAAAGGGAAGAAAGAAAGGGTGCTCCAGGAAAATGTAACAGTATTGTTTGGATACAATTACTAAATTTGCAGATCAATTTATTGCATTGTCAGGGTGAATGAGGACATCACAGGCTCAAACTATGAATAAATCTTTAGTATGAGTTACATATTCTCTTGTGCAGTTTAGAAGTGTACCACTGATTATGATTAAGCCCAATAAATCTACAGTAAAATGAAAATACCAAGTATAAACCTTAATTTTTGCTCGCATATTGGTATGATTGCATGTTTTTTTCCTGTCTATTTGTTGTTTGTAATGCCTGTCAATGTTGGCTCCTTTCACACCAGAGGACCGATCGTGTTCAACTGTCCATTTTTCCGGGGGGGACCCGATCGAACCCCCCATTGTTCACTATGGAGCGGAAGATGAAAACGGACATGTGTCCACTGACACCCCCCGGCATCCAATCCAATACATGGCATTAAATAATGATGGATGGGTATAAGTTCTCCATTTATCTGGCGGATCAGATGATAGTTGGATGGAAATGAACAGGAGGTCCATTTCCATCTGACCGCCCCATAGATAAAAATGGGCTGTGTCTGTGTCTGCTCTGTCATAGTTAAAAATGGGCTGTGTCTGCTCTGTATAGTGGAGTGGACACAGTCCTGTCATCTGCATGATCAGCGGGGATCAGCGGAGAGATCCTCTACTGAGCAGGCGGATCCGCTCCGTCTGAAAGGGGCCTTAAAATACTTATTTTGCCACAATTCCTGACTTCTTGTGCATATTGACAATATTGTCCAATATAAGGGAAAGGGTAGCCATTCACTAACTGGTTGTTGGAAATGGCTTGGAGGGCGTCACAGGACTTGCAAAGCAACATGAGAAGGTTAAAAAAAAAATGCATCTGACGAAGACCCAATGCTAAAACTGAAAGCTAATTGGAATTAAAGTGTGGTGAAGGTAAAATTGGTAAGTGAAGGTTAAGCCAAGTTGTCTGAAATTACTTCACTTCTTTCTGGTGCCCCTCATCTATGTCATCATAACATGACAGCTTTCTGTACCCACAATGACACGTTGGTAAAACAGAAAGCAACGTTTAGGAGAGAATTGTAATGCAGCTTGACATTTTACATATAGCAATAGTATAACTCTTTCAACTAGACTAGTATACAGACTCAAATCAGTGTTTTCCAGTGCATTCCTTTCTACTCGCTGCAGAAAACCAATGTACTGCAATAATCAGAAAACATTGGCACCTCTTTCTGCATCATCAAAAACTGCCCATAACTGTAATGAGATGCAAAGGGAAAGAGGACCCAGCACAGCACATGACTGCCCTTAAACCATCTGAAAAAAGAAAAATCACTCCACTATGCTTTGAACATTAAAGTGATATTAAAATGTTTTTTTTTTTTTGTTTAATCGCATCAATACTGAGCACTTTACCTCTTTCCTGCCCAGGCCAATTTCCAGTTTTCAGTGCTGTCACACTTTGAATGACAGTTGCATGGCCATGTAATACTGTACACAAATTCAATTTTGATCATTTTTTTCACACAAATAGAGCTTTCTTTTGGTGGTATTTAACCACTTCAGCCCCGGACCATTTTGCTGGCCAAAGACCAGACTACTTTTTGCGATTCGGCACTGCGTTGTTTTAACTGATAATTGCGCGGTCATGTGACGTGACTCCCAAACAAAATTGACTTCCTTTTTTTCCTACAAATAGAGCTTTCTTTTGGTGGTATTTTATCACCTCTGCTTTTTTATTTTTTGCGCTATAAACAAAAATAGAGCGACAATTTTGAAAAAAACACATTATTTTTTACTTTTTGTTATAATAAATATCCCCCAAAAATATATAAAAAAAAACATTTTTTCCCCTCAGTTTAGGCTGATACATAATCTTCTACATATTTTTGGTAAAAAAAAATTGCAATAAGCCATTATTGATTGGTTTGCGCAAAAGTTATAGCATTTACAAAATAGGGGATAGTTTTATGGCATTTTTATTAATAATTTTTTTTACTAGTAATGGCGGCGATCAGCAATTTTTATTGTGACTGCGACATTATGGCGGACACATCGGACATTTTTGACACATTTTTGGACCATTGTCATTTATACAGCAATCACTGCTATTCAAATGCAGTGATTCCTGTGTAAATGACACTGGCAGTGAAGGAGTTAACCAGTGGGTGGCAGTGTTACTAACTGTTGGGGGCTGGGCTTTCATTTAGTGAACACTGATCTCTGCTCCAATCACATGGAGCAGAGATCAGCATCACTTGTTGCTAGGCAGAACGGGAAGATGCTGTTTACAATGGCATCTCTCCGTTCAGCCACCCCGTGAGATGATCGCGGGTATGCCCGCGCCGATCGAGTCCGCGGGACCCGCGACTGGACTCACGGGGTCCCAACCAGCATGCGAGCATGCTGCAGGGCGGCATTAAAGATTGGACGTACCTGTATGCCAATATGCCTGCCTGTGTCCTTCTGCCGAAGTACATCGGCGTGCGCTGGTCGGGAACTGGTTAATCAGCACTGGGTTTTTTATTTTTGCAAAAAAAAAATTAAAAATACCAACTTTTTTTTGGTTTTCATTTCATTTTCTTTCACTGATGTGCATTGATGAAACGTCACTGTTTAGCACTGATAGGCTGCAATGATGAACACTAGTAAGCGGCACTAATAGGTGGCCCCTGATGGGGACTGATAGGTGGCACATATGGGCAATGATAGTTGGTCCATAGAGAAGGCACTGATGGACAATGATGTGTGGCACTGATAGGAAGGCACTGAAAGGCATCACTGATGGGCACAGATTGGCATCACAGATGTTCACTGACTCGCATCACTGCTGGGCACTGTTGGGGCGGCACTGTACAGGTCTCACCATGAGGAGATGCCACTGATCGGCTCTCCTTGCCTCACACTATGTCAGTGTGAGGCAAGGAGAGCCGATTACCGACACTTCTGTGTTTACATATAATTGGCTGCCATTGGACACAGCTGATCACATGGGTAAAGAGCCACGTCATCGGCTTATTACCAAGATTTGGGTCACACCGTGTCCCAGGGACACAGCACGCCCATGATTGCTGTGCTGGCCATCACTACAGGCGTGAGGGTGGTGAGACTGGGGCAACATCATAAGAGGTAATCCCAGAATGAGAGGAGATCCTGCCCTCCATCATTTGACTATACTGCAGACAGGAGGTGGTTAAAAATAACATGTCATATTTACCTGCTCTGTGCAGTGCTTTTTTACAGAGCAGCCCATATCTTCCTCTTCTTGGGTCCCTTGCTGAAACTCCTGGCCCCTCCCTTCTACTGAATGCCCCCACAGCAATCAGCTTGCTGTAGGGGCACCCGAGCTGAGTCGCTTCTGTGTGTGTCCATTCAGACATGGAGCCGTGGCTTGGCCCTGCCCCCTCTCTTTCCTCATTGACTTGCTGACTTTGATTGACAACAGCGGGAGCCAATGACACCTGCTGCTGTGTCTCAGCTAATCAGAAGGGAGAATCCTGGTCCTCTTGTGCAACATTACTGGATCGAGGGGAAACTCAGGTAAATATTAGGGGAGCTGAGGGGCGCTGCTGCATACAGAAGGTGCTTTTTTATCTTACTGCATAGAATGCTTTAAGATAAAAAAAAGTCTGCATTTATAACCACTTTAATATCAAATGTAGCAGCAGGTGTGTATTGCGCCATCAGTAAGCATACACTTCAGTAGTTCACATCACACTTTCTTTGCTACTAATACCTCTCTATTCATTTGGAAATTATCATGCCAGTTGGCTACCTTTCTAAATGGGTTAAATAACCACCACACATGTTTAAGTTTCAGAGCACATGTGTTATATTTATGAAGCTGGTGCCTTCAAATGCTTACATATGTGTAAGTAACTCAAATTTAGAGGGTGTAACTACAAAACATATCCAATGACACAGACTCCTCATCGGCATTATTTTAGTTTGGGGTTCTCCTGTGGGGAAATCCACATGCCGTTTTTATCAATGAACTTTTATGTGTATTGCAGACCAACAATTCATTGTAGCCGCAAGTAGTTTTAAATGACTTTTTTTCCTTTAGAAATGTAATTTTTCTGTCACACTGTTCTAAACACGGGAAACATGTGCCTCTTTACAGGCATACTACAGACACTCCCCCGATATGAAAATTAAAGGAATATTTCACTTTCATTGTTTCACTTTAAGCATTCACTTTAACACGCTTTACATGCAAGCACAAGATTGGTCTCTTAATGCTGGCTCCTTTTGCTGTTTTTTCCTGCTCTCTCCTGGCACCCAGTATAAGCTTTCTCCACCTTTCCACTTATAAGCTCCATCTTTTGGAATCTCCCCTAAAAACTTTGTATAGGGACAGGTTTGAAGCCGCTGATGAGATAAACTTTGTGTCCTCGCACAAGCTATGGAGTTGGAATGTCTGTGAGAATCCTGCGAACTTGACTCCTGGTCTTTGTAATTTCTGAACCTGCTTGCTCCTTGAATACAATGCAAGGGCTCTAAAACATTAAAGGGTGTAGTGGTTACTGCACACATTTCAGAAAGTAGCAGACTAGGTTGTTAAATTTAGAGTTGAAAATAATGATTTATTAGTAGCTACATGGAGAAAGAAAGTGTAGTGTTAACTATACTCATATATCAAAAAAATGTATAATACACACAGCAAAGCTATACAGGGGATGGGGATCGTATAAAGTGGAGGCAACCCTGAGTTTGGGTTTAAGGAAAAACGTCACTATTGTTTTAAAAGCACAAATACTATAGCTACTGACGTTTAAGAATCAAACAACTGTCCATGGAGTATGAACAGTATTTTAACCCTTATCAAATTTAGAAAAGTGAGAAAAAATAGTGGCGCTTAAATCACAACGTTATAATCATACATAAATGCTCAAGTTAAATGTGAAAATAATTATCACCCTGTGACAAGTCAAAATATATATATATATGAATAAATCCTATAAAAGTCCATAAAATGAATCCAGTAAATGTTATTTTAGTGTAGTATCTTCCTATTCATCAACCACAACAATGTGGATCACTTGCACAACACAATATATTTATATATATATATTTTTTTTATTATTTTTTTTTTTTTTGGTAAAGGGTGATAATAATTTTCACATTTATGTATGATTATAACATTGTGATTTAAGTGACACTATTTTTTCTCACTTTTCTAATTTTGATAAGGGTTAAAATACTGTTCACAGTTTATATTATTTAAAGTGACAGCTTTACCAGTTTGAGATATTTGGTTCTTAGGCGCAGTGATGGTAACTTCAAGTGTGGGCAGGTTGAACTTGGTGACTATCAGTTTTTGAAATCCATGGAGTACAACACTGTCCTCCCTGAAGTTTATTCTTTGCCAGGCTTCTGTTCTCCAACTTGGATTTCAGATCTAGCTGTGGCTTCATAATGTCTCACAGCTGTCTACCCACTGCATATGCTCAAGGCATGCTAGCAATGTAGTACTGGTCCTGCAGCCTCCTGGGGCATTGGATGAGCTGGATCCAAAGCAGATGTCATGCTCTCCTAGGTGAGAATTGAGAAAGTGGGAGTGGGTACCTGCCCATAAAGGTGCCCACTCCCTGAAAAAACAAAAAAAAACGTCAAATGTATTAGAGGTGGAGGGGTGAGGACAGTAAGCAGTACTTTCATCTGAGTGAAGGTCCACTTTAAGTGCTTGTTTTTTGTCCTTGAATTTAATAAATATAAGTTTCAGTTATCAAATTCCTATCACATTGTATGAAAATGTAATCTATATATTCAGCTGTCTGTATCTCTGGATCTGCCCTTTCCCTTGGCATATCGTTGTCACTGTTGATAACATCTGATTATGCATGTATTTGTTTATCTTTTTGAAAGTTTGAATTGTTCAGGATTGTGAGAAGGTTAACTTCAGCAGAAGCAAATTAAACTAAATGCAAATAGCATTGGGTACTCATTCTTTAAAATAAAAAGATACTAGATTAGACCTGCTTAAAGTATGCATTTAGTTATTCCTTACATTCTTTTCACACAAATAATAAAAACAGGTTTTCTAGGTAATAATAAAAACATGCTTTCTAGGTAGCATTAGGTGATTCCCTTTGGTAAACATTGGATACACTATGAGGCTGCAGCCATTTCACACACACTATACCAAGATGTAAAATAGCATTTCCTAAATCAGTTACATTTAATGTAAGTTAAAAAATTGACTCACCCTGAGAACAACTTGATATATACAGAAACAGATGTGTAATAAAAATAAACATTGCACATTTTTCATAGGGTGAAGAACACATCTTACTTTTACTTAACATTGCTGTCCCTCCTGGGTTGTACATAAAGTTGAAAGCTGTGAATGCGACCTTCTACAAAAACACTGTATTTGCTGGAAAATAGGTAAGTGTTAAATGCTTTATGACATAAAAAATATATTTTCCATTTAAATTAGTGCACTGCTTCTCTCCTGATATGTAGAAATAGTATCTTCCTGATAAAAATCTAACATCATACACATTTATGTTTAATCTCTTGATCTCCCAGGTTGCATATAAAAAAAATAAAATAAAAAAAAACAGATTGCTAAGAGTTCATTTTATTGCTAGGCATAAGTATTTTTTTTTTTTTTTATTGAAATATTTTTATATTAAACACATTTTTCTTTTCTATATGTAGAAAAAACATAAATTACATTATACACACAGGGGTTGATTTACTAAAACTGGAGAGTGCAAAATCTGGTGCAGCTCTGCATAGTTGCCAAAGCTTAATTGAACAAGCTAAAGTAAGGCTGGGTTCACACTAGTGTGAATTGGATGCGGGATTCACAGCATCCAAATCGCATGACAGGAGATCGTGACCGGCTCTCTATGGAGTTGGTTCACACATCTCCGTGGTGGCTCTGGAGTGGCTTGCACAGGCGTCCTGTGCATCTTTGGCTCCATTTCAGGGCTGAATTCAGGCAAAAATTTGGCTCTGATTCATCCCTGAAATGGAGAACAGGGACGCACCGGACTGGGCATCAGTTTGAACCCAGCCTTAGAAGTTGACTGACCACCATGCACAGCTGCACCAGATTTTGAACCCTTCAGTTTTAGTAAATTGACCCCATAATCAATTTCACATACCACCTTCCTACCCCCCCCCCCCCCAACTATAAGCCCTTGTAAACACCGTCGGAAAATGTCCGATCGGACCGTGTTGTCGGATAATCCGACCGGGTGTGGGCTCCATCTGACTTTTTCCGTCGGAATGTCCGACCAACAAAGTTTGAGAGCTGGATATAAAATTTTCCAACAACGTGATCCTATCGGACTTTGTCCATCTGATCGTTTGTAGAGAATTCCGATCGGACAAAGTGCCATGCATGCTCAGATGAATTTATGAGACCAAAGCTATTGGCTACTAGCCTGAACGTAGTCCCGTCGTAATGAATGAACGTCATCACGCTCTGAATGATCGGATTTTCTGACAACTTTGTCTGACCGTGTGTATGCAACTCCAGCTTCAGACAAAATCCGTCTGAAAAAATCAGACAGATTTTGTTTTCGGAATGTCCGACCGTGTGTACAAGTGCTTAGACATACTCCAAATACAAAATACTTATCTCCATATTTAAAAAAAACAAATAAAAAACTGAAAAAGCCCAAATCCGGGTGCCAGTATAGGAGCATCCATTCGTGGTTTCCATACCTTTTCAAATTCACCTGCACACCATCTCCTCTTACCTCTCAACCAATCTATGTAAGAGGAGTGGAAGATGGGCCATCCATTTCTGAGTGATCAGCTTCTAGCCTGATAGAGACACTGCAGTACTGCTATCTGTGTTGGAGGGGGGCTACTTGGTGTTCCATATAACCTAACACACATAGTTTATGTTCCGCCAGAAGAGTTATTCCAAATAAAGAGCTTTTTGTATCTACCACATCCTCCCAGTACCTATATAATCTAGGGCATTTCCAAAACATATGAATAAAACATCCAGGTGAATCCCCACACTTTGAACATGATGCATCTGGATGTCTCCCAAACAATTTATGAACTGCATATTATGCCCTATGAATTGTAAAGCTCTGCGTCAATTTTTGTGACAGGGACAAGGAAATTACTGTATATCCACTGACTCTAAAATATGATTCTAGTGCTTGTCTGTCAGCTCTCCCGTGTCTTCTAACCATCTTAGTCTACATGGAAGGTTGCTCTCCTTTTCCAATGCTGCTATATGTATACCGGCATACAGCTTTGACATTAAAGATTAAAGTGGTTGTAAACCCTTAGGCCGCGTACACACGGGCGGACTGTTCGCCCAACCTTGTCCGCTGAACAGTGTTTGGGCGGACAGTCCGCTCGTGTGTGGGCTTTCAGCGGACAGTTTCAAGCGGACAGTTGGACGAACAAGGTTTTTCGGAAATTCCGAAAAACTGTCCGCTGAAACCTTGTTTCAGCGAACAGTCCGCCCGTGTGTAGGCTTGTTCGACAAACTAAGTTCCGCGCATACTCAGAAAGAATTTACAGGGCGGAAGCGCTCGGTCTTGTAAAACTAGTGTTCGTATTGAAGCTAGCATATTCGTCATGCTGCTAATTTTGTGGTTTTTTTTAATATAGCCCGTTCTTTTCTTCTTCGTAATGCAAGAAAAGTGAAGTAGCTTTGCTGCTTATATTCACACAGAGTTATACTACATGTTTTTATTCATCCTCATCCTATGATTAATCTTCCAATTATATCAAAAATATATTCCCAATTTATATAAAAAAAAAAAAAAATAAGTTATATATATATATATATATATATATATATATATATATATATATATATATATATATATATATATATATATATATATATTATTTATTTCAGAAAAAAAAATCTATTACTATATATTTTTGGAACTACTATTGTTTTTTTTTATTTATTTTTTTTGGTTTTTTTTTGGGTGGGGGGTTTGAAACAAGATGGACTTTCATTTTTTTGGGCCAAGCAGGACTATGCAAGTAGAGATAGATAGATCGATAGATAGATAGATAGATAGATAGATAGATAGATAGATACCCAAACCATCATTTTAGCCTACACATGATTGCATGTTCAAAATCAGCAGAGCTTCCCCTCATTTCAAATGTTAAGCCTCAAATTTACAGCGACTGCACTTCCAAGTGCACTTGCAGTGCTTTA